>NW_027507787.1:61480459-62080459 GCF_037356315.1 Lithobates pipiens | reverse complement strand
TGCTGCCCCAGGCGCAAGGTCGCTGATTCTAATCGCCAATGCGACCTGGCGACCGGGTTTTGTCGAGCACTGACTTAAACACTAAGGCCCCTTTCACATGGATAATCCATTCAGGTCCGCCTGTCAGTTTTTTAGGTGGACCTGAACGGACACTCCATAGAGGTCTATGGAGGGATGGATGTCAGCGTTTACATGTCCGCTGACATCCGACCCGCTCCGATCCGAAACAGTGTGACGGAGGAAAAACCTATTTTATCATCCATCTGCGGATCGCATGACGACTGACTCTACAGTGCATCCTCATCCGATCCACCATAGGGGAGAGCGGCACTCTGACAGGCTGTCCCTCCACAGTGTGCAGAGACAGACCTGTCCTTTTTCTGCTCAGTGGGGATCGACAGAGCGATCCCCACTGAGAATAGCGGGTTTCATACACAGACACGTCCGTGTGAAGGAGCCCTAAACTTTTTTCTGACATTTGTTGGTTTCAAGTTAAACTACTGTATTTATTGGCGTATACTACTCACTTTTTCACCATGAAAATTGGGTGCAAATAGTGTGTGCATGTTATACGCCAATACAATTTTACCTGCCTCGGGAAGGGACAGGATGAGCATCGACAGATTACATACAGTGAGAATCTCCCGTTTAATTGGCGGCCTCTATAATAGGAAGTCCTGTGTCCTGGGCCACCATTGGACCACTGTTCTGTCTATCAAAAGGAGATTCACATTGTATGCAATCTGTCGGCACTCGTCCCGCCCCCCTCCCTGTCCCCTCTGGGCTGCAGATGGGCATCAATCAGGCTGCATTGATGGCAATGGTGGGGCTGCAGATGGGCACTGACCTTTATTTTGCTTCAAAGTTCCTCATTTCAAATTTAAGTTTTTTTTTCCTGAAAGTTCCCTCTTAAAATGAATGTGTTTTTTTTTCTTGCTAGAAAATTACTTGGAACCCCCAAACATTATATATATTTTTTTAGTAGACACCCTAGAGAATAAAATGGTGGTCGTTACACTATTTGCTCAGCAGTCTTTCAAATGCAATTTTCTTGGAAAAAATTACTTAAATGAATTAAAAATTTATAAAATATATATATATATATTTATATTTATTTTATTTTTATTTATTTTTTGTATAATGAGAAAGATTTTACATTGTGAGAATCGTGATCTTTTTAGTCTAAGCAAAAAAATCGTGATTCTCATTTTGGCCAGAATTGTACAGCTTTAGAAGACTGCAGATATAGTAAAACTTATGTAGGAGGATTGGTTTCATCTCTGTGTATCATCTGAGGCTATTCATTTCACTGGTCATATGCGAGGTCCTTTAAGTACTAGATACCAGGAGGCAGGCAGTCGGGTCACGTGACCACTGTAATTGGCTGTTGCAGAGGTCACACGAAAGCTCCCAATTGCAAGTATGCATCGGAAGCATTCCAGTCCATGCTGGTGACTGCACTAGGTGAGAGCAGGACAGTTTTGTGTTCACATAGGGCCGCATATATGCGGCCTATTGGCACTAAAGCCTACTCGCAGAGAGGTCGCATATATGCGTACAGCCTGTGGGAAGAGGTTAAGCTACTGTGGCCACTTGTCTGCATGGGCCAGTTTGTGTAAAAGGTGAACTTAGCCTTTACATACAAGTTAAACTTGAGCTGTTATTTATAAAACCGATTAAAAGATAAAATGCATAGAGCGGAATTAAGCTCAGTTATTTTTATTTTATTAAATGGGCCCCAAGGAGCTTTATGCCATAATGTGTTAGTATGCACAGCATACGTATATTAGCACATTATGGCAGACCTACCATTAAATGAGGCCCTCCAGCTCTGCGCTTTAAGCCCGCTTGCTGGTCATGGACACTTCCATCTTCTCCTGGTCTTCCTTCTGGGTTTGGTTTGTTTGACCACTTGAATGTCCAGACAGCAATGATGTCACTCCCATGCATGCGCACAGGAGCCACCTCATCATAGTACAGAGAGATGCCATAACTGTACGCTGTGCATGTGCAGCTTAATGTATATTACCACTGAGAGGCAGGGAGATGCATTTATGACAGAAGGGACCACTAGGCTCCCTCATGTCAAAGGCCCTAATTGTCTTGTGGCAAACAATTTATCACAAACCAATAAGAACGAAAAGAGTTTAAAAAAAAAAAACACAATTTACAAGATTACATCAATCTTGCACTACCGTACCTATTCAGAATTGTGCCATGTGGTTTAGTTTACAGACTAGAAGTTTTTGGAAAAACAAACATTAATTACTGCTGACCGTACATCTTATCACATTCTATTATTAAATCCCAACATCCATACTACTTAGTATACTGACTGTGTAACGGCATTTAATTTTTCCATTCGTCCTTGCCAGCTAAAATATCATGTGGGCTGTAGCCGAGAACCACAGTCACTTAAATCTATAGCTGTTTTTTGTAACTGATCCAAAAGTCACTATCACAAGATACATCAGACTACCATCTGGATATGGACAACTACACAATTTGTACACAGTGTTAGGTTTACCTCTGAAGAAAAAAAAAATTAGACATTTTATCAATGGCACAGGCCAATAATTGAGCAAGAGGATCAATGTCAGGGAACACACACACACACACACACACACAACCAAATGACTCATCTAAAAGATAAAAATAGGTATCAATTATTCCAGCGTAGTAAATTGTAAAGGTCCCCTAACACTTTAAAGTAGTTGTAAAGGCTTAAGTTTTTTTTTTTACCTTACTGCATTCTATGCAGTAAGGTAAAAAACCTTCAGTATGCAGCTTCCCCCACTATACTTACCTGAGCCTGATCTTAATCAAGCAATATGCACAAGAGCAGCTGCTGCCCCAGCTCTCTGCCTCCTCATTGGCTCAGAGACAGAAAGGGGATCCATTGGCTCCCTCTGCTGTCAATCACAGCCAGTGACGAAGAAGCCGAGGGCAGGACCAAGCCCCACTCTATGTCTTATGGACACACAGAGAGTGGCTTGGGAGCGACAACGCACGAGTGTTCCAAAGCAAGCGGCTTGCTATGGAGGCACTAGGGGGAATCAGAGCACCAGCGGAACACACAGAGCAGGTAAGAATTAAAAAAAATAAAAATAATCAAATTGAGCCTTTAGTATCAGTTTAAATTGTATCTAAACCTAAAAACAAAAATGTTATATAATGCAGCTAACTAATCTTAAAAACGGCCATACAGGGATTGAAATTCAGATGATTCAGCAGGGACAGGCCAAATATCGATCCATGTATGACCTGTGTACAACCTCAGTTTTTTTTTTCAAAGTGACCAGTGCCGCCAGCTATGGCAGACAACACTGATAATTGTATTCTGCCAGTAGAACGGGCTCCCCAAGGACAGAACAGAATAGCGCTGTGGAAGGGATTCCTCCATCAGCACTGAGTGTATTGATGGGGGAATAGGCACTTTTTTTGTTCAGTGAAAACAGTATTTAGCTTTAGTTTTCAACTGGTGATCCTGCCAGTAACACAATTCCTGTTCTAGGGTGACAACATTCACTCACTGGGCTGTATCTATGTACAGCAGCATTGGCACCTGTGGTTGCTCTACTGATTTGGACTACAGCCACCTCTCCTTTACTCCTCATCTCCATTACATAGAGGGATAGAGGGGTATTACTTTGTAGTTCAAAGAAGATAGCTGATAACATTGTTCAGTCCCTAGAAAGATACAAGGACACTGGATTTTTGGTAGGATAAAAAAAAGGTATTTTTTATACTTGTAGAAAATAAACAAACAGTCTTAAAAAAGAAAACCAATGTAGCCGTCACATGTAAGTGTTGGTAAGATGCAAAATATTACATTTTTGTTCTAGGGTTTAGCAATCCTTTAAGAATACACAATGCACAGCAAGGCAACTAGCATTTACAGGTATACAGTAAAGCTCCCAAGTCGTCTCATAAGGAGTGCACTTTAATGTCATGGAGAAATATGGGTACTAGCTAGGCTACCCTCCCTCTGAAAGTGATACGTACCCCATCATGTCAGAAAAGTTTATTTCTATACTTTTTCCAAGTCACTGAACCAGAAAGTCAAGAAGCCAAAACAACAGCATGACAGCCAGACAACAAGTATTTTAAGAAGGGGGTAAGCAATGGGTGCCTATTGAGAAGTATGCCCTAAACCAGCGCTTCCCAAACTTCTCCCCAAGTCTGGGACTTGCAAGTAAGCCTATATGTGCCCAAGCAGAGTCACTATGGTAAGGAGTTGTCTCAGCAATGCAGAGTGGGCAGCCACAATACATAAAGTGTTGGTGACACTTGACAAGCATACCTATTTAAATGGGTTAATCAATCTGAGATGAGGTAAATAAAACCATGAATAGTGAGCATAAAATAATGTGGTAACTCACATGGCTGTAAAAAAGAAAAAACAATCAATGCCGCCACAAAAGACTGAAACTTCAGAAAGTAGGAAAGGAAGCTCGTCACCAATCACACTTCCATGGAGCAGAACAATACCAACCTTACTCCAACAGTGCCTGAAGAATTCTGAAAAGAGAGGGGGGTGGGGTCTTTTGTCTACCATTGAATTATCCTGCTGACAGTGAAAGCGAGTGCTTCCCACATGATGTACACCAGCATAAAAAGCTGGATAGCAATTCATCACCAAACTGGCCATACACTAGTAGAATTTTGTTGACTTTTTTTGTAAACTGTTAGTTCCCTTTTTTAAGTTAGTGGGGCCAAATCAGCAATAAAAAGCATGAATAATTTGAAGGAACAGAATGGAAAAGGTTTCTCTAAAGAATTAAATTCTAACAGTGAATGTGGTTTTTGTTTGGGAAATCACATTCATTCCCAAATCAAATGTTAAAGCGGAGCTCCATCCAAAAGGGGAAGCTCCACTCATCTGCCTCCTTCCCTCCTTCCCTCCCACCCCCCCCCCCCCCACATTTGGCACCTTTTGAAGGGGAGCACGTACCTTGCTTTTCGCCACAGCTCAGTTCACCACGGCCCCCTGCTTCCCCCGCAGCCGCCTAGTCACAAAAGCACAGCGAGCTTCATGCATGCGCAGTAGGGAACAGAATAAGAAGCTGCAAGGCTTCACTGCCAGTTTTACTTGGCAAGATGGTGGCGCCAGCAACAGCTAGCCGGTTACAAAAAAATAAAAATAACGACTCAGGTGAGGACACCACTGGATTCCTGGAAAGGTAAGTGCCCCAACATTAAAAGTCGGCAGCTACAGTATTTGCAGCTGCTGACTTTTTATATTTTTCAAAAGGAGCCTGGAGCACCGCTTTAAAAGCACATGAAATTTTGAAGTACTTTCTAAAGACATCTGTTAAGTCATCAAATGTACTGACAATTTTCCTATAAATGTTCACACAAATCTTCATATGAACACATTGTAATGTTGACAATGAGAATAAGAAGTCCAAATTCCTGCGTATATATAAAAAGTTCTTGTGGAGACCTTTTAACACACTCCAGTAAACAGTCTATTTAGTCCAGGCTTCCACAAGAAAATCTTATCTGTCTCTGGAATTTTTTCATGTTTACTTTGGAAGGCAGATTTACCTAGAATCTAGTTCTGGAATCTACAGAGCTCATCTGCTGGTATCTTTCCATCCCATGACTACAACAATAAACAATCCCATTGATATCTAAAAGATTTCACAGAAAAGTTTCCTGGGTTTGCAAATATTTGGGATTTTCTTCTGAGATATCCTCGTTGGGAGACATCAGCAGCACCAAAAGCATTGATAGAGACTGACATCAAATGTTGGAAGCAAAGCTAAACCAAAGTGTTTCTGCTGCTAAAACAACCAAAATGTGCTTTGAGGATCATTCAAAGAAGATGAATGACGTCCTTATTGCAAGGTAATTGAAAAAAAAATGTAAGATAATGTGAAAGCACAGCGAAAATAAGTCTGTGCAATAGGGACCCTTTCCCCTTTGTCAATTCAGGGTATAGTGACAGGTTCTCTTTAAAGAATATCTACCTTCACAGTACTCCTCCACCCACCATTCCCCAGTCACTGCAAAATACCAGATATGGAGCTTACAGAAGTGATGATGTCACCCCCTCTGCCATGTCACAGTGGTTACGTCTGGTGTCTGTCCACCAGGCCCAAGCAATGCATCATGGAAGGAAAGCCCATGCACCTCTATCACTGGAAACAGTGGGTAAGCTGGGATAAAGGAAGAAGCAGCAGAGGAGCAATGAAGGTAGATAGAATGATGGAGTGGATTTTAAGGAGACTCCCGTCACTTTGCCCTAAATGGACAAGCGGACGTGATCTCTTTAGCAGGCCAGCTGACAATCCTGAAGCTTGCACTGAAGAGTCAATGACTTATGGCCTTTAATTAGATCATAGAAAAAAAATGTATTTGTCCCATCTAAGAGTAGCCTTATATGTAGAACACGAACATATGAAACATGGAGTAACCCATAACAACTAGGAACACATAACCTGCTCGACTTGTTCACACTAGCAACACAGGTCATCTCTAAAGGCATCTAGAAAACAACTGTTTTCCATGTGCCTCATTAATACCACAAAGCAGGGGTGATGTGCAGTGCAAAATGAGGACATTAATGGGGCCACGCCACAAACGCAAGCAAAGCACGTGGCTGTGGTGAAGGTTTTAAAGGTTAAAAGAGATGAAGAGGTGTTACAACACCTACTCACAGTATGGGTTTCCCCTTTATTTCTATATTTGGCCTTGGTTATGAGGCTGTCATTAGAATTACACTTTTATGTTATCCGATTTTGTTTTACTTTATTTCACTTTACGTATTTTTTTCCCCCCTTGTAAATCCATCTTGGTTTCCTTTTTTTATTGGCACATTTGACATATACATTCATTAGCACCAATTTTAATTACCCACCTCCCCTTTCCTTTTTATTTTTTATCATCACTTTATATTTATGGGTATATTGGTTCCATCTTCTCTAGCACTTTCTTCTTTGTACACCTCTTGTGCAGATTCCCTGCCTGCTTGGCCCCTTGCTCTTTCTTTGGGGGGGGTTCTCCTTCTCTGCCGGCCCCCTGTGTATCCTTGGCAGGGGTTATCCGCTCTTCAACAGCTCTCAGGACAGACGTCACACAGTAGTCCTCTCGTATATTCCGCAGATGATGGCTACTACCACCACTCTACTTTGTGATTGAGATGGTGAGCATTATATAGAATTTATGTCCATTTATTACACAATGGACCTCTGAGATAAATAGGATGTATATAGATAAATAGGATGTATACAGTATCTCACAAAAGTGAGTACACCCCTCACATTTTTTGTAAATATTTTATTATATCTTTTAATGTGACAACACTGAATAAATGGCACTCTGCTACAATGTAAAGTAGTGAGTGTACAGCTTGTATAACAGTGTAAATTTGCTGTCCTCAAAATAACACGCAGCCATTAATGTCTAAACCGCTGGCAACAAAATTGAGTACACCCCTAAGTGAAAATTTCCAAATTGGGCCCAATTAGTCATTTTCCCTCCCCGGAGTCATGTGACTCGTTAGTGTTACAAGGTTTCAGGTGTAAATGGGAAGCAGGTGTTTTAAATTTGGTGTTATCGCTCTCACTCTCACATACTAATCACTGGAAGTTCAACATGGCACCTCATGGCAAAGAACTCTCAGAGGATCTGAAAAAATATGGCCAAGACCCTGAAACTGAGCTGCAGCACAGTGGCCAAGACCATCCAGAGTTTTAACAGGACAGGTTGCACTCAGAACAGGCCTCGACATGGTCAAAGGAAGGTGTTGAGTCCATGTGCTCAGCGTCATATCCAGAGGTTGTCTTTGGGAAATAGACGTATGAGTGCTGCCAGCATTGCTGCAGAGGTTGAAGGGGTGGAGGGGGTCAGCCTCTCAGTGCTCAGACCATACACTGCACACTGCATCAAATTGGTCTGCATGGCTGTCATACCAGAAGGAAGCCTCTTCTAAAAGATTATGCACAAGAAAGCCTGCAAACAGTTTCCTGAAGACAAGCAGACTAAGGGCATGGATTACTGGAACCATGTCCTGTAGTCTAATGAGACCAAGATAAACGTATTTGGTTCAGATGGTGTCAAGCATGTGTGGTGGCAACCAGGTGAGGAGTACAAAGACAAGTGTGTCTTGCCTACAGTCAAGCATGGTGGTAGGAGTGCTGCCAGCACTGGGGTGCTACAGTTAATTGAAGGAACCATGAATGCCAACATGTACTGTGACATACTGAAAGAGAGAATGATAACCTCCTTTCGGAGACTGGGCCGCAGGGCAGTATTCCAACATGTTAACGACCCCAAACAACCTCCAAGAGGACCACTGCCTTGCTAAAGAAGCTGAGGGTAAAGGTGATTGACTGGCCAAGCATGTCTCCAGAGCATCTGTGGAGCATCCTCAAAACGGAAGGTGAATTAGCGCAAGGTCTCCAACATCCACCTGCTCCATGATGTCAAGGAAAAGTGGAAGAGGACCTGTGAAGCTCTGGTAAACTCCATGCCAAAAGAGGGTTAAGGCAGTGCTGGAAAATAATGGTGGCTACAAAAAATATTGACACTTTGGCCCCAATTTGGACATTTTCACTTAGGGGTGTACTCACATATGTTGCCAGCAGTTTAGACATGAATGGCTGTGTGTTGAGTAATGTGAGTGGACAGCAAATTTACACTGTTGGTGACGGTTCACACAGGGGTGGCTTCAAAGTCACTCGACTCTGAAGCCGCCCTGTACATTGTGATTTCAGCCTGGCTTGCAAAACAACTTCTGTATAGAAGCCAATGGAAGCCACTCTGAAGTCACCTCAAAGTAGTACAGGAAACTTTTTCTAAGTGGGAACGACTTGAGTCACTCCTATTAGAACGGTTGCATTGTACAGAATGGAGCGTGACTTGTCAGGAGGCCAAGTCATCTGACAGGTTGCCCGTGTGAATCGGGTCTCATATAAGTTGTGCACTCACTACTTTATATTGTAGCAAAGTGTAATTTCTTCAGTGTCGTCACATAAAAAGATATAATAAAATATTTACAAAAATGTGAGGGTTGTACTTACTTTTGTGAGATAATGTATGTCGTTCTGTACTTGTTTCATCATGTTGCATCATTTTAATAAACAACTAATCGATTATGAAAATAGTTGACAACTATTTCCATAATCGATCAGCCGGCGGATTAGTTGCCTTGCATACAGAATACATTATTTCTTTACATATCAGGAAATACAATGCAGCACACATACAGCCGAGTACGCCATCCATACATGTCAGTAAGTGCCTGAGAACATGTGAATGTGTGAGGCGCAATGCCTCATGGGACATGTAGTCCTGGGCAGGAAGTGAGTGGTTCTAAAGGCAGAAGTTTTGTTTTTTTAAACCTTGCTATGGGGCACGCTATACTATAATTTGCAGCTTGCTACTTGGGCACTCTGAAGGCAGGAGGAGACAGAAGCATTGGTGGGGGACCCCAGAAGAGAAGAATCGGGGCTGCTCTGTGTAAATACATTACACAGCAAGTAAGTATAACATGTTTGTTTAAAAAAAATGAAAATTACTTTAACCACTACAATACAAGGCACGTTCGCCCCCTTCCTTCCCAGCCCAATTTTCATATTTCAGTGCTCACGCACTTTCAATGACAACTGCGTGGTCATGCTAGGCTGTACCCAAATGGAATTTTTATCATTTTGCTTGCACAAATAGAGCTTTATTTTGGTGGTATTTATTCACGACTCCGTTTTTTATTTTTTGCGATATAAGCGAAAAAATAGCAGAAATTTGGGGGGGAAAAAACACAATATTTTCTTCGATTTTAAAAGAAATCCAATAAAGTCGAATTGTGTCATAAATTTAAGCCAAAATGTATTCTGCTACATGTTTTTGGTAAAAAAAAAAAAAAAATCAGTTAAATGTATAATAATTGGCTTGTGCGATCACGGACATATGCACACAAATGATCATGTACATATGTGTGCAGGTGATCACAGACATATGTGTGCAGATAATCATTGGGACATGTGATTTTAGTGGGACATATGTGGAGGACATGTGTTATTTGGGGACATGTGTTTTACACTAGGTTGGTGATCAGTGAGTAAAAAGCTAATCGTTAGTTGCAGCCCTAATTTACATTATCACTCCTGAAGAAGCTTAGTTTGAAGAAACGCATCGAGTTTGCTACAAATACACAAATGATATAGCCCAGCCAATCTATAGCCTGTGACTATCTGATAAAATACTATGAATATTCTTCTATGGATACCTGTGAAATCACGTTTTTACTTATTTTTTTGTTATTTTATGATCAATTTGTTTGCCGCTTTCTAGCAAAGTCCCTTGGGCATCAATTGTTTGTTTCTCGTTAGGCAAGAAGATGCAGAAATGCCAAATTTGAGCAGAAGGCCACACGTAGCATACATTAAAATGCACCCATGTGCTTCCATGCATGACTTTTACCTATAGGTAAGCTTATAATAAGGCTTATCTATAGTTAATTTAAATATCTCCTATGCACTCTGAAGGTATGGCCATTAGTGCCATTTCTTCAGAGCCCTGTGCCGTGACCGGCAGCTCTCGCACGCATGCACGTGAGTGAAGTCATCGCGGCTCTGGTCAGTCACAAAACAGAACCAGAGTCCCCGAACCTGGAAGCAAGACAGGCGAATATGGAAGTGGTCTCCAGATCTGATACCCGGCGCTGGAGGGCTTAAGTTTAAATATAGTGTGCTAGTATGCCTTTATCTTGCAAGATTAAAAAAAAAAAAAAAAAAAACCTCCAGTGGTTTATATCCATTTTGAGCATATGTTTATTTGTTTATTTTGTAGCACATGTTTCATTTTAGAGCTTAAGTGCTTTATTTGTGGGATATTTATAGTTCTCATTTTTTTCTTTTTTTAAAGACATAAATCGATACTCACAGTGGGGTTGTTATTTCAAACATAGTGCGGAAGGGTTAATTGTTTTTTCTGCTCAAATGCTCCTCCCTTAAACGCGCAAGTGATTTTTTTTTTTCGGCTGCTAAACACCAATGTGTGCATAGCCAGACAGGTCAACATAGAGGAGCATTTAGAGGCGGCATTTTTTGGCGCTCAGGTTTCAGTGTTTCTGAAGAAAACAGAAATAGTAATAAAAAATAAAAGGATTGCTCAGTTACAGTCTTTTAATCCAAGTAAAGGCCCCTTGATAGTCTGTTGCCTGCCTCTCATATGAACATATACAGTATATGTAATAATGAGCCCTTCCCCAAATCACTCTGTAGTCCGACAATAATATACATACAGTACAAACACAATGGGCTTGTTTAATATAGCAACACAAAGTGCAATGATGATCTGATTGGCATAGCAACAAATGCAGTAAAGATAGCAACCACTGCCAACCCCATGGCTATTGAGGGCACAGCTCTTAGTCAAGAACGCTTGTTTTTCTCCTGGTAGAGCCAACAGAAATAATGTAAGCTTACAGAGAACTTAACTGAGGAAAAAAACAGCAGTGTGCAAACTGCATTCACCAATAGCAACCAGCGCGCTGATGGCTTCTGATTGGCTGCTACAAGTAATTACAAATTGTGCATCACCTTTATTTAATAACATTGTATGTGCTTGTGTGTGTTGGAGGTAACGTTATGCGTTCAGGATTTTTTGAGCACTATATGAAGCTTTTGCACATACTTTATGAGCTGTTGCCATGACCCCACCACCCCTTCCCCCACAAACTTTTCTATCAGAAGCAACAAATTTTGTTTTGCCCCTAAAAGACATGTTGGGTGCAGAAACCCATAGAGCCCAATCATATCTTCGAAATTTTGTATGCTTCTAACATTGAGTTTTGGAATGAATTAACCTTACTGAATAAAAACAACATACGCTATAAGAAAACTGTTCAAGAAAATGTTTCTATCCTGCTCCACAGAACTTTCTCCTGACTGCAGTCGAAAACAAATATTGAAGTAATGACTAGTAAAAAAAAATTGAATGAATGTTCTTAAAAATAAAAAACTTAAAGCGGAGTTCCACCCAAAAGTGGAACTTCCACTTTAAGCAGTCCCTGCCCCCTTACATGCTACATTTGACATGTAATTTTTTTTTTTTTTTTGGGGGGGGGGTAACCTTCTTTTTAGTGGAACTTCCTGTCCCACTTCCGCCTTCCTCTTCTTGGCCGCCTAGGTGACTCCTCCTCTTTCCCTAGGCGGCCCCTCCCTGCCTGCAATCTTCTGGGACACGTCACAGGTCCCAGAAGATTGCCTGGCCAATAGCAGAGCGTAGTGCGACTCAAGCATGTGCAGTGCATGCCCAGCCATGACACAAAATATTGCAACAACCATTTTATTCTCTAGGGTGTCTACGAAAAAATAAATATATATATTTTTTTTATAATATATAACGTTTGGGGGTTCCAAGTGATCTTCTAGAAAAAAATAAAATATATATATTATTATTTTTTTTTTTTTTTACTTGAACAGATGTCAGAAAAAGGATTAGTGTTTAAGTGGTTAAACTTTTTTCACTTAGGCTCGGTTCACACAGGGGGCGATGCGAGGCGACGCGACTTGCCGCGCCGCGACCTGCCGCGACCTCAGCGGCGACTTGCAAATGACTTCTGTATAGAAGTCAATGCAAGTCGCCCCGAGGTCGCCCAAAAGTAGTACAGGAACCTTTTTTCTAAGTCGGAGCGACTCGAGTCGCTCCTCTTAGAACGGTTCCGTAGTACAGAACGGGGGCGACTTGTCAGGTCGCGGCACGGCAAGTCGTGTCACCTCGTGTCGCCCCCTGTGTGAACGGAGCCTCACACACAAGTCTATTCCATTGACAAATTGTTACAATGTTTATACTTAGCTCAACTGATAAAGAATGTTTCGATTCTTGCCAGACTGCCAGGTTTTTTTCCTTCCTTTCTTTTGAGGGCTGTGGCTTCAGAAGAGCTGAGAGAATTCTTTGCATAGAAAGAATCTGGAAACACTTTAGTCAAGATCGTGAGAACGATTCTTGACGATTAATCATGCAGCTCTAATGTACATCCATTTCATTATGCAAATTTATGTGTAAATGTAACCTTTGGCAGGCTTTACCCCCTTCATGTCCATTATTTAGCACTACGCTACTTTAACCGCTTCAGGCCCTGGAAGATTTTACTCCCTTCCTGACCAGAGCACTTTTTGCAATTCGGCACTGCGTTGCTTTAACTGACAATTGCGCGGTCGAGCGACATTGTACCCAAACAAAATTGATGTCCTTTTTATCTCACAAATAAAGCTTTCTTTTGGTGGTATTTGATCACCTCTGTGATTTTTATTTTTTGGGCTGTAAACAATTTTGAAAAAAAAAAAAAGTAATATTTTTTAATTTTTGCTATAATAAATATCCCCCAAAAATATATAAACAATTTTTTTCCTCAGTTTAGGCCGATATGTATTTTTCTACATACTTCTGGAAGAAGAAAAAAAAAACATGCAAAAAGCGTATATTGATTGGTTTGTGCAAAATTTATAGCGTCTACAAAATAGGGGATAGATTTATGGCATTTTTATTATTACGTTTTTTCTTTTTTTTATTAGAAAAAGCAGTAATCCGTTTTGTCGTTACTGCGAGATTATGGCGGACACATCGGACACTGTTGACACTATTTTGGGACCACTCACATTTATCCAGTGATCAGTGCTATAAACATGTACTGGATTACCGTGTAAATGATACTGGAAGGGGATACACTAGGGGGCGATCAAGGGGTTAAGGGTGTCCTAGAGAGTGATTATAACTGTGGAGGGGATGGGCTTCCATTCACATGACAGCAATCACTGTTTCCCATGACAGGGAGCAATGATCTGTGTCATGTCACAAGGCAGAATGGGGAAATGCCTTGTGTACATAGGCATCTCCCCGTTCTGCGGCTCCATGACACGATTCCCGGGACACCGGCGGACATTGAGTCTGTGGGTCCCGCGGGCATGGTCATGCTGTACACACGCCCACTAGCCCCGCCAATTAAAGGGGGCGTATAGGTATGCCCATTTGCCCACCATTGCCATTGTGCCGACTTAGATTGGCATGCAGCGGTTGGCAAGTCGTTTACCACTTGAAGACTAAGCCTTTTCCGGCACACTTTTTGTTTACAAGTTTGAATCAGTATTTTTTGCTAAAAATTTATAACCCCTTAACATTATATATAAAACGCAACTGTTTTTGGAAAAATTTATTTTACACAATACATACCCCAATTTGTTTTATATAAATGTGAAAGATGATGTTACACTGAGTAAATAGATATCCAACAAGTCACGCTTTAAAATTGCACACGCTCGTGGAATGGTGACAAACTGCGGTTTGTATATGTATATTTTTTCACACAAATAGTGCTTTTGTTTGGTGGTATTAGATCACCGCTGATTTTTTTTTCCATATTTTATTATAGAACAAAAAAAAAGGACTGAAAATGTTGGAAAAAAAAGTTTCTACTTCTGTTATAAAACATATCCAATAAAAAAATCTCTTCAAAATTTTAGGCCAAAATGTATTCTTCTACATGAATTTGGTAAAAAAATAAAAATAAAACAAAAAATAATCCCAATAAGTGTACTTTAATTGGTTTGTGAGAACATTATAGTCTACACCCTTTTTCCAGTCAAGGCACCCTTTAAACATTATGGACAGTCTTGGGGCACCTCATTTGAAAGTGTAAAATTATTCTAATAGTTTTACATAAATGAAGCAACAACCACACAAGTAGAAAACCCAACGTTAGAGGTGATTTATTCTTCCAAAAAAAAAAATACACTTTTGAAAAATTGTACTGGCTAGTATACCAATGTTGCTCTTCTCCCTCAGTTTTTCTCCATCACTTAGCAAACATGACCCCAGTGCTTATGGAGAGAGACAAGGGAGGGTCAAACAAGGATACTATGCAGGTAACCGACATCCTCCTTATGAACAGATGATGCCATTGGTTGTTAGGAGACCGGCAGCTAGAAGGTTGTAATGATGTACAATGAAAGCCTGTGGCTTTGTGTAACTAAAAGGCAGCCTTCATCCACATGCCAGCTTGTATACAATTTTTGGGCAATTTTTAGGCATTTTTGCTAAGGCACCCCTGAAGAAACCTTGAAAAAGGCCGATCTACACACTATTGTATATACACTGGAATCTATGCAGCTATAGAGGCTATACTGTAATGGTAGCGATCAATGACTTATAGTAATAGGCCTGCGATAGGGTGGTGGGCAATCTAGTGCTAACAGACAGTATCTGGAAGGTACATTAACACTGACACCAAATACAGTGATTAGATAAAAGACTGTACTGGCACTGGATGGGAAGGGGTTAACATCAAGTAGCAACCAAGAGGATAACCATTTGCCTTAGTGTCAGTTCACACTGAGGCAGCACGACTGTCTCAGGCGACCGCTGCGGCGACTTGCAAAACTACTTCTCTATAGAAATCAAACGCAATTCGCCTCAAGTTCGCCCCAAAGTCATACAAGAATATTTTTCTAAGTCGGAGCGACTTGTAGTGCTCCGATTAGAACAGTTTCATTGTACAGAACGGGACGCCCCTTGTCAGGTCGCAGTCCCAGTGTGAACCGACCCTTAGGTCGACATACATAGGTCGAATTTTGAAAATCTTATCAAAGAATTTTCGTCTGTATTTTCGCACAATTAGTGGGCTGCAGCAACAGCCGATTTTCTTGTGGCCATTGAATCTGAGAAAATCGGACATGTTGGACATTTTTTGAAAAACAAAAACTATTTTCGAATGATGGAATGTGCAGTTAGTGGACCTCCAGCTGTTGCAAAACTACAACTCCCATCATGCCTCTGCCTCTGGGTGTCATGCTTGTGGCTATCAGAGCCTTGCTATGCCTCATGGGACTTGTAGTTCTGCAACAGCTGGAGGTCCGCTAATTGCCTATCCCTGTATAAAATCAATGATGGGAGAATCGTGCGAGAAATGTAATCGAAAAAGAAAAGCGCGTGTGCAAGAAAAGAAAATTTCTCAGAAAGAAGAGAAGATTCCCAGCCACAAAAAAATATTTTCTGTAGCAACACGAGGTGAAACTGAAGGCTTGGTTGGCCAAATTTCAAAAAATCAATGGTGGCAAAACCGGATTACAAAATACACACTTTTTTTGATTTTCAAAAGGAAATTCCTTGGAAATTTGACCACGTATGGCCAGCCTTACAATGTGTGCCGCCTTTACCCTCTGCTTTGCAGGGAGAAGAAACAGCCTGATCGCTGATCTGTGTACAGAGCCCTGTGTGGTTGTAAACACCGGATTCTGTGCCGTGATTGGCTAGAGCTATTCAGCAGGTTTTAGCCATAAATCATTGGCCGAAACCTGCTGACAAAATCTCGCTGTAGCCAGTGACAGCACAGGTTAGCAGGGAGCATGCCCATACCAGGACGGATTGGATGATATACATGTATGAGATCCATGTAAACGCACATTGACGCGTGTTTGATGTGTGTTACAGAGTAGCAGGGCTCTGGGTGTTGTGTGAGCAGGACCACATAGTGCTGGAAATGCAGTCCATGGCCAATGTTTACCACATAGAACATGCACTGCTCCCTCTTCCCAGCCATGACACCCCAATGGAGGACCCCCTATGACTGGATCCATAGGAAGGCCTGCGGGGCCTGCACCCATCCTGAGGTGATGTAGATAGAAGCCCGCCACTGGATGTGAACAGGCCCTCCGCACATCCTCCTATGAGTGAGGGAACCAGGCCATAGATATGTGTGGTGTGTGTATATTGTGTGTCCATGGTGTGTGTCCTCCGCCCGCCGCTCCTAAGTTCCCGTGTGTCACCTTCACCCTCCCCCTCCCCGGTACACAGGCCGGCCTCGGTACTCACACTTCTCCCCGCACTCCGGTCCGCTTCCCGCTCATCCTCCCATCCGCAATCACGGCAATCTCTGCATCCGTCCGCTCCGTCTCTCTCTTCGCTCCCGGGCAGCTCTCCTCACAGAGATGACATCATCCCTTCAGACATGCACCTGATTCTCAGGATGCGGCCCCTCCTCCCACACACAGGTCATTGTTTTCCTTAAAGGGACTGCTCGGGATTCGGGCTGTAATCTCCTCCTCAGTGAGGGGAAAGCGGCTTCCTTCTCCTGACTGAGAGCGGCCAATACACCCTCCGGACCGGGCTTCTCACCTCAGAGCTGCAGGCTGGGAGGACCTGATTGTTGTAGTGATGGGTTCTGCTAGGACAGTGCGAGTTCTATGGAGCTGCTCCTCTCACTGCATGCAGGGGACTGAGCTCTATGGAGCTGCTACAGTCACTGCATGGAGGGGACTGAGCTCTATGGAGCTGCTGCACTCACTGCATGGAGGGGACTGAGCTCTATGGAGCTGCTGCACTCACTGCATGGAGGGGACTGAGCTCTATGGAGCTGCTCCAGTCACTGCATGGAGGGAACTGAGCTCTATGGAGCTGCTCCACTCACTGCATGGAGGGGGACTGAGCTCTATGGAGCTGCTCCACTCACTGCATGGAGGGGACTGAGCTCTATGGAGCTGCTCCACTCACTGCATGGAGGGGACTGAGCTCTATGGAGCCTGCTCCACTCACTGCATGGAGGGGACTGAGCTCTATGGAGCCTGCTCCACTCACTGCATGGAGGGGACTGAGCTCTATGGAGCCGCCTCCAGTCACTGCATGGAGGGGACTGAGCTCTATGGAGCCTGCTCCACTCACTGCATGGAGGGGACTGAGCTCTATGGAGCTGCTCCAGTCACTACATGGAGGGAACTGAGCTCTATGGAGCCGCTCCAGTCACTGCATGGAGGGGACTGAGCTCTATGGAGCCGCTCCACTCACTGCATGGAGGGGACTGAGCTCTATGGAGCCGCCTCCAGTCACTGCATGGAGGGGACTGAGCTCTATGGAGCCACCCACTCCAGTCACTGCATGGAGGGGAGGGGACTGAGCTCTATGGAGCTGCTCCACTCACTGCATGGAGGGGACTGAGCTCTATGGAGCCACCCACTCCAGTCACTGCATGGAGGGGAGGGGACTGAGCTCTATGCTACTCCAGTCACTACATGGAGAGGACTGAGCTCTATGGAGCTGCTCCACTCACTGCATGGAGGGGACTGAGCTCTATGCTACTCCAGTCACTGCATGGAGAGGACTTAGCTCTATGGAGCTACTCCACTCACTGCATGGAGGGGACTGAGCTCTATGCTACTCCAGTCACTACATGGAGGGGACTGAGCTCTATGGAGCTGCTCCAGTCACTGCATGGAGAGGACTGAGCTCTATGGAGCTACTCCACTCACTGCATGGAGGGGACTGAGCCTTTATGGAGCTGCTCCAGTCACTGCATGGAGGGGACTGAGCTCTATGGAGCTGCTCCAGTCACTGCATGGAGGGAACTGAGCTCTATGGAGCTGCTCCACTCACTGCATGGAGGGGACTGAGCTCTATGGAGCTACTCCACTCACTGCATGGAGGGGACTGAGCTCTATGGAGCTACTCCACTCACTGCATGGAGGGGACTGAGCTCTATGGAGCTACTCCACTCACTGCATGGAGGGGACTGAGCTCTATGGAGCTGCTCCAGTCACTGCATGGAGAGGACTGAGCTCTATGATACTCCAGTCACTACATGTAGAGGACTGAGCTCTATGGAGCTACTGCAGTCATTACATGGAGGGGACTGAGCTCTATGGAGCTGCTGCACTCACTGCATGGAGGGGACTGAGCTCAATGGAGCTGCTCCAGTCACTGCATGGAGGGGACTCAGCTCTATGGAGCTGCTCCACTCACTGTATGGAGGGGACTGAGCTCTATGGGGCTGCTCCAGTCACTGCATGGAGGGGAACTGAGCTCTATGGAGCTGCTCCAGTCACTGCATGGAGGGGACTGAGCTCTATGGAGCTGCTCCAGTCACTGCATGGAGAGGACTGAGCTCTATGGAGCTGCTCCAGTCACTGCATGGAGAGGACTGAGCTCTATGGAGCTGCTCCAGTCACTGCATGGAGGGGACTGAGCTCTATGGAGCTGCTCCAGCCACTGCATGGAGGGGACTGAGCTCTATGGAGCTGCTCCAGCCACTGCATGGAGGGGACTGAGCTCTATGGAGCTGCTCCAGCCACTACATGGAGGGGACTGAGCTCTATGCTACTCCAGTCACTACATGGAGAGGACTTAGCTCTATGGAGCTGCTCCAGTCACTGCATGGAGGGGACTGAGCTCTATGGAGCGGCTCCAGTCACTGCATGGAGAGGACTGAGCTCTATGGAGCTGCTCCAGTCACTGCATGGAGAGGACTGAGCTCTATGGAGCTGCTCCAGTCACTGCATGGAGGGGACTGAGCTCTATGGAGCTGCTCCAGCCACTGCATGGAGGGGACTGAGCTCTATGGAGCTGCTCCAGCCACTGCATGGAGGGGACTGAGCTCTATGGAGCTGCTCCAGCCACTACATGGAGGGGACTGAGCTCTATGCTACTCCAGTCACTACATGGAGGGGACTGAGCTCTATGGAGCTGCTCCAGTCACTGCATGGAGGGGACTGAGCTCTATGGAGCTGCTCCAGTCACTGCATGGAGGGGACTGAGCTCTATGGAGCTGCTCCAGTCACTGCATGGAGGGGACTGAGCTCTATGGAGCTACTCCAGTCACTACATGGAGGGGACTAAGCTCTATGGAGCTACTCCACTCACTGCATGGAGGGGACTGAGCTCTATGGAGCTACTCCACTCACTACATGGAGGGGACTGAGCTCTATGGAGCTACTCCACTCACTGCATGGAGGGGACTGAGCTCTATGCTACTCCAGTCACTACATGGAGGGGACTGAGCTCTATGAAGCTGCTCCAGTCACTGCATGGAGGGGACTGAGCTCTATGGAGCTACTCCACTCACTGCATGGAGGGGACTGAGCTCTATGGAGGCTGCTCCAGTCACTGCATGTAGGGGACTGAGCTCTATGGAGCCTGCTCCAGTCACTGCATGGAGGGGACTGAGCTCTATGGAGCCATCTCCAGTCACTGCATGGAGGGGACTGAGCTCTATGGAGCCTGCTCCAGTCACTGCATGGAGGGGACTGAGCTCTATGGAGCCTGCTCCAGTCACTGCATGGAGGGGACTGAGCTCTATGGAGCCTGCTCCAGTCACTGCATGGAGGGGACTGAGCTCTATGGATCCTGCTCCAGTCACTGCATGGAGAGGACTGAGCTCCATGGAGCTACTGCAGTCACTGCATGGAGGGGACTGAGCTCTATGGAGCCTGCTCCAGTCACTGCACGGAGAGGACTGAGCTCTTTGGAGCTGCTCCAGTCACTACATGGAGGGGACTGAGCTCTATGCTACTCCAGTCACTACATTGAGGGAACTGAGATGTATGGAGCTGCTCCAGTCACTACATGGAGGGGGGGGGGGGGGGACTGAGGAGATACTGGGAGCGCTATGGAGCCTGCTCCAGTCACTGCATGGAGGGGGGTCTGGAGCTCCACTGGGGGGACAGTGCTCGCTAGGAGCTCCGGAGTATGAAGTGGGATCTTCTGGGAAGGAAGGAGGGGAGCACTCACTGGAATGGGCTGAGCGCATTGGGAGTTACATGAGTTACAACACTGCTCCAGTTGTTGCATGGAAATGGGCTCTGTTAGGAGGATGATTTTTGCACGCGCCCTCCCCGTGCGCGTTGTCCATTGCACGCGCCCTCCCCCTGCACTCTGTCCATTGCACGCGCCCTCCCCCTGCACTCTGTCCATTGCACGCGCCCTCCCCCTGCACTCTGTCCATTGCACGCGCCCTCCCCCTGCACTCTGTCCATTACACGAGCCCCCCCCCCTGCACTCTGTCCATTACACGAGCCCCCCCCCCCCTGCACTCTGTCCATTACACAAGCCCCCCCTGCACTCTGTCCATTACACGAGCCCCCCCCTGCACTCTGTCCATTACACGAGCCCCCTCCCCCTGCACTCTGTCCATTACACGAGCCCCCTCCCCCTGCACTCTGTCCATTACACGAGCCCCCTCCCCCTGCACTCTGTCCATTACACGAGCCCCCTCCCCCTGCACTCTGTCCATTACACGAGCCCCCTCCCCCTGCACTCTGTCCATTACACGAGCCCCCTCCCCCTGCACTCTGTCCATTACACGAGCCCCCTCCCCCTGCACTCTGTCCATTACACGCGCCCTCCCCCGGCACTCTGTCCATTACACGGTCATGACCCCTGCACTCTGTCCATTACACGGCCATGACCCCTGCACTCTGTCCATTACACGGTCATGACCCCTGCACTCTGTCCATTACACGCTCCTGAGCCCTGCACTCTCTCCATTACACGCTCCTGAGCCCTGCGCTGTGTATATTGCATGCTCCTTATGCGGTTCACAAATTTGACCTGTGCACTACAAACTCTGGTATATATAATTGAAAAGTTTCATTGGTCAAAAATAATTGCGCTTAGCTTTGTGTCTGGCTCTGAGAGTGGCACTTGTGGCCAAAAGCATATTTTATGGGTACATATGTGTGCCATGTATGCAGGTGGGAAACGCTGGTTCTATTTAACCAAGTCCCTTTAAGCTGTTCCCAGAGAAAACACAGTGCAAAATGCACATTTAGCTTGACGATTAAAAGTATTAAATTGGAATACATAAAAAAAATGCATCCTATATAACCGAAAAACAAGATCCTGGTTATTAAAGGCTACCATTTCCCCCTTGATGAGGGGTGTTGAGTACATTTTCTAATAACTGTAACTGCTCTTTTGCTTATTGATAACTAAAGATATTAATTAATAACGTTTATATTAAAATTGGACTCCAATTTTCTATAACTTATTTGGACATTATATCCATAAAAAAAAATTACCAAGGCTACTAGAGTGGTGCCAGTAACTTGAAAATGAAAAAAAGAAATGTTTCCTCTTTCATACTGCCAGAGAAGTGACACATATGCTACAATGGATTCGTCCCATTGTGTCTTTTCTGCTATAAGGTATTCCTACCTTCCTCCATGTAAAAATCTTAAACCGCGACAAGTGTAACTTTGTGTACAATCTCAGCATCTGCTGGGTGCCCCAATGATTGAACTCCAGAGTTACATTATCCTGGGCAGGCCAATCAAGAGGGCCAAAGATCCCAAACCCTAGAGGCATCCAAAAAGAAGATGTCAGCGATGGCTGATTGTCAGCGACTTGGCTGCAGTTGCTGTTTGGTGGACTTTTTTCTGGGAGGGGCAGAGTGGCCGCATGCAAGCAGGTGCCACCTGCTGCCTCCACCGCATGTGGTGCTCAGCCATAGTGGCAATGCAAAGGGAGAGGAAGTTGTCATGGTACTACTTGCAGTGAGCCCACAGGCGATCAGGTGACACGGGATCCCACAGGGCATGGAATCTAAGAGCCAGCCGGTGTTCCGCCAGGGACCCTCTCATGAAGGTTTGGGCTTAGCTGCGTTCTGACCCCAGGTCACGACCCCTGGGTTCACCCTGCTCGCTAGGGAAGTACCAGAAGACACTGTTAGGCAGGGATGGATGGATGAAGCAAAGGAGAGCCAAATTGTGAGCAGGGCAGGCTGCAGACAACGTAATCAGAACAAGCCGGGTCGGTACACAAGAGATCAGTTCACGAGAGGTCAGGCAAAACAGGATACACAGGGGAGCTTCAGAAAAAAATGTTGCTCAAGCAATGATAGCTGGTTAGAAAGGGATTTAAATAGAGAAGCACAAGAGGGGCTGGACAGGAAGTAGCAGGAAGGAAACCTATATTAGGCAACAGGTGAAGGGCAGCGACACCCATAGCTGCAGAGTGCACAGAGCTGAACACCCGACAGTGGAACAACAGATGCCAGCCGACCCACTGCAGTAAAGGTGAGACACAGATCAGCTCTGCAGCTGATCTGTGACAGAAGTTATGAGGAACATGGTTCCTTTATGGTTTCCTGAGTCACTGGGGCAGTGATCCAATTGGATGCTGGCCACCCGTGTGACTCTGGCCATCTTGGCTGCGGCAGAGTCTATTTAAAATCCTGGTCCCAGAGTTTGGCGCACTTTTGCGGTGGGTAGTTTAAAGACAGATTACCCATTTGCAGGGACAGTATTAGCATCAGGGAATGGTTCCAGACCAAGAGGGAAAGCTTAGGGCTCGCAATCACTTGGACGTCTTCCCATTTTGGTAGGAGACGACTAGGCTGCATTCTGCCCCTCCTGACAGACGCAGTCAGTTTGGCTAATACCTGCTCTGAAACATGCTGTTGGTATTCGTAAGTGCTCCCGGTTGGGTCCTCTCCCACCAGGTTTTGTTGTGAACTGTTTTGTCTTTACTACAATACAAGTTCTACTAATTTCACCTGGACTGTTCGTGTGTTATTACCGCTGCACCCACTCACAAGCTCCCCCAGGTATAGTGTTAGTAGTCATGGGGGGGAGGAGGAGGCATTGCTTGGCAAACCATGTCCTTCCGAGGCTTACTGGCTGCCTCTGCAGCACTGCCCCCACCGGATTACACTGTGCACCCACAACGGTGAAATATCAATTACTAACAAAAGGACTCCAATACAAGGATCTTTCACATAACAACTCTTCCAACACACCATCAGGAGGACTGCAAGAGTTACTTTGATGGGGGCTCCATTTTATTTTTTATGTGTGGGGGGTGGAGGCGCATTGTTTGTATCTGTGAGGAAGAGGATCCCTGCATCGTTTGCATGGGAGGGAGCAGGGGGGCTGCATTGTTTGCATCTGTGGGGGAGCAGGGGGCTGCATTGTTTGCATGTGTGGGGGAGCAGGGGGGCTGCATTGTTTGCATGTGTGGAGGAGCAGGGGGGGCTGCATTGTTTGCATGTGTGAGGGGGCAGGGGGGCTGCGTTGTTTGCATGTGTGAGGGGGCAGGGGGGCTGCATTGTTCACATGTGTTTGGGAGCAGGGAGGCTGCATTGTTTGCATGTGTGGGGGAGCAGGGGGGCTGCATTGTTTGCATGTGTGGGGAAGCAGGGTGGCTGAATTTTATGTATGTACAAGGTGGTGTTGCATTGTTTGTATGCATGAGACGAAAGGGGTCTATATTGTAAGTGTGAGGAGGTTGAGGGGGCTGCATTGTTTGTATGTAGGCGGTGTAGGGGGGGCTGTATTGTATGTGTGAGGTCGGTGGGGCTGCACTGTTTGTATTTAGTGGGGAGGAGTGGGCAAGGGGGGTGTATGTACAAGGTTAAGACGGAATGCACTGCATGTTAATGTAAGAAGGAAGGGGGGAGCATTGTTGTGTGTAGGAGTGAGGGTTAGAGTGCTGCATTCTATGTGATTGCAAGAAGGAGTGAGTGCAGTGTCTGTATTCATGAGAAGGGGGGCTATATTGTATGTATGTGTGGGATAGCCAGGGGACTGCACTGTGTGTGTAGGTGGGCAGAGGTGAGTAGTAGTGGAAGGGGGGTACATAAACACTGGATAGTGACTTTGGGGGGTTGCTTTTGAAAGGAGAATTATGCTAGCAAGCGGTACATTACATACTGCACTTTGTGGTATTGTGGTACTCCTAATCCCTGCACTTTATGCCAAGAGTAATTTTGTACTCCTGTGTTTATTGTTTCAACAGTTCCTGGTTGCTAAGTAGCCCCTGATTACTTTAATAAAGTTCTTTGTGAAGGTAGGCTCAGAAGAAGTAAGGTTTATATGTATCTGCGAAATTCTTATTTTTGGTACAGTAATTAAAAAGACCCTATTACCAGGTAAAGCATTTTTTTCTCTTGATGCTTTTATTAAAACGAGCATAACTGATGCACATTTTTTTTTTTTTATTTGTTGCTTTCCCCTTAGTTGTGCAAAATGAATAGGAGTTGGATGCTTCTGGAAGTGTCAGATCCTAATATCTGCTAACTCTCCCTGTAGCTGTCTCACACATATGAGGGTCTTATGTGTTTAGCCTCTGCATTTTCGACTTACAGAGAGCAGCGGCCACTACCACAGGTATCCCTCTGCTTACATTTACCTCTGTAGAGACTCCCTTCAAAGTTGAACAATAATAATAATAAAGCAGAGGTCTCTTTAAGGCCTCTTTCACACGGGTGGTCCAATCAAGTCCGCCTGTCAGTTTTTTAGGTAAACCTAATCAGAAGGTCCATGTACTCCTATAGACGGGGGGGGGTTAGGTGTAACAGACTTGTGTTTGTTTACACCTGCCTACCTCCGGGTCTGATAAAAAAAATAAAAAAACAGAAGGGGATCCGTCCTCTTCCATTTAGGCGGATTGGATCGGAGGGTAGTTGGATATAAAAAGACAGCAGAATCTGTTTACTCCTGGCCACGCATGGCGCAGAGCAGGCTCTGTCCAATTCCACTCTGCAGAAACTGAGCGGACACGGATGCGTTGTCCACTTGTCTCAGATCAACTAGGGATCTGTGGGCTGATCCCCTGCTGATATTTTGTGGGTAAAAGGACTAAGGCATATGAATGCGGTGTACAGTATACAGCAATTAGGTTCAGGTTCTGTTTAACTACACTCATTACATTTCATCCCACTTGTAGCACTGTTGCCACACCCTTTATCCGCCACAGCACGCTGTGTGCTTCAGGGGTGTCAGGTATTTTACATTCCTCGCAATGCCCCAATACTCCTGGCTTTCAATCATTTTGTCTTTGGCTGGTCCGATGCTAAGGAATCCACCAGAGGCAGAGAACATTAACAGAAAGGTCCCACAATGAGACTTATGGGTCCATAGGAAACCTGCATTTCAGACCTGGAGCTGTGCACTGATCCTGAAACAAGTGTGATGACAGCTGAGAGTGGGATCACGGCCGCACACATGGGGGGGGTACATTTTGGCATCCTTGTTTTGGGTACTAGATGATCGTAGACTGACAATCACACTCATTCTGCTGGTGCTCAGAGTGTTGTTCCAGATCAGGAAAATCTTTGCAAAGGGGAGAATCTGAGAATATAATAGTCACGTTTACATTTATTTATTTCAGAGTTTGCCGTTTTAAAACAATTTTAAAGTATATCTAAACCCAAACGCCAAAATATATACCTCTTATGCCTGTGAGGTTTAAGATGGTAATGAAACTTAAATATGTAAATTTCATTAAAATAAATCCTGGTGAAGAAGCTACATGTAGACAGGAATTGGCTGACAGTCTGCTGGAGATCATAAGTGCTGAGATGCAAAACAAAAGGATAAAAAAGGGTGAAAACAGTATTTTGCGGGAAAGAAACATGGCAATTGTTTGAGACACAATGCTTTCACAAACTAACAGTTACTGGTTAGATCTACTTTACTGTCTTAGACCATTGTTCTTTAAATATTGTTTTTTTGTAGTAAAAAGAACTACAATACCAAGGGACTTCTCTATGGTAATTAGACCTAAGGAAACTAGTATTGTTGTTATCCATAGCAATCTGGCAGGTTTTAACTGTCATTCTATGATCCACACTAATCACAATTATGACATCTGATTATGACAGGCATTGTTCACTTTTTGGGTTGCTCTTGTTTTGTCTTTCTTGAGAACATCACATTAAAAAATGTTCTAACAGTAATAAATGATTGACATTTTATTAATATCCCAGGGAAAACCTTGTCAGCAATAAAAACTTTTTTTTATTTTTTTACTCATACTACATGTAAAGGACAGGCATTCCAAAGTTTGAATGCTGATAATCAGAAAACTAAACATTTCTTCCCTTCCTACGACAAATTTAGTGTAGCCGCTCATTTTCCCCAGCTTTAATTCCAAACAGGAAAAATTCACTTGCTGAAGACCCCAGACAATGGCCAAAAGAATTCCATTATAGAACAAAGAAATGCTTGAATTATAAATCGTGCAAAGCATTTTTTACCAAGACATCTAAACCATGCCCCTTAGTGAGAACCTATTAATCTGTACTTTTTGCATTTAAAGGGTCAGTAACCCTAGGATTTGATGTATGGAAAGGGCTATGAATACACCCACAAATGCTAAAAGTTATTATTGCCCAGGCAGAATTTGAGATATTTCACAAGGGCAAGGTGCTAGCCTTTTTCAACAAATGATTTCACATGCTGTATGCCAATGTTTATCTTTTCATGTGCAAGCTGTTATGCCATAAGTGCCAATGTTGAAACCCACTCATATTTTTGCATTCTAGTATCGTTTTTAGCACATATTACCGCAATGCACAGTAATGAAAGGGATCTTCACATGTAGAAACAGCAAATACTGCAATTCAGATTTAGTGTTTTCACTAGTTCCTGCACTGATACAATCCTCAATTGTCCTCAAACAATTTTATTAATGTAAAAATAGCTGAAATCTAAGCCCTTTAATGCAACTATAACTAATCAAAACATACACTTACTTATAAATCATTTGCATGGCAATTTGCCCAAAGAAAGAACATGTACCGTGCACACATTTTGTGCAAATGGGGCCAAAAACAAAGATTATTAGGCTATTTCTTGGGCAGGTTGAATGCTTCTCATTGAATTTCCAATGATACTTATTCCATCTAGATGCAAAATGTGCTATTTTCTATTCTAAAGCAATGAAAAACATTCGACCAGCACTAGAAATAGCCTAATCACTATTTATTTTTTGCCCTACTCGCATAGAATGAATGTATATGCACTTTCACTGGACGAATTGCTATGCAAATTTGTTATAAATAACTATCACATTGGACTGTATTTACAGATTCAGTTCACAAAGCTTTTACACAAGGATAAAGCCGGGTATGCACTATTAGTGTGTACCAGCGGGGTTGAATGAAAAAAAACTGTCCGCTGAATGGGAGTGGGTCGGATATTGGTTTTCCAGCATGCACATCCAAATGGCTAGCTTCTGTCGGACAGACTGACATACACATGGGCCGAATGTCAGACATTTTTTTTTTAATCGGCCATTATTGCCTCCCAACATTCAGCCTGTGTACAGGGCTTAAGGATGTTTGTTTTTCAGCCATGCCACCTCATTGGCTCTAAGTTGGGAAAAAATTTGTTAAAAAAAAAAAAGAAAAGAGAAACCTTATCCTGGTGGACTGGCTTTGTGAACTGAGCATTATAGGTTAGCATAGTAAAAATTAAGTGAATGAAAGCTAAGACACCAGGATATTCATCTTTATTATGAAAGCTTGTGAGATTTTAAATTAACAGTTACATGGTGGAAACAAAGTTCCTCACTTTGTCAATTGAGTGGTTATTGTTCGTTTTAAAAACTATTTTGGTTGTATTAGACTCCATTTACATCTTCACAACTGTGTGTCATATGAACGCATATCTTTGTGCGATTTTGCGCAACACGCATAGGGCAACCCAATAATTTGAATACATCAAAGAAACACCTGCACCCTTTCGCATTTCGAGCCTTGCATGTGCATCTGTTGGTCACATTTGGGGTGCTGTTACTGGCATAACGCATGTTTTTTGTACATTTGCATACATGTGAATACAGCTTTAGTGTTAACCAGTTATCTAACACAAAAAAACTAATAGAAAAATAAGGAAGGGGGGGGGCAAGGGCAAGAGAAGACACAGAAGCTTGAGAACACAAGGAATTGTACCTCAACAAGTTTGTGATACCATCAGAAATGGAAGGAATGTAGAGTTATTCATCTGAAGGAAGTGATGCCTGCTTTGGGGTCAATAGGAGAAACTTGTGCGCAAGTGTCACTTGCCTAATGGGAAACTGAAATGATGAGGCTGGCCTCTCTTCAGCTCAAGCATCGATGGAAGTGGAATAGACAGTGCCAAGGAACAGGAGTGCCAGAAGATGTGGACTGCAGAACCTGAGACTCGTCCCGACCCGGACTATCCAGCAGAGCATATGGCTAGAAGTGTCAGTAGCAGCACAAGGGAAACCAGCAGAGCATAAAGGAGAACTTTGGATGGGGGGCGTGGCCAGCAGCTGTAGGAGATGGCCGTATGGGGAGAGAGCTCCGTGTTCTCCAGCTCTCCCGGCCTGTCTCAGCCAGCACGCTGAAGTCCCAAGATGGCACTGCTGCCTTTAGACAGCAGCGCGCCAGGCAGAACGGCTCCTCTTCCTGTAATTCCCCACTCCAAAGCCCACAAAAGGCAGCGCCGAAACGTTCCTCTGCTCACACGTATGCAGAGGAAAGAAAGGGGGATTACACATCCCAGGATAGCACCACTGAATTCTATGACCAAATCCAATTTCCCAACTACTGGGCAGCCCCTCAGCAACACCACCATGACAGAAATACTGGTGTCCCTGCGAAGTTCCATGGACTGTGTTTCACAGATGAAGTCTGATATAGCTGAGGTGGCGGACCGTGTTAGCCATGTAGAAAACAAGATGCCAGAAAGATGATGAAATTGAGACACTGAAAAACAAAATGGCGGACTTAGAGGACAGATCTCGCAGAAATAATATTAAACTGCGTGGAGTGGCAGAGTCTGTGCGCCCTTCTGACCTCTGGCACTATGTGCAGCAGCTAATGAATGACTTTCTTCCTGATACACCTGCTGGCGAGATTATTGTGGACCGTGCTCATAGGCTACCTAAGCGACAACACCTCCTAGATAAAATTCTGCGTGACGTCATAGCCCACATACATTTATTCCACGTTAAAGACAACCTGATGTGATTTGCAAGGTAACACTCTCCACTGACTAACCCCTATTCAGGAATCACTATTTATGCTGACCTCTCCCAACACAATATGCTGGCACGTAAGAAGCTAGTGCCGCTCACTAAGCTACTAAGAAACAACCAACTCGCATACTCTTGGGGCTTCCCCACCAAACTCCTCGTTATCAAAGATGGCCGCACTTACGCAATCAGGTCCTTGGAGGAGGGTCTTCAACTTACAAAGAAATGGGGTCTTCTACCAAGTGAAGAAGAGGCCACACTTACTGCCACTAAACCCTGGCGCATCTCTCCAGAATGGAGACAAATTGATGCAACCTGACCTTACCCTTACATCTTCTATGCCAGGATCCCATAAAGGTTCACTGCTTACTAAAGGCCAAAGCTGAAAACTAAGAGCTAAAGCCTCCCGATTGCTTTTATGCAATATTAGCACGTTGAAGACTATTTCCTAATTTTTTTATGTTACCTCTGTTATTTGATTGTTGACATTTTTGTCTCTTCATTTTTTGTTTCACCACCTACGTTTATATATGGAAAATCTGCTGACTCTCTGGAATCTGCCTACTGCTGGACGCTACTGCAGGTACTGTTCTATACCAATGGTCATTAACTTTGTATCTTTGAATGCACATGGCCTCAATAGCCCTGTCATGGGAGGGATGCCTAACAGAGGCATCCAGCACAGAGTAAACAGATCAATGAGCTGCACTAAAGGAATCAGGCTCAAAAGGTAAGTGAAAACATATATATTTATTAAGGATAAAGACCAAACACAGCAAACCATGAAAAAGCAAGAATGCAAATAATACACAGCAACCCCAAAACCCTAAGCTAACTACCTAACTAACTATATATACACACACATGGAAAAGGAACACATATATAACAAGGCAGGGATGAGAGACAAAGGGGAACAGGAGGCCAGGTGGAGGAAGCAGAAGCAAGCGGAGCCAAGGCAGGAATCAGGGGACAAGTCTCAGGAACCAGGTACAGGAAACAGAGTCCATGGCAGGAAGCAAATCAGGAACAGGTTTCTGGCAACAGATCAGATCAGGCAGGGACAAGACTTGCAGGAAGGAATTCTGAAGCACTGAGCCTCAGTGAAGGATGGGTTTATATACTGCCAGCAATTCCACATCAGGTGCAGCTAGATCACTAGAATGTCCATTTGCTGGGAGACACCCACTGGTGACCACCAGAACTGCAACCTTTGATGGCGAAAGAAACAGTGACACCAGCAGGCGATCCAAGCAATAACACTGTTCCTGACAGTTCCCCCCCCCCTAAGGAGTGGCCTCCGGACACTCCATTCTGCCCTTGACCTGACAGTGCATATAAATGTGGAAAAGTCCCGAAAAGTCTCCCCTGTGACTGCGGACTTCTTTGCGCCTCCGGCCAGAGTCTCTTAACCTACTGGGAGGCGTGCCACCCTAGTCCGACAATGGAACATGTATCCCACCACCAGGGTCTGGAAGTTTAGATCTGGAAATAAAAACAGGCAGGGCAACGTGCTTCGGGACATTGGGCTGGGCACCAGGCTCCGGGTCATCAGGATGGGCAGCAGGCATTGGGTCATCAGGCTGGGCAGTAGGCTTGGCAGCAAGCACCGGGTCATCAGGCTGGGCAGCAAACACCGGGTCATCAGGCTGGGCAGTAGGTGGGGCAGCGAGCTCCGGGTCATCAGGCGGGGCAGTAGGCTTGGCAGCAAGCACCGGGTCATCAGGCTGGGCAGTAGGCGGGGCAGCGAGCTCCGGGTCATTAGGCTGGGCAGCAAACACCGGGTCATCAGGCTGGGCAGCGAGCTCCGGGTCATCAGGCTGGGCAGTAGGCTTGGCAGCAAGCACCGGGTCATCAGGCGGGGCAGCAAGCTCTGGGTCATCAGGCGGGGCAGCGAGCTCCGGGTCATCAGTCGGGGCAGCGAGCTCCGGGTCATCAGGCGGGGCAGTAGGCTTGGCAGCAAGCACCGGGTCATCAGGCAGGGCAGCAAACACCGGGTCATCAGGCAGGGCAGCAAACACCGGGTCATCAGGCAGGGCAGCAAACACCGGGTCATCAGGCAGGGCAGCGAGCTCCGAATCATCAGGCTGGAAGGCCGGGACATCAGGCTGGAAGGCGTCAGGCTGGAAGGCCGGGACATCAGGCTGGAAGGCGACAGGCTGGAAGGCCGGGACATCAGGCTGGAAGGCGACAGGCTGGAAGGCCGGGACATAAGGCTGGAAGGCGACAGGCTGGAAGGCCGGGACATCAGGCTGGAAGGCCGGGACATCAGGCTGGAAGGCGTCAGGCTGGAAGGCGTCAGGCTGGAAGGCCGGGACATCAGGCTGGAAGGCGTCAGGCTGGAAGGCTGGGACATCAGGCTGGAAGGCGTCAGGCTGGAAGGCCGGGACATCAGGCTGGAAGGCTGGGACATCAGGCTGGACTACAGGCAGAGACACTGGCACAACAGGCTGAACAGCAGGCATTGGAACATCAGGCGTGGAGGCAGGAGTGGGTGATGACAGAATGGTATGAGTTGGAAAAAACTTCAGTTTCTTTTTGGTTTTAGCAACTGAAGATTTGTATGTGGGTACAGGGCTGTAGGTAGTGGATGCAGCTGGTAAGAGCGAAGAGCGTAAGGATGGTAAAACAGAGGGAGCAGATTTTGAGGGGAGATTCAATGGAACTGATGGAGGCAGCCGAGAAGTAGCAGAGGGGTTAAAGGCTGGATAGGTACAGCAGGAGGAAACAGGGTATTGGTACTTCATTGGTAGCAGGGTGTATTGGTCGGAAATTGTGGTTGTTGGGGGTAATATAGAGGAAGATATCACAGCAGGCTGGTATCTGGACACAGAAATGGGTGGTTGGGAGCTGACAGAAGCGGAGTACAACAAGCTTGACCAGGCCTGTAATAATGGTTGCACAAATACGGATACATTCCAGCAATTGCTCTCTGGTGTATTTACCTAATGTCTGATGACAAAAATCTTTGTCATCTGTTGCCAGAAGCGAAAGATACTGAATATCTTCCAGATGCATTTTTCTTGGCAATAGCAAGTGTCCAGACCCTATTCCCAAGTGCAGCCGATCTGTTAGTATGGCTTCAGAATTCTGTCATGGGAGGGATGCCTAACAGAGGCATCCAGCACAGAGTAAACAGATCAATGGGCTGCACTAAAGGAATCAGGCTCAAAAGGTAAGTGAAAACATATATATTTATTAAGGATAAAGACACACGTGAAAACCAAACACAGCAAACCATGAACAAGCAAGAATGCAAATAATACACAGCAACCCCAAAACCCTAAGCTAACTACCTAACTAACTATATATACACACACATGGAAAGGGAACACATATATAACAAGGCAGGGATGAGAGACAAAGGGGAACAGGAGGCCAGGTGGAGGAAGCAGAAGCAAGGGGAGCCAAGGCAGGAATCAGGGGACAAGTCTCAGGAACCAGGTACAGGAAACAGAGTCCAGGGCAGGAAGCAAATCAGGAACAGGTTTCTGGCAACGGATCAGATCAGGCAGGGACAAGGCTTGCAGGAAGGAATTCTAAAGCACTGAGCCTCAGTGAAGGGCGGGTTTATATACTGCCAGCAATTCCACATCAGGTGCAGCTAGATCACTAGAATGTCCATTTGCTGGGAGACACCCACTGGTGACCACCAGAACTGCAACCTTTGATGGCGAAAGAAACAGTGACACCAGCAGGCGATCCAAGCAATAACACTGTTCCTGACAAGCCCCTTTAAAAGAAGGGCCATGTGGTAGCAGGCAAAAACTCCTGTGCACAGGGCCGGTGCTACCACTAGGCAAACTAGGCAGCTGCCTAGGGTGCCCGGACACTGGTGTTCCCACTCTCTTCACTCTGCAGCAAGCAACTAAGTCTCAGCATTAGCAGGCAGCCGATGACAGATGACTGTCTGTGTTCCGACTCCTGAATGAATGGAAGCACGCAAGCATTAATTGATGGGCACTGATGGGGCTGCATTTGATGGGCACTGGTGAAGGAAATTGCAAGTACTGACCACACTACTAAATAGACTTAAATCCCTTGAGACGCAGCATAAATCTAACCCTACCCCACAGGTGCACTCTGTACTGTTCCAAACCAGAAAAGATATACGTACTCATTTAATTTCAGATCATCAATTATACCTACTGTCAGGTCACCTTGAGGCCAGGTGACAGATGCACACCGTAGGGATCAGGAGTGCACTGCAAGGTTGTGGACCCTACGGCTGACTGCTGCGAACGGGGGTCAAGGTGATAGGAAGGCAGGGCCGCCAGAACACCAAGATGGATCCCACCGGGGTTAGAGCGTAAGATTCCCTGGGGCGCGGAGTCTAAGAGCCAGCAGGTGTTCACCAGAGCCTCTAGTGGTGAGGATGAACTTGGCTGCAACTGGCTCCAGGTCGCGACCCCCAGGGTCCCCCATCTCACACCCACAGTAGGCAACAGGAGGATGGTGAGGGACAAAGCCAAGGTGGGGGGCCACAAGCAGACAGGAATAGTCAGGGACACACCTAAAGGTCAGGATCACAGGCAAACAGGGATAGTCAAGGACACGCCAAAGTCGGAAACGTAACAACAGCAGAGAACACGGCAGGTAACAGGAAGCTAACACACAAAGGTTGATCAGCAGGGTTGGCCTGCAGTGCACAGGTTAATATAGAGTTCTCTGATAGGAGCTAGGGTGGAGTCATGCCAGAGGATGGATTACAAAAGCAGTCAGGTGAGGGTCGGCTGGTGTCTAGAGATAAACACATGGAAACAGGTAAGCAGACAAACTCTATTGCAAAACCATGACACCTACAAAGTCTCAAAGCCAAGTACTACACCCAAGGAAACAAAGCTTGCAAGTTCTTTGCTGCATACATTCGCAAGAAACAACAAAAATATAAACTTTCTCAAATCATTGACCCCCATCACGACAAAACCTGTATATCACCCTTTAGATATAGCTAACGCATTCTGCACTTATTACAAACAATTATACAACTTGAAGTCAGATCCCTTAACAACCCAACCCACCGATATAGTGATCAATAACTTTTTTCGCTCTATCAACTTTCCATCTATAGGTAATAAAGAAATGCTATATTTAAATTCTGCTTTATCAGACAAAGAAATTCTCCAAGCCATCCTCTCCCTACCTCCTAATAAATCACCAGGTGCTGACAGCTTCTCGCAGAATATTATAAAGCCTTTCAAAGCATTCTAGTGCCATACATGAACAAACTATTTCATGAGCCTACAATCTCTACCTCATTCCCGGAAGAGATGCTCCAAGCAGTTATAGTGGCCCTCCCAAAACCAGGAAAAAAGCCAGCTGCCCCCCAAAACTTTTGCCCAATATCCCTTCTCAATACGGACTTGAAGGTATATTCAAAAATTTTAGCAAATCACCTAGCAGAAGTTACTCCCCATTTAATAAAGGTAGACCAAGTGGGATTAGTGAAGGGTAGGCAAGCCCCAGATGGCACCCATAGAATGTAAATTCTCCTTATGATTGTAGAGACTCGAAAGGTGCCCACAGTGTTCCTGACACTTGACGCTAGGGATGAGCTTCGTGTTCGAGTCGAACATACATTCGACTCAAACATCGGCTGTTCGCCCGTTTTTCGAATTCCGAACTTTATGGGCCGTTCGCGCCAAATTCGTGTGGCGCTCACGGCCCACAATGCACTGCGTCATCTCAGTGCATTGCTGGCTCATGATTGGCCAAGCATGCACTGTGACCCCGCATGCTTGGCCAATCACAGCGCCAGCAGCGAGGAGAGCCATGATTGGCCACAGGCAGGATGCCTGTGGCCAATCATAGCTCAGGCTGTGTAGTACACGCCCCACACTATATAAGGCCGCCAGCACGGCGGCCTTGTGTAGTGTGTTGGCGTCTGAAGCAGTTAGTGGGTGTTCTGTGTACCTTCAACACAGTACACACCGATCGTTATCGGCCGATTTTCGATTTTGCTCTTCTGTAGTGGTTGTTGTCTGCTTTCCCTGACCGCAGTATACACCGCTATATTCACCTCACCTATATAGCTAGTTATCTATCTTTTATAATAGAGCTTGCAGTCAGTAGTGTTAGGAGCTTGTGCGTGCTGTCTGCGTGCTCTGTACCCAGTACACACCGCTATATCCACCTACATAGCTCTTCTCTATTTGAGCCCACTTGCCATCTGCAGGAGTTATTGGAAGTTGTGTGTGCCTCCAGCACAGCACAGTATACATCTGTATATACCCCTTTATCTCTGGTGTTCTATAATAAAGGCATCTGCAGGAGTTAGTGGGTTTTTTGTGCCTCCAGCACAATATACACCTGTATCTACCCTTTATTGCTGTTCTCTAATAGAGCCATCTGCAGGGCTTAGTGGGTGTTGTGTGACTCCATTACAGTATACCCCTTTATCTCTGGTGTTCTATAATAAAGGCATCTGCAGAAGTTAGTGGGTGTTGTGTGCCTCCAGCACAATATACACTACCCAACTGCTGTTTTACCCAACTCCCTTCAGGCCATTACCATGTCTGGAAGGCCAGCAAGGAGAGGCAGACAGGCGCGAGCCGATAAAAGAGGGCAAGCAGGCTCTGTGAGACAACAGTGCTGGTCGTGGACGCGGTGCATTGTCATCAGCACGTGGCCATGGGACACGCTTGTCCTTCTTTTCTGCAGCTGGACATGTTGAACCGCAACAAACCAACGACTTGGTAGAGTGGATGACCAAGCCCTCTTCATCCTCCTCATCCTCTCTCACCCAGTCTCAGGGTACTAGCAAAGCAGCTGCCAACGCATCGTCTATCCTCCTCTCAATGTCATCATCAGTGACTCCTTCCCTAGACCCACCACGTCCTCCTGAGGAGTCTCCTGAACTCTTTGAGCACAGTGTTGGGTACATGCTCCAGGAGGATGCCCAGTGTTTTGTAGGCTCTGATGATGACACTCAGCTAGAGGAAGGCAGTAGCGTGAGCGCAGAGAGAGGGGATGCTCAAGAAGGACAGCAATCTGGCAGTCATGTTCCACAAGCTGCAGCATACTGCCAGGTTTGCTACAGCGATGAAGAGGGAGGGGATGATGAGGGCACTGACTCCACGTGGGTGCCTGGTAGGAGAGAGGAGGAGGAGGAGGAGGCACATGTCCAACGAGGCAGGATGCCCTCCGGGGGCCAGCTTAGGGGCAGCACACCGACTGAATCACACCGCAGAGCTCCGCCTGTGCAGGGTGCTGCCTCTGCACGTTATTCTAAAAGTTCTTTGGTGTGGGCCTTTTTTGAGACGAGTGCATCAGATCGCACCGCTGCTATTTGCAACATATGTCTCAAGCGTATCTCGCGTGGCCAAAACATCAGCCGCTTGGGCACCACATGCTTGACCAGACATATGTTGACCTGCCATGCAGCTCGTTGGCAAGCGTACCTCAAAGACCCACACCTAAGAACAAAGCGGACCTCTCCTTGCTCCTCATCAGCTGGCATCTCCAACCCCACTAGACCTTCAGTCCTCTCTGAAACCTGCTCTGAGAGGAATAAAGGTGTAGAATTAGGTGTGTCACAGCCAAGTGCTTCCGGGCACTCTGATAGCAGTACACCCACGTCCGATTATAGCAGGCAAATGTCCCTGCCCCAGCTGCTGGACCGGCGAAAGAAGTTCACTCCCAGCCATCCACATGCCCAGCGGTTGAATGCTAGCTTGGCTAAATTGCTAGCACTTCAACTGCTGCCTTTTCAGTTGGTAGACTCGGCCCCCTTCCGTGAGTTTGTACAATGTGCGGTTCCTCAGTGGCAGGTCCCCAAACGCCACTTTTTCTCACGGAAGACGATTCCGGCTCTCTACCGGCATGTGGAAGGCAATGTCCTTGCCTCGCTGGACAGGGTGGTCAGCGGTAAGGTGCATATTACCGCTGACTCATGGTCCAGCAGGCATGGACAGGGACGTTACCTGTCTTTCACGGCCCATTGGGTCACTCTTCTGGCAGCTGGGAAGGATGCAGGACAAGGTGCAGTAGTGTTGGAGGCTGTTCCGCCACCACGCCTCCAAAATGCTACTATTGGTTGTGACACACCTCTCTCCTCCACCCCCTCCTCTTCTTCTTCCTCCATGGCCTCTTCCAGTGCTCTGTCCTCAGAACCAGTGGTGCTCCGTAGGCGTTCCAGGGGCTACGCAAGTACGCAGGCAAAACGATGCCATGCCGTGCTTGCACTGGTTTGTTTGGGGGACAGGAGCCACACTGGGGCGGATGTTTTGTCAGCTCTGCAGGGGCAGGCCGAGAGGTGGTTGACGCCACGCCAGCTTAAGCCAGGAATGGTGTTTTGCGACAATGGCACCAACCTCCTCTCCGCCCTCCGACAGGGACAACTGACCCATGTGCCCTGTGTAGCTCACGTCCTTAACCTGGTGGTGCAGCGGTTCTTGGGCAGGTACCCCGGCTTACAGGATGTCCTGAAGCAGGCCAGGAAAGTCTGTGTGCATTTCCGCCGATCATTTAATGCCTGTGCTCGGCTGGCTGAGCTCCAAAAGTAGTTGAACCTGCCCAAGAACCGCCTTATATGTGACATGCCCACCAGGTGGAACTCAACGTTGGCCATGCTGCAGCGGCTGCACACGCAGCAGAGGGCCATCAATGAGTACCTGTGCGACTACGGCACCAGGACAGGGTCAGGGGAGCTCGGTTTTTTCTCGCCACGCCAGTGGGGCATGATCAGGGATGCATGCACTGTCCTGTCACCGTTTGAGGAGGCCACAAGGATGGTGAGCAGTGACAGTGCATGCATCAGTGACACTGTACCTCTTGTCCACCTCTTGGAGCATACGCTGCGTGGAATAATGGACAGGGCACTTGAGGCAGAACAGAGGCAGGAAGAGGAGGACTTCCTTGCCTCTCAAGGCCCCCTTTATCCAGACAGTGTTCCTGCTGTGCCACCCATCACACAGAAAGAGGATGAGGAGGAGGAAGAGGAGGAGGAGGATGATTGTGTCAGCATGGAGGTGGAGGCTGGCACTCAGCATCAGCAGCAGCAGTCTTGTAGGGATGATTTACAGTCCCAAGAAACACGTGGACTTGTACGTGGCTGGGAGGAGGTAGCTGCGGATCATGTTGCCCTTAGTGACCCAGAGGACTCCGGACCGAATGCCTCAGCTAACCTACGCTGCATGGCCTCCCTGATCCTGCAAAGCCTGCGGAAGGATCCTCGTATTCTTCGGATCAAGGAGAGGGACCATTACTGGCTGGCCACTCTCCTTGATCCACGGTACAAGGGTAAGGTTGCCGACCCAGATGACGTCTTTTGAGGACGAAACGCGTCGGGACTCCTACTGCAGCTGTGTCTTTTATGAAATAAGCGCTTTATTCACTGTATATATGTAAGTTCATTACTTTTTTATTACATTTTTCTTTTAAACGGAATTATACTATTGTGGCCCTCATTTCTTTTTGTATGGGTTCGACAATGTGAGTTGGATTACATTACTGAAGATTTGACATTTTTTTAATACTGGAGTGGAATAGTCTGATCTGAATCTTCCCTGGAGAGTTTATCTTTGAAAGATTTTGCATACGAGTGCACAAGCCTTTGCGATCCTTCGAATGTATATTCGTTTGGATCCAATACATCTGGTAAGCCTATATCGTAAATGGTGACGGGAATATCACGTGGTGTCTGCACGTTATCTTCATATAAAGAAGGTGGACGGTGATTTTTACTTTACGTGTGGATTTGATTATTTTTTATAAGAGACTTTTTTTTTTCGTATCTCTTTTTGGACTTTCTTGTATTACTATATGTTTTTTTTATATAATTTTTTGTACTAGTAAATTGTGCACATATGGTGGATTTTTAATGAATGCCATATAATCCTTGATTTTGACATTTGTATAATATGATGAGATCACTGATTAGTTATATATATTGGTCACTTTCTTTTTTAGCGCTACACTATGATTTAACATTTGCCGACCTTATCTTGCCATCGCAGAGGGAGCAGAGGATGAGACATCTCTGGGAGGCCTTGCAGAAAGGTCTGTGCAACGCGTTCCCAGAGACTGGGAGGTTACAAACTCCTGGTCCTGGACAACGTGTTGCTAAGGCATCGGTCAGAAGGAGCAGTGGAGAAGGTGGCCGTCTGACTGATGCTTTCAGACAATTTTTTAGTCCGCAGCCCCAAGGTATGATCGGTTCCAGCAACCATCGCCAGCGTCTGATTTACATGGTGCAGGAATACCTAGGGGCAAGGTCAGACTTGGACACCTTTCCCACCGAAAATCCTCTGGCTTACTGGGTCTTGAGGATGGATCACTGGCCAGAGCTTGCACAGTATGCAATTGAGCTACTGGCCTATCCTGCATCCAGCGTTCTTTCGAGAACGCACCTTCAGTGCTGCTGGTGGCTTTGTTACCGATCACAGGGTGCGCCTGTCCACCGAATCAGTTGATCGACTGACCTTCATCAAGATGAATCAGTCTTGGATCACCCACAGCTACCAAGCACCTGAAGCTGATGTAACCGAATAATTTTTTTTTTAAATATCACATCCCTTCAAGACTGCCTATGCTGATGCTGAGTGACTGTCCTGTTATGTTGATTGTCTATCCTCTTCCTCCTCCGCTGATATGTTGGAAGAACATTTCTGGTTCTGGGTGATGCCATCAGCCCAATTTTTCTGCCCCTGTTTAACAGGGGCGTTTAATTACAATTTTTGATGCAATGCTTTGCAGCAGGGCTAATTCCTGCAATAAAACTAGAGTATATGGGAGAGGTTGCAGTGTGGTGGCACCAGCACCAGTGCCTAAGGCCCAATTTTTCTGCACCTGTTTGATAGGGGCGTTTAAGTACAATTTTTGATGCAATGCTTTGCAGCAGGGCTAATTCCTGCAATAAAACTAGAGTATATGGGAGAGGTTGCAGTGTGGTGGCACCAGCACCAGTGCCTAAGGCCCAATTTTTCTGCCCCTGTTTAACAGGGGCGTTCAAGTACAATTTTTGATGCAATGCTTTGCAGCAGGGCTAATTCCTGTAATAAAACTAGAGTATATGGGAGAGGTTGCAGTGTGGTGGCACCAGCACCAGTGCCTAAAGCCCAATTTTTCTGCCCCAGTTTAACAGGGGCGTTTAATTACAATTTTTTATGCAATGCTTTGCAGCAGGGCTAATTCATGCAATAAAACTAGAGTATATGGGAGAGGTTGCAGTGTCGTGGCACCAGCACCAGTGCCTAAGGCCCAATTTTTCAACCCCTGTTTAACAGGGACATGTAATTACAATTCTTGATATAATATTTCACAGGAGGGCCCGTTCCTGTGCCCACCCAGAGTAACTGTGAGGACTTATAGTGTTGTGGCACCAGCACCACAACCACCAAAGGTCAATTTTTCTACCACTGTTCAACAATGGCATGTAATTACAATTCTTGATATAATCGTTCACAGCAGGGCGCTCCAGCGCCCAGCAAGAGTCACTTTGAGGGCTTACACTGTTGTGGCAAAACCAACACCTTGTTCCGCCATTTCTGCAGAGCATATAGGGCAGGCCCCTACTTTCAAACATCCAACTTACAAAGATCTCCTACTTGCAAACGGAAGGAGACAATAGCAAGTGAGATGAAAAAAGAGGGACGACAAAACAAATTATACAGGGGTGATAACCCTTCCCTATGTTTTCCAAAAAGCTTAAAAATAGTTTTTTTGACTGGAGCTACACTTTAAAAATGTACCAGTTGAAAATTACAAAATGTCTTGTTTGCACCGCCTGTATACTGCTGTTCTGAGTATATAGGGCCTGGGGGCCACACGCATTTCCTTTTTTTAATATGGGTACGGAGTTCCCCTTTATATGCGTACAAGACCCAAAGGGGCTGGTAATGGGCAGGGAGGGCTACCCATGCCATTTTTCTCAATGATTTTCAACCATATTGCAGGAACTAGATATAACATTAAAACCGCAAGCAGTTTTCAATGATGTTATTTCTGTTTAATGTCATTTTGTGCAGGGACTGTTCTAAACACGGGAAACACGTGGCACTTCACAGGCATACTACAGACACCCCCCAGGCACCATATTTAAAGGAATATTTCACTTTTTTTTCACTTTAACCGTCATTAAAATCAGTGCTCCGGCCAAAACTGACATTTGTAAAAACATTTTAGGCATTGACCCATGTCCCCTGGGGCAGGAGCCAGGTCCCCAAACCCTTTTTAGGACAGTATCTTGCATATTAGCCGTTAAAATTAGCACTTTTAATCTCGAACGTTCGAGTCCCATAGACTTCAATGGGGTTCTAAAGTTCGTTCGAATTTGGGGTCCGTTCGAAAGTTCTGGTGCAAACCGAACCGGGGGGTGTTCGGCTCATCCCTACTTGACGCTAAAAAAGCGATAGATCGGGTTCACTGGGGGTACCTAAGAGCGACACTTAACAAGTTTGGCTTCACGGGTTTGATTTCCTCAGCTATATCAGCGCTGTACACTGTACCGACTGCGCGAGTATACACCTCCAATGCCATGTCGGATAAATTCTATATAACAAATGGGACCTGCCAGGGATGCCCCCTATCCCCACTGATTTTTTCATTGGTGATGGAGCCCCTGGCAGAAGCAATTAGACAAGACACTCTTATTAAAGGAATCCGAGTAGCTGACACAGATCACAAAATCGGCTTATTCGCAGACGATGTGGTACTGACCTTAACCTCACCGGCATCTTCACTTGACAGGATGCAAAACTTACTTAACCATTTTGGGAGAGTATCTTACTATAAACTTCCCATACATATACTTACTCTGAATCTCAACAAATTAAAATTGATATTTCCCTTTCAATGGGCCACAAAAAGCCTGCAGTATCTAGGGATCAACCTCTCTTATCCCTCTAACTCTATTTGAACATAACTACCCTACACTTTTAAATATAATTAAAAACGATCTAGCACATATCTCATCACAACTTACCTGGTTAGGGAAAATAGCTGCCTTAAAATGACATTATTGCCAAAAATAATCTACTATTTCCAAACCAATCCCATTCGCCTACCTGAATCCTTTTTCACTACTGTTGATAAAATGTTTAGGAAATTCATATGGGCTGGTAAATTAGCAAGACTCTCCTACCCTATACTACTCAAACATAGACAAAAGGGGGGGACGGGGTTCCCCATTTTGCGCAAATATTACCATGCAGCATTAATGGATCAAGCTAAGTCATGGTTCGACCACAAAACTAACAAACACTGGGTGCACATAGAACGGGCAATAGTCACACAAATAGACTTACCCTCACTTTTACTAGCAACATTAAAACACAGACCACTATACTACACTAAGTTTCCTTCCATTGATGCAACGGTACTTGCGTGGAAGGCTCTAAATGAACAAACTGATAGTAGTAAATCCTTACAAAGGAAAGATATTACCTTGTGTATGAATATCTTATTCCTTCCTTGAAAATAACTGATGGGCCCTTCTCAAAAGAAACCATATGCACACAATTTATATAAAAACGCTTCCCTACAACATCATATGCAGACATCCAACTACACCATTACCATATTAAGAACCCAATTTCCCTCTTTATCCTACAACTAGATACATGGAAGTATCTGACTACCTTCTTCCAAAAACCTAATGGTCTCTCCTGGTTTTATAAGAAACTATAAAATAACCACACCTCCACAAAAACCTCAAGCATGCTAAATTGGGAAAGGGACTTCAAGGACACGTTTGCCCTGTCTGATTGGAACAAGACAAATCAAGTTAGCTACAACCATTGGGAATTATCGCTCAAACTATTGCATAGAAGCTATCTTACACCGGTGACACTATCACACATTTTTAAAAATGGTAATGACTCCTGCTGGAGAAACTGCGGCTTCAAAGGGACAGTGTACCATGTACTATGGGAATGTAAATCCTTGAGGAGTTTCTGGAACTCAAGATTTATATTTACCCTTTTAGCAAAAATGACAGGAAATATCTTGACCCCTACTCCCACTTTGGCCCTCCTCAACTTAGGGATAAATAACATACCCACGAAACACAGGTGTGTAATCACCCATGTCCTTATAGCGGCATGTCTAACCATTACTTCAAAATGGAAGACAGATGCAATTCCTAGCACAACTGATGTAATAAATAGAGTAAAAATCCAGTATCTTTATGAAATTTTTTTTGCATATTCGTCTAACTCACTGCCTCAATTCACAGCTAAATAGCTAACATGTTCTAAAAGATTTCCAGAGACTCCTCCTTGATACACTGGTACTTCAACCAGAAATATACTTAAAGATATTGATTAGATTGTTAATGGTGGTAATTCCTAGTCTTTATTCCTTTTTTTTCTTTCTTAGTTAATTATTTTATTATCTTATTATTTGGTTCCTGTTCTTTTACCTTGCTCTAAAGTACAATAATTTGTATACATACAAAAGTATAGACGACTAACAATGATCGCCAATAGATAACTGTTCTGTTGTTATATGTGCATAGGTGAACTTGCGGGGTGGATGGCGTTGTCTCCCCCCAGGCACAGTTTTCTCCCAGATGGGGTGCCTGGACATGGGGGGACATTGCCCTCTATCCTATGTTTGACATTTATTCATGTCATTCACCTAGGTATCTTTGTTTATTATGTCATACTTTCTTTCTCAAAGAATCCTTGGAAACATGTCACAATGTATGACAGATATTTCTAACTGTACTTTATATTTGTTCATGTGGAAACATTTAATAAAAAACTATGAAACGAAAAGGAGAACTCTGGTTGGGCTGCAGGTTCAGGATGGGGGAGTTCACAAGTGATCTCAGCAGAGGAATCAGAGGTTAGCAAAAAGCAGTCAGCGCAGTACAAAATCACAAGCCGAATCAGAGTCCTGCATGAAGCCAAGGTCAGGAACTAGTGGGCAGGAGTAAAGAGCAGGATCCAAAATAAGGTCAGGAGAGAGCCAGATCAATAACAGGACACAGGTCAGAACTAGGGATGAGCTTGGTGTTCGAGCCGAACACATGGCCCGTTCGGCGAAGCCAGAACTCTGTGGGCCGTTCGCTCCAAATTTGTGTGGTGCTCACGGCGAGAGATGGACGAACTTCTGTCAGGATGTTTCGTGAACCACGAATGCGCCAAAAGTTTGTGAACCGCAAACTTGACTTCAATGGCAGGCGAACCTTAAAAACCTACAGGTCATATTTTCAGCCACAAAATACTTACTAGCTGTGCAGACATAGTCCCACCACATGGCCACTGACATAACACATGTATGAAGTGAATCTGGGATCGACAACTACAAGCATTCTTTTTTATCTGTGAAATTTTGACAATTCAGGACTCAGGAGCGCATGAAGGCAATGGAGGAGAGGAAAGGTCAGGGTAGGCTATGAAGAGGGTGCAGGAGATGATTACCAGCACTGTGATAGAGAGCACTGACACCAGCACCGTGATCTAGAGCACTGACACCAGCACTGTGATAGAGTGCACTGACACCAGCAACGTGATATAGAGCACTGACACCAGCACCGAGATATAGAGCACTGACACCAGCACCGTGATAGAGTGCACTGACACCAGCACCGTGATATAGGGCACTGACACCAGCACTGTAATATAGAGCTCTGACACCAGCACCGAGATATAGAGCACTGACATCAGCACCGTGATATAGAGCACTGACACCAGCACCATGATAGAGTGCACTGACACCAGCACCGTGATATAGAGCACTGACACAAGCACTGAGATATAGAGCACTGACACCAGCACCGTGATAGAGTGCACTGACACCAGCACCGTGATAGAGTGCACTGACACCAGCACCGTGATATAGAGCACTGACACCAGCACCGTGATAGAGTGCACTGACACCAGGACCGTGATATAGAGCACTGACACCAGCACCGTAATATAGAGCACTGACACCAGCACTGAGAAATAGAGCACTGACACCAGCACCGTGATAGAGTGCACTGACACCATCACTGTGATATAGAGCACTGACACCAGCAACGTGATATAGAGCACTGACACCAGCACCGTGATATAGAGCACTGACACCAGCACCGAGATGGAGAGCACTGAGACCACACCAGCACAGAGATCGAGAGCACTGACACCACACCAGCGCCAAGATAGAGAGAGAGCACTGACACCAGCACCGTGATATAGAGCACTGACACCAGCACTGAGATATAGAGCACTGACACCAGCACCGTGATAGAGTGCACTGACACCAGCACCATGATATAGAGCACTGACACCAGCACCGTGATATAGAGCACTGACACCAGCACCGAGATATAGAGCACTGACACTAGCACCGTGATAGAGTGCACTGACACCAGCACCGTGATAGAGTGCACTGACACCAGCACCGTGATATAGAGCACTGACACCAGCACCATGATAGAGTGCACTGACACCAGCACCATGATATAGAGCACTGACACCAGCACTGTGATATAGAGCACTGACACCAGCACCGAGATATAGAGCACTGACACCAGCACCATGATAGAGTGCACTGACACCAGCACCATGATATAGAGCACTGACACCAGCACCGTGATATAGAGCACTGACACCAGCACCGTGATATAGAGCACTGACACCAGCACCGAGATAGAGAGCACTGAGACCACACAAGCACAGAGATCAAGAGCACTGACACCACACCAGCGCGGAGATAGAGAGAGAGCACTGACACCAGCACCGAGATAGAGAGCACTGATACCAGCAACTCGCTGCTGGGCAACAAAAACATGACAACCTCTTTAAACAGGAGGGTACGGCATATAGTACGGTGTGCTTTTTTTGTACAAGGAAGTAAGCCAAAGGTAGAAAAAAGGTCTGTGTGCTCGATTAAATAAATCATTTATAGAGATATACATGGTCTACTGGTCACGTGTTGAATTCCTCCGAGGTCCATGCCTCATTCATTTTTATAAATGTGAGGTAGTCAACACTGTTGTGAGCTAGGCGAGTGTGCTTATCGGTCACGATCCCCCCTGCTGCATTGAATGTCCTTTCGGACAGGACACTGGACGAGGAGCAAGCCAACAGTTCCATTGCAAATTGGGCAAGCTCTGGCCAGAGGTCAAGCATGCCCACCCAGTAGTCCAGGGGTTCATCACTCCTCAGAGCGTCCACATCGGCCGTTAACCCGATGTAGTCGGACACCTGTTGGTCTAGGCGTTCCCTGATGCTGGATCCGGATGAGACCTGTCGATTTGTCGATTGGTCAGCTGAAAGAATGACCTCATATCAGAAGTCACCAACACATCTTCAAACCGCCCTCTTCTTGCAGGCGCTGTTGGATTGGTACCCGCAACTCTTTCTCTGGAAGTGGGAATTCCTCCTCTGCCAGCGCACGCAAAAGCAGAATGCAGCATTTCTCCAAGCAAGGCCTGGAAGTGCTCCATTCTGACAGCCCTCTGTGACAGTGGTAACATTTCCGCCATTTTGTGTTTGTACCGGGGGTCTAAGTACGTTGCCACCCAGTACTGGTCCTTGACCCTTATGCTTTTTATACGGGGGTCCCTGTTAAAACACTGGAGCATGAAGACCCCCATTTGCACTAAACAGGAAGCGGTGTGGTGGCCTGGCTCCTGCTCATCATACAGGATAATGTCATCCTCTTCATTCTCCTCTCCCCATCCACGCACAACAACAGGGATCCCAGAAAGGTTAAAAGCATGCTCTTCTTGCTCCTCCTCATCCGCCCCGGCACCATCCTCCTCTGACTCCTCTTCAGACTCCTGTTGTTGACTTGACTCAGATAGAGTAGCCCCCCCTGGGAATTCATCCAGCATTGCGACTTCCGCATCTTCCTGCTCCTCCATGGCTTGATCAATGACACGACGCAATGCACGCTCCATAAAGAAGGCATAAGGTACCATGTCACTGATGGCGCCATGGCTGCGACAGACCAGTTTGGTGATCTCATCAAATGGCCGCGGAAGTCTGCATGCGTCGCGCATGAGCAGCCACTGGCACGGTGAAAAAAAACCAAGCTCTCCAGAACCTGTTCTGCCACAGAGTTCGTACAGGTAGACGTTAACTGCTTGTTTCTGCTGGAGCAGCCTATCAAGCATATAGAAGGTTGAGTTCCATTGCGTCGGGCAATCGCAAATAAGACGTCTGACCGGCAGATTGTGTCGCCGCTGAATGTCAGCAAGGCGAGCCATGGCTATGTAAGATCTTCTGAAATGGCTGAGATTTTCCTTGCCTGCCGCAAGATGTCCTGGACCCCAGAATATTTGACAATGAATTGCTGCACGACCAAGTTTAAGATGTGTGCCATGCATGGCACGTGCGTAATTTTGCCCTTTTTCAATGCGCTAAGCAGATTGGCACCGTTGTCACACACCACTTTACCAAATGTCAAATTGAGCGGTGTTAGCCACTGATCTGCCTGTGAACGCAAAGCTGAAAGGAGTGCAGGGCCAGTGTGGCTCTTGGCTTCCAGGCACAACAGACGCAGCGCAGCATGGCAACGTCTCACCTGGCATGTCGAATAGGTTCTGGGGAGCTTGGGCGGTGCAGTGGAAGAGACGCTAGCAGTGGAAAAGGAGGAGTCAGCCGAGGAGGAGAGGGAGGGGGATGGAGTAGGAGGAGGAGAAGAAGAGCCAGGCCTGCATGCAATCCGTGGGGGTAAAACCAAATCTACACGGGTGCCACGGGTTACATGCTTGACGGCCGTCAGAAGGTTCACCCAGTGGGCAGTAAAAGTGATATACCTTCTCTGCCCGTGTTTGCTAGACCACGTGTCTGTGGTCAGATGTATCTTGGCACCCACACTGTGTATATATAGATACATTCACTTGCTGCTGAACATGGCCATATAGCTCTGGGATGCCCTTCTGTGAGAAATACTTCCTTCCTGGGACCTTGCATTGTGGTGTTCCAATGGCCACAAATTTTCGAAAGGCCGCCGAGTCCACCAGTTTACATGGCAGTAGTTGGCAGGCTATCAGTTCTGACAAGCCAGCCGTCAACCGTTGGGCAAGAGGGTTATCCGGCGGCATAATTTTTTTACGCTCAAACATTTGACCCATGGAAGCCTGCCTTTTTGCAGAAAAACGTGAGGATGGCGTGATGGAAGGTGGAGTGGAGGACAATTGTGAGGAGAGAGGAGAAGGAGAAGTAGAAGACGAGGCTGGACGTTGAGAGCCTGGAGTGTGGCTTTGTGTGTTCCATTGCTCCCACTGGGCTCGGTGATGGCAGCTCATGTGCCTTCTTAAGGCGGTCGTCCCTAGGTGAGTGTTGGGCTTACCGCGACTTATGCATTGACTGCAAAGATTGCAGATGGCAACAGTATTGTCAGCAGCGGACACGTTAAAAAAAGCCCACACTGCGGAGCCATGTGCCGGCGTCCTGGGAGCACCAGATGTGACCATACATGGTTGATGCCTCGCTTCTGATACATTAGCACTCTGCTTTGTCCCTCCTGTGCAATGTAAGTTCTTCCTGCTTCTCCTCCCTATCTGCTGGTCCATATCTCCCTCTGAACTCCCCTCCTCTTCCTCTCTTGTGGGCACCCACGTGACAACACTAGACACGTCATCATCGACCTCACCTTCCCCACTGCTATAATTAGAGATCTCGGAGTAGGCAGCAACAGCAGGGACCAACCTCCTCCTTGGGCTGATCTGGGTACTGTTGTCAGACTGCTCAGTGGCGGTTGTTGCTACCTCCTCTTCCTGATCCAATGCCAAGAGTGGCTGCGCTTTGGAAATGTCTTGATATGGATCGGAAAATAATTCCTGTGATTTAAGCGGAAGGTATATGGTGGTGGTGTTGGTGGTAGTGTCTTTGGGGGTGCACACAGCAGAGACTGAAGAAGAGGGTGCAGATCGAGAGGATGAGGAGGGTGCAGAAGAGTAAGGCTGAGTGAGCCACTCAACCAAGTCAGGTGCATCCTTTGATGTAATCGCAGGCACCTTCTGCAATTTGCCACTTTGGCTCAAGCCTGTTGCTCCTGCCCTATCCTACTACCCCTGCGGAAGGGCCTGCCTCTTCCTCTGCCTGTCATTTTTTAAATGACCATGTGACAAAAGTCTCTAGAGAAGTGCAGTATGTATGTGGAAGAAGGTATATAACACCCTGCTTCAATCTGTCATTTTTGGGGGCCACTGGTCTATCACACTACTTTTTTTTTATTGCATTTGTCACTCTTTGTAGTATCACTGCAGAACCGCTCAGCAGTCACAATGCTGCACAGTGGAAATGCACTATGCTATGCTTTCTATATGTGCAAGTATTTTATACGTGTATTACACACCTATATACTGCATACCAAGTAGTACACCTATACCAGTCCTTACAAGGACCTTTGTGGACCTAGTAGCTAGTGATTTGCAGACTGTACCTCAGTCCCTACACTGATAAAAGACTGCTGCAGAAACCAGCAGTAATCTGCAGCACAGCCCTGCACCAGCACCCTATATATTGTACACCTATACCAGTCCTTAAAAGGACCTTTGTGGACCTAATAGTAATAGATAACTAGTGATTAAACTGACTGTCCCTGCTGCACAGAGCGTCCTGTCTCTACACTGACAAAAGACAGCTGCAATCACCAGCACAGCAGTGCACTGAACCCTATATACTGTACTACACCTATACCAGTCCTTAAAAGGACTTTTGTGGACCTAATAGCTAGTGATTTGTGTCACTACAGCAGGGGTCAAGTCCTGGGGAAAAAAGTGTGGGAACTCCCACCCAAGATCCACTCCCCCACCAAAAAAATAAAAATAAAAAAGATACGCTCATATGCATATATATATTTCACAGAAAATACAGTGACTCCAAATGCGACATGCTACAAGAGATGACCAGACTGCAAATGCGACATAGTACAGGACATGACCAGACTGCGAATGCGACTACAGGAGATGACCAGACTGCGAATGCGACTACAGGAGATGACCAGACTATTGTGGACCTATACCAGTCTTTAAGGAATAGCAGACTGTACCTCACTCAACCCTATGTACTGTAGCACCCTAGACCTTACCAGTCCTTATAAGGACCTTTGTGGAACAAGTAGGTTGTGAATGATTAGCAGACTGTACGTCAGTCCCTATACTGATGAAGGGCTGCTGCAGTATAGGTCAACGGTCAGCAGTAGTGCACCTCAACCCTATGTATTGTGGACCTATACCAGTCCTTATGGAATAGCAGACTGTACCTCACTCAACCCTATGTACTGTAGCACCCTAGACCTTACCAGTCCTTATAAGGACCATTGTGGAACAAGTAGGTTGTGAATGATTAGCAGAATGCACGTCAGTCCCTATACTGATGAAGGACTGCTGCAGTATAGGGCAGCGGTCAGCAGTAGTGCACCTCAACCCTATGTATTTTGGACCTGTACCAGTCCTTAAGGAATAGCAGACTGTACCTTACTCAACCCTATGTACTGTAGCACCCTAGACCTTACCAGTCCTTATAAGGACCTTTGCGGAACAAGTAGGTTGTGAATGATTAGCAGACTGTACGTCAGTCCCTATACTGATGAAGGACTGCTGCAGTATAAGGCAGCGGTCAGCAGTAGTGCACCTCAACCCTATGTATTGTGGACCTATACCAGTCCTTAAGGAATAGCAGACTGTACCTCACTTAACCCTATGTACTGTAGCACCCTAGACCTTACCAGTCCTTATAAGGACCTTTGTGGAACAAGTAGGTTGTGAATGATTAGCAGACTGTACGTCAGTCCCTATACTGATGAAGGACTGCTGCAGTATAGGGCAGCGGTCAGCAGTAGTGAACCTCAACACTATGTATTGTGGACCTATACCAGTCCTTATGGAATAGCAGACTGTACCTTACTCAACCCTATGTACTGTAGCACCCTAGACCTTACCAGTCCTTATAAGGACCTTTGTGGAACAAGTAGGTTGTGAATGATTAGCAGACTGCAGCAGAAGGGCAGCAGTCAAATATAATATTCTTTCTATATTTGTAAGAAAGAATATTATACATGTACAAGCCTATTACCATACCAGTCCTGAAAAGAACCTTTGTGGACCTAATAGTAACAGCTACTGATTAAACTGACTGTCCCTCACTGCCTCACACACAGCTTCCTGCCTGTTCCTATATAAACTGACAAAACAGAGGCTGCTGGAACAATAACTTGAATTGCACTTTTGTGGACCTAATAGTAACAGCTAATGATTACACTGACTGTCCCTGCAGCACACAGCGTCCTGTCCCTTTCTCTACACTGACAAAAGACACTCAGGCTGCTGCAACAATCACTAGCACAGCACTGCCTCAAACCTATATCCTGAACTACACCTAACACATATACCATGATACCAGTCCTTAAAAGAACTTTTGTGGACCTAATAAATAGCGATTTGGGTCACAGAAGTCTCTCCCTGCTCCACACAGCAACCTCTCCCTATAGTGACAGAAGAAAGAATGTAAAATGGCAGCCGGATCGGGTCTATTTATAAGTTAGGGGGAATGTCCAAGTGTCCATGTGCTGTAATGTCTCAATTGGCTGTCCTGTACCCCATGATGGATGTGTCATCATAGGTCAAAGCTCTTTTACACAATAAACACGGAAGTCCGCTGGGCGAACGGCGGTAATAGTCCGCCGATCGGGCGGACGGCGAACAGCCGAAATTCGCAGCAAAACGACTACCGGGCGAACCATTCGGCCATCCCTAGTGCAGGAATACTTAGGGGCAAGGTCAGACTTGGACACCATTCCCACCGAAAATCCTCTGGTTTACTGAGTCTAGACTTGTGCACAACTGAAAATTTAGTTTAGTTTCGGTTCGTTGTCATTCGTAAAATCCATAATTTCGTTCTGTTATATTCGTTATGTTACGTTAATACGTTTTCGGATAATTCGTTATTATTCGTAGAGTGTCGAATTCATTCGTTCGTATTCGTTAAAATTCGCTATGTATTTATAGACATTCGTGATTATGATTTGTAGTTTGGAAAGTCGTTTGTTTATTGAATCTTTTAACACACACAATGACAACGTCTCTTCTCCTCGGCTCAAATACAATACAACACCCTTCTAACTCAGTTCTCAGGAATGCACTTTGCCAGTAATCCATCCTCCGGCACAAAATTAATTAGCTGATTGGACTATAATATTTACTTTGAGCTGACCTTTTGTTTCATAAGAGCTTTAAAGAATTGCCAAATTCATTTGAATTCATTAGAATTCATTCGTTATATTTCTTTCGTATTTGTTGTTATTCGTTATTTTTTTATTCGGACATTCGGATGCATCCGAATGTCCGAAAGATGCAAAATTCGGCCGAATTTCGATTCGTTACGAAACGAATTGCACAAGCCTAACTGGGTCTTGAGGATGGATCACTGGCCAGAGCTTGCACAGTATGCAATTGAGCTACTGGCCTGTCCTGCATCCAGCGTTCTTTCGGAACGCACCTTCAGTGCTGCTGGTGGCTTTGTAACCGATCACAGGGTGCGCCTGTCCACCGACTCCGTTGTTCGACGGACCTTCATAAAGATGAATCAGTCTTGGATCACCACCAGCTACCAAGCACCTGAAGCTGATGTAACTAAATCATTTTTTTTTAAATGTCACATCCCTTCAAGACTGCCTATGCTGATGCTGAGTGACTGTCCTGTTATGTTGACTGACTATCTTCTTCCTCCTCAATGATCCTGCTGATAGCTTGGAAGAACATTTTTGGTTCTGGGTGATACCACCAGCCCAATTTTTTAGCCCCTGTTTAACAGGGGCGTGTAATTACAATTTTTAATGCAATGCTTTGCAGCAGGGCTCATTCCTGCACTCCAACTAGAGTATATGGGAGAGGTTGCAGTGTCATGGCACCAGCACCAGTGCCTAAGCCCCAATTTTTCAGCCGGCATGTAATACAATTTTTAATGCAATGCTTTGCAGCAGGGCTCATTCCTGCACTCCAACTAGAGTATATGGGAGAGGTTGCAGTGTCATGGCACCAGCACCGTTGCCTAAGGCCCAATTTTTCAGCCCCTGTTTAACAGGGGAATGTAATACAATTTTTGATGCAATGCTTTGCAGCAGGGCTCATTCCTGCACTCCCACTTGAGTATATGGGAGAGGTTGCAGTGTCGTGGCACCAGCACCAGTGCCTAAGGCCCAATATTTCAGGCCCTGTTTAACAGGGGCATGTAATTACAATTTTTGATGCAATGCTTTGCAGCAGGGGTCATTCCTGCACTTCAACTAGAGTATCTGGGAGAGGGTGCAGTGTCGTTGCATCAGCAAGCAGTGCCTAATGCCCAATTTTTCAGCCCCTGTTTAACAGGGGCATGTAATTACAATTCTTGATATAATATTTCACAGCAGGGTCTGTTCCGAGAGTAACTGTGAGGACTTATAGTGTCGTGGCACCAGCACCACCACCACAACCACCAAAGGCCAAATTTTTCTACCACTGTTCAACAATGGCATGTAATTACAATTCTTGATATAATCGTTCACAGCAGGGCGCTCCAGCGCCCACCAAGAGTCACTTTGAGGGCTTACAATGTTGTGGCAAAACCAACACCTTGTTTTCTGCAGAGCATATAGGGCAGGCCCCTACTTTCAAACATCCAACTTACAAATGTCTCCTACTTGCAAATGGAAGGAGACAACAGGAAGTGAGATGAAAAAAGACCGACGGCCAAAAAAATTATACAGGGGTGATAACCCTTCCCTGTTTTCCAAAAAGCTTAAAAATAGATTTGTGGACTGGAGCTACACTTTAAAAATGTACCAGATCAAAATTACAAACAGATTCTACTTAACACAGCAAACCTACACAGTCCCTGTCTTGTTTGCACCGCCTGTATACTGCTGTTCTGAGTATATAGGGCCTGGGGGCCCCACGCCTTTCTTTTTTTAAATTTGGGTACGGGGTTCCCCTTAATATCCGTACAAGACCCAAAAGGGGCTGGTAATGGGCAGGGGGGCTACCCATGCCATTTTTCTCAATGTTTTTCATCCGTATTGCCGGAACCAGATATTACATTAAAACCGTTTTAAGCAGTTTTAAATGACTTTTTTTCTGTTAAATGTCATTTTGTGCAGAGACTGTTCTAAACACAGGAAACATGTGGCACTTCACAGGCATACTATAGACACCCCCCAGGCACGATATTTAAAGGAATATTTCACTTTTTGTCACTTTAATCGTCATTAAAATCAGTGCTCCCGAAAAAACTGCAGTTTTAAAAAAAATTTTAGACATTGACCCATGTACCCTGGGGCAGGAGCTGGGTCCCCAAACCCTTTTTAGGACAATATCTTGCATATTAGCCATTAAAATTAGCATTTTTTATTTCGAACGTTCGAGTCCCATAGACTTCAATGGGGTTCTAAAGTTCGCACGAATTTTCGATCCGTTCGAAAGTTCTGGTGCGAACCGAACTGCGGGGGTGTTCGGCTCATCTCTAGGTATGATTCAAATCCTAGTATTTAGCTGGGGTATGGGTAATGAAAAGCATATTTAAGCCAAGTAGTTGGTGGTTCACTAACAGTTAGTGAGGGTGTGAATAACCAAGGGAGGGGGAACCAAACAGAGTGTTCCCTTTGGGAACAACAATCCAAAATAGTAAGCAAAAAAGTATGGTTCCAATCGGAACCTGAGCGGGTTATAGCCGCAACTTTTGGGGGAACAACTGCAACTGTAGAACGAATTAACTAGCTTGTGCATCTTACTAGCTCGCCAGAGCTAAATTTGCTTAGTCATAGCTTAGTTCATCCAGGCCCTTGTTTGGTAGAGGGGGCTCTGCAGTGTGGAGAATCTGTATACGGTGAGGCAGATCCGTCCATGGTGGCAGTTTCTGGATCTAGGATTTGCCAATCTCGTAGTAGGCAAATGCCCTCGTTTAGAGAATTAATCGTGTAAAAGCAATCAGATATGAGATATGATGGTTCCTCAGAGGTTTTGTTATGGTCCTAGTTGTCTGTGTTGTTGCGTAGTGTGCGCAGATAAGTCAATAAACAGCGAGAGCACCTGTAAGTGTTCTGGAAGTTTGTCAACATGTCTAAACGCTGCCATTGATTTTTCCTTTGTGTGAAAAAAATGGATGCAAGCTATAGTATCCCTGGGCAGATGAGAGGGGATTTGTTTAAGTTTCAGTAGCCTATGTATGCGGTCAATTAGCAGATCCTCTAGTGGGAGGTCAGGCAGTGTGGCCTTCATCGCAACTGTAAAGACGGTCATCCGGTCAGGATTTTTAATCGCTTCAGGGATTCCTCGAATTTTAACATTATTGCATCTGGAGAGGTCTTCCAGGCCTGCAATTTTTGATTTCATCCAAGTGATATCATCCTCATGAGTATTATGAGTGTCTATCAAATTATTAAAAGTGGAGGCAAAGTCACCCATCTTGTGTTCAATATGAGTTACTCTCTCACCAATTTCACAAACTTTTTGTTTTTGAATTGAATTGAATTGCTGGTCTAGTGACATAATATCTGCATGTAGTGTGCTTCTCAGAGATACCAATATATCTTTTAGTGTAGTATCAAGTACTGGTTGGTTTGCAGTGGGAAATTCAGCAATAGAGTCCTGCAGTTCCCTGGTATCATCCAGGGAGCCTGCCATGTCCCTCACCTCCAAGGCTGGATCAGACATATCCTGGGGCTTGTGCTTGGTTTTTACTGGGCTGGAGGAACAAGAGGATGACTGGGAAGCCCTGCCGTTGGTATGCTGAGGGTGACTGAAGTCTGGGGAGAAGCGCTGCAGATGCTTCTCTGTGGCGCTGGGAAAGCCATGTTTGTGCTGTTGAGATCCGGCAGGAGAGGTGACAGGGCTGTGTGTAAAAGTCTGTCATTCTTCTTGAGGGATTCCGGTCTTTCCTTTTGTGGATCATGTAGCGGAGGGATGCCCGACCTTCTGGCACGTGAGTTTTTCAAGGTGCCACGTGCCAGTGATGTAACACCTAGGAGGACCCAGTAACCCCAGTGCTGTGTGAGCAGGAACAGCCAAGTGAGGAGATGTCTCTGAATATATGCAACTGACCTTCTTAAATGCGATCATATTGCAGGGCATGTGTGAGTGCAACTGTGTTTTATTACCCACATGTCGTTTTTAGTTTATTTGCGCAATGAGGTATGTTCTTTATTTTGTTTGAGCAATATCGATCTATGAAGGATTGAAAGCAATGAAGGTTTGAAAGTAATCCACCACATGTGAACATCATCAGAGACTACACAACTGATAATCTGGGTATCATTGTCCTTTTGTGTTTTATCTTACAAATGAGTAGTATTTGACTTTTTTCCAGCATCTCCAGAAATCAACAAGCATTTTTGAATAACAGTAATTAATTTATATTTAGTGTGGTTTACTGGACACATATATATGATTAGTTTATTTTTTAAAGGATCACATCCTTTATTGGATCACATTATTTATTGGATTGGATCACTGTGCTATATTAAGGTTGATGGTAGTGCTTCATTCATTTTTTTATATATCTCCTCGAAGGTACCACCGTGCTGGAATAAATTAGTAACTGGGAGTAACTTAATACTTGGGAGTAACTTAACTTAATACCTGGGAGTACCTTAACACCTAGGAGTAAATTAATACTTGGGCATAACTTAAATGAATAGCTGGGAGTAACTTTGTACCAGAGAGTAACTTAATACTTGGGAGTAATTTAACTTAATACATGGGAGTACATTAACACCTGGGAAGAACTTAATACCTGGGAGGAACTCAAAAGTGGAATTTCTGCTCATTGTACTCCTTTCCCCCTCAGGTGCCACATTTAGCACCTTTCAGGGGGCAGGATACCTGTCTTTCACAGGTATGCTGTTCCCACTTCTGGGAGTCTCAGCCGCGGGTATCGATGTCACCGCCCGAGCTCCCTCTCCTCCCTCCTCCTTCCCCGGCTGCCAGGAAAATAGAAGAGAGGAGTGGAGCCTTGCGCATGCGCAGTACGGTTACCGGCGTGAAGCCGTAAGGCTTCACTGCCAGGTTCTTTTACTCGCAATGGAGGCAGAATGCACCAGACACCTGATGGAAACATCAGCTGCGGTGCCGACATCACTGGCCTGCAGGACAGGTAAGTGTAAGTGTCTGCTGGCTTTTAATTTTTGCAGCGGTGAGCGGACCTCCGCTTTAATACCTGGGAGGAACTTAATACCTGGGAGTACTTTAGTACCTGGCAGTACCTTAATACCTGTTAGTATAGGATACCAATATTAAGTCTTTCATTTAATCCCCACTAGAATAGAGGGTAAAATGTCCAACGGGATGGGTGATGCCACTCAATGCACATCCTGCTCCATGTATGCGTTCCTAGATGAGCCAATCGAGGGTGAATACTGCTGTGTGAGATGTGAATGAGTTGTTTTTCTGGAAGCCCAGGTCCTGGTTCTGGAGAATCAGGTGCCAACACTGAGAAGCTTTAGCCACCTGGAAAGGAGCTTGGACATTACCTAGCAGGTGCTGGCATGGGCCAGTGAATAGGAGATTGGCGACATGGAGTCACAGGAGCCAAAGGTAGGTAGCTGGGTGACAACTAGAAGGAGGGGTAGGGGGAAGAGCTCTAAGGAGGCCAGTCCTCAGCTGGTACACCCCAACAAATATAGTAGGTTGCATGATGCTGGGGATATAAGCTTAGGGGTGGCAGCGCTTTAGCAGGCGCCCTCCCCTAGCTGCCAGGGGGGTGACAGCTCCAGTAAGGAGGGGGGCAGAGATGCAGGAAAGGCTAGACAAGTGCTGGGACTCAATTATTAGGAGGACAGAGAAGGCAATCTGTCAGAAAAACCGTGGTCACCGAATAGTATGTTGTTTACCGGGCGTTCAGTATGGATATAACTTCAAAGAGGAGAAGTAAGTGGGAAATTAATAGTGGGGGTATGTTATAGGCCCCCCAACCGGAAGGAGGAGGAGGAGCGGGACCTACTATCACAGTTGGAAATGGCAGCATGGCAGGGAAATATCATCATAATGGACAACTTCAATTATCCCAATATTGATTGGGCAGAGGGAAGCTCACTTATTAAAGGCCAGTCATTTCATGACTGTCTTAGAGGACAACTTCATGCCCCAATTGGTGGATTCCCCAACTAGAAAGAATGTCCTGCTAGATTTATTAATTAAGAACGATCCTAGCCTGATCTTAGATATGGAAATATGGAACAACTTGTATCCAGCGATCATAGGATGATCGGATTTAAAGTAAAACATAAAAAATCCAAAGAAATTTTTTAGATACATTAACAGTAAAAAGGCAAAATCAGAACACATTGCCCACATAAAAGACAAGGATGGGAGGATGGTTATGGATGACACAGAGAAGACAACTGTACTAAATGCCTTCTTCTCCTCTGTGTTTACACAGGAAAAGGAGGGGTATATATCGCCCGCAACAGTACTGTTAGTGACACATCACAGGGCATATCCTCATGGCTAACAGAGAACGGAGTGAAGGAAAGACTAGATAAACTTAATACAAATAAATCACCAGGGCCAGATGGCTTACACAAGAGTCCTCAGAGAACTCAGTCAGGTTATAACCAGACCATTGTTCCTGATCTTTGTGGACAGCATACTGACAGGATTTGTATCAGTTGACTGGAGAAAAGCCAATGTGAAACCAATATTCAAAAAAGGACAGAGACAAATCCTTGGAAACTACAGGCCAGTCAGCCTAACATCAATCGTTGGTAAATTATTGGAGGGGATAATAAGAGACTATATCCAACAATTTACTGAGAAAAATTATATCATAAGTAGTTATCAGTAGTGATGGACGAACTTCCGACGGGACGTTTCGCGAACGCGGCCAATAGTTTGTGAACCGTAACGGTTGCGGCGGGCCCCATTGACTTCAATGGGAGGCAAACTTTGCAAACCTACAGGTCAAATTTGCAGCCACAAAATAATTACTAGCTGTGCAAACATAGTCCCACCACATGGCCAATGACATAACACATGTATGAGGTGAATCTGTAATCGACAACTACAAGCATTCTTTTTTTATATGTGAAATTGTTGTGACAATTCAGGACTGTGGAGCGCACGAAGGCAATGGAGGAGAGGGAAGGTCAGGGTAGGCAAAGAAGAGGGTGCAGGAGATGATCACCAGCAGCGTGACATATAGCAATGACACCAGCACCGTGATATACAGCACTGACACCAGCACCGTGATATACAGCACTGACATCAGCAGCGTGACATACAGCAATGACACCTGCACCGTGATAGAGTGATCTGACACCAGCTGCGTGATAGAGAGCACTGACATCAGCAGCGTGACATAAAGCAACGACACCTGCACCGTGATAGAGTGATCTGACACCAGCACCGTGATAGAGAGCACTGACATCAGCAGCGTGACATAAAGCACTGACACCAGCACTGTGATATACAACACTGACACCAGCACCGTGATATACAGCACTGACACCTGCACCGTAAGCAGCCCCAGGAGGAAGTCAGCATAGCACAGGGATGGTGGTAGCCTCTCATAATGAGCATATCACAGGGATGGTGGGAGCCCCTCATAATGAGCATAGCACAGGGATGGTGGGAGCCCCTCATAATATGCACAGCAGAGGTACAGCCCCAGGAGGAAGTCAGCACAGCACAGGGATGGTGGGAGCCCCTCATAATAAGCAGCCCCAGGAGGAAGTCAGCACAGCACAGGGATGGTGGGAGCCCCTCATAATAAGCAGCTCCAAGAGGAAGTCAGTACAGCACAGGGATGGTGGGAGCCCCTCATAATAAGCAGCCCCAGTAGAAATATGACACTGCTCAACCTCTTCAAACAGGAGGGTACGGGCATATAGTACGGTGTGTTTTTTTTGGACAAGGAAGTGAGCCAAATGAAGAAAGAAGGTCTGTGTGCTCGATTAAAAAAATAGTTTATAGACATATACATGGTCTACTGGTCACATGTGTTGAATTCCTCCGAGATCCATGCCTCATTCATTTTTAGAAATGTGAGGTAGTTAACACTGTCGTGAGCTAGGCGAGTACGCTTATCGGTCACGACCCCCCCTGCTGCGCTGAACGTCCTTTCGGACAGGACTGTCACGTCCGGGAGATGAGGCCGAGATGCTGAGAGGGCTCCCCTTGCGGCCGAGCGCAGCACAACCCTGAAGGTGATACAGGGATGCAATGCCCACAGTAGCACAGGTTGCCAGGTAGCAGCAGCAGAGGACAAGGGCCTGGTGAACAGGAGTCCGGGGCAACCGTGCTAGGAAGTTCAGTAGAGAGGTCAAACCAAGCTGAGGTTCAAACACGGGAGGTCAGTCCTCGGAGATTTAGATGAGACCGGAAGCAGGAGTCTGAGCCAAGCCGAGATCGGGTGCAGGAAGCAGACAAGGAACGTCGGGTACAAGCCAAGGGTAGAAGCCAGGAGAACAACAGGAACAGGTTAAACAAGCCGGGTCAGTACACAGGAGGTCAAGTCAACAAGGATCACAGGCACAGGTACACAGGAGAGCTGACGATAATCCAGCGATGCGGCTCTGTCAGGTGAACGTTTAAATAGACGAGATGACCGGGTCACGTCGTGGGCGCGTCGGGGCGATCGTACGGCTACGTAGAGTACTCGTAACATCCCTGCGCATGCCCGCCCGGTTAGGCGTAGCGTCGGTCGTTCGTTTAGAAACTACTATGCGTTTACGTGGGCGCCGACGCGCGCTAACACGAACGTGCCTCGCGAGATTGCGGCTATTTCCCTGACAGTTCCCCCCCCCAAGGGGCAGCCTCCGGATGCCCAACCGAGCCCATTTTTCAGGGTACCGGCTGCGGAAACTGTGTATAAGTTTAGGAGCATGTACGTGATTAGCAGGCTCCCAAGAGTTCTCCTCAGCAGAATACCCCCTCCACTTGATCAAAAACTGAACAGTCCTACCTCTCCGGCGGCAGTCAAGGATAGATTCAACTTCGTACTCAGTTTCTTCACCAACTTGAACTGGAGGCGGGGGCACTTCTTCTCTTCCTGAAAAAGGGCTGAAGGTAACACGTTTAAGCAGAGAAACATGGAATACAGGGTGGATTTTAAAAGATTCAGGTAAAACGAGCTCAAATGCTACAGGATTGATCTCCCGTTTAATCTCAAAAGGACCCAGAAATTTAGGTCCCAATTTCCGGGATGGACATGGCAGCTTAAGATTTATCGCTGAGAGCCACACCTTGTCCCCTGTCTTGAAGGCGGGATTAACCCTTTTCCCCTTGTCGTACTGTCTCTTGTACTGTTCCTGAGCCTTCTTCATGGTGTCTCGGAGCATTTGGTAGTTTGCCTGAATAAGGTTTACCCTATCTTGAACTGCCGGGACAGAGGATTCAGGAATGACATTAGTCAGAAATGAGGGATGGAATCCGTAAGGCATATTCCAATCGAGAGCAGTTTACAAAGTTCCTTCCAAAACTTAGAGGTGAATTGTACCCCTCTATCTGATACGATGCTATCAGGTACCCCGTGTAATCGAACAATTTCCTTTATAAAGGTCTTCGCTGTATCCAAGGCAGAGGGAGTTCCTTTCAATGGCAAAAAGTGCGCCATCTTGGACAGGCGGTCTACCACTACCAAGATAGTCGTAAACCCTTCAGAGGGAGGTAACTCTACGATGAAATCCATGGAAATTTCTTTCCATGGTTTCTCCGGGACTGGCAGTGGTCTTAACAGACCCCAGGGTCTGGCGTTGCATCCCTTGTTACGTTGACAGGTGGTACAGGAGTTAACGTAGTCTTTACAATCCGTCTTTAGGGTAGGCCACCATAGGGACCGCTGTACAAGGTCAATTGTTTTTCGAACTCCAAAGTGGCCTGCTAGTTGGTGGTCGTGGAAAGTTTTTAATACCAGTAACCTGGCTTGCCGGGGAACAAAGATCTTGTCTCGATGCCATAAAAGCCCTCCTTGGCTTCTTAGAGAAGAAACTTCAGACTCCGTACACTGGCTAGAGGCCTGCTCTATTGAAGACCTCAGATCCGGTTGTATTAGTAGAAAATTTTGGGGAGACAAGATTGTACTGGGTGGAGCATCCTCCGGAGTATCAGGAAACATCCGGGACAAAGCGTCTGCTTTGCCATTCTTAGATCCTGGGCGATAGGTTAGGTGAAAATTAAACCTTGAAAAGAATAAAGCCCATCGGGCCTGTCGGGGTCTCAGGCGTTTGGCCGTACGGAGGTATTCTAGGTTCTTATGATCCGTGAAAATGAGGACGGGGTGAGCAGCACCTTCCAAGAGATATCTCCATTCTTCTAAAGCGGTTTTAATCGCCAGAAGTTCCCGATCCCCCACATCGTAGTTCCTCTCTGGGGAACTCATCTTCCGAGAGAAAAAGGCTACGGGGTGAAGTAAAGCCTTGGAACCCTGACGCTGAGATAGAATCGCCCCTGTGGCCACCTCCGAGGCGTCAACTTCTAGCACGTAGGGCAAGACAGGGTCTGGATGCTGCAGGATTGGTGCGGTAGTGAAGAGGGTCTTGAGCTGGTCAAAGGCGGACTGCGCTGCTGGGGACCAATGGAATTTGGTGTGTAGACGAGTAGTTTGAGTGATGGGTGCCACAATGGTGGAGAAGTTCCTTATGAATCTTCGGTAGAAGTTGGCAAACCCAATGAATCTCTGAAACCCCCTTCTTGTCGGAGGGAGCGGGCCAGTCCAGGATAGATTTCACCTTTTGGGGATCCATGGCAATTCCACCTGTGGTAATAATAAGTCCCAGAAATTGAATAGATTCTTTCTCGAAATCGCACTTCTCGGCCTTGACATATAACCCATGCGTTCTAAGGATGTATAGTACCTTTTTAACATGCACTCTGTGAAGTTCCAGAGAGGTTGAGAAGATAAGGATGTCATCAAGATAAGCGACCACAAAGTGGTCTAGATGTTCCCGGAGGATATCATTGATGAAATGCTGGAAGGTTGCTGGAGCATTACATAGTCCGAATGGCATGACTAGATACTCGAAATGCCCGAATCTCGTTCTGAACGCCGTCTTCCACTCGTCCCCCTCCCGGATACGGACAAGGTTGTAAGCCCCACGTAGGTCAAGTTTGGTGAAAATACATGAGGTGTGGAATCTTTGGAAGAGTTCGGGGATGAGCGGGAGTGGATAACGGTTTTTTAGGGTGATATTGTTCAATTCCCTATAGTCCACACACGGTCTTAAGGTCTTGTCTTTTTTTTCCACGAAAAAGATGCCTGCACCGGCGGGGGATGAAGAGGGACGAATGAATCCCTTGGCCAAGTTCTCATCAATATATTGTCTCAGGGCCTCAAGTTCAGTTTCTGAAAGGGGAAATATCCGGCCAAATGGAATGGGGGCCCCCGGAAGTAACTCGATGGGGCAATCGTAGGGACGGTGTGGCGGTAGAATATCGGCTTTCTTCTTGTCGAAGACATCTTTGAATTCCTGGTACGCTGCTGGAATGTCAGGATGTGGACTGGGTACGGGTTGGATGGTCAGACAACGGGACAAGTCACCTGATTCGGGATCCAGGCAATGTTGTTGGCAATAGGCAGACGTGAAGGACACCTCCTTCTTGATCCAATCAATCCTGGGGTTGTGTGCCTGCAGCCAGGGGGTCCCCAGGATAACGGGAAACATTGGAGAACTCAGGACATCGAACTTTAGGAATTCCCGATGACCTGAATCAGTGATCGTTAGGATGGGTATGGTTTCTTTGGTAACATGGCCAGAGCTAGGTAAGGAGCCATCGGCCAGGTGCACGGTCAATCTCTGCTTCTTGAGGTTGAGTGGAAGGGCCAGACTTTTAGCCAGGGCTAGATCCAGAAAACAGCTACAGGCGCCAGAGTCAAGTATTGCCTGTAGCGGGACCCTCTTGCCTGCTACCATCAAAGTGACCGGAAGGGTGACGTGGGTGGAGGCCAACCTTGTCACCTGTAGGTGAAATGGGGTACAGAGGACAGGTCTACTTGGTCTTGTAGGGCAATTGTCTATGAAATGTCCTGATTCCCCACAATAGAAACAAAGGCGTGCCTGTCGGCGATACAGTCTTTCTTCAGAGGTTAAGGCGGGACGGGGCATGTTATACGGGACAGCAGTCATTGCTGGGTGAACCGAAGGTGGAGCCTGGGAAGAACAGGGAATCCGAGCACGTTCGGACTGACGTTCCCGAAGACGCCTGTCTAGCTGGATGGTGAGTTGGATAAGATCCTCGAGGGTAGAGGGAACCTCTAATCTGGCTAGCTCGTCTTTAAGAGCTTCGGACAACCCCATCCGATATTGATATCTGAGTGCTGCTTCATTCCAACCGGAGTCAGTACTCCATATGCGGAATTCTGCTGTATAGTCCTCTGCGGGTCGCTCGCCCTGGCGAAGGGCGTACAAGTTTGCCTCAGCTGTTGCCGTCCGAAAAGGATCGTCGTATAGGCGTGCCATGGCTTCGAAGAACAGATCCAGAGTTTCTACCGAAGGGCTGCGGTGTTCCAGCAGGCCATGGGCCCATGTCTGGGGATCGTCTCTTAACAGTGAAATGGTGAACCCCACCTTGGTTACTTCAGAGGAAAAGGTCTGAGGTTGCAGGGAGAAGTATAGGAAACATGAGTTTCTGAAGGATCGGAATTTCTTTCGGTCCCCATAAAAACGCTCTGGGGCTGGAACTCGTGGTTCTGGAGCGGTTGAGACTACTGGAGCAGGTACTTGACCAGGAGAGGTGGGCAATTCGAGACAGTGCTGTAGACGTTCCTTCAGCCAAAGATAACTTTCCTGGAGTTCCTGAATAGCTGGCGTAAGAGCCATAACTTCTTGTAGAATGGCTTCTTCTGGGGAGTTGCCTCTGTCGGCCTCTGACATGGCTGGATTATACTGTCACGTCCGGGAGATGAGGCCGAGATGCTGAGAGGGCTCCCCTTGCGGCCGAGCGCAGCACAACCCTGAAGGTGATACAGGGATGCAATGCCCACAGTAGCACAGGTTGCCAGGTAGCAGCAGCAGAGGACAAGGGCCTGGTGAACAGGAGTCCGGGGCAACCGTGCTAGGAAGTTCAGTAGAGAGGTCAAACCAAGCTGAGGTTCAAACACGGGAGGTCAGTCCTCGGAGATTTAGATGAGACCGGAAGCAGGAGTCTGAGCCAAGCCGAGATCGGGTGCAGGAAGCAGACAAGGAACGTCGGGTACAAGCCAAGGGTAGAAGCCAGGAGAACAACAGGAACAGGTTAAACAAGCCGGGTCAGTACACAGGAGGTCAAGTCAACAAGGATCACAGGCACAGGTACACAGGAGAGCTGACGATAATCCAGCGATGCGGCTCTGTCAGGTGAACGTTTAAATAGACGAGATGACCGGGTCACGTCGTGGGCGCGTCGGGGCGATCGTACGGCTACGTAGAGTACTCGTAACATCCCTGCGCATGCCCGCCCGGTTAGGCGTAGCGTCGGTCGTTCGTTTAGAAACTACTATGCGTTTACGTGGGCGCCGACGCGCGCTAACACGAACGTGCCTCGCGAGATTGCGGCTATTTCCCTGACAAGGACACTGGACGAGACGCAAGCCAACAGTTCGATTGCAAATTGGGCAAGCTCTGGCCAGAGGTCAAGCCTGCCCACCCAGTAGTCCAGGGGTTCATCACTCCTCAGAGCCTCCACATCGGCCGTTAACCCGATGTAGTCGGACACCTGACGGTCTAGGCGTTCCCTGATGCTGGATCTGGATGACACCTGTTGATGGGTCGGCTGAAAGAATGACCTCATATCTGAAGTCACCAATACATCTTCAAACCGGCCTCTTCTTGCAGGCGCTGTTGGATTGGCACCCGCAACTCCTTCTCTGGGAGTGGGAATTGCTCCTCTGCCAGCGCACGCAAAAGCAGAATGCAGCATTTCTCGAAACAAGGCCTGGAAGTGCTCCATTCTGACAGCCCTCTGTGACGGCGGTAACATTTCCGCCATTTTGTGTTTGTACCAGGGGTCTAAGTACGTTGCCACCCAGTACTGGTCTTTGACCCTTATGCTTTTTATACGGGGTCCCTATTAAAACACTGGAGGCCCCCATTTGCACTAAACTGGAAGCGGTGTGGTGGCCTGGCTCCTGCTCATCATCCAGGATAATGTCGTCCTCTTCATCCTCCTCTTCCCATCCACGCACAACAACAGGGATCCCAGAAAGGTTTAAAGCATGCTCTTCTTGCTCCTCCTCATCCGCCCCGGAACCATCCTCCTCTGACTCCTCTTCAGACTCCTGTTGTTGACTTGTCTCAGATAGAGTAGCCTCCCTGGGAATTCATCCAGCATTGCGACTTCCTCATCTTCCCGCTCCTGCTCCTCCACAGCTTGATCAATGACACGACGCAATGCACGCTCCATAAAGAAGGCATAAGGTACCATGTCACTGATGGCGCCATGGCTGCGACTGACCAGTTTGGTGATCTCCTCAAATGGCCGCAGAAGTCTGCATGCGTCGCGCATGAGCAGCCACTGGCGCGGTGAAAAAAAACCCAGCTCCCCAGAACCTGTTCTGCCGCAGAGTTCATACAGGTAGACGTTAACTGCATGTTTCTGCTGGAGCAGCCTATCAAGCAAATAGAAGGTTGAGTTCCATCACGTCGAGCAATCGCAAATAAGATGTCTGACCGGCAGATTGTGTCGCCGCTAGACATGTGCGATTCGTTTCGTACGAATCTCAAATTCGTACGAATTTCTCAAAATTCGTACGTTCGGGAGGATCCGAAATACGAATTGCCGTGCGTCCGAATTCTGTACGGAATAAGAACTTTTGTTTACCAATTTCCGGATCTCAGTCATTATGCTTATTATGACTTGCAGAAGACTTCTGTGATAGAAGTCAATGTAAATTGCCTGAAGACATCAGTGAAGGACTTTCATCCTCTCTGGGCAGGCTGCCAAGAAAAGAACAAAATGATACAATGTTTCTTCTTCAATGGGCTGAACTGCAGTGTGTAGAAGTTTTCAGTTTAACCATTTAAAGACTAAATCTTTTCTGACACTTGTTGCTTACAAGTAAAAATCCAGAAGCCCCAAAAATTATATATATATTTTTAGCAGATACCCTAGGGAATAAAATAGCGGTTGTTGCAATATTTTATGTGACGCGGTATTTGCGCAGAGGTCTTTCAAACGCAAGTTAGCCCTTTATCACGGTGCTGGTGTCATTGCTGTATGTCACGCTGCTGATGTCAGTGCTCTCTATCACGGTGCTGTTGTCAGATCACTCTATCACGGTGCAGGTGTCATTGCTGTATGTCATGCTGCTGATGTCACTGCTCCCTAGAGGTCGACCGAAAAAAAAGGGCTAACTTGCGTTTGAAAGACCTACTGGAATTTTACTTGTAAGCAACAAGTGTCAGAAAAGATTTAATCTTTAAATGGTTAAACTGAGAACTTCTACACACAGTTCAGCCCATTGAAGAAGAAACATTGTATCATTTTGTTCTTTTCTTGGCAGCCTGCCCAGAGAGGATGAAAGTCCTTCACTGATGTCTTCAGGCAATTTACATTGACTTCTATCACAGAAGTCTTCTGCAAGTCATAATAAGCATAATGAGCAATGTTTTTGCCTTTAAATTCATCGTAAAGAACGTTCGTACACGTTAACGACAATTTGTATTTCGTACGAAACAGAATGGAATTTCGGACACGAAATACGAAGTACGAATTAATTGTATTACGAATTGAAACAGAACAGAACGAAACAAATTTATTGACGGCGCCCATGTCTAGTCGCCGCTGAATGTCAGCAAGGCGAGCCATGGCCGTGTAAAATCTTCTGAAATGGGCCAAGATTTTCCTTGCCTGCCGCAAGATGTCCTGGACCCCAGGGTATTTGACAACTAATCGCTGCACGACCAAGTTTAAGACGTGTGCCATGCATGGCACGTGCGTGATTTTGCCCTGTTTCAATGCGCTAAACAGATTGGCACCGTTGTCACACACCACTCTACCAACTGTCAAATTGAGCGGTGTTAGCCACTGATCTGCCTGTGAACGCAAAGCTGAAAGGAGTGCCGGGCCAGTGTGGCTCTTGGATTCCAGGCACAACAGACGCAGCACGGCATGGCAACGTCTCACCTGGCATGTCGAATAGGTTCTGGGGAGCTTGGGCGGCGCAGCGGAAGAGACGCTAGCAGCGGAAAAGGAGGAGTCAGCCGAGGAGGAGAGGGAGGAGGATGGAGAAGGAGGAGGAGGAGGAGAAGAAGAGCCAGGCCTGCATGCAATCCGTAGCGGTAAAACCAAATCTACATGGGTGCCACGGGTTTCATGCTTGACGGCCGTCAGAAGGTTCACCCAGTGGGCAGTAAAAGTGATATACCTTCCCTGCCCGTGTTTGCTAGACCACGTGTCTGTGGTCAGATGTATCTTGGCACCGACACTGTGTGCCAGAGATACATTCACTTGCCGCTGAACATGGCCATATAGCTCTGGGATGCCCTTCTCTGAGAAATACTTCCTTCCTGGGACCTTCCATTGGGGTGTTCCAATGGCCACAAATTTTCGAAAGGCCTCCGAGTCCACCAATTTATATGGCAGTAGTTGGCGGGCTATCAGTTCTGACAAGCCAGCTGTCAACCGTGGGGCAAGAGGGTTATCCGGCTTCATCATTTTTTTACGCTCGAACATTAGGCCCACGGAAGCCTGCCTTTTTGCAGAAAAACGTGAGCTTGGCGTGATGGAAGGTGGAGTGGAGGACAATTGTGAGGAGAGAGGAGAAGGAGAAGTAGAAGACGAGGCTGGACGGTGAGAGCCTGGAGTGTGGCTTTGTGTGTTCCGTTGCTCCCACTGGGCTCGGTGATGGCTGCTCATGTGCCTTCTTAAGGCGGTCGTCCCTAGGTGAGTGTTGGGCTTACCGCGACTAATGCGTTGACTGCAAAGATCGCAGATGGCAACGCTATTGTCAGCAGCGGACACGTTAAAAAAAAGCCCACACTGCGGAGCCATGTGCCGGCGTCCTGGGAGCGCCAGATGTGACCGTACATGGTCGATGACTCGCTCCTGATACATTAGCAGTCTGCTTTGTCCCTCCTGTGCAATGTAAGTTATTCCTGCTTCTCCTCCCTATCTGCTGGTCCATATCTCCCTCTGAACTCCCCTCCTCTTCCTCTCTTGTGGGCACCCACGTGACATTACTAGACACGTCATCATCAACGTCACCTTCCCCACCGCTATAAGTAGAGGTCTCGGAGTAGGCAGCAACACCGGGGACCAACCTCCTCCTTGGGCTGATCTGGGTACTGTTGTCAGACTGCTGAGTGGCGGTTGTTGCTACCTCCTCTTCCTAATCCAATGCCAAGAGTGGCTGCGCATCAAAAATGTCTTGATATGGATCGGAAAATAATTCCTGTGACTCAAGCGGAAGGTATGTGGTGGTGGAGGTGGGGGTGTTGTTGGTGGTAGTGTCTTTGGGGGTGCACATAGCAGAGAGTGAAGAAGACGGTGCAGATCGAGAGGATGAGGAGGGTGCAGATGAGTAAGGCCTCTTTCACACTGACGTGCCGTTCAGGCCCGCCTGTCAGTTTTTCAGGCGGACCTGAACGGGTGCTCCATAGAGCTCTATGGAGCGTCGGATGTCAGCGGTGACATGTCCGCTGACATCCGACCCGCTCCGATCCGAAAAAGTGTGACGGAGGAAAAAGCTATTTTTCCATCCGTCTGCGGATCGGATCGGGTGACGACGGGCACTGCGGTCCGTCGTCACCCGATCTCCCATAGGGGAGAGCGGCGCTGTGACAGGTCCGTCCCTGCGCAGTGTGCAGAGACGGAGCTGTCATTTCCCTGCTCAGCGGGGATCAGCGGAGTGATCCCCGCTGAGCAAACGGATATCCACGGGGCGGATCAGAACTGATCCGCCCCGTGTGAAAGGACCCTAAGGCTGAGTGAGCCACTCAACCAAGTCTAGTGCATCCTTTAAAGTAATTGAACGCACCTTCTGCAACTTCCCACTTTGGCTCAAGCCTGTTGCTCCTGCCCTACCCCTACCACTCCTGCGGAAGGGCCTGCCTCTTCCTCTGCCTGTTATTTTTTAAATGACCCTGTGACAAAACTCTCAGTCCCTATACTGATAAAGGACTGCTGCAGAATAGGGCAGCAGTCAGCAGTAGTGCACCTCAACCCTATATATTGTGGACCTATACCAGTCCTTAAGGAATAGCAGACTGTACCTCACTCAACCCTATGTACTGTAGTACCCTAGACCTTACCAGTCCTTATAAGGACCTTTGTGGAACTAGTAGCTTGTGAATGATTAGCAGACTGTACCTCAGTCCCTAGACTGATAAAGGACTGCTGCAGTATAGTGCAGCAGTCAGCAATAGTGCACCTCAACCCTATATATTGTGGACCTATACCAGTCCTTAAGGAATAGCAGACTGTATCTCACTCAACCCTATGTACTGTAGTACGCTATACCTTACCAGTCTTTATAAGGACCTTTGTGGAACTAGTTGGTTGTGAATGATTAGCAGACTGTACCTCAGTCCTTATACTGATAAGGGACTGCTGCAGTATAGGGCAGCAGTCAGCAGTAGTGCACCTCAACCCTATATATTGTGGACCTATACCAGTCCTTAAGGAATAGCAGACTGTACCTCACTCAACCCTATGTACTGTAGTACGCTATACCTTACCAGTCCTTATAAGGACCTTTGTGGAACTAGTAGGTTGTGAATGATTAGCAGACTGTACCTCAGTCCCTATACTGATAAAGGACTGCTGCAGTATAGGGCAACAGTCAGCAGTAGTGCACCTCAACCCTATGTATTGTGGACCTATACCAGTCATTAAGGAATAGCAGACTGTACCTCACTCAACCCTATGTACTGTAGTACGCTATACCTTACCAGTCCTTATAAGGACCTTTGTGGAACTAGTAGGTTGTGAATGATTAGCAGACTGTACCTCAGTCCCTATACTCATAAAGGACTGCTGCAGCAGAAGGGCAGCAGTCAAGTATAATATTCTTTCTATATTTGGAAGAAAGAATATTATACGTGTACACGCCTATTACCATACCAGTCCCGAAAAGAACCTTTGTGGACCTAATAGTAACAGATACTGATTAAACTGACTGTCCCTCACTGCCACACACAGCTTCCTGCCTGTCCCTATTTATACTGACAAAACGCAGGCTTCTGGAGCAATAACTTGCATAGCACTCAAAACTATATCCTGTACTACTTTACCATACCAGTCCTGAAAAGGACTTTTGTGGACCTAATAGTAACAGCTAATGATTAAACTGACTGTCCCTGCTGCACACAGCGTCCTGTCCCTCTCTCTACACTGACAAAAGACAGGCTGCTGCAACAATGACTAGCACAGCAGTGCCTCAAACCTATATCCTAAACTACAACTAACACCTATACCATGATACCAGTCCTTAAAAGAACTTTTGTGGAGCTAATAGCTAGCGATTTGGGTCACTGCAGTCTCTCCCTGCTCCACACAGCAACCTCTCCCTATAGTGACATACGAAAGAATGTAAAATGGCCGCCAGATCGGGTCTATTTATAAGTTAGGGGGAATGTCCAAGTGTCCATGTGCTGTAATGTCTCAATTGGCTGTCCTGTACCCCATGATGGATGTGTAATCATAGGTCAAAGCTCTTTTACACAGTAAACACGGAAGTCCGCCGGGCGAACGATCGGGCGGACCGCGGACAGCCGAAATTCGCCGCAAAACGACTGCCGGGCGAACCGTTTGGCCATCCCTAATTGTAAGCCCTCAAAGTGACTCTTGGTGGGCGCTGGAGCGCCCTGCTGTGAACGATTGTATCAAGAATTGTAATTACATGTCATTGTTGAACAGTGGTAGAAAAATTGACCTTTGGTGGTTGTGGTGCTGGTGCCACAACACTATAAGTCCTCACAGTTACTCTGGGTGGGCACAGGAACGGGTCCTCCTGTGAAATATTATATCAAGAAATGTAATTACATGCCCCTGTTAAACAGGGGCAGAAAAATTGGGCCTTAGGCACTGGTGCTGGTGCCACGACACTGCAACCTCTCCCATATACTCTAATTGTAGTGCAGGAATGAGCCCTGCTGCAAAGCATTGCATCAAAAATTGTAATTAAACGCCCCTGTTAAACAGGGGCAGAAAAATTGGGCTTAGGCACTGGTGCTGGTGCCACGACACTGCGACCTCTCCCATATACTCTAGTTGTAGTGCAGGAATGAGCCCTGCTGCAAAGCATTGCATCAAAAATTGTAATTAAACGCCCCTTTTAAACAGGGGCAGAAAAATTGGGCCTTAGGCACTGGTGCTGGTGCCACGACACTGCAACCTCTCCCATATACTCTAATTGTAGTGCAGGAATGAGCCCTGCTGCAAAGCATTGCATCAAAAATTGTAATTAAACGCCCCTGTTAAACAGGGGCAGAAAAATTGGGCCTTAGGCACTGGTGCTGGTGCCACGACACTGCAACCTCTCCCATATACTCTAGTTTTAGTGCAGGAATTAGCCCTGCTGCAAAGCATTGCATCAAAAATTTTAATTAAACGCCCCTGTTAAACAGGGGCAGAAAAATTGGGCTGATGGCATCACCCAGTACCAAAAATGTTCTTCCAAAATATCAGTGGAGGAGGAAGAGGATAGACAATCAACATAACAGGACAGTGACTCAGCATCAGCATAGGCAGTCTTGAAGGGATGTGATATTTAAAAAAAAAATATTCGGTTACATCAGCTTCAGGTGCTTGGTAGCTGTGGGTGATCCAAGACTGATTCATCTTGATGAAGGTCAGTCGATCAACTGATTCGGTGGACAGGCGCACCCTGTGATCGGTAACAAAGCCACCAGCAGCACTGAAGGTGCGTTCCGAAAGAATGCTGGATGCAGGACAGGCCAGTAGCTCAATTGCATACTGTGCAAGCTCTGGCCAGTGATCCATCCTCAAGACCCAGTAAGCCAGTGGATTTTCGGTGGGAAAGGTGTCCAAGTCTGACCTTGCCCCTAGGTATTCCTACACCATGTAAATCAGACGCTGGCGATGGTTGCTGGAACCGATCATACCTTGGGGCTGCGGACTAAAAAATTGTCTGAAAGCATCGGCAGACGGCCACCTTCTCCACTGCTCCTTCTGACCGATGCCTCAGCAACACATTGTCCAGGACCAGGAGTTTGTAACCTCCCAGTCTCTGGGAACGCGTTGCACAGACCTTTCTGCAAGGCCTCCCAGAGATGTCTCATCCTCTGCTCCCTCTGCGACGGCAAGATAAGGTCAGCAACCTTACCCTTGTACCGTGGATCAAGGAGAGTGGCCAGCCAGTAATGGTCCCTCTCCTTGATCCAAAGTATACGAGGATCCTTTCGCAGGCTTTGCAGGATCAGGGAGGCCATGCAGCGTAGGTTAGCTGAGGCATTCGTTCCGGAGTCCTCTGGGTCACTAAGGACAACATGATCCACAGCTACCTCCTCCCAGCCACGTACAAGTCCACGGGTTTCTTGGGACTGTAAATCATCCCTACAAGACAGACTGCTGCTGCTGCTGATGCTGAGTGCCAGCCTCCACCTCCATGCTGACACAATCATCCTCCTCCTCCTCCTCCTTATCCTCTTCCTGTGTGATGGCTGGCACAGCAGGAACACTGTCTGGATAAAGGGGGCCTTGAGAGGCAAGGAAGTCCTCCTCTTCCTGCCTCTGTTCTGCCTCAAGTGCCCTGTCCATTATTCCACGCAGTGTATGCTCCAAGAGGTGGACAAAAGGTACAGTGTCACTGATGCATGCACTGTCACTGCTCACCATCCTTGTGGCCTCCTCAAATGGTGACAGGACAGTGCATGCATCCCTGATTATGCCCCACTGGCGTGGTGAGAAAAAACTGAGCTCCCCTGACCCTGTCCTGGTGCCGTAGTCGCACAGGTACTCATTGATGGCCCTCTGCTGCGTGTGCAGCCGCTGCAGCATGGCCAACGCTGAGTTTCACCTGGTGGGCATGTCACATATAAGGCGGTTCTTGGGCAGGTTCAACTCCTTTTGGAGCTCAGCCAGCCGAGCACAGGCATTAAATGATCAGCGGAAATGCACACAGACTTTCCTGGCCTGCTTCAGGACATTATGTAAGCCCGGGTACCTGCCAAGAACCGCTGCACCACCAGGTTAAGGACATGAGCCACACAGGGCACATGGGTCAGTTGTCCCTGTTGGAGGGCGGAGAGAAGGTTGGTGCCATTGTCACAAACCACCATTCCTGGCTTAAGCTGGCGTGGCGTCAACCACCTCTCGGCCTGCCCCTGCAGAGCTGACAAAACATCCACCCACAATGTGGCTCCTGTCCCCCAAACAAACCAGCGCAAGCACGGCATGGCATCGTTTTGCCTGCATACTTGTGTAGCCCCTGGAATGCCTACGGAGCACCGCTGGTTCTGAGGACAGAGCACTGGAAGATGCCATGGAGGAAGAAGAAGAGGAGGGGGTGGAGGAGAGAGGTGTGTCACAACCAATAGTAGCATTTTGGAGGCGTGGTGGCGGAACCACCTCCAACACTACTGCACCTTGTCCTGCATCCTTCCCAGCTGCCAGAAGAGTGACCCAATGGGCCGTGAAAGACAGGTAACGTCCCTGTCCATGCCTGCTGGACCATGAGTCCATTGTGCTGGAGGCACGCACAACAGCCACAAACTCCTGCAGATGGCAGATGGCTCAATTCGAGAAAAGCTATGTAGGTGGATATAACGGTGTATACTGGGTTCAGGGCACGCAGACAGCACGCACAATCTCCTACAACTGACTGCAAGCTCTATTTAAAACGAGCAAGATAGCTAGCTATATAGGTGGATATAGCGGTGTATACTGGGTTCAGAGCACGCAGACAGCACGCACAATCTCCTACCACTGACTGCAAGCTCTATTAAAAAAAAGCAAGATAGTTAGCTATATAGGTGGATATAGCGGTGTATACTGGGTTCAGAGCACGCAGACAGCACGCACAATCTCCTACCACTGACTGCAAGCTCTATTTAAAACGAGCAAGATAGCTAGCTATATAGATGGATATAGCGGTGTATACTGGGTTCAGAGCACACAGACAGCACGCACAATCTCCTACCACTGACTGCAATCACTATTTAAAACGAGCAAGATAGCTAGCTATATAGATGGATATAGCGGTGTATACTGGGTTCAGAGCACACAGACAGCACGCACAATCTCCTACCACTGACTGCAAGCTCTATTTAAAACGAGCAAGATAGCTATATAGATGGATATAGCGGTGTATACTGGGTTCAGAGCATGCAGACAGCACACACAATCTCTTACCACTGACTGCAAGCTCTATTTAAAACGAGGAAGATAGCTAGCTATATAGATGGATATAGCGGTGTATACTGGGTTCAGAGCATGCAGACAGCACACACAATCTCTTACCACTGACTGCAAGCTCTATTTAAAACGAGGAAGATAGCTAGCTATATAGATGGATATAGCGGTGTATACTGGGTTCAGAGCACGCAGACAGCACGTACAATCTCCTACCACTGACTGCAAGCTCTATTTAAAACGAGCAAGATAGTTAGCTATATAGGTGGATATAGCAGTGTATACTGGGTTCAGAGCACGCAGACAGCATGCACAATCTCCTACCACTGACTGCAAGCTCTATTTAAAACGAGTAAGACAGTTAGCTATATAGATGGATATAGCGGTGTATACTGGGTTCAGAGCACGCAGACAGCACGCACAATCTCCTACCACTGACTGCAATCTCTATTTAAAACGAGCAAGATAGCTAGCTATATAGATGGATATAGCGGTGTATACTGGGTTCAGAGCACACAGACAGCACGCACAATCTCCTACCACTGACTGCAAGCTCTATTTAAAACGAGCAAGATAGCTAGCTATATAGATGGATATAGCGGTGTATACTGGGTTCAGAGCATGCAGACAGCATGCACAATCTCTTACCACTGACTGCAAGCTCTATTTAAAACGAGGAAGATAGCTAGCTATATAGATGGATATAGTGGTGTATACTGGGTTCAGAGCACGCAGACAGCACGCACAATCTCCTACCACTGACTGCAAGCTCTATTAAAAAAAAGCAAGATAGTTAGCTATATAGGTGGATATAACAGTGTATACTGGGTTCAGAGCACGCAGACAGCACGCACAATCTCCTACCACTGACTGCAAGCTCTATTTAAAACGAGCAAGATAGCTAGCTATATAGATGGATATAGCGGTTTATACTGGGTTCAGAGCACGCAGACAGCACGCACAATCTCCTACCACTGACTGCAAGCTCTATTTAAAACGAGTAAGACAGCTAGCTATATAGATGGATATAGCGGTGTATACTGGGTTCAGAGCACGCAGACAGCACGCACAATCTCCTACCACTGACTGCAAGCTCTATTTAAAACAAGCAAGATAGCTAGCTATATAGATGGATATAGCGGTGTATACTGGGTTCAGAGCACGCAGACAGCACGCACAATCTCCTACCACTGACTGCAAGCTCTATTAAAAAAGATAAATATAGCTAGCTATATAGGTGAATATAGCGGTGTATACTGCGGTCAGGGCACGCAGACAACAACCACTACAGAAGAGCAAGAACGAAAAATCGGCCGATAACGATCGGTGTATACTGTGTTGAAGGTACACAGAACACCCACTAACTCCTACAGATGCCAACACACTACACAAGTCCGCCTCTCTGGCGGCCTTATATAGTGTGGGGCGTGTACTACACAGCCTGAGCTATGATTGGCCACAGGCATCCTGCCTGTGGCCAATCATGCCTCTCCTCGCTGCCGGCGCTGTGATTGGCCAAGCATGTGGGGTCACAGTGCATGCTTGGCCAATCATGAGCCAGCAATGCACTGCGATGGCACAGTGCATTGTGGGCCGTGAGCGCCACACGAATTTGGCGTGAACGGTCCATAACGTTCGGAATTCGCCGAACGGGCAAACAGCCGATGTCCGAGTCAAACGTATGTTCGACTCGAACACGAAGCTCATCCCTACTTGTCAGTCTCTACAAAAACTGCTTAACAGCTTTTACCAACCTTACTCTCTTCACAGACCCACTTTGTGTGTATATCCCAGGCAGAGAGCAAAGGCTGTCTGCCCAGGTGAGCTTAAATTAGCCTGGGGAAGAGGACCAAGACCCGAACTGGATCATGGATCACAGATTTCTAAATGTGTATGAGAGGAGCCTGGGAGATGTATAAACCCACAACAGGACTTTTCCTGGCTCTCTCTGGGATGCTCTGCTACAACAGGGATATGGGAAATAATTATGACATGTGTACCTACACAGGTTGAACTGGTTGGACTATTGTCTTTATTCAACCTTACCTACTATGTAACTATGTAAGACACCAATATCCCCATATCTAAAACTCACCTGACTGAAAATCCTTCTTTCTGACACTTCACCACCTTCTTACATGGATTTTAAAGTCTACCAAGTGTTGAGATAGGATACTTCTGGGAGTGGGCTTCCCTTCTTGTCCAAGTGTGAGCTCTACCTAGGTCAGGCCCTCTCTGATGATCAATGAAGAAAATGTTTTAATCTCACCTACAAACTATCCATGTCTGATTGTCACTTGCCACGTCGCCTGCCACACATTGTGGATTGTCACTTGCCACGTTGCCTGCCACACATTGCGGATTGCCACCTATTGTGTCACTTTTCTGCTAAGGTGGTCTTTTGTTGTGTCCCAGAGTGAAGATAGGCAGCAGAGGGATGATGTCATCTCCCTGCTCCCCTGCCCGCTGGCTTCCTGATTGGCCAGCAGCCCTCAGACCCTAAGCCGTCCACTCACCAGCACTCAGCGCAGTCACCCGCGGAAACGGGCGCGCTGGCACCCGCGGAACTGGGCGCGGAACCGGCCACACTGGCACCCGCAGACCCAGCCATGGAACCAGCCGCGCTGTTACCCGCTGGCCATATTGCCCCCCTGGATCCGCCCCTGCCTCCAGTCACTGCTGGATATGCTCCCACGGGCCAGGTGCCTGTTTAAATATCTGGTAGGGTGTCATCTACTCTCACCCTTTTAGAGAACTGTTTTCCCCTTTTACAAGGATATGTGTATCTCAGATGTTCAGGACTACCCTAAAGTGGCTCTCCTGTCTTGGATACTTGGGTCTCTTTCTACAGCAAAAAAAGCATTCCAAGACACTGGGGGTCATTTACTATATTGCAGTGGCGCTAATGTGTGCAAATTTGCACGCATTAGCGCAAATTGACGCAAATTCACGCTAAAACTGTATTCATTATAGCGCTGGTGAGAAAATACTCCCAAAATCGAATTTACTATAGTTCCCTGAAACCAAATAGCGCCCAAACCCTTACTCTGCTAAAACCTGGAGAATTGCACATGTAAATAATTTTTAGAGCATGATATAATTGCCTGAATGGTACTGAAATATACGGTATATTATTTAAAGATAATCTGCTTTTAAACTGTGTGAAAAAGTGATTTGTACACTGAAATATATTTAACCACTTGCTTAATGGGCACTTAAACACCCTTCCTACCCAGACCAATTTTCAGCTTTCGGTGCTCTCACACTTTGAATGACAATTACTCAGTCATGCAACACTGTACCCAAATACATTTTTTGTCCTTTTTTTCCCCACAAATAGAGCTTTCTTTTGGTGGTATTTGATCACCTCTGGGGTTTTTATTTTTTGCGCTATAAATGAAAAAAGACCAAAAATTTTTAAAAAAACCCACATATTTCTTTGTTTCTGTGACAAAATTATGCAAATTATAAATTTTTCGTCATTAATTTTGGCCACTATTTATACTGCTACATATCTTTGGTAAAAATAACCCAAATTAGTGGATATTATTTGGTCTTTGTGAAAGTTAGAGAGTCTACAAGCTGTGGTGCGAATCGCACAAAATTGACATCTGATGTACTGGTGCCAGTCAGGAAAGTACAAATGACCCCTTTTTGGAAAGTAGACATTCCAAGGTATTTAGTAAGAGGCATGGGGAGCTTTTTGATGTTGTAATTTTTTCCCACAATTCTTTTTTTTTTCCACAAATTTTCATTGTAATAGGTTATTTCTCTCACGTGGCATGTGTATACCACAAATGACACCCCCAAAAAAATTCTGCTACTCCTCCTGAGTATTACAATACCAAATGTGTGGGACTTTTTCACAGCCTGGCCACATAGAGAGGCCCAACATGCAGGGAGCGCCGTCACGTGTTGTAGGAGCATAAATTACACATCTAACTTGTTGACTACCTATTACACTTTTGAATGCCCTGGAGCACCAGGACAATGACACATGGCACTGATGACAGATGGCACTGATATGTGGCACCGATGACACGTGGCACTGATGACAGATGGCACTAATATGTGGCACTGATGACAGATGGCACTTATACGTGGCACTGATGGCAGATGGCACTTATACGTGGCACTGATGACAGGTGGCACTAATACGTGGCACTGATGACAGATGGCACTAATCTGTGTCACTAATACGTGCCACCGATGACAGATGGCACTAATACGTGGTACCGATGACGCGTGACACTGGTGACAGATGGCACTGATAAGTGGCATTGATAACACGTGACACTGACAACAGATGGCACGTGACACTGACAGGTGGCACTGATGACAAATGGCACTGATACGTGGCACTGATGACAGATGGCACTAATATGTGGCACTGATGACAGATGGCACTAATATGTGGCACTGATGACACGTGGCACTGATGACAGATGCCACTTATACGTGGCACTGGGGACAAATGGCACTGACAACAGGTGGCGCTGGGGACAGATAGCACTAACAGGTGGCACTGGAAACAGATAGCACTAACAGGCGGCACTGGAGGCAGGTGGCTCTGGGGAGGATGGCACTGGGCGAGGATGGCACTGGGCGAGGATGGCACTGGGCGAGGAAGGCACTGGGCGAGGATGACACTGGGGGAGGATGGCACTGGGGCAGTTGGCACTTTTTTTCCTGTTTTTTTTTTTTTAAACTTACAGCCGCTGCGGCCGTTGACCTCTCCCTTCTCACATGCTGTCTGTGTGAGGAGGGAGAGCGGCGCTGAGATCTCATATGTTTACATATGAGATCATCTCACATTGGACACGCCGATCGCGCTGAAAACGGCCGCTGTGATTGGCCGTTTACAGTGATCTGTGACTGGCTGTGTCCGGAGGACACGGCCAGCACAGAACTTCCCCGATGCGCGCTCCCGGGAGCGCGCATTGTGGAAGTAAACAGGAGGCCGTTCAGGAACGGCCTTCAGGCAGTTAGCGTCCGCTCTGCAGCCGTATTTCGGCTATAGGGCGGGCGTGAAGTGGTTAAAAGTCTGAGAAGTGAAAAATTCCCCGTTTTGGACAACTAGGTGCCAACACAACTGAGCATGCTCAGACCTGCAAATATCTCTCATTTTAAGTCAAGTGTATGTTTTACCTGACGCTATAGTAAATACCGAAATGAGAGCTAATTAAAGAGCATTTTTTGGAAGTGAAAATCTGCTCTATTATAGTCCAATGCAAGTTTTAGCCATTGATTCTAATGGGACAATTGTAACTTTCACAATAAAAAACCTTTTAATGTTGATATGAAATGTATCTTTCTCTGAAATAAAATATCCTTTGCAACATTGTTGCTACTACATAAAATATTTTGTTTTTAAGAATACTAGAATGTGGAATGTTTTGATGTTTTGGTAAAATATATTTTTTTCTCACTTTCACTTCTTACTCTCCATCTCACAACAATCTATACCCAAAACTCACACAGGTGTCTTTACAAAGGACAAACAATACCATTGCTGATGCAAATTTAAAATGAATCACAATTTTTTGTGCGTTTTATTATTTCAAAATATTCATAATTTGAGCCCAAAAATGTGATATGTGTACCAACATCAGAAATCAAAATGCAATTCCCAAAAATGTGGGGGTAATATTCTACTCTCACCCACAAAAAAAAACACCAAATATCACAGAATAAATCAAGAAGAATAACTCCTGAGTAATGTAATTCCATCACCTGTCCAAAGAAATGCAGTATTTATGTGTTTTTATGAGTATTTATGTGTAGGAGGTTACCACATGTGGCAGCTCTGTGGTTTAGAGGTTAGAGCTTCTGCTTAGCATCCATGAGTGTCTGGGTACAAATCTCCAACATGCTGCTTCATGTAGAGCAGTTCTCTTATCTTCCAGGTCCTACAATTATGCCTAAATGTAGTATTTATATGTAGGAGGGTTCCATCACCATTGTAAATATTGCCAGATACACTATTTAGCCAAAAGTATTGGGATGCCTGCCTTTACACCAGTGTTTCTCAATTCCAGTCCTCATGGCCCACTAACAGGTCATGTTTTCAGGCTTTCCATTATTTTGCACAGGTGATTTGATCAGTTTCACTGCCTTAGTAATTACCCCAGCTGTTTCATCTGAGGCCGCGTACACACGCGGGGACTGTTCGCTCAACTTTGTTCGTCAAACAGTTTCAACGGACAGTCCGCTCAAAATTAGCATGGACGGACTTGCCCACACACGACGAACGAACAGTCCGCTGAAACCGTGCGCGATGACGTGAACGGCACGTACGACGGGACTAGAAAACGACCTCCTATACACTGCAATGCAACCTTCGGCGTGTAAATTCTTTCTGAGCATGCGCGAGACTTAGTTTGACGAACAAGCCTACACACGGTTTCAGTGGCCAAGTTTCAGCGGACAGTTTTTCGGAATTTCCGAAAAACTTTGTTCGTCAGACTGTCCGCTGAAACTGTCCGCTGAAGCCCACACACGAGCGGACTGTCCGCCGAAACACTGTTCAGCGGACAAAGTTGAGCGAACAGTCCCCGCGTGTGTACGCGGCCTGAGGGAAATCCTGAAAACATGACCTGTTAGTGGGCCATGAGGACTGGAATTGAGACACACTGCTTTACACACATATGAAATTTAATGGCAGCCCAGTCTTAGTCTGTAGGGTTAAAAACTTTAATCTTATTAGGATGGCTGAAGATAGAGTAGGCCAAGGTGAAAGCTGGACCAATGTCACCAGCACAGCTTTTAATGCAATTTTGCAGGATTTTTGTTTACAAGATGGAGCCGGTTGCTACTATGGAAATGGTAAAGCCCCAGCAACCTTTTTTTCAGATAAGGGAAGCATGAAATCCCGAATTGACTTCATTTTAGGTTCCAGGGCACTGAAGGTCACAAAGTGGAAGCAATGGGAGGTGTCTTTCTCTGACCACCAGGTTTTGGTGGGAAAGTTTATTTTTGATCAAGATGTTAAGACTGGGAGAGGCATCTGGAAATTAAATAATCTGCTATTGGAAGACCAAGGGATTTTTGATAAGTTTGCTCTGCAATACAAAGTGTGGCTGGGAAGGAAGGGGGATTTCGAATCCTTTTTCGAGTGGTGGGACTGGCTGAAGGAGCGAATCAAGCTCTTCTTTCTTCAGGCAGATGTGAAGAAGGCAAAGAAAGAGAAACAAGAAGGGAGGGCTCTCCAGCATAGGTTGAGACTCCTGCTTAAATTAAGGCGGGGGGCTGGGAGTTAGAAGGGGAGATTGGAAAGTTGTGGGAGGAGATAAAGATTGGGTGATGAGAGGGAAGAAGCTAATCTTCCAAGCTAAAGTGAAGGACATGGAGGAAGGGGAGACATGTTCGTGGTTCTTCTTCAAGAAGCTCTTGAGGGGACGAAATGTGATGAAATCGGTGATGGTGCAGGGACAGAGTTTTATACGGATTTGTTTGCAGGCGGACGTGGAGTAAGTGTTGAGGAGATGCGACAGTATTGTGAGAAAGTGGATGCAAGATTGTCTGAAGAGGATAGGTTTGATATGTGTGGGGTTGTGTCTTTGGAGGAAGTGAGGCGAGTAATAGATGGGATGAACCAGAATAAGATGCCTGGGAAGGATGGGTTGACTGAGTTCTTTTGTAAAGCATGGGAGGTGATGAAGAATGAGGTATGTGAGTTGGTGAGACTGGTGTTTGAAGTGGGGAAGATGCCAAAGTCCTTAAGGGAGGGGATGATTACCCTCATCTATAAAAAGGGCGACAAGAGAGACATTCAGAATTGGCAGCCAATTACACTGCTGAACGTTGACTACAAGATTGTAGCAAGGTTGACCTTGAAAAGGCCTTCGACAAAGTCTGCCATCAGTTTCTGTTTCAGATTCTGGAGGTTCTAGGGTTTTTCGGACCAGCTGATGAATAGGGATGAGCTTCGAGTTCGAGTCGAACTCATGTTCTACTCGAATATTGCCTGTTCGCCTGTTCAGCGAACAGTGAACAATTTGGGCTGTTCGCAGCAAATTCGAAAAGCCGGAACACCCTATACAAGTCTATGGGAGAAATCTAAAGTGCTCATTTTAAAGGGTAATATGCAGGTTACTGTCCTAAAAAGTGTTTGGGGACCTGGGTCCTGCCCCAGGGGACATGGATCAATGCAAAAAAAAGTTTTAAAAACTGCCGTTTTTTCAGGAGCAGTGATTTTAATAATGATTAAAGTGAAACAATAAAAGTGTAATATTCCTTTAACCAGTTGCCGACCGCCGCACGCCGATGTACGTCGGTAGAATGGCACGGGCAGGCATAAGGACATACATGTACGTCCCTTGCCTCCCGCGGGTCGGGGGCCCGATCGGGCCCCCGCCCGGTGCCTGCGGCGGTCGGTTTTCGTCCGGGAGCGATCCGGGACGAGGGGGCGGCCATTCATTCATGGCCACCCCCTCGCGATCGCTCCCGACGAATAGAAATCCCCGGTGACATCACTTCCTCTCCGACACGGAGGAGAGCGGATCGGTGAGTTGCACCAACACTCTACACACACAGTAGAACATGCCAGGCACACTCACACCCCCCCTTTACCCCCCGATCACCCCCCCAATTACCCCTGCCCCCCAGTCACAGTGACACCAATGTCATTTTTTTTTTTTTTTTTGCATTGGTGTCATTTGTGACTGTAATAACTGTTAGGGCAGTTAGAGTTAGCCCCCTTTAGTTCTAATGTACCCCCCTAACCCCCCCAATAAAGGTTTAACCCCGTGATCACCCCCCGTCGCCAGTGTCACTAAGGCTGGGTTCACATTGCAGCGGTTTATGAGAACGAATGTGATTCGCACCGCACTGCAGTGCAAATCACATCCGATCTCTGTGCGATTCGAGTTCAGCCATTCGCCGCACCCGCCGCACCCGCCACACCCGCCGCACCCGCCGCAAATTCGCACGGGACCCTTTTTTTGGCCCGCAGCAGAATCGGATCGCATGGGTGTTCACACCATGCGATCCGAGTTTGCAGATCGCACTGCGATATGCGAACTGATCTGGGGGTGTCAGTAACATTTCACTGACACTCCCAGCAGTTCGCATAGGGCAGTGTGAACTGCCGCCGGGAGGCATGCGATGCGGGAACCCGCCGCGGATTCGCGGCGTTTCCACATCGCTCCAGTGTGAACCCAGCCTAATAAGCGATCATTTTTCTGATCGCCGTATTAGTGTCACAGGTGACGCTAGTTAGGCAGGTAGGTATTTAGGTTCGCCGCAGCTTTTTATAGCGCCAGGGACCCCCATATACTACCGCATAAAGCCCCCTGATTGCCCCCTAGTTAACCCTTTCACCAGTGATCACCATATAACTGTTACAGGTGACGCTGGTTGGTTAGTTATTTTTTTATAGTTTCAGGGCACCCGCCATTTATTACCTAATAAAGGTTTAACCCCCTGATCACCCGGCGGGTGTCATTTGTGACTAATAACTGTTAGGGCAGTTAGGGTTAGCCCCCTTTAGTTCTAAGGTACCCCCCTAACCCCCCCAATAAAGGTTTAACCCCGTGATCACCCCCCGTCGCCAGTGTCACTAAGGCTGGGTTCACATTGCAGCGGTTTATGAGAACGGATGTGATTCGCACCGCACTGCAGTGCAAATCACATCCGATCTCTGTGCGATTCGAGTTCAGCCATTCGCCGCACCCGCCGCACCCGCCGCAAATTCGCACGGGACCCTTTTTTTGGCCCGCAGCAGAATCGGATCGCATGGGTGTTCACACCATGCGATCCGAGTTTGCAGATCGCACTGCGATATGCGAACTGATCTGGGGGTGTCAGTAACATTTCACTGACACTCCCAGCAGTTCGCATAGGGCAGTGTGAACCGCCCGCCGGGAGGCATGCGATGCGGGAACCCGCCGCGCATTCGTGGCGTTCCCGCATCGCTCCAGTGTGAACCCAGCCTAATAAGCGATCGTTTTTCTGATCGCTGTATTAGTGTCACAGGTGACGCTAGTTAGGCAGGTAGGTATTTAGGTTCGCTGCAGCTTTTTATAGCGCCAGGGACCCCCATATACTACCGCATAAAGCCCCCTAATTGCCCCCTAGTTAACCCTTTCACCAGTGATCACCATATAACTGTTACAGGTGACGCTGGTTGGTTAGTTATTTTTTTATAGTTTCAGGGCACCCGCCATTTATTACCTAGTCTCACTAGTGTACCCCTAAATTTAGGGGTGTCTACTTTCCAAAATGGGGTCATTTGGGGGGGGTTTGTGCCATCTTGGCATTTTATGGCCTTCAAAACTGTAACGCCCTTAGAAAGCCTGAAGGCGGTGCTTGGTTTTCGGGGCCCCGTACGCGGCTAGGCTCCCAAAAAGTCCCACATATGTGGTATCCCCGTACTCAGGAGAAGCAGCAGAATTTATTTTGGGGTGTAATTTCACATATGCCCATGGCATGCGTGAGCAATATATCATTTAGTGACAACTTTGTGAAAAAAAAAAAAAAAAAAAAAAAGTTTGTAATTTTCCCGCAACTTGTGGCAAAATATAAAATATTCCATGGACTCAACATGCCTCTCAGCAAATAGCTTGGGGTGTCTACTTTCTAAAATGGGGTCATTTGTGGGGGTTTTGTGCCATCTTGGCATTTTATGGCCTTCAAAACTGTAATAGGTAGTGAGAAGTGAACTCAAAAATTTACGCCCTTAGAAAGCCTGAAGGCGGTGCTTGGTTTTCGGGGCCCCGTACGTGGCTAGGCTCCCAAAAAGTCCCACATATGTGGTATCCCCGTACTCAGGAGAAGCAGCAGAATTTATTTTGGGGTGTCATTTCACATATGCCCATGGCATGCATGAGCAATATATCATTTAGTGACAACTTTGTTAAAAAAAAAAAAAAAAAAAAAAAAGTTTGTAATTTTCCCGCAACTTGTGGCAAAATATAAAATATTCCATGAACTCAACATGCCTCTCAGCAAATAGCTTGGGGTGTCTACTTTCTAAAATGGGGTCATTTGTGGGGGTTTTGTGCTATCTTGGCATTTTATGGCCTTCAAAACTGTAATAGGTAGTGAGAAGTGAACTCAAAAATTTACGCCCTTAGAAAGCCTGAAGGCGGTTCTTGGTTTTCGGGGCCCCGTACGCGGCTAGGCTCCCAAAAAGTCCCACATGTGTGGTATCCCCATACTCAGGAGAAGCAGCAAAATTTATTTTGGGGTGTCATTTCACATACGCCCATAGCATGTGTGAGCAATATATCATTTAGTGACAACTTTGTGTAAAAAAAAAAAAAAAATTTTTTTTTTGTCATTATTCAATCGCTTGAGGCAAAAAAATAAAATATTCAATGGGCTCAACATGCCTCTTATCAATTTCCTTAGGGGGTCTACTTTCCAAAATGGGGTCATTTGGGGGGGTTTTGTACTGCCCTGCCATTTTAGCACCTCAAGAAATGAGATAGGCAGTCGTAAACTAAAAGCTGCGTAAATTCCAGAAAACGTACCTTAGTTTGTAGATGTGACAACTTTTGCGCAAACCAATAAATATACAATTATTGACTTTTTTTTTACCAAAGACATGTGGCTGAATACATTTTGGCCTAAATGTATGACTAAAATTGAGTTTATTGGATTTTTCTAATAACAAAAAGTAGAAAATATCATTTTTTTTCAAAATTTGCGGTCTTTTTACGTTTATATCGCAAAAAATAAAAATCGCAGAGGCAATCAAATACCATCAAAAGAAAGCTCTATTTGTGGGAAGAAAAGGACGCAAATTTTGTTTGGGTACAACATTGCATGACCGCGCAATTACCAGTTAAAGCAGCGCAGTGCCAAAGTGTAAAAAGACCTCTGGTCATTTACCAGCAAAATGGTCCGGTCTGAAAGTGGTTAAATTTCGTAGCTGGGGGGTATCTATAGTATGCCTGTGAAGGGGCGCATGTTTCTGGTGCTTAGAACTGTCCCTGCACAAAGTGTCATTTATGCAGGAAAAAAAGTCTTTTAAAATCACTTGCGGCTAAATTGTCGGGTCTCCGTAATACAGAGAACATTCAATGAGTGTTCTCTGTATTAGCCGACAATTCATTCATTCATTGATTAAAAAAAAAAAAAAAAAAGCGTGGGGGTTCCCCTAAATTCAATTACCAGGCCCTTCAGGTCTGACATGGATATTAAGGGAAACCCTGTGTCAAATTTAAAAAAAAATTGACGTGGGGGTCCCCCTAAATATCCATACCAGACCCTTCAGGTCTGATATGGATATTAAGGGGAACCCCGCATCAAATTTAAAAAAAAATTGACGTGGGAGTCCCCCTAAAAATCCATATCAGACCCTTTATCCGAGCACGCAACCTGGCAGGTCGCAGGAAAAGAGGGCGGGACGAGAGAGCGGCCCCCCCCCCTCCTGAACCGTACCAGGCCACATACCCTCAACATTGGGAGGATGCTTTGGGGGTCTGTGACCCCTCAAAGCACCTTGTCCCCATGTTTTTCATTTTTAATAAAGGAATTTTTCAAAAGTGTGTTTGTCTTATTTAACCATTTTGACACTTTCTTTGTGAAATGGTAGGGGTACTTTTGTACCCCCTTACCATTTCAAACAGGGGGGGGGGCCGGGATCTGGGGGTCCCCTTGTTAAAGGGGGCTTCCAGATTCTGATAAGCCCCCCGCCCGCAGACCCTCACAACCAACGGCCAGGGTTGTGAGGATGAGGCCCTTGTCCTCATCAACATGGGGACAAGGTGCTTTGAGGGGTCACAGACCCCCAAAGCATCCTCCCAATGTTGAGGGTATGTGGCCTGGTACGGTTCAGGAGGGATTAGGGGGCGCTCTCTCGTCTCCCCCTCTTTTCCTGCGGCCTGCCAGGTTGCGTGCTCAGATAAAGGGTCTGATATGGATTTTTAGGGGGACCCCCACGTCAATTTTTTTTAAAATTTGATGCGGGGTTCCCCTTAATATCCATATCAGACCTGAAGGGTCTGGTATGGATATTTAGGGGGACCCCCACGTCATTTTTTTTTAAAATTTGACACGGGGTTCCCCTTAATATCCATGTCAGACCTGAAGGGCCTGGTAATTGAATTTAGGGGAACCCCCACGCTTTTTTTTTTTTTTAATCAATGAATGAATGAATTGTCGGCTAATACAGAGAACACTCATTGAGTGTTCTTTGTATTACGGGAAGCCGACAATTTAGCCGCAAGTGATTTTAAAAGACTTTTTTTCCTGCACAAATGACACTTTGTGCAGGGACAGTTCTAAGCCCCAGAAACATGCGCCCCTTCACAGGCATACTATAGATACCCCCCAGCTACGAAATTTAAAGGAATATTACACTTTTATTGTTTCACTTTAATCATTATTAAAATCACTGCTCCTGAAAAAACGGCCGTTTTTAAAACTTCTTTTTGCATTGATCCATGTCCCCTGGGGCAGGACCCGGGTCCCCAAACACTTTTTAGGACAGTAACCTGCATATTACCCTTTAAAATGAGCACTTTAGATTGTGAATGTTCGAGTCCCATAGACTTTAATAGGGTTCTAAAGTTCACACAAAGTTTAGGTCTGTTCGCAGGTTCTGGTGCGAACCGAACAGGGGGGTGTTCGGCTCATCTCTACTGATGAAGTTTATCAGAGGACTATACAAAGGTATCTCAAGTCAGGCTTTGTTCAACAGTACCCTAGGGGGGAGTATCCCTGTGATGCCTGGTGTTAGGCAGGGGTGCCCCCTGTCACCTTTAATGTTCATCTGCGTGATGGAGCCATTACTGAGTGCAGTGAAAAAGGACAAGGTATTCAAGGGTGTTTTTGTGCCTGGCAGTGGTGGGAGGAGTGTGAAAGTGTTGGGGTACATGGATGATGTTGTGTTGGTGGATGGTGGAATGTCTGATGTGCATCGTGGAAGATTGCAGTTGAGTCTGTTCTGCAGTGTGTCTGGGATGAGTGTGAATTGGAGCAAGTGTTAGGTGTGTAGTGTGGGCCGTGAGGTGGAGGTAAATGAGGGACAGAGTCAGAAGGTGGAGAGGATGCAGGTGCTGGGTGTGTGTTTCGACAGGGAGTTGAGGGGAAGTCGTAGTTTTCAGAAGGTGACTGAGCGCGTGGAGGGAAAGTTGTCTATGTGGCGGATGCGTGAATTGTCCTGCACCGGGAAAGTTCTGATCATCAAGTCAGTGATCCTTCCGATTATGTTGTATGTCTCTGTTATCTTCCCACCTCCTGATGGTTGGGTGAGGAAGATGATGAGGCTACTGTTCTTGTTCTTTTGGGGAGGGAGGATGGAGAAGTGTGCAAGGGAGAAGATTACTAAACCAAGGGCCAAAGGTGGCTTTGGACTTCCAAAGATCGGGGACTTTTTGTTGCATTACTGGGTCACATTGGTAAGGACCCTAAGAGGTAACGGAATCGGGAAGGAGATGATGCAGTACCTTGGAGGAAGATTGTTTACAAGATGGGGACTCTACAGGCAGGCCCTGGAAAAGCCACAGGCATGGGTCGTTCCTCAGTATTTTTTGGTCTTAACCAAGATCTGGGAAGGATGGAGGTTGGGGGGTTTGGGGATGGAGGTTGGTGACAAAAAGAAACTTAAAGCTTGGATTGCTGGGGAGATTTTTCCCAATAGGATACAGTACTTAAGAGAGAAGGAAAGTGTGCCAAAGGGACATATCCTGGATGACCTTTATGAGGTGTCTGCTGACCATGAGTTTTCTGAAAAGTAGGGATTTGGTAAGATCGGAGTTGTGTCCAAGGGAGGGCTGTGGGGGAGTGGAGGATGTGTTTCATGTGTTTTGGAACTGTGTCTTCACTAAAGAAGTGCTGGGAAAGTTGAAGGGCTTCCTGAGGGAGGTGGTGGGGGTGGTTTTTGTAAGGGAGGAAATGGTGGTTCTGGGTTTGTGGAGATTGGAGAAAAATGCAGCCAGGAAGGCGTGGTGCTTTTCTATTGTCTACAAGGAAGTAATGTGGGATGTTAGGAATATATGGGTAGGAAGGAAGAGGTTCATCTCTGTAGAAGATACAGTGAGTTTGTTTTTGGCTAGGATGTATATTGTTTATCTTTTTGATGTGAAAGGGATGGGGGAGGAAGAAGCTGGGAGATATTGGAAGAGGGATAAATGGAATGTCTTTTGATGTATTTGCATGATTATTAAGATGTGCTCTGCAGTGCTGGGACAAGGTCATCCAGCGCCCAGGGCAAAGACGCCAAATTGCGCCCCCCTTTCCCTTAGGGTTAGGGTCAGGGTGCCCCCTACCCCTGCAATAAACCATTGCGCCAGGGGCAGCTGCCCCTCCTTCCCACCCCTTGGCCCGGCCCTGGTGCTCTGTATTCATTTGTTTGGTCATATGATGTGAAGGAGGCAGTCACTAAGTACTGACAGTATGTGTGATGTTGTCCACTTACTGAGACCAAAAAATAAGTGTGGGAAAGATACTGTGCAGATTATCAAACGCCCAACTAGGGCTATTTGTTTGCTGAAATTCTTGTGCATTTTTTCCATCAAAAGTGGCTTTTTGTGGCCATGCTGTCAATGTTGTGTGTGCATTGTTCCTGTCTGACTATGCAAGCATGGTTTGGCAGTATGTGCTGACCTTCTACTCTTTGATCTCATAGCTTAATCTTATACACAGAAATGCAGCTTCCAGCAGAACATGGTCACCAATGTATGTATAGATTGTGGGGTGGTGGGTGTTGTTTTGAATAAGTGGCTTTTTTAATATTCTGCTGGAATGCTTTGTAAGAATGACTGTTAAGTATATTTCTCTAATCTTGCAGATAAAAATGTGATGTGTTGCCCGTTATACACTGAAAGTAAAGCTGTGTCCCCTCTAAGGTTTAGACACATTTTAGATTGTAAGCTCCTATGAGCAGGGCCCTTAAAATCCACTTGCACCATATATCCTGTGGAATTTTTTTTTTTTTGAAGCTAGTAAATGTACATCATTTTGTTTCCGCTGGCAAAATAAAAGTACGTTATTGAGCTTGTTGATGTTTTTTTTTCTTTTCTTTCTTTTAGTTTTGGGGGTGGTTTTAGGGAAGTGCAATATCTTTTTATCTTGTTTCTATATATATTTGTGCACCAAAAAAACTAGTCTCTTCGCCCTGGTTCACATTGATGCTACTTTGATACTGGGCTACTTCACTTGAAGTAGCTGATTGCAAAGTAACAAGGTCAGCGTGATTTCAGGTGCTACTTGATAGACATCTGTGTGGCTTCATACAGATTTCTATTGAAGTCACACCTGAAATCAGCAAAAGTAATGCTGGAACTACTTTAGCAAATCGGTGCGGCATAGCAAAATCGGTATCGCATCGATTGAAACAGTGCCATTGACGCTAATATGCTGTGACTTGTCATGCAATTTGATGTCTCAAATTGCATGACAAATCGCTCCAATGTAAACCTATATATATTACTGTGGAGAATTGCAGGTAATGAATTCAGTGTCAGCTCTGGTTCACATTGGTGCGATTTGATGTGTCAAATCGGTGGCAACTGCACTGTTCTAATTGGTGTGACTTTGGGGTGCAATTTGTATTGAGATCAGTGCAGAAACTGCCCCCCCCCCTACAGTCGGGACTGACATGCGGGAATGAAATTGTGTGAGTTCAGCTGAACGATTTCCTCCTGCTGTCTGTGTGAACCAGGGCTCAAACTGGGCCTTTGTCATTCACCTGCTGCTATCCCAGAGACACCATTTCTTATCAAACTCCCTTAAGTTTACCTTCAAATATCATATGTAGAAATACAGATTTGCATATCTGCAAATAAACGAAAATAAAAAATGCTAATCTTGGTTGCGATCAAATACTCGCAGCTGCAATCAAAAGAGCGTGGTTTCACCTTCTGACCTGGAAATGAGTCATTGTATGCGCCTGGAAATTCCTGTGCTGGTCAGGATCTCCATCTAGGTAGACATGACGAGGTCTCTCTTTAGCAAAGAGGAGGTACTGCTTGTTTTCCGGGTAAGTGTAGGATATATACTTACAAAATGTGGGGGTGGATGTGGTAGTTGGATTTGGTGTGGGTGGGGTTCATTGATTTATTTGGCATCGCCACACATTTGCTTCTGGCCCATGTGCACACATCACTTCCTGTATTTGTTCTGCTGATGTAAATCAGTAAGAACTATGCAAGTATAAAGGAGAGCTCCTTTAATTAAACTATATATGACTTGTTTCCAGTTGGGTGAATTTTCCAGTAAATTTGGACCTCCTGAGTTGCATGACAAGTTTTACTCAATGATAACCATATTTGTGCTACTTTAAGTCACACTAACTTCAAAGTAGTCCCTGTACTACTTAGGTGTGACTTGAGGTACATACGGTGCAATATTACATCGGTATTCCCAGAAGTTGGGGCAAAGTGGCAGCAAAATATTGTGACTTTCTGGTCGCAGCAGTGTAAATGAGATTCAAGGCTAACACCTTTGAATTTTACCCTATTGTCACTAGTGCATCCTGAAAGTGTGGCAAATTCGTCCCGCACTACCTTGGTTTGACTTTGATGCGATTTGAGGTCCATATACCACAAGATTACACAGACATTGCTTCAAGTCATGGCAAAGCTGTGCAATTTTAACCACTTAAGGACCAGGCCTCTTTTTCGGACTTGGTGTTTCCATGTTTAAAACAGTTTTTTTTGCTAGAAAATTACTTAGAACCCCCAAACATTTTATATTGTTTTTTTTCTAACACCCTAGAGAATAAAATGGCGGTCATTGAAATACTTTTTTTTACACCGTATTTGCGCAGCGGTCTTAGAAGCGCACTTTTTTGGGAAAAAATTCACTTTTTTGAATAAAAAAATAAGACAACAGTAAAATTAGCCCAATTTTTTTTTATACTGTGAAAGATAATGGTATGCCGAGTAAATTGATACCCAACATGTCACGCTTCAAAATTGCGCCCGCTCGTGGAATGGCGTCAAACTTTTAGCCTCAAAAATCTCCATAAGCGACATTTAAAAAATTCTACAGGTTGCATTTTTTGCGTTACAGAGGAGGTCTAGGGCTAGAATTATTGCTCTCGCTCTACCGATCGCGGCGATACCTCACATATGTGGTTTGACCACCGTTTTCATATGCGGGTGCTACTCACGTATGCGCTCGCTTCTGTGCGCAAGCTCGTCTTAACGGGGTGTTTTTAAATTTTTTTTTTTTTTCTTATTTATTTTAATTTATTTTATTTATTTTTACACTTTAAAAAAAAAAAAAAAATGGATCACTTTTATTCCTATTACAAGGAATGTAAACATTCCTTGTAATAGAAAAAAGCATGACAGGTCCTCTTAAATATGAGATCTGGGGTCAAAAGGTCCTCAGATCTCATATTTGGGCTAAAATGCAAAAAAAAAAAAAAAAAAAAAAAAGAAAAGAAAATCTGACATTTAAAAAAAAAAAAATACCTTTAAGAGGTATGGGCGGAAGTGACGTTTTGACGTCGCTTCCGCCCTCCTATGGTATAGAGACGAGTGGGGGCCATCTTAGCCTCACTTGTCTCTATGCCCAGCCGACAGAAGGACCCGATCGCCTCCGCCGCTACCGACGGCTCCGGTAAGCGGCGGAAGGTGCGGGAGGGCGGCGGGAGGGGGGGTGGCACCTCTCCCGCCGCCGATAGCGGTGATCTCGCGGCGAATCCGCCGCGGAGACCACCGTTATCGTACAGCCGACCGCCGCCTGAAGAGATGGACACCTCGGTTGTGGCAGCAGCTGCTGCCGTTACCGAGATATCCCTCTTCAAAAAATGGACGTACATCGTCGTGCGGCGGTCGGCAAGTGGTTAAGGTCGCACAAGTGCAAATGGGGCCTCATTCAAAAGTGTTATCAATTAATCTCATTAGGTTACTTTCACACTTGGGTGACTTTTCATGCAGCTTTGGAACTGAGTCACATGAAAAGTTGTCCCCTGTGATTTCCATTCATATTTATTAGAGCTGCATGATTAATCGTCAAGAATCGTTATCGCAATTTTTTTCCCCTTTGCGAACTTAAAAAAGCGTTTCATGATTCTTGCTATGCGAAGAATTCTCTCTGCTCATCTGAAGCCACAGCCGTCAAAAGAAAGGAAGAGAAAAACTGAGCAGTCTGACAAGAATTAGAACATTCTTTAACAGTGAACTTAGCTAGAACATTGTAACAATTTGTTAATGAAATTGTTACACTTCTATGTAAGTGAGGAAAGTTTAACCACTTAAATACTAAACCTTTTTCTGACATTTGTTGGTTTCAAGTTAAAATATATATTTTTTCTGCTAGTAAATTACTTAGAGGGGGCGTGGCCTAGGTGGTCATGTGAGCGGACGTCTTTCTGAGCAGCTCCGACTTCTCCCGCTACAATCCTGCTCCATCCTGGGTTAATCCCGCACTAACTGCCGATTGACAGACACCGATTGCTCCGGAGGACCCCCCCGCTTCCCTGGCAGGTGATATCGGCGGATGGGCAAGCGCAGAAGGCAGCCACCGGCGCGAATGTCTGTGCACACACGCTCGGGCCAAGATGGCCACCGGACCACCACCGCGGAGCTCTGTGATTCTCCGGCCTCCACACCGGATCTCTTTGGGGAATCCTCTCCGCCGTCCTCCCCGGGACAACCGGACCCCCCAATCCTGGAGTTGCAGATTTCGGCGGGAGAGGAGGCGGAGGAGAGCGGCCGGGGACCGACGCTTGCCGATGTGCTGCACACCATCAAGGTAAACCATGCTGCTCTAATGGGGACTGTTGCTGAACTTAGAAGTGACTTTACACTGCTGAGACAGGATGTTCAGAAAATACGTGGAAGGGTGGACGAGACTGAGAAACGTATTAGTGATTTGGAGGATGCAGTTAACCCCATATGGCCTAAACTCAATACGGTGGGGGGTAAAATAGCCTCCCTAGAAGACAAGATGGACGACCTCGAGAACCGCCTCAGACGCAATAACCTGAGGCTGGTGGGCCTTCCTGAGTGGGTAGAGGGGTCTGACCCAGCGGCCTTTTTGGAAAGCTGGCTTGAGCAGGAGTTTGGCCGTGACACCCTGTCCCCCTGCTTTGTGATAGAACGGGCTCACAAAGTCCCGGGCAGACCTCTCCCTGCAGGCAATCCGCCACGTACCATGGTTATTAGGTTGCTGAACTACAGAGACAGAGATGGTATACTGCGGGCGGCCAGAATGAAAGGCAGCTTGAAGATTAATAATGCTGCTGTGTCACTGTATCCAGATTATTCTGTGGCTGTTCGCAACCAACGGGCACAATTCCAGTCTGTTAAACAAAAGCTGAGAGAACATGCAGTGAAGTACTCTATGATATTCCCGGCTACCCTGCGCATTGTCTATCAGGAGAAGGTTCTTTTCTTCCAGTCACCCAAGAACGTCCTTACATGGTGGGAGTCCCTGCCCCAACCTCCTCAAGATCCTGCCTGAGGGATATTGGCTTTGATGGTTACTGTCTCTATTTCCTTTTTTTGCCCTCATTTTTGTAACTGCCTTTGGTCAGGGCGGCGGGTCTCTGCTGCTCTTATTGAAACAAGTTGGGACTGACAAGGTTTATTTTTTATATTGCGGGACTCTTTTCCTCCTCCATTTTTTTGGATGAGTACCTGGGAGCTGCTCCAGGAGAATGATCTTGAGCCACATTGTGGTGTAGTTGACTAGTTACGGTTAATCGCATGGCTATCAGGCCATGCGCCCCATGCATGGCCCTAGTTTTGGGTACAAGCCCACTCCATTTCCGTAGGAGCAGGGCAGGGTTGTTGCTGTGGCTTGGCAGCTCTTTATTTGTTGTCTGTTGTAGGGGAGAGGCATGTGTGGTGTATGGATGGATGAGAGTATGTATGTGTCACCTTGTCCCGCTGGAGGTACTGTGGCTCTGGCTGTTTGGCGGGGGACTGCTCTGGGGTTCCTGGGCAGGCTGCACCTGCTTGTTCCCCCTTGTGCGCTGTTCCCAGCCCTCCCATGGCTGAGGTAAACATATGCTCCTGGAATGTTCGGGGGCTGAATTCTAAATTTAAGCGTGCATTGGTGTTTGAGCAGATCAAACGACTACACCCGCATAATCTTTGTCTTCAGGAGACTCATCTGGTGGGCTCAAAAATCCTTGCATTAAAAAAGTGTTGGGTGGCTCAAAACTTTCACTCCACATACTCAAATTATGCTCGTGGGGTGGCCATCTTAATATGCAAAGGGCTACAGTTTGAGTGCCATCAGGTGGTCTCGGACCCCAGGGGTCAGTTTTTAGTGTTACATGCCACGGTGCTGAGAACACCTGTCATTCTGGTCACAATATATGTTCCTCCACCAGCCACAGCCACGGTATTCTCCGCTTTGAGTGCTAAGTTATCACTGCTGCCTGTTTGCCCTACGTTTATTGTGGGGGATTTTAATTCTGTGCTACAGCCTGATTTGGATAGGCTGAAACCCCATGGGAACGAATCAAGGGTGTTTAGTAAATGGTGTGAGGCATATGGATATGTGGATATTTGGCGTTGGAAGTTCACGGGGGAAAAGGTATTCTCCTGTCAATCCAAAACCTATGGCTCTCTGTCCAGACTGGACTATGCACTGGCCACCGGGAGCTTTCTGCCGGTCGTCAGGGCAATTAAATATATCTCTCAAACAGTGTCGGATCACTCACTACTGCAGGTTACTCTTTCCCTGGGGCATTGTCCTTCATTTAGGGTGTGGAAACTTAGCCCCTTGTGGGTGTCCATGCCGGGGATACAAGAGGCCATCCCATCAGATATGACAGACTACTGGTCCACGAACATTGGCTCTGCGGCAGCGGGTCCTACCTGGGACGCCTTTAAGGCGGTTTTGCGCGGTTCGTATATATCCCGTATTAAGCACCATAGACGAGCGGGGAGGGCCCACCAACTGGATCTCGAACGTTCCCTTGAGGAGGCTGGACGTAGGCATACGCTAAACCCGACAGACACTACTCGAGGTGAGCTGACGAATGCCCATAAGCTGTTACAATTGCATCTTGTAGACACGACTAAAATACAACAACTAAACCTGACGGCAAAACTACATGAACACGGGGGGAAGAACGGGAGGCTGTTAGCCTTCCTTGCCCATACGGACTATCTGGATAGTTCTATCTCTGTCATACAACTGCCCAATGGTTCCACTACTGAGGACCCGGTGGCGATAAATCAGGAATTTACCTCATACTACAGCAGACTCTACGACGATCCGGTGCCCCCCTCGGAGGCTACATTTTGGGGTTTTTTCTCGTCGTTGGTGTTCCCTGGACTGGAGGAACCCCAGCGAGACCTCCTTGAGCAGGAAATTACTCTTGAGGAGGTGGAGGCAGCGATAGGTTCCCTACCACCATCGAAGGCTCCTGGCCTGGATGGTATCCCTTCGGCGTGGTACCAGACCTACAATGAATTGATAGCTCCTAAACTACTCCTCACCTACAGAGCATCTCTGAATGTGGGATCTCTTCCTGAGTTCATGAATGAAGCCCTGATAGTGGTTTTGCCCAAGCCGGGCAAAAACAAATTGCTATGTGAGTCCTACCGTCCTATCTCCCTCCTAAATCATGACGCAAAAATTTTGGCCAAGATATTGGCACTGTTTGCAAAAAGTTATACTTACATTGATATCGCCGGATCAGGCCGGGTTTATGCCTGGACGTAGCACATTTGACAATATACGTAGATTATATGTACATATCCATAGAGCATGTAGGGATAAACATAGTAGCCTGGTATTGTCCTTAGATGTGTTAAAGGCTTTTGATACGGTGCGTTGGTCTTTTTTGTGGGAGACAATGGCTAACATGGGCTTTGGCCCACTATTCACTAAATGGGTCCGCTTGCTGTATGCTAAACCGAGTGCGAGGGTGAGAACTAATAGAGATATCTCTTCACTATTTCGGTTGTTTAGGGGGACTAGACAAGGGTGTCACCTGTCCCCGCTCCTGTTCGCCATCGCCATAGAGCCCTTGGCCCTGGCGGTGCGGCAGGCTTCGGGGATATGGGGCATCCGAATAGGGTTGCTGGAAGAAAGGATATCTTTGTATGCAGATGATGCCTTGATTTATTTAGATGGTAAGGAAAGCTCCTTCCATGGTCTCATGCAGGTGGTTGAGGAGTTTGGGGATGTGTCTGGTTTGAGGGTAGGTTGGGATAAATCGATAGCTTTTCCCATTGGCCCTCGCTGCCCCTACGACTACTTGAATACTTCTAAACTACAGACGACCCAGACATTCAAGTATTTGGGCATTCAGATACATAACGAGCTCCCCAAATATGAAGAATTGAATATTGCCCCAATCACAAAGCAGATGGTTGACAGACTCCAGGCGTGGGCAACTCTCCCCCTCAACTTGATAGGTCGTATTAACATCTTTAAAATGATATTCCTCCCAAAATTCCTATATTGTTTTCGAGCTGCCCCGGCATATCTCCCAAAAAAGGTATTTATGAAAATCGAATCCATTGTGTCTTCCTTTATCTGGCAAAACTCCCCTCCGCGGATTGCCAAGACATCTTTGCAATCCTCTAAATCGAAAGGAGGCCTGGCCCACCCGAACTTAGGTAATTATTTCCTTGCCTCCCAACTGACATACGTATATGACTGGCTGCATTCCAACCCTCAGCCTCCCTCCGCCACTCTCATGTCAATCCTCCATGCCCCGTTTGACTCGGTTAATGATGTACTGCATAGGGCTCTAAATTCTAAATGCTCTAGATTTTCCCCTATGGAGGTGGGCCTACTGGCCTGGAGAGAGGGAGAGAAACTCCTTTCTATTTCTACCCCGGGCAGGTCACCACAAACCCCGTTATGGAACAATCCCAGTATACCTGAATTACTAGGGCATCCAGACTCCCAATGGTGGTCTAGGCTGCATGTTCTGCGCTTGTCCCATATCATCAAGGGAAATATGCTTGAATCCTTTGAAAATTTATGGGGTACCTTCTCAATAGATCATTAATTTTTCTATAAGTATCTACTCCTTAGACATGCCATCAGGGCGCAGTTTGGCACTTTGCACATAGAGCTTCAGGAGTCCCCTATGGAGGACCTGATGTCTCACCCGGATCTTAATAAACAGGTTACTACTTTTTATGATCACCTCTCCAGGGCGGGAGCAGACCCATTTCACAATTCATTTGTGAAGTGGAAGCGTTTGATACCTGACCTGGAGGAGGAGGGGTGGGAGGAAACTACTGAAACCTGCTTCCAGGACATTATCAGCACTTCCGACCAATATGTTCAGTTTAAGTTTATTCATCAGCTGCATTATACTCTGGCTAGATTGGCTAGAATGGGTTTGAGAACTGAGGCCTTGTGCCCTAGATGTACTCACGATAATGCTGATTTATTTCATATGTTTTGGAGTTGTCCTGGACTGGATGCGTATTGGAAGGACCTGTTTACATTCTTTGATGATCATCTTGCTCTCCCGGTGCCCCGAACCCCTGAGGTGGGGCTTTTGGGTATATTGAATGACTTTGTTCACAGGCCGTCAGCTCGGACTCTTCTATGTACCATTTTATTTTATGCACGTAAAGTAATCTTATTGCACTGGAAAGAGAATGTTCCTAGAGAATGTTCGTCCCAGAATTCAATCACTGTATGGTATTATTAATGGTGAACTCCCTAAATTTAAAATAGTGTTTAAAAACAGAGCTTGCTTGAAAAAGTTCCATAAGGTGTGGCAACTATGGTTGGATGTCTCTGGCTCATTCTGGGGGACGGTGCTATCCTCGCAGGACCCCCTGGGGGGACTGCGGGGGGTAGGGCCGGAGTCTCGGGCAACGTAGAGGATGATTCCGGGTATGGGGGGGGGGCGAACCAGGGTGGTAATCTGCTTTTGTATGACATTAAGAGGCTGCTATTTAGGTTAAATTGATACTGCATAGAGGGACGGTGACATGTGTGAGTGTGATGTGTGTGTGTGTGTGTGTGGGAATGCCTGAATGTCCGTTGTTGTGTCTTTGTTTTGTTGGGGGTTTTTCTGTGTTTTAGCATATAACAGTAACAGTTTTGTTTACTCCAGTGGGGTATCTTCATGGATACCCCTGTATGCACCTCTGGAGGGAGACTATTCAACATGTATACTGATTGTTTTATATGCTGTATGTTGAAAATTTTAAATAAACACCTTTAAAAAAAAAAAGAAAATTACTTAGAACCCCCAAACCTTATATATATATTTTTAAGTAGAGACCCTAGAGAATAAAATGTGGTTGTTGCAATATTTTATGCCACGCTGTATTTGTGCAGCGGTCTTTCAAATGCAATTTTTTGGGAAAAAATTAATGAATTGAAAAAAAAACTAATCAGTAAAATTAGCCCAATTTTTTGGGGATAATGTAAAAGATTTTACGTTGCGAGAATCGTGATCTTTTTATTCTAAGCAAAAAAATTGTGATTCTCATTTTTCCCAGAATCGTGCAGCTCTAATATCTATACAACTTCACCCATGTTCACATAGCTGTGAATTGACATGCCAAATTGCAGGCCAAATTGCTGCCTATTGACGGCAATGGATCTGTCCAAATTGGTGCGATGCCACAACAATTCCCCAAAAGTAGTTCCTGCACTACTTTGGGTGACTTCAGGAGGTGAGTCACACTTGTGTGACTTTGGACATCAGCCGCATGACAAGTTATACCCCATGATTTTCAATGTGTACCATTCATATCTATGCGACTTCAAGTCACACCGACTTCAACGCAGTACCTGTACTAATTTTGTCAGACTTTGATGCGAGTTGAGGTCCATAGACCTCAAGTTTACACAGGCATTCCCTGGAATAGCAACAAAATTGCTGATGCAAAATCACACGAAAGTTGCGCACCTTTCCCTGCGACTCCTGCGTCCATAGACTTCAAGATTACAAAAGCATTGCTTAAAGTCTCATCAAAATCTTGCAACTTTCAGGTCGCACAAGTGTGAGAGGGGCCTAAGTCACTGTGCTGAGTACTATTATACCTAGAATATAAACTAGTCCCACCATCAAACACTAGTAAATGTATGTTCTCAATATAATTGTGCTCAAATGGCTGAAAATCACACAGATGGTATCACCTACTGAAAGCTTGCATTAGACTCAGCAGCATATGCTGAAAAGAAGCGAATGCCTATTAGCCAATGCCCCATCAGCATGAGCATGGTTGTTACTATAATAATGCCTGAAATGCAAAACATTATTGTATAGAATCAAACATTAGTAAATATATTTTCTCTGTAGGTATGTGCTCAGCTCAGTAGCATAGCAGTATGCCCTGCTGCCTCAAAGGCTCAATCCATGAGTTCAATTCCCCCTGACAGCTTCACCTCATCACCTCCTGAAAGTGTGTCTTGTACTCAGCAGCATAGTTAGCCAATGCACATCAGTTTGGTTTATTCTATATTTTAACTATTCAAATGCATGCGATGGTAAGTACTTATTCAATAATATTATGTTATGGAATTCAAAAATTCAAGGAAAAAATGTTGTAGTTCCCCCCCCAGTACATACCAGGCCCTTTGGGTCTGGTATGGACATTAAGGGGAACCCCACACCAACATGTAAAATAAAATTGATGTGGGGCCCCCCAAAATCCATACTAGACCCTTATCTAAACATGTAGCCTGGAGGTCAGTATGGGGGGGGGGGGGCAAGCGAGCGCACTCCCCTTCTGAACCATACCAGGCTACATGCCCCAAAGCACCTTGTCCCCATGTTGATGGAGACACGGGCCTCTTCCCGACAACCCTGGGGGTTTATCAGAATTTAACAAGGGGGCTCCCAGATCCTGCCCCCCTATGTGAATAGGTATGGGGTACAATGTACCCCTACCCGTTCACCAAAAAAAGCAGTGAAATGTAAAAAAATCAATAGCTGGTTTTTGAAAAGTCCTTTATTGTAAAATAGCTCCAGATACTGTCTCTCCCTCCTCCATCTTCTCCCCGAGCTGTATTCTCCCAGAGCCGTCTCTCCTGCCACCGCCGTCTTCTCCATTTGCGTTCTTCCGCACAGCCAGTTACCCGCTAATAAAAAAAAAAAGCTGCTCTTCTGCGGCGGTCTTCCTCCACTGTGTTGTCACCCGCTGTGTGGCGTCTCTTACACAGCCATGGAGCGGACTCTCCGGGTGACATTATTGGATGGCCACAGAAGACCGCCACAGAAGAAGAGCTGCTTTTTTTTATTAGTGGGTAACCGGCTGCACAGAAGAACACATGAGCTGGAGAAGACGGCGGTGGCAGGAGAGACAGTTTGGGGAGAAGAAACATCAAACACTAGTAAATGTAATTTGGTTGTGCTACGTCCAATAGGCTAGTGGTCAGCTCTTCTAACTTGAACAACTCAGGCTTTGAAGGACTCATGGGTTCAAATCCCACAGAGAGATACTAAGATTGAATTGGTGAAAAAAAGGCAAATGACTGTTAACCAAAGCAGCATATGCTGAAAACAGGTTAATGCCAATTAGCCAACGTGCTTTAATTTGGCTGATTGTATTATATTAACGCATGCAATGATATGTAAGTATTCAATACTATGTGAAATTCCAAACACCACACACTAGTTAACGGGCAGATTACATATCTGTTTATTTTAATTTGCTTGTGCACTGAAAAAATAATCACAACTGGTGGATGGTAGGTTGGCTGGTATTTGAACTTGTACCATGAGTGCTGTGGAGACATCTGAGTAGACCACTCAGCCATTGTGCTAAGTACAAGACCTGAATGATAGTGTAGTATTATTAAAGAATGATCATAAATAATTCCGGTTTTATAGTCACCTAAATCAAAAAATAAAATACAACAAATAGCTAACCTAAATGTTTAATACATGTAACTTTACAGAATAGCAGCCATTACTATGTAATAATCATTCATAACTGCATTTGTTAGCAAAAGAAGGAAAAAATCTAGGAATGTACTACAATGTTTTGCAGTGTGCTGTGTTGGGAAAAATAGTGCAGGTGTGTTTTTTGACACTTCTGGAGTATTGGCATCCCATTCATATAAATTGGCTGCCTTAACATAATGCGCTGTGCTGTTGGTGTTACTTTCTGAAATCTGTATGCAATTGGTTCAAAACCAACAAAGCTGTTTGAATTTATAACTTTTATTAAACAGTTCCTTGACGTTGTATCTGTATTTGCAGTAAAATAGTGAATTTCCCACATACAGTTATAATTAAACTTTAATAGTTTCCACAGGATCTAAAAATAAGTTAATGTTTTATAATTTTTATATTTATGAGCAGTGTGCTGTTCATCTGGTGTAATTACAAATAAGAGAGCATAATCCATTTTATCACTTACAGGATGCTGGAAATCTTCACAGGAATAATAGCGCAAATTAAAGCAATGCAGCACAGTTCATGGTTGTTGTGAGATGAGGTGCTAAAAATGTAATCTCATTAACAGCAGGAACTTAGGCCACATACTTTTAGGGCTGGGGATGAAGCTGTGACATTTTATCTCTCCTTACTCTATTAACACAATCTATACACATCTTTTAAGTGTCACCAAGATCTGAGAATGCTTACATGTAATGGTCTGCATCCCTTAATTTACAAACAGGAAATCAGTGGAGCTATAAGGCTGGTACACAAAGGTTGAATATCCGATGGTATCGGCCGGTTCAACAGAAACACACTGACGTTCGGCCAATGTGTACGGCAGCCTGTTCCGACAGCCTGTCTTTCTGTTGAGTGGGCATGCTGAAAAAAAAGCGCCGATCACCATCTGGTGGCTGAAAGCACTAAAGCTGGGTACACACGGGCTGAATGTCAGTTAAAAAAAAAAACTGTCAGACATTCGGCCCTTGTGCATGTTGGTCTGTTGGACGTACATGCTGGAAAACCAGCTGCCAACTGACTCCCAATCAGCACTCTCAGCCAATGGTAGAGAGCAATGATCAGTGTTCTGGTGGGGGGAATGTCCCCATTTTAGAACACAACAGCTCAGAGGAGGGAGATCGCTATACTATCGTATAGAGGCTCCGACTGGAGCTGACAGTTTTTTTTGTTAATTTTGTTGGATGTTTTCATTCCTTAACCCTTTACACCCTGTTCCAAATTATTATGCCAATGATATTTTCTCATTTACCTAAATAATAGATGTAAACAACAGTCAGCATAATCCTCATGTTATTAGCTATTAAGAGTACAATTCAAATTTTATTGAACAAACCTCCTAATGATAACAGGTTTTTTTTCAGAATAAAAAACTTACAATGCACTGTTCCAAATTATTATACACAGTAAGTTTCAAAACTTTATAGGTTGTGAAGAACTGAAATTGTAATTTGTTATGTTTGCAGCATATTTACTGAAATCAAAAGCCATTTCATTTTAACATTTTAACAGGTCACGTTACATTTTAACACGGGACCCCTTATTTGATAGCAGCTTCACAAGTCTTGGATCCATTGAACTTGTGAGTTTTTGGACAGTTTCTGCTTCAATTTATTTGCAAGATGTCAGAATAGCCTCCCAAAGCTGCTGTTTGGATGTAAACTGCTTCCCACCCCCAAAGATCTTTTGCTTGAGGATGCTCCAAAGGTTCTCAATAGGATTGAATTCAGGGAAGGATGGTGGCGACACCATGACTTTCTCTCCTTTTATCCCCATAGCAGCCATTGATGCAGAGGTTGTCTTTGCAGCATGAGATGGTGCATTGTCATTCATGAAGATGATTTTATTATGGAAAGCATAGTTCTTCCTTCTGTACCAGGGAAGGGAGTGGTCAATCATGAACTTCACATATTTTGCAGAGGTCATCTTTACACCTTCTGGGACCCTAAAGGGGCCGACCAGCTCTCTTCCCATGATTCCGGCCCAAAACACGACTCCACCACCACCTTGCTGATGTTGCAGCCTTGTTGGAACAGGGTGGCTGTCCACCAACCATTCACTACTCCATCCATCTGGACCATCCAGGGTTGCACGGTACTCATCAGGACTGTTTAAAAATTTGTTTTCATGAATTTTTCTGCCCAATGCAGCTGTTTCTGCTTGTGAGCATTGGTTAGCGGTGCCAAATGGAAGGTTTATGCACAGTTGCAAGACTCTGGAGGACTCTACACCTTGATGTCCGTGGGACTCCAGAGGCACCAGCAGCTTCAAATATCTGTTTGCTTCTATGTAATGGTCAGAAATGGTCAGTGCACTGAAAGTGCACTTGGAAGTGCAGTCACTGTAGATCTGAGGGGAAGATCTGAAATGAAGGGGAAGCTCTACTGATTTTATCATCCAACCATGTGCAAGCTAAAATGCTGTTTTTTTATTTTCCTTGCATGTTCCCCTCGGATCTACAGAAACTGCATTTCCAAGTGCACTTTGCACTTGTAGTTTGCACTTGTAGTGCAAAGTGGATTTGCCTTTCGTAAATAACCCCCAATGTTTGTTAATAATAATCATGCCCAGGAACTTGGACATTAAAAGTTGTAGGGTTTACACTGCACAGATACATATGCTTAGAAAACTGTTGCTTTGTGGATGCAAATATACTTCGATCTTTGGCCTGTAGTTGGAAATTTGATGCAAAACACAGGTGCAAATAGTATTATGTGTTCCTGCCCATCAGGTGCAATCACTTTAGACATACACGAGGAGACAGATTGAAAGATACTGGTGGGTGTGTACTTTTATTGGGCGTTTGACAGTGTGCTAATAATACAACCTCTCTTATATAAAGGGCTGCAGTAGGGAGGGTTTATTTGGCCTTAGAAGGTCAGGTTTTTTTTTTTTGCTGTGAAGGGTGGTATGGGAAAGAGATTGTGCAGATTGACAAATGCCCAACTAGGGTTGTTTGCTGAAATTCTTGTGCATTTTTTCCATCAAAAGTGGCTTTATGTGGCCATGCTGTCAATGTTGTGTGTGTATTGTTCCTGTCTGACTATGCAAACATGGTTTGAGAGCATGTGCTGACCTTCGACTCTTTGATCTGCTTAATCATGTACACAGAAATGCAGCTTCCAGCAGAACATGGTCACCTATGTATGGATTGTGGGGTGGTGGTGGGTATTATGTTTTGAATAAGTGGCTTTTTTAATATTCTGCTGGAATGCTTTGTAAGAATAATGACTATTAAGTATATTTCTATAATCTTGCAGATAAAAATGTGATGTGTTGCCTGTTATACACTAAAAGTAAAGCTGTGTTCATTCTAAGGTTTTGACACATTTTAGATTGTAAGCTCCTATGAGCAGGGCCCTTAAAATCCAATTGCTAAATGTTTTGCTAAATGTAGCACCATATATCCTGTAGATTTTTTTTTTTTTTTTAAGCTAGTAAATGTACATAATTTTATTTCTGCTGGCAAAATAAAAGTACATTATTGAGCTTGTTGGTGGTGTGTTTTTTTTTTTTTTTTTTTTTAGTTTTGGAGGTGGTGGTTTTGGGGAAGTGCAATATCTTTTTCTCTTATAATTTCTATATGTATTTGTGCACCAGAAAAACTAGTCTCTTTGCCCTGGTTCACATTGATGCTACTTTGAAATCAGGCTACGATTGAAGTAGCCCGATTTCAAAGTAGCAAGGTCAGCTTGATTTTGGGTGCTACTTTATAGACATTGGTGTGGCTTCATACAGATTTCTATTGACATCACACCTGAAATCAGCAAAAGTAGTACAGGAACTACTTTAGCAAATCGGTGCAGCGCAGCAAAATCGGTGTTGCATCGATTGGAACAGCGCCATTGCCGCGAATAGGTTGTGACTTGTCATGCAATTTGATGTCTCAAATTGCATGACAAATTGCTCCAATGTAAACCTAGGCTTCAGCACACCTGCAAGTAAGTGAGAAAGGTGGAATCTTTATCAACTGTGGAGAATTGCAGGTAATGAATTCAGCTGGTGGATAGGCAGTGTTTGAATGTGTCAGCTCTGGTTCACATTGGTGCGATTTGACATGTCAAATCGGTGGCAACTGCACTGTTCTAATTTGTGTGACTCTGGGGTGCGATTTGTACTGATATCAGTGGAGAAACCTGCACAGATGTTTGATATTCCCCCCCACAGTCGGGACTGACATGAAATTGAGTTCAGCTGAACGATTTCCTCCTGCTGTCAGTGTGAACCAGGGCTCAAACTGGGCCTTTTGTCATTATAATAAGTAATTATCAAACTATAGCCACTGTAATCCAGCCCAAATCGCATATTACTTACTGTTTAAAGAAACTTTAAAAAATTTTTTTCCAGGGGTTTGGCAGCGCCATCTTAAGTATTGTTTTCTGAGTCCACAGTGGAGTGTATTTCCGCCCTTAGATTGAGCACTTCCTGTACTGTTGAGCAAGCCTCCTTCTCAATCCAATGTTTCTATGGTAACCTTTGTCAGTCTTATCAGCTTCAGCTGATAAGACTGCAGTAATGGCCAAGTTTACACTGCATGTCATGTCACATGGTGTGTAGGAGGAAGCTCTGAATGATTCTGCAGTTCAGTAGTGTGCCGTAGGAAGTCCCGATAACAGATAGATAAGCACATAGAGAGTGTGCCGTAAATCAGGGGAGATCTGGGCATGCTCAGTGACTTCATTCTAAACAACAAAAAGGATTACAACAATACTAAGCAAGTAAGGAGATATCTACAAGCAGTGTTCATTAGGGTTTTGTATGCTGATTTACATGGGACAAAGTTGTGGGGGAAGGTTTACAACCACTTTAAGTTTACCTTCACATATCATATGTAGAAATATAGATTTGCATATCTGCATATAAACAAAAATAAAAAATGCTAATCTTAGTTGCGATCAAATATTCGCAGCTGCAATCAAGAGTGTGTTTTCACCTTCTGGCCTGGAAGTTCCTGGGCTGGTCAGGATCTCCATCTAGGTGGACATGGCAAGGTCCCTCTTTAGCAAAGAGGAGGTGCTGCTCATTTTCTGGGTAAGTATAGGATATATACTTGTGCTTACTCAATGTGGGGGTGGATGTGGTAGTTAGATTTGGTGTGGGTGGGGTTCATTGATTTGTTTGGCATCACCACACATTTGCTTCTGTCCCATGTGCACACATCACTTGCATTTGTTTTGCTGATGTAAATCAGTAAGGACTATGCAAATATAAATGAGCGCTCCTTTAACCACTTGACCACATGGCACTTAAACACCCTTAATAACCAGACCAATTTTCAGCTTTCGGTGCTCTCACATTTTGAATGACAATTACTCAGTCATGCAACACTGGACCTATATGAAACTTTTGTCCTTTTTTCACACAAATAGAGCTTTCTTTTGGTGGTATTTAATCACCGCTCGGTTTTTTATTTTTTGTGCTATAAAAGAAAAAATACAGAAAATTCAGTAAAAAAATGAATTTTTCTTTGTTTCTGTTATAAAATTTAGCAGATTAGTAATTTTTTCTTCATAAATTTTGGCCAAAATTTATACTACTACATATCTTTGGTAAAAATAAGTACAAATTGGTGGATATTATTTGATGTTTGTGAAAGTTATAGAGTCCACAAGCTATGGTGCCAATATCTGAAAATTGATCACACCTGAAGTACTGACGGCCTATTGCAATTCTTGAGACCCTAACATGCCAGAAAAGTACAAATACCCCTCAAATGACCCTTTTTGGAAAGAAGACATTCCAATGTATTTAGTAAGAGGCATGATGAGTTTTTTGAAGTTGTCATTTTTTCCCCACAATTCTTTTCAAAATCAAGATTTTTTTTACTTTTTTTTTTTTGCACAAAATTGTCCTATTATCAGTTTATTTCTCACACACAGCATATGCATACCACAAATTACACCCCAAAACACATTCTGCTATTACTCCCGAGTACAGCGATACCACATGTGTGAGACTTTTACACAGTGTGGCCACATACAGAGGCCTAACATGCAGGGAGCACCATCAGGCGTTCTGGAGCACCCAGGACAATTCTGACATTTCTCTCCTACATGTAAAAATCATCATTTATTTACTAGAAAATTACATAGAATCCCAAAACATTATACATGTTTTTTTTAGCAAACACCCTGGAGAATACAATGGTGGTCGTTGCAACTTTTTATCTCGCACGGTATTTGCGCAGCAATTTTTCTAATGCCTTTGTTTTGTGCTTAAAAAAAAAACACAGTAAAGTTAGCCCAATTTTTGCATAATGTGAAAGATGAAGTTACGCTGAGTAAATAGATACCTAACATGTCACTCTTCAAAATTGCACACGCTCAAGGATTGGTGGCAAACGTCTCTACTTAAAAATCCCCATAGGCGACGCTTTAAATTTTTTTTACTGGTTATATGTTTTGAGTTACAGAGGAAGTCTAGGGCTAGAATTATTGCTCTCGCTCTAACGTTCGCAGCGATACCTCACATGTGTGGTTTGAACACCGTTTTCATATGTGGGCGGGACTTACGTATGTGTTCGCTTCTGCATGCGAGCACATGGGGACAGGGGCGCTTTAAAATTATTATTTTTTTATTGTTCATTTTACTTTATTTATTTTAGTTTGACATTTTTTTCCCCAAAAATAATTTTTTTTATCACTTTTATTCCTATTACAAGGAATGTAAACATCCCTTGTAATAGGAATATGGCATGACAGGTTATCTTTACAGTGAGATGTGGGGTCAATAAGACCCCACATCTCACCTCTAGGCTGGAAAGCCTGAAATAAAAAAAATAAAAAAAAGATTCTGGCTTTGATCGTATTGGCGAGTCGGTAGAAGCACCGGAGGGCGGCGGGGGGGCGGATAACTATGGCTGGATATTGCAGGGTATCACCGACTATGGCTGGGTATTGCAGGGTATCTCCGAGTATGGCTGGGTATCTCCGAGTATGGCACTTTATGGTAGGGTATTGCAGAGTATTGGCAGGGTATTGCAGAGTATTGGCTGGAATTTTACTGCAGAGTATTGGCGGGTACTGCAGAGTATTAGCTGGTATTGCAGAGTATTAGCTGGTGTTGCAGAGTATTTGCGGGTGTTGCAGAGTATTGGCGGGTGTTGCAAAGTATTGGCGGGTGTTGCAAAGTATTGGCGGGTGTTTCAGAGTATTTGCGGGTGTTGCAGGTGTTGCAGAGTATTGCAGAGTATTTGCTGGTACTGCAGAGTATTGGGGGGTATTGCAGAGTATTGCAGAGTATTGGGGGGTATTGTAGAGTATTTGCTGGTACTGCAGAGTATTGCAGGGTATTGCAGAGTAATGGCAGGGAATTGAGGGGTTAATTTTTGGGGAGCAGCGATGTGGGCACTGCAGATGCAGCCCACAGTGCTGCTGACACCGATCTCTTCCCCCTCCGCTGTACCAATCGGTACAGAGAGGGGGAAGGAGGAACCGGCGTCATAACATGATGCCGGTTTGTTTACAAGTGATCACTCGTGATGAGCGGCCGTTTACCGTGATCCGTGATGCGCCGGGTCCTGGGAGGACGGAATTCTGGGAGGACATCATATGATGGCCTCCCAGAGTTAAACAACCGCCCTGTAGCCATCATTCGGCTATGGGCCGGTTGTTAAGTGGTTAATTAAAGTGGTTGTAAACCCTTATAAACCACTTTGACTTACAAATAAGCCTAGATTAAGGCTTACCTGTAGGTCCAAGAAATATCTCCTAAACCGTGTAGGTATATTTACTAAAAGATAGTGACAGCTGTGTATGGCGCATGCACCATAGACAGCGGTGCGCAGGCGCACTATCGCTGTTAGCGGCATGCTGCTGCTAACAGTGATATGCCGTTAGTGGCGGCTCCCGCGCACATGCGTGGGAGTGACGTCATCGCTGCTCCGGCGCTGAGTGGCCGGAGCAGCGATACCCGGAAGAAGATGGACGCTCCGGACTACAGGGGACAGCGGTGACATGTGTCAGGTAAGTGACACATAATGGGCTACTATGCAATGCATAGTAGCCCATTATGCTTTACCTTTGCAGGGAGACAAAGAGGAAGTAAACCTATCAGGGTTTAATTCCTCTTTAAAATATATGACTTGTTTCACAGTTGGGCGAATTTTCCAGCAAATTTGGACCTCTGCGTTTCATGACAAGTTGTACCCCATAATTCTCAATGATAACCATTCATATCTGTGCTACTTTAAGTCGTACCAACTTCAAAGTAGTCCCTGTACTACTTTGGTGTGACTTGAGGTACATCGAGTACAATATTACACAGGTATTCCCAGAAGTTGGGGCAAAGTGGCAGCAAAATAGTGTGACTTTCAGGTCGCAGCAGTGTAAATGAGATTCAAGGCTAACACCTTTGAATTTGGCCCTATTGTCACTAGTGCACCCTGAAAGAGTGTCAAATTCGTCCCTGCACTATCTTGGTTTGATTCTGATGTGATTTGAGGTCCATACACCACAAGATTACACAGACATTGCTTCAAGTCATGGCAAAGCTGTGCAATTTTAAGGTCGCACAAGTGCAAATGGGGCCTTATTCAAAGGTGTTATCAATTAATCTCATTAGGTTAATTTCACACTTGGGTGACTTTTCGTGCAGCTTTGGAACTCAGAGTCACATGAAAAGTTGTCCCCCATGATTTCCATTCATATTTATTAGAGCTGCACGATTAATTGTCAAGAATCTACAACAAAAAACAGGGGGTAATTTACTATACAGCGCGGCGCTAATGCGCGCAAATGTGCGCGATTTAGCTCTAAGTAGTGCAAATTTGCGGCAATTAGCGCTAAAAACGGTATTCACTATAGCGCCGTTGAAAAAATACTCCAAAAATCAAATTTACTATAGTTCCCTAAAACCAAATAGCGCCCAAACCCTTACTCTGCTAAAACCTGGAGAATTACACGTGGAAGTAATGTTTAGAGCAGTGATTCTCAACCAGGGTTCCGTGGAACCCTAGGCTTCCTCCGGAGGCTGCTAGGGGTTCCTTCAGCATTAGGCAATTTCTGCCTCTCAGATAACTTCCCACTGTCACCATTGGTCATTTTAACTATCTGTAAGGAGGGAATTCTTCCCAATGACCACAAGTGTAAGGATCATTCTTCCCACTGACCATCACACTAATGTATCATGAGTTGTAGATTTCTCATTTTTAGCAGGGGTTCCATGAGACCGGAGAAGTATTTCAAGGGTTCCTCTGTGCTGAAAAGGTTGAGAGAGGCTGGTTTAGAGCATAATATAATTGCCTAAATGGCATTGAAATATGCAATATATTATTTAAAGATAATCTGCTTTTAAACTGTGTGAAAAAGGGATTTCTAAACTGAAAAATCTTTAAGTCTGAGAAGTGAAAAATTCCCCATTTTGGACAACTAGATGCAAACACAACTGAGCATGCTCAGACCTGCAAATATCTCTCATTTTAACTCAAGTGTATTTTTTACCTGGCGCTATAGTTAATACCATGTTTCCATATTAGGATTGTGTCAGGGCTGGGCTCAGCCCTTCCTTCTCAAAGCTGGGCGCTCAGCTGTCGGCTAATTGCCAGTTCTTTTCTTTCCACAGTGACTCACCTTTTGATTATATCCTGCTCGACAGTCTTGCCTACTGCCTCTTTCACATGGACTGTCCTTCAGGTCCATCTGTCAGTTTTTTAGGAGACCTGAACGGACACTCCATAGACCTCTATGGAGCGACGGATGTCAGTAGTGACATGTCCGCTGACATCCGACCCGCTCCGATCGTGCGATGGAGGAAAAACCTATTTTTGCATCTTTCTGCGGATTGGATTGGGTGACAGCGGACTGTATGGTCCATCTTCATCCGATCGCCCATAGGGGAGAGTGGCGCTCTGACAGGTCGATCCCTGCACACTGTGCAGAGACAGACCTGTCATCTTCCTGCTCACTGGGGATCTATGGAGCGATCCCCTCCTGAGCAGAGCGGGCTCCGTACACGGACATGTCCGTGTAAAGGAGCCCTAAAGCCGTCCAGCCCAGATGATCTCTGCCTTCGCCTTGGTCACATCTCTAGAGACGCTCTCCTGTGTTTCTCTTAAAGACTTGCTTGGCTGACATTCCTTCTGGCTCCAGATCCTGTTTGCTGTTCTACTACACTCATCTCTGGCTCCCTGATGTTTTGGCTTGTTTGACTATCTGTTCAGTTCCTGAACTCTGGCTATGTTATGACTACGTTTGCTCTTTTTACTCTTTTTTTATTATTATTATTATACGAGTGTGATTTAACTGTGCTTGTGTCTCAGTCTGATTCATGGTTTCTGACACCTTGTATCACTTGTGCTCCCCCCTATGTGGTTACACTCACCAGCTGAATCTTCCCACTCAAGGAGCAGCGCCCATTCACAATGGTATATAGATCTTCCAGGGGTTGCCTCGATCACAGTGGTACCATGTAGGGATAATAAAAAGGTTCCATAGCATAATTCCGTAAAACGTTTATTGTTTTAAAAGTAAATATTGCACTTACAGCAGGTGAGAGATCACGCATTGAAAACAAGGAAGTCTGGAGCTTGCTGCACTCCACAGACCCAAACCAGATATGACGTAATGATGCTCCTAGCTCTGCCTTACGTGTTTCACCATCAAGACGTCATCAGACAGCTCGCCTGTGTGAAGATTATAGCACTTTTGTCCACCTATTAGATTCAAATACTTTATGTTTTTTAACCAAGTCCCATCTATTGGTTCTGTTATCCTGACTGGATGTCATATGACATCTCTCAGGATAATATGCTGGTGTACACCCACAGGGGTGTGCAGAGCCACGATTGGAGGTGCTGTGTGTCACTGTGACGGAGGATCCTTGCCACATGATCAGCTGTGACCAATCACAGCTGATCCCAGCGTGAACCAGGAAGTGCCGGTAAACAGCTTTCCTCGGTTCGTACTGACAGGGAGAGCCGAGCGGCGTCTACCCCTGTCAGAGGGGGGGGGGGGGTCTGTGCTGATATTCAGCACACTGATTATCAGCACAGCTCCATCAGATGTGCCACCAACAATGCCAATCAGTGCCCATCAGCTTCCAGTGAGTGCCCCATCAGAAATGCCTGTCAGTGCCCATCAAAATGTCAGTAAGTGCCCATAACAGTGACAGTCAGTGCCCACCACAGTGCCAATCAGTGCCCATCAAAGTGGCAATCAGTGCCCATCAGTAACACCTGATCAGTACCTCATCATCAGTGCTGCCCATCAGTGCCATCTATTAGTGTCCATCAGTGCCATCTGTCAGTGCCCATCAGTGCCGCTTATCAGTGCTGCATATCAGTGCCACCTGTCAGTGCTGCCTATTGGTGGCCATCAGTGCCTATCAATTCTACATATCAATGTCTCCTCATCGGTGCCACCTTATCATTTCCCATCAGTGCTGCCTCATCAGTACCCGTCAGTGAAGGAGAAAACAACAGAAACAAAGAAAAACATTTTTTTTTTTAATTTAGTTTGTTTAGAAAAAAATAAAAACCCCATTGGTGATCAAATGCCACCAAAAGAAAATAGGATTTTTGTAATCACCGTAAAATCCTTTTCTCTGATGTTCATTGACGGACACAGCACTTAAATCTTGACCTTAGGGTTATATCACCACCTTCAGGAAAGGACTAGACAAAACACATAAAAAACACAGTACTGCCCAGGGGCAGTCCGACTGGCTATAACCCCTCACTTTGCTTCCAGCAGCTCAGTTTGTCAAAAAGCAGTACAAACATAAATAGGAGGGGTGGGTGCTGTGTCCGTCAATGAACATCAGAGAAAAGGATATTACGATGAGTACAAAAATCCTATTTTCTCTTTTGTCAATTGATGGACACAGCACGTAAATCTTGACCTTAGGGATGTCCCCAAGCAGTGTCAAAAATGAGGGATGGGAACAGAAAGAAAATAAACTCCACCCATAACAAAACTCAGAGGAGTTGCAACCTCAAACGGCCACCTGCAAAACCTTGCAGCCGAAGCATGCATCTGAAGATGCGCCCACATCAACCTTGCAAAATTTGGTGAAAGTGTGAACGGACGACCAAATCGCCACTTTACACAGCAGGGAAATGGACGCTTGATGTCAGAAAGCCCAAGAGGCACCAATTGCACTGGTAGAATGTGCCGCGACAGTAAAGGGGGTGCCCGCCCCCTTATGGCATAAGCTTGAACCACGATCTGTCTGATCCACCGAGAAATGATGGCCGACGAGACCACCAGGCCCTTCTTTGGACCACCCACCAATACAAACAGAGAGTCCGACCCCGGAAAGGAGACATAGCAGACAGATACACCTGCAGAGCCGGACCACATCCAAAGAATGTAAAGCAACCTCCTTGGGATGCGACGGCTGAGGACATAAAGACGGGAGCACAATGTCCTCATTTAGATGAAAAGCCGAAACAGCCTTCAGAAGAAAAGAAGGCTGCAGATGCAGCACCGCCTTATCCTTGTAAAGTACCAAGTAAGGAGACTTGCATGATAAGGCCACCAACTCAGAAACTCGCCTTGCAGATGTAATACCCACTATGAAAGATCACTTTCTGAGAGAATGTCAATAAGGGGAACTCCCTAATGTTTTCAAATGGTGGTTTCTGAAGCACCGAGAGCACCAGATTCAAATCCCACAGGGCAGTGGCGGTCATACCGGAGGAGCCACATGCCGAACCCCCTGAACAAACATACGCCCTAATGAGTGAGTTGCCAATGGTCGCTGAAAAAAGACAGCCAAAGCTGATACCTGCCCCTTACAAGTTTCTGATCCACTCCTTGCTGCAAAAACAGCAGGATTCTGGAAACTGAATATGCACCCCATCTCCTCACACATGGAGATGTAGGCCTTCCATGTGCGATGATAAATCTTCTGGGAAAAAAACTTCCCCACCCTCAGCATAGTAGAAAACACAGAAGTGGACAGCCATGTCCTTAAAACCAGCGACGCTAAAGCAGGATGAAGTATCGGACCTTGCAACAGTAGGTCATCTCGCATTGGCAGCCGCCAAGGAACATCCGCCACCATTTGTAGTAAGTCGGCGTACCAAGGACGTTGAGGCCAATCTGGGGCAATCAAAATCACCAGAATTTCCTCGGCCTTCACTCTGCATAGCAGATGAGGGAGGAGTCTGAGAGTGGGAAAGGCATAAATCAGCCGATAATGCCCCCATGGGCCACCAACATGTCTGACATGTCTGCTCAGACAAATGAGCTGAAGCACTTCTGGATGCGGTGACCATGCATTCCCCCTGGTCCAGCAGCTGATGACTGAGGTAGTCCGCCTGCCAGTTTTCTATGCCCGGAATGTATACGGCTGACAGAGCCAGCACACACCGCTCTGCCCACTGTAGGATGTGAGACCCCCAGTGCTGCAGCTGAGCTCCTTGTCCCTCCTTGATGATTGCCATACGCCACCGCCGTGGCGTTGTCTGATTGGATCTTGCGACCATGTGGATAGGCACCGACTGATCGCCCGCAGCTGCAGCAGATTCATCGACAGGTGGGATTCTTCCTGCGTCCAGCGACCCTGGACAGACTGGATGCCCCAAACTCCCCCCAGCCGGTCAGGTTGGCATCCGTCATGATCACCATTTAATGAAGAAGAAGGAACGACTTCCCAGACTGAAGGGCCGGAGACCTCAGCCACGAGAGAAGCGAAGCCCTGACTAGCTGGCTCACCCGAATCTGACAATCCAGGGATGTTAGAGATGTGTCCCATTTGGACAGGATCTCTTTCTGCAATACACAAGTGTGGAATTGAGCATACGGTACCACCTCGAAAGCGGCTACCATGAAACCCAGAACTTGCATACACAAACGCAGCGACGACCACCTGAGAGTCATCAATAACTGCACCGCAGATTGAAGAGTCTTCAGCTTGAGGGAGAAAAACTCTCGCCTCTGAGGAGTCCAGAATCAACCCCAAGTACTCCAAGCGTTGAGTCGGGACCAACACCAACTTCTGGAGGTTCAACACCCAACCAAACTCCTTGAGAGTCTGTATGGTGATCACCACATCCTCCCTTAATTCTGAGGCAGACGCTGCTCTCAGGAGGAGGTCGTCCAGGTAACCCATGATTGTGACCCCTCGTTATCTCAGCTACACCAGAATTGGGACCAGCATCTTGGTGAAGACACTTGGCGCCGTTGCTAGGTCAAAGGGAAGAGCTACAAATTAGTAGTGCTCGTCCCCAACGTTTCGCAGAAACCTCTGGTGTCTGACGCATACGGGGACATGCAAGTATGCAAGTATGCATCCTTGATGTCCAAAGACGCCAAGAAATCCCCTTGATGAAGTGCAGGGACCATGGAACTAACCGATTCCATCCTGAACCTTCGCACCTTCACAAAGCAATTGAGGGCCTTGAGATCCAGAACCGGACAGACCCCTTCCTTCTTCGGGACTACAAACAGATTGCAGTAGAATCCCTGATGCAGTAGTAAGTCCTTTACTGCCCCAATGATGTCCAAAGACGCCAAGAAATCCCCTTTATGAAGTGCAGGGACCATGGAACTAACCGATTCCATCCTGAACCTTCGCACCTTCACAAAGCAATTGAGGGCCTTGAGATCCAGAACTGGGCAGACCCCTTCCTTCTTCGGGACTACAAACAGATTGCAGTAGAATCCCTGACGTGGTAGTAAGTTCTTTACTGCCCCAAAAAGGGCCTCCCGGCAAGCCGGAACAAGATTTTTTGTTTAATTTATATTTATTGAAAAAGAACATGAACATAGCTTGGCACATATTATACACAGTACAGAGCTAGACATAAACTGCAAATGACAATGAGCCAGGTGTAGGACCCCGTATCGCTAGCAACTTGACAGTAGCTGACCGCTTAGGCACTAAGCCCAAGAGACCAAGCAGAGAGGTCCGTCCCCAGCGTAAACTTGGGGCTACAGCAGTATAACTGCAGAGTCTCTCGCTGCATCAATTAACTTACATTGAACCAAGCTGAAAGAAAGTAAGTGGGGGGAAGAAAGATAGAGAGAAAAGAAAAAGGGAGGAAGATCTGGGGGAGGAAGATCTAGGGGGGAAGGGGGGGGAGGAGAGTTGGAGTCTGCCTCGGTCCTTTCCTATCCGGGGAGAAGAGATATATGTTAGTATACTATACTATCTCACCCATTTTGGGACATAATGTCCGTATATACAGATGTACATTTGAAGACTAACCAGCTGGACCAAATCTTTTTCCCCAGATCCACCTTATTCCGTAAGGAGTAAGTGAGATCTTCCAAATGATATGTGCGATCTACCTCCAACAACCATTGACGTAAAGAGGGTACCGTGGGTTGTTTCCAACTGCGCCGAATAAGTGCTTTTGCAGCATTAAGCAAGTGTGGAGTCAAAGATTTTTGTATGATCCCGCTGGTGAGCCTGTACAATGAAAAAGTATGACCCATGGGTCATTGGGTATCTCATAACCTAAAATTTCTTTCATCCAGTGTAGGATAGTTAGCCAATAGGGTCGAATGAGTGGGCAATACCACCAAATATGGGCGTGCGAGGCATATTCCCCACATCCTCTCCAACAGAGAGGTGACGTTTGTGGAAATAACTTGTGTAGGACTGCTGGGGTATAATGCCATCTCGTCAACAGTTTGTAGTTCACTTCTGCTGCTTTGTGAAACATCAGAACAGGAGCCGCCTGCCACAGCAGGACTCGAGTCTGAATCAGAGCTCTCCGCGGAAGATGGGGGGGAGGGGGCATTTTTTAGCACAACAGACCTCAGGCTACCAGAAAATTGTGGGAAAATGGCTGCCGGACTCCAGAAAAATGGCCGCGGCTACAAGAAAATGACCGCAGCTACAGGAAAATAGCCACGGTTCCCGCTGTGACCAGTCCCCCCACATGGCGGCACACAGACACCCAAAAGGCACAAAAATGGGAAAAAATTGGAGGACTACCAACCGCCCAGCGCAGCCCCCTGCCAGGACCCAGAGATCACCCAGAGGTCACCCGGCCAGGTACGTGCTCTGCACCCCCTAAGATCGGTCACACAGTGGCCCCTTAGCATGGGGAGGAGGGAAAGAGACAGGGAGAGAAGAAAGGGAGAGGGAGAGACTCCCTAATCGACCTAGCAGGGAACGCCCAGCTGCTCCATCCTGCCTAAACAGGTGGAGCCATACTTACCCCTCCTGCAGGGACTGCTAGATGCACTCCACAAACAGATTTAAGTTCTGTGTCCATCAATGAATGAAAGAGAAATCTTTGTTTGTGGGAAGGCAATTATAAAAATTTAGCTTGGGTACAGTGTTGTATGACCGCGCAATTGTCATTGAAAGTGCGACAGCGCTAAAAGCTGAAAATTGTCCTGGGTAGAAAGGGGCGAAAGTGCTTGGTATTGAAGTGTTTAATCACGATTCTTAATAAAGTTTTTCACCAATGGACTTTATATTAATTTGATATATGTTTTGATTTATTTATGAATGTGGAACTTCTATATATGTGAGCACTGTGTAAACTTATTTATGCACTATATGCTATGAGCTAACATTGGTTAATTTGCACTGTATTTTGCTTATTTTCTGACAGTAATGAATTGCATTTGATGCCAGAGGATTTTATATATATACACAACAAAATTTAATTAATCTCATTAGCAGCGCCATACCCACTCTTATTTATTTTTTCTTTAACCACTTGCTTACTGGGCACTTAAACCCCCTTCCTGCCCAGGCCAATTTTCAGCTTTCAGCGCTCTCACACCTTGAATGACAATTGCGCGTTCATGCTACACTGTACCCAAATTACATTTTTTTTCTTTTTTTTCCCACACAAATCGAGCTTTCTTTTGGTGGTATTTAATCACTGCTGAGTTTTCTATTTTTTGCTAAAAAAACAAAACATAAAAAGATTGAACATTTTGAAATCGTTTGTTATAAAATTTTGAAAACAGGTAATTTTTCTCCTTAATTGATGTATGCTGATGAGGCAGAACTGATGGGCACCAATGGGCACTGATAGGCTGCACTGATGGGTGGCACTAAAGGGCACTGATAGGTGGCACTGAAAGACACGGATGGGTGGCACTGAAGAGCACTGAGAGGTGGCACGGATAGGCAGCACTAATGGGCACTGGTAGGTGGTACTGATGGGCACAGGTGGGCACTGGTAGACAACACTGATAGGCAGCACTGATTGGTGGCAGCAGTGATGTAAATAACTCAGTTAAAATAAACGCAGTTACTTTAGAGGGTAATGAGTAATTTAACTAATTACTCTTCCCCTCATGGTACCGCCGTTCCCATTACTTGGGCGGCGTTACCACAATTACATTTACTGCCCGGGAACAGGTAGACGGGATTAGCAAGGGAAGTGAATGTCGCCGCCTCCATCAGTGAGACTGACACCTCGCTGGCCCCGTCGCCTGGTATGGATTTAAAGGGGAACCCCTACGCCTCTTCCCAACAACCCTGGCGATTGGTTGTCGGGGTATGCGGGCGGAGGGGCTTATCAGAATCTGATCCCAGCCCCCCACCCTATGTGAACGAGGTTTTTAAAGTAATCTATCAATCAGCTCCGGCGGCCTTCTTCCGTATTGGGGGGTCTTCTTCCGACTTCTCTGCTCTGTTCAGCCTCTTCTCCCGGTGTCTGGCCTCTTCTCCTGCTCTCCGGTGTCTTCTTCTGGACTTCTCCACTATCTTCTTGCAACTCTTTTACTAGCGGAGGAGCCCGGTCTCCTCCGTCCTTCTTCTCTCTTCTTTCTTCCTTCTTCTTCCTATGTTGACACGACGCTCACTCCCACTGTAATGCCATGTGAGCACTGTGGGATAACTTATATAGGAATGGGGCGTGGTCACTGGGTGATGTCACACGGTGACTCCGCCCCATATGACGTCATGGCCCGAGGCATGCTGCGACTGTGACATTAAAGGGCTGGGGCTACCGTGTGACATCACCCGTTGACCACGCCCCATTCCTATATAAGTGATCACACAGCGCTCACACTGCATTACAGTGGGAGAGAGCGTCGTGTCAACATCTGAAGAAGAAAGAAGAGGGAAGAGGGACGGAGGAGACCGGGCTCCTCCACTAGTAAAAGAGTTGCAAGAAGAAACTGGAGGAGCCCAGAAGAAGACACCGGAGAGCGGGAGAAGAGGCCGAACAGAGCGGAGAAGTCGGAAGAAGACCCCCCAAGACGGAAGAAGACCCCGGAGCTGATTAATAAATTACTTTAAAAAACCTTTGTTGTGTTTTTTTTATTAACACTTTTTTCCCCAGGTGAATGGGTAGAGGTACATGGTACCCCATACTCATTCACATAGGGTGGGGGGCCAGGATCTGAGGGCGCCGTTAATAAAGGGGCCTCCCGGATTCTGATAAGCCCCCCCGTCCACAGACCCTGACAACCAATGGCCAGGGTTGTCGGGAAGGGGCCCTTGTCCTCATCAACATGGGGACAAGGTGCGTTGGGGTGGGGGACTGCAGGGCGCTCGCTCGTCCCCACCCCCTTTCCTGACCGGCCGTGCTCATATAAGGGTCTGCTATGGACTTTGGGGGGACCCCCACGCCGTTTTTTTGGCGAAGGGGTTCCCCTTTAAATCCATACAAGGTGACGGGGCTAGCGAGGTGTCAATCTCGCCAATGGAGGCGGCGGTATTAACTTCCCTCGCTAGTCTCGTCTATAGAATATTAAAAAAAGTGAGTTACTTTGCTGAGTAACTAATTACTTTTTGCAATGTATTAACCAAGTTACTAACGTAATTACTTTTTGGGAGAAGTAATTTGTAACTTAACTAAGTACTTTTTTAAAGTAAGATGACCAACACTGCATAGCAGCAGTGCCTCTCCCTGTTCAGAACCGATGTCCCTCTGTCAAAAGCCAGTGATCTTATTTTTTTTTCCCTTCAGGCTATCAGCATGAGGGTGAAAAAAAGCAGATTAACAAACTTCTGTTTACATCACATGATCAGCTGTCAGCTGACAGCTGATCACGTGGTAAGGGGCCAGGATCAGCCCCTTACTCTGATCTGTGATCAGCCAAGTCTCATTGACTCAGTGATCACAGAGTGCGCCACGAGCACCACACAGGAGGCACGCAGGCAGCTCATTCACGGGAGGACATCTATTGATGCCCTCCCGGCAAGTAAGACCTGCACTGTAGCTATCATTCGGCTATAGCTCTGGTTAAAATAAGTATTTGGTCCCCAAGCAAAACGTGACTTAGTACTTGGTAGAGAAACCCTTGTTGGAAAGCACAGAGGTAAGACGTTTCTTGTAGTTTGTTGCCAGGTTTGCACACATCTCAGGAGGGATTTTGGTCCACTCTTATTTACAGACTTTCTCTAAATCCTTAAGGTTTCTTGGCTGTCACTTGTCAACTCAAAGTTTTAGTTCCCTCCATAAATTTTCTATAGGATTAAGGTCTAAAGACTGGCTAGGCCACTCCATGACCTTAATGTGCTTCTTCTTGAGCCACTCCTTTGTTGCCTTGGCAGTATGTTTTAGGTCATTGTCATGCTGGAAGACCCATCCACTACCCATTTTCAGTGTTCTGGCTGAGGGAAGAAGGTTGCAATATTTTACAATACATGGCCCCGTCTATTGGCCCCTCAATGCGGCAAAGTCAGTCTGTACCTTTAGCAGAGAAATAGCCCCAGAGCATAATGTTTTCACCTCCGTGCTTGATTGTACACACATGTACAGTCATGTCAATGAACATCTAAATGATTCAGGCAAGGATTGGGAGAAAGTGCTTTGTTCAGATGAGACTGAAATTTAGCTCTTTGGCATCAACTTGACTCGCCATGTATGGAGGAAGAAAAATGCTTAGTAAGCTGCAATATGTTACATATTTGTTTTTCGATTTAATACAGCTTTAAGCTAAGATTCTAATTGGTTGCTATAGACAAGAAATGTCCTTGCTAGTATCCTCTATACATAAGACCATGGCTTGGAACAGGCACAAGTTAGTTGGTCTGTGGGTCAAAAGCCCAATTCTGGCAACGTGTTGATCTTCAGTGTACAGCATTACTAGTTATCATTGCTCTTTAAACAAGCTTTTATCGAGTCACTTTGTACAAACTCTCCCAATAGATTTTCTTGTCTACATGTCAGTAAGCAACACTCATCGCTGTTTCTGGTTGGGTAACTCTGCCTGCGGCTGTTCTGATATATTTTGGAATGAACAGATAATCACAGAAAGTTCTGTATTGAACAATGACAATGCATATATGTTGATCATATGTCTTATAGTATATCATTATATTGTAGGTATCTGTAGACACCATTTAATAATTGTACAAGGAAAGAATGTGTAAGAACTAGATTTTCCTGTCTCATTTTTTATTTAGCAACTGCAAGGTACAAGTAAATTGCAATGGTAAAAAACCTAAAAAAAAAGTCACCTAGAAAATAACTTGAAAGTGCTTTATTTAATTTATCAGACAATGAAACATCTTAGATCAACCAGAGTTTAGACCAGCATTTTTCAACTAGGGTGCCTAGAGGTATCTTCAGGGGTGCCTTGGTAAAATGCCTAAAAATATTGCCCAAAACTTGTATTGTATTGATAAGGAGGATGTCTGTTGCCTGCACAGCATCCTTGTTTGACCCTCCTCCGCCCCTTTCCATCAGCCCTGGGGTCACATTAGCTAATTGATGAAGAGAAGCTGAGGAAGAAGAGAAACATTGGAATACTAGCCAGTACCAGTTTGCAAAAGTGTATTAGATTTGGAAGAATAAATCACAGCTAACGTTGGGTGTCCTATGTGTATGGATGTTGTTGCATTATGTAAAACTATTAGAATAGTTACAAAGGGTGCCTTGACTGAAAAAAGGTTGAGAAACACTGGTTTAGACAATATACAGTAAGTATATATATATATATATATATATATATATATATAGTATATCTATATATATATATATATATATATATAGTATATCTATATATATATATATTTTTTTTTCCACATGGTAATTGGCATTTCAAATTATTATTTGCTGTGTCCAGGTACTGCAGTGGTACTAGCTCTCATCTCTATGCAGCTTCCTGTGAAAGTATTGGGATTTTAATTAAAGATTTGTATATAGTTGACTACCTGGTAATAGCTTTTATTACAGGCACACACCACTACACAACATTGTGATCTTACATCATGACATTGTTACTTGAACACAGGACAGTAATAGAATAACGTTTTTTGGGTATGTAATTTTATGTTGGCATTTGAATTGTGATGTGTTGTTGAAAATATTAAAGCGGAGGTCCACCCTAAAGTGGAGCTTCTGCTCATTGGAACCCCCCCCCCCCTGCGGCGCTACAATTGGCACCTTTCAGGGGGGAGGGGGGTGCAGGTACCTGTACAGTACAGGTATCTGCACCCACTTCCGGCGTAGATTCTGCAGAAGCTATGCCCCTTTCCGCAGAATCTACGCCCCTTTCCGAAGGTCCCCCGCTGCCTGCTGGGAAACACACGGATCCCAGAGACAGCGGGGACCATCCTTATCGCGCAGCGCGACTCGCGCATGCGCAGTAGGGAACCGGGAAATGAAGCCGCAAGGCTCCACTTCCTGATTCCCATACCCAAGATGGCGGTGGCAGCACCCGAGAGACGATCGAGAGATCGGCTTCGGGTGCCGACATCGCGGGCACGCTGGGCGGGTAAGTGTCATTGTTTTAAAAGTCAGCAGCTGCAGTATTTGTAGCTGATGACTTTTAAAAAAACAAAAACGGCGGACTCCCGCTTTAATACTGAGTTATGGGTTTATTGAACTTATGGTGTTGCATCTTTAGAGGTACCTATATGGGAGTTATTATAATCTAAATATAATATGGGTTGTGATAGAAGGTGCACATTTTGTTTAATCCACAAGGGTATTAAGGGTAATGGCAACCCCTAATAATAGCCAAAGCAGATGTTCTAACCAGCAAGTGCAAATATCTTATCACTAAAAAAATGAATAGGTGGTTTGACTCTTTAGCATCTAAAATATTTGTTTTGGGTAGACTGACCATAAAAAAAATAGCAAAATACAGCAGGAGCAGACAGCTCCACTGCAGACCAAAATAGATACATGCCAGTTGGCACCTGCCAAAGCCTTCAGTAGGGTAAAGCAGCAATTCTCAATCTCCAGTTGCAGCATCCAGGAAAAATCCAGACACCCCATTCTAAAATGTAGAAAATTCAAAGGATACTTATCAATAGGAAACCAAAGACTTGGATGCTGCACACAACCACATTCATTTATACTTCATCAAAAGTGTACTTCACGTCAGAGTTCTCCCAGCCAGGTCAGAGGTCCCTCATCAGGTCAGTGTCACCTTATATGCCAGATTCCCCCCTATACATCAGAGTCCCCACATCACTGAATTTTCTTAACACATCAGGGTTCCTCCATCACAGACCCCCCCCCCCAGCAAACACATAGCCTCCCATCACATAGCACTTCAGTCCCCTTTTCCTGTCAGAGCCCTATCAGCAGAGTGGCAGAGGACAGGAGGTGGAGCAGGTTTAATGGAAACAAACTTCTGTCCTCTCCTGAATGCTGGCGGGGGGGGGGGGGGGGGGCTGCATGCTGCCTGCACTGCATTATGAGTTGCCATGCCATACGTACTGCCCCAGAGCATCATTAGTTTTTATGTTGCTGGTGGCTGGCCTGCCAGGTTAATAGCAGGTCAAGATGCTGATACCAAGATGCTGATCCAGGGTAAACTGGGTCCTGTGCCCGTGGCACCCAGGGGGAATCCAAACGGCACCCCAGTTGAGAAACACTGGGGTATAAGACCCTCCCCCTGTTGGTTTTCTGAAGGCTTTGACTAACCAATTAAGGTATGTCTTCCTCATGCATAACAGAAAAATCACTTTTAGGTGGAGTTCTGCTTTAAGAAAGGGGTTTTCTTTGCTAGCTGTGTATTGAGTCATAGTTTTGTTTTGAAGCTAGAATTGTTTTCTCATGATTTATTCAACATTAAACACAAGCTTAGTGTAACTGCTCTCTGTCAACACACTTAGAGAATAATTAAAGTAAAACCCTAAATTACACTAAGCCATGGCACTCAAGAGACAGCAGAATGACCCAGGCTTGTGAAGAATAAGGCAGGATGGGTCTTCAAGCATAATTGGCTGGATTTAGCAAAAGAGCAGTTTCAGGTTCTCATTTAGCTTTTACAAAGGTCTATTGGTTTTAGCTAAGTTTTGTAACACTAGCAGTATTCAGTTCATTGACTAGTGATGGCAACATTTATTGCCATTATGCCACAATTAATTCTAATGTGCAATCTTATTTATTAGCAATTATTTTTTTAGTGGACAAAGGGAAGCATTGTTATTTCTGATTCTATAGTTAGAGGTTGTTAAACTTGTTTTATAGGAAATGGCGCAACTTGTGAGACGATTCGTGTATGTGTTGGTGAGAAGTATATTAATCTGTTGCGGAATTGTCTCTGAATATTTTTGTCTCAGACAGAACTCTGTGACATAATACTTATGCCCCATACACACTATCAGATTTTCTGATGATTTTTTTCCTTCGGGTTTACAAAAAACATGTAGTGCAAGGGCCTGTCTGATTGCATACAAATTGAAACTCCTAAGGTTTGACCTCATATTATACGAGAAAAGAAAGAAAAGTGGGCTGCGCTACTTTTCTTTCTTTTTTTGTGAATGTAGTATAACATTTGGGCATTGCAGCTTGTTTTTGTGCATTGACCAGGCAAGCGCGTTTTTTTCTTTTCTTTACTCATATTATATGGTTTTGGTAAATCTGAAGGAAAAACTCAGCAGAAAAACTGATAGTGTGTATGGGGCTTTACTTGTGTGACACATTTACGCCAACATGAAGGAGGTCTTTGGTATAAGTTCATTATGATACAACTACAATCTGCTCTCATTCTTATGCGCCTCATCTGTGATGGTGGTCTTACAATATCGTACATGTCTTTGTTGCATCTGTACTGTTATCTTTATTTATTTCTCAATAAATACTCTTTTAAAAAAAAAAAGTATCACAAATAATAAATTTTTTTAAAACTAACAATGAAAATGTTGCATAGAATTTGGCACAAGGCTTGCAATTACATCCACACTGCCAGAAATATGCCACAAATGCCTTACTAAATTTCCCCCATTCAGTTATCTAAAGAACTAGTCATGGGGTAGGCAACCTGAATGAGGTAGACATCTACCTGAACAACATGAGAGAACTCAAAGATCACCTGGCAAAGTGTTGCCCAGTGTCGCCCCTTCACACCTGATTTAAACATCTAATTGTCGTACTACTGTGTTGCAATCATGTGCATTGCATGACAATAATGGGTTTAGATCAGGTGGTGAAGAGGCAACATACAGTAATTCCTCCTCAGCACCTGTCAACAAACTCAGATTGCTTTTCACTTTAGTTTAGTTAGCCTTTAGTTACATTCATCAGTGGCACCCTTGGTAAAACCCTGCAGTTGAGTCGTGGTTTTACCAATCCCTACCCCCTTTAGCTGCTGAGGCAGCAGCCAAAGGCGTACGCATTCCGCAGCAGGGATAAAACCCCCTGTTGCTTTTGGTAGGTGCTATTGCCTGCCAAACATGACCCATTCAGGTAAATTTGGCCACTCTGCAAGCACCGCAAATGCATGTTTCTGCGGGATTCAAGAGGTTAAAGCAGGTAGTGAGAAAGCAACACAACGCAAGCTGGTATAAGGGATGGAGTGCAGTTGGTATCATGCCACATGGGACAGGAGCCAGCACTACAGAGGAGGCATCGGCTAATGCGGCTCAATCTTTCTACTACAGCTCCAACTTTACAAGTAGTCCCTCTGCATTGCATTCTGTTTGATGCTCTGGGATGGTGGATCAGCAAGCCAAGACTGTGACCTAGCAGTAACCTGGCCACAATCTACTGGTAGATGGTAATATGGGTTGCTGACCACAGAACTAGCCTCTTCTATCACAGAACAATACTGAGATATATGAGGAGAAAACTAGAGCTTCTTTCATTTGTCATCTGGTAAGGGTCATCATGAACCAGAGCTTCTCAAGGATTTAGTCCATCATAGGGCACCCTGTGCACTTGCCCAGTGGCCCGGGGGCCACCGGGCCACATGTTATTCTGGGGCTCAAGGCAGCTGGACTGCTCCTTGAGTCTGCACTGCTCACTAGGGCCCTCCATGGCCAGCTGGCTGTTCAGTTCAGCCATCGGGGCCGGGGGGGGGGGGGGCAGAAACTACAGGTGAGCAAATCTGTGACCGTGAAGAGGGAGGAGTTGGAAGAGACGGCCGTGAGTGCGGCTGTGTGCGCCTGGATAGGAGGAGCGGCAGGACAGCTGCATTTAGAAGAATCAATCTGTCCATTTTCCTCCTGCAACCTCTGAAAGCCCACTTCTCCTCCTCTCCCTCCCAACAGCATTCAGAGGCTCCAGGAGGAAAATGGACAGATTGATCCTTCGAAATGCAGCCGCCCCTGTTGCTCCTCCTATCTAGCTTCCTTCTGCTGCCCCCCTTATGCTCTCTGCCCCCCCTTTTATCTTAGTTCCTACCATGCTCTCTGGCCCCCAGTACTCTCAGGCTGCACCCTGTGCTCTCATCTCCGCCCCCCAGTATTCGCCGCCCCGGGTGCTCTCTGCTGCCGCCCCCCAATACTCTCTGCCCCCCAGTACTCCACCTCTGCAGTTCCCCCTCCCTCTGTGCTCTCAGCCCACCCATGCTCTTCGACCCTGCCTAGTGCTCTCCAACCCCCCAGTGCTCTCTAGCCCCCCTGTGTTCTCCAGGTCCCCCAGTGCTCTCTACTCTCCATGTCCACAGTCCCCCCATGTGCTCTCCACCCCCCCTGTGATCTCAAGCCTTGTCTTGTTCTTTTCTGGCCCCCTTACCCCCTGCAGTTCTGCCAGGTTTCCCTCTCCCCCTGTGGAAGGGGGAAGGGGCCGGTAAATATGTCATGGGCTGCTCAGTGTAAAGTACATAGGCCTAATTTTTTGTCCTAGTCCGGGCCTGGTTGTATTCATCCACGAAAAAGAAAAAAATAAGCAGTTCAGAAAGTCTTTATGTTGTGGGGATGATATGAAAGGGAGTGTTTCAATAGCTAAGCAAAAGACAACTAGGCAGGGCTGTTGCCATTCAGCTCACAAAAATGTTATGTGTTGTCAGCCCACAACATGACTTTCAATTATAACATCAGCATTGTAAAATCGTAGTTATTTTTGACAATCCACTATAATCTTGTTTGAAAAATCTCCCTTCATGTTATGAGTTCTGCCTGTCTGCTGGCCATCACTTTCCACAACCTCTGCATTTCCTGCATGCTTTGCAGCTTCTGCTCTGCTCATTTCTTTATTTTCTACAGACTATATATCCCATGTCCCTTTGCTGAATCACAAAGTAATTTTGATAATTTTGAGATCCTTCAGATTATTAAGAGTAGGCTAGAAATAATCAAAATAATGGAAATAAATATATGTTTTTTTTTTTAGGACCATAGATAGCCAATTTATACTAGATTAACATGTGTTTCCCTGTACTTGTAGAGATTTTAAAGGGATTGTAAAGTGAATAATAAAAAATAAAATAATAACAAACATGTTATACTTACCTCCACTGTGCAGCTCGTTTTGCACAGAGTGGTCCCAAACCTGCTCTTCTGGGGTCCCTCGGCGGCTGTCTCTGCTTCCTCCCGCAGATGCTTCTCACGTTCATGCGAGCTCCCACGCATGGTGAGAAGCATCTGCGGGCGCGCTCCCGTGATACAGACGGCGACTATAGCCGCTCGCTGTATCACACGGCCCTGCCCCAGACAGTCCGCGTCAGTGGATGTGATTGACAGCAGCGCGAGCCAATGGCTGCGCTGCTTTCCATCCATCCACTCCAGCCAATCAGCGGCCAGGCTGAACAGTGGAAAGGACGTCGGGGGACGAGCGCGGGACTTTCGAGGGGTGAGGTAAGTAAAACAGGGGGGGCTGGGGGCGCAGGCACTGTCAGATGTTTTTTCACATTAATGCATAGAATGCATTAAGGTGAAAAAACATTTACCTTTACAACCCCTTTAACCTTTTTACTGCCACTGATGTATGTTATATGTCAGGCGCAGAGGGAGGTTTTACAGACACTCCCAACGTCTACTGCCGCTTGGTAAACTAGAATGTATTAACCTTTTTTGGGGGTTTAGATATAAACACAAACAAAGAGGGCAGAAATCACCTAGTGCATTATCTTTAGCGATTTATGGAGGGGTATAAGAAAACATAATATATCCAAGCAGGCTACAGGCACGTTGAATGTACACAGCACAGAATAATTGAGTTTGCTCTCAGACTCAGCGCCAGAGCAAAGCGCTGTGTAATTTGTAGTTCCGAATGCTGAATCACTCAATCAATGTATCGAATCCAGCAGGATTGGCCTGAACTACAATTCCCAGATTGCTGAGAAGAGGAGAACAGAATGCTGGGAGAGATATAAAAAGGAGGGTCTTGGCCTAGATTGCTCTCTTGGGACGCCAGTAGGCTGTGACATGGTGTGATGGGGCCAGACACCATTCCCAGAGACAGGATTCAGAGGGAGTTCCTGAAAGAGTCTTCATCATCACCTGCATCACTGCCAGCAACTTCTGTGACCAGTGTGGTGAGCGGGCATTGGCCTATTTAGATTCTGTAAAGACACTGCATATGGACATCCCTTATTCAACCCAGCTTTCTGGTACTTGTGGTGCCACTGGCAGTTATTTTACAAAGGAACACTGTATGCAGACAGCTATATCCTGTTCATATCTTTACCATCAGCAATCTCACTGGATACAATAATATCTCAGCTATATAGGAAAAGTGTGAAGTAAAATACAGATACACAACAGATCAGCCAAATTTGCTATACATTATCATCAAGGATTACCCTATTATTAATACGTCAAGGCTAGCTGAAGATCTGCTGGATTCCAAGGAGTAACACTTCAACCCCTTTTATCCTCTCTTTAATTGCTAAAGTAACTAAAGTGTTTTTTAGCGCAAAGGGTCTGCTTTCACTTTCTCTGGAACTCGATTTAAAGGAGCCAATTTAAACACAATAGTTTGCATAATGTTTGTCATGTTGCACTGACGTTAATGGCCTGTAGGTTGAGGAAACAAAGGGGAGTGAACCTGACATAGTGAATCAAGTGTCAGTTTCCTACCCTTCTGCTGACCTGTTCACATAAGCTACTCTGACGGAAGCAGGGTTTAGCACAATTTGGGTCATTTTGTATACTTTGCATTTATCCTTACTACCAAAAGGTTACCAATTGCAAATAGTGTTTATAATCTGTGCTATATTGTTCAGATAAAAATACCTTTGTAATTTACAGTGTTATGTTTTACACTTTTATGTGTCCCTTTTACCACAGTAAACAAACTTTAATTGTCTCACTGGTATTGTGTAAGATTCTTATTATAGGGGACAGTTGGTAAAAATTACTGAACCCAGGGTGTCAGAGGTGAAGGAGGATTTGATGAGTCAGGGCAACCAGTGGGGTATAGATTCCATCAGCCTCCCTCATGTGGGTAGCGCTACATTTGGGGGTTCGTCCAGGATACCCCATCTAGGATGCTCAAGCAAGTCAGGTGACATGTCCAGGATAGAGGAGAAGATGGACTCGATTTCCACCACTGACTGGGGTCGAGAACATGGGAGAAGATTGGAGCAAACCACAGTCCTGAAAATGCCCAGCGTGTGGTGGACTTACGAAGAGGTGTGACAGTTGAGAATAAAGAATGTTCCTGCAACAAGGATCTTATCTCCTAGACCTAAAACCTGACAACTATGATGACAATTACACTTACGTTCTCTTGGAATGGTGAGAGGGTGTTCCAGCTGAGTGTCAGGAGAGCAGGGGCGGATCCAGGGGGGGCAACGGGGCAATTGCCTCCTCCGAGAATACGGCCAGTGGATGACAGCACGGCTGGTTCCGTGGGTGCCAGCGCGGCCGGTTCCGCGGGTACCAGCGTGGCCGGTTCTGCGGGTGACTGTGCTGAGTGGAAGGATGGGGGAGGGCAGCTGGGTGGCTTAGGAGGGCTGCTGGCCAATCAGGAAGCCAGCGGGCAGGAGAGCAGGGAGATGACATCATCTCTCACTGCCCTGCATCCCTCCAGTTCCGCCCTCACTGTGCGGGAAGCTGTGTGCAGCAGAGAGATTACATCATCTCTCTGCTGCCTATCTTCACTCTGGGACTCAACAAAAGAACACCTTAGCAGAAAAGTGACACAGTAGGTGACAATCTGCAATGTGTGGCAGGCAACGTGGCAAGTGGCAATCCGCAATATGTGGCAGACTACGTGGCAAGTGGCAATCCGCAATGTGTGGCAGGTGACATGGCAAGTAACAATCCACAATGTGTGGCAGGCTACATGGCAAGTGACAATCTGCAATGTGTGGCAGGTGACGTGGCAATCTGCAATGTGTCCGCAATGTGTGGCAGACTACGTGGCAAGTGACAATCAGCAATGTGTGGCAGGTTACGTGGCAAGTGTCAATCCGCAATGTGTGGCAGGTGACGTGGCATGTGACAATCCACAATGTGTGGCAGGCTACGTGGCAATCCGCATCTGGTGACAGGTGACGTGGCAAGTGGCAATCCGCAATGTGTGGTAGGCGACGTGGCAAGTGGCAATCCACAATGTATGGCAGGTGACGTGGCAAGTGACAATCCGCAATTTGTGGCAGGCTACGTGGCAAGTGGCAATCCGCAATGTGTGGCAGGCGACATGGCAAGTGACAATCCGCAATATGTGGCAGGCTACATGGCAAGTGGCAATCCGAAATGTGTGGCAGGTGACGTGGCAAGTAACAATCCGCATTTGGTGACAAGTGACGTGGCATGTGACAATCTGCATTTGGTGCCAGGCGACATGGCAAATGACACCCTCAGGGCTCCCGCTGATTCTGCATTATGGTGAGTTGAACCATTTAATTTTATATTACAATGTATTAATAGAAATAATGCGCTTCAATCATCCTGACACCATAACAGCCATGGTGCCGTAATGATTGAAGCGCCAATACCAGCCATTTCCCATATAAATAGCCCCCCAAAAAACATATTTTATAACAGTGCCCCTCCCGAGACTGGACTCTGGATCCGCCCCTGCAGGAGAATGCTGTGAGTTTGGCCTAGAAGCTCAAGTGATCCCATTGCTGCCAGCAAGTGATCTAGAGGAAGACCTTTCCCAGCTGGGATTGGGGAGCCCAGCCTCGGAGGCTGCAGATAGCCCAGCTATAGACGGATCAGCTACAGGTGGTCTGACTGCAGGGATGCCGTTTCTACACTGATATGATCCGATTGGTTTAGGGCCTGAGAAAAAGTCACAACATCTCTGCTCATCAGGGGTACCGGAAACTGCAATTCTTCTCAGGCCATGCTCCCACATCAAGGGGGAGGAAGAATTTGACAGTTGGATTGACCAAGTAATGCAGGCAAAAGAAGAGTGGAATGTACCTGAGGCAATGAAGAGGCAACGGATCAGCGAAAGCCTCAGGAGTCCAGCAGGTGATGTTATCCGGAGCCTGAAGAGGGCAAAACCAGATTGTGTGGCAATGGATTACATTGAGGCCTTGTGTGCAGTTTATGGGAGAGTGGAGCAGCTGGAATATAGGAAAGGGGGTTGGGATAACGAGATATCCAAAGAAAGCACTAAGGAGAATACACCACGGCATATCATTGGAAATATCTAACAAGCTTTATTGATCTTCAAATAGTATGTTAAAAAAAACACAAAAAAATGAGAGAAATAGCATTAATGTGGAGTAATTCACCCAAATACCCAATAATAAAAAGAAACACACACATACAATTGGACAATGTTGTCACAAAATGGACAGAACTTGAAACCTCATGCACACTGCACATGCACACCCAGTACACAATGTTATTCTATGGTGCTGCTTTAGCCCGACAGAATGCCTTTGTCAAGTGGTCTGGGTTGGTAGTTATTTGCCAATAATAAAGTATTAGCAGCTGTAGCTTTCCTGTAAGTTTTAGTTAACAATCTGCAATTCTCCAACCTAATGGAGAGATCAAGGAATGATATCTCTCGAGGGTCCACCACAAAGGTAAGACGTATGTTCCTGGATTTATAGCTTAACTCATTCATAAATGGCTGCAATTCAATAGTGGAACCCTCCCATATCATCAAAACATCATCGATGTACCTTAGCCAGGTGCGAGCGTGGCCAAGGTACATTGGCGATCCATATACCACCTCCTCCTCCCATCATCCAAGGTGGAGGCAGGCATAGGCAGGTTCCCAAGGTGCTCCCATGGAAGTGCCACATCGTATGTATATATATAATATTTTGGGCTTAATACTAAAGCAGCACCATAGAATAACATTGTGTACTGGGTGTGCATGTGCAGTGTGAATGGCGTTTCAAGTTCTGGCGCCATTTTATGACAATGTTGTCCAATTGTATGTGTGTGTTTCTTTTTATTGTTGAGTATTTGGATAATTTACTTCACATTAATGCTATTTCTGTAATTTTTTAGTGGTTTTTAACATACTATTTGAAGCTCAATAAAGCTTGTTAGATATTTCCAATGATATACCGTTGTGGATTCTCCTTAGTGTTTTCTTGGGATATCTCTTTATCCCAACCCCCTTTCCTATATTCCAGTGACTTATTTGCTTTAGAGGTATCATCTCCCAACCGACAAATCGGTAACACCCTACTACTGGTTGAGACCTCTCACCATTTAATTAAAAACATACCCACCAGAGTGGAGGAGAGAGGTTGTCGGACTACGTTGTCTGAGTGGATCGAATCTTGCATCAGATTATCCTGAAAAAGGGGATTGATCCTTGTGAAGTTGATAAAGTCAGACTTGAAAGGATTCTTCAAGGGGCTAGGCCAAATAATCCAATTGTGCTCTGATTATTACTGAAGGGCACGCAAGGGGGCTCCAATGTACCCAGAATGGATGAAGCTGGTCAGGGAAGAAGAAGCTTTGCTGGATGAGAAAAATCAAGGGTCACAAGATGTGACGAAGGTTCCTCCAAAGTCAGAGAAAGTAACAGCCCAGCCAGCTTTAGTGGATACCGGCATGCAGGAAGAAGAAAGCGACGAAGAGTGGGGGAAATGCCTAAAGGCTCCTGTAGCACAATCTACACCCAAAGGTACTCCTATCATGTTGCCTGCACAGGCGGCCCAAGCTCAAGACCCGATACAACAGGCCTTGATGTACGTTATGGAAGCTCAAGTGAAAGCTCAGGCCGAGAAGATGGATATTCGCAAAACTCTGGATGTTTTTAAATCTCTGCTAAGGTGGATTAGGTTTTAAAGTCGACATTTAATGGAGACCCTACACCTCTGAATCACATTATAGGAGACTGAAACCTGGACTGAATGGATGTTTTCACCTTTAATTACAACAGCCACAGTGTACAGGAAGCCTCCAGATTACCATCTTGCATTGAATTTTACAATGACAGCAGCTGAAAATTAATAAGGAAAGAGGTGTTACCATTTAACCACTTCAATACCAGGCACTTAAACACCTTCCTGCCAAGACCAATTTTGAGCTTTCAGCGCTGTCGCACTTTGAATGACAATTGCACGGTCATGCTACACTGTACCCAAATGAAATTTTTATCATTTTTTTCCCACAAATAGAGCTTTCTTTTGGTGGTATTTGATCACCTCTGCGGTTTTTATTTTTTGCTAAACAAATAAAAAAATACCGAAAATTTTGAAAAAAAAATGTTTTTTTTTTGTTTCAGTTTCAAAACTTTGCAAATAAGTAAGTTTTCTCCTTCACTGATGGGCACTGATGGGGTTACACTGATGGGCAATGATAAGGCGGCACTGATGGGCACTGATGAGGTGGCACCAATGAAGTGGCACTGATGAGGTGGCATTAATGGACACCGATATGTGGCACTGATAGGCGGCACTGATGGGTGGTACTGATGGGCGACACGGATGGGCACTGATAGGTGGCACAAATTGGCACTGATAGCTGGCACGGATTGGCATGGATGGGCATGGATAGGTGGCACAGGTGGGCATGGGTTAGTCGGCACAGGTGGGCATGGGTAGGCGGCACAGGTGGGCATGGGTAGGCGGCACAGGTGGGCATGGATGGGCACTGATAGGTGGCATGGATGGGCACTGATAGGCGGCACAGATGGGAACTGATAGGCGGCATTGTATTATAATATATTGTACTAATGGATGCCAATCAGTGCCAATCAATAATGCATGCCAATCAGTGATGCCCATTGTGGGCACTGATTGGCATCCATTATGGGCACTGATTGGCATCCATTGTGGCACTGACTGGAATCCCTGGTGGTCTAGGGTGGCATACCTTGTCCTGGGCATCCCTGGTGGTCTGGTGGCGTCCCTGGTGGTCCAATGTGGGCATCCTCGGGGGGGCTGTGCTGATAATCGATCAGCACAGACCCCCCCTGTCAGAGGAGCAGCCGATCGGCTCTCCTCTACTCGCGTCTGACAGACGCGAGTGAGGAAAAGCCGATCACCGGCTTTTCCTATTTACACTGTGATCAGCCGTGATTGGACACGGCTGATCACGTGGTAAAGAGTCTCCGTCGGAGACTCTTTACCGAGATCGTAGTTGCCGGGTGTCAGACTGACACCCCGCAACTACGATTGCCGCGATGCGCGCCCCCGGGGGCACGCAGCGGCTCATAATCCTGATCACGTCATATGACGCCCTTCAGGATTATGCAACCACTTTTCCACCGTCTATTTGTTATAGCGCGGGCGGCAAGTGGTTAAGATGTAAGATGGACAGCATTTTGCTTCCTAAATTACATTTGTTTATATTACTGAATGAAGTTACAGGAAGAATGTGCAACCTTGACTGTGAAATCTAGTGATTTTCACACTGATTTTATCCTGATTAACTGATCCGTAAAAGACTAAACAGCTGGGACTTCAGTTTTGACGATTATCTGAGTTTCATTGCAACTCGTGGATCCAGCCAGGGGAATGAGCGATTGCTAAATTTACTGAAGCCAACCTGAACTGAACATCGGGGAATATTCTGCCATTCTTACACAGAGACCCGGGGCTGGGGAAAGAGCCACAGGCTTTTGTGATCTCCTTGACAAGAGATCTATCAATCTGGTAAGCGGCAGCATTTTCGGTGGTGGAGGACCTTTTCTGTCATACCCTGTCACTACTTCTTGGGTGCTATAGTGTCACTATTGAATAGAGCGCTAAGTACCCTTCATTTGAATACTGTTTGACATATAACCATCTGGTGGAACATTCAATTATTGTTACCTTGGAACATTATTATTCAATTTTGTATTTCAATTTCTTTATTTTATTTTATGTGTTATGCATCACTGTGGTATTATTATTAGCTTTGCTTTGCTATTGAGCCAGTTGGAGAATTTTCTCAGTTTATACTTTATTTGTTGTCATTCAAGTTTTTCAGCACAGCTAATTTTTTCTAATCGGATATTCGGAAAGTGTTTCCAGTGTGCAGGGCCGGATTAACATAGGGGCTATTGGAGTTGCAGCTCCAGGCCACTTGCCTTAAGATCGGCCCATTAAAAAAACAAAAAAATCACAAAAACAAAAAAAAAAAAAACGATAGACTTCGAGGGTCGTGGCTCGGCGACCAGGGGCCACATACAACCCAAATTTGAGAGGTAGGTAGCTGAATGTCCACCTCACTACTGATCAAAAGCTCCTATCACCTATGGTTATGGAGATACAGGGCTCCTTGTGCAGCCTGTCAGAAGATACATACAGAGCAGCCAGCTTGTTTAAATACAAGCTGGCACACAGCAAACTGAGAGGATGAGCTCATAGTGCTTCTCCTCACTTGTCAAAGGCACTGAGCTCAATGGAGAGCTTGCAGCCTGCAGAATTTGACAGGTAGCACCACCTGTCAAACTCGCCTATAGATTTCAATGGGGCCACTCTGCAACTGCAAGCCAAACTAGCTCTCAGTAGCAGCACAATCCAACAATGTAAAACTACCATTCAGCAATGTAAAAAAAAAAAAGGAGGTGGCAGTAGCACCTCATGAACGCCTGTCAGCTGCTGCTACACCACTCTTTGAAAAGCAATACACCACTGATCACTTTTAAGAGGGCAGTAAGCATTACCGCAAATGTGAAAGAAACTTGAAACACATGATCCACTTCATACTCCCCATCAACCAGGTAATTCTCCAGCCACTTCCCATGTTAGTCACCTCCCTTCAACTTATATCACAGGTGGCCATTTCCCAACCTGCAGATGACAGACCCTACTCCAAAAGATATCACTCCCAGTTACTCCCCCCCACCCACTGATTGATATCCTTCCATGACCACCTCACACCCCCCTGCTGACAGACCTCTCACTCCAGCCTGTCCCCACACACCCTCTTACTTGCTGACCTGTAGATAGGGGAATCACTTCCACAGTGTTATTGTGTTCTGCCAGTGGGGAGCCTTCCCTACCCACACAATACAATGATCAGTGTTGCTAACTATAGCTGGCACTGATTGTTTTGGGAAAAACCTGACAGGCTGGTTGTACTTAAGTCGATTAATAGATAGACTTGTGTACAACAAGGTAGCCCATACATAGATTGGCTATGGCTGGTCTCTGCTTAATTGGCTTAATTTCAATTCATGTATTTCCTGCTTAACCACTACGCAGTCCCTAAACATCCTTCCATGAACCTTTACATTTTTCCTTCCCAGATTCCTTCATTATCCTCACCTGTACATACTGCCCGCTGTCATACCCTCCACACTTCTCTCCTATACATAGTGCCCCTGTCATACCCCCACAATCCTCTCCTGTACATACTGTTCACTGTCATACCCCCCACAATCCTCTTCTGTAGATAATGCTCACTGTCATATCCTCCACATGCCTCTCCTGTACATACTGCCCACTGTCATATCCTCCACACTCTTCTCCTGTACATACTGCCCATCATCTTACCCTCCACACCCGTCTCCTGTACATACTGCTCAGTATCATACCGTCCACACACCTCTCCTGTACATACCACCCACTGTGATACCCTCCACACTCCTCTACTGTACATACTGCCCACTGTCATACCCTCCACACTCCTCTCCTGTACATACTGCCAACTATCTTTCTTTCCACATTCTTCTCCTGTACATACTGCCCTCATAATACCTTCCACACTACTCTCCTGTACATACTGCACCCATCATGCCCTCCACACCCCTCTCCTGTACATACTGCCCACTGGCATACCCTCCACATTCCTATCTTGTACATAGTGCACACTGTCAACTCTCCACACTCCTCTGCTGTGCATACTCTCCAATCTCATACCCCCCACACTCCTCTCCTGTACATAGTACCCACTGCCATACCCTCCACACTCCTCTGCTGTGCATACTACCCAGTATCATACCCCCCACACTCCTCTGCTGTGCATACTGCTTACTGTCATACCGCCCACACTGCTCTCCTGTACATAGTGCCCACTGCCATACCCTCCTCACTCCTCTCCTGTACATAGTGCCCACTGTTATACCCTCCACATTCCTCTTCCTCACCTGCACATACTTCCCACTTTTATACCATCCATACTCCTGGCCTATGCCTCTTACCCACAAAAACGTTTCTTTAAAATTATATTGAATATCCTCAATGTTACCAGCTCTAGAATGGGCACACTTGTGTTAGTTCAACTAAAGGAAATCTTCACAGTCCTCATATTTGTTCTGCCCATTATTAATACTCATTTAATTTTGTGATTACTATTGTGATGTATAGAGGAACATAAGGGATGTGAGCTACTCTAAATATACCATTGGAAAAAAACGTGTTCCTGAAAATATTTTTGAAATGTTGGCACTGCCCAAGGGCCACCGGGTCAGTAGGCGGTCCCATGAGAGGCTCTTGGGATCTTGTGATATTAAAGCAGTAGTAAACTTCACTAGCATTACTACTTTTTAGGCCCTGAGGTAGGTTATGCCATAATGTATAAGTATGCACAGCATATTAGCACTGTGATCAATCTGGTGCTTCCATCTTCACCCTGTCTTCCTTCCGGGTTCTGTGCCTTCAGTCACTTGCCTTGGCCGGGCTGTGTTGCTGTGTCACTTCCACGCATGTGCATCCCCTCTCTCTCTCATCCCCACTCTCTCTCTCATCCTCACTCTCTCTCTCATCCTCCCTCCCTTACCCCTCACCCCTCTCTCACCCCCTTTCTCTATTTAATTTAATTTGTTATAACAAAAAATTTTTTGCATTTTTCATTATTTTTCTTTTTTTTATAAAAAGCTCCACCATAATCCTAAGCATCTGGCCCATGATGTCTTAATCCAACCCTGGGACCAAACAATTTGAGTGGGGGAAAAATGTAGGCAGGAGCTGGATTTTATGTCTGCAATTGAGGGACAGTATACATTGTTATTAATGTGGGGTTGTCTCCCTTTAGGGTTAACTTGGACTCCCTGTGTCATTTCCTTTGAGACAAAACTCAGAGCAGAGCAAAGCATCATAGGATGTGTAGTTCAGAATGCTGGGGCTTCAATTCCAGCAGGACTGGTTTGAACTACCACTACCAGATTGCAACAGGAGAGTAACACAGAATGCTGGGAGAGGATGTAAAAGGGCTGGTTTAGGCCTACATCGCTCTCTTGAGACGCCAGCTAGGATCTGCCAGCAGGAGCTCTGTGTCAGTGTGAGCCACTGCCAAGATTCTGTTCAAGATTCTCCAGCGACGCCTGCATTTCAGATCCGGGTAGACCAGGCATGGTGTGATGAGGTCAGATGCCATTCCCAGAGCCAGGAAATAGAGGAAGTTCCTGAAAGAGTCTTCATCATCACCTGCATTAGTGCCAGCAGCCTCTTTAACCAGTGTGGTGAACGGGCATTTGCCCATTTAAATCCGTTAAGACCCTGCATATAGACATCCTTTATTTAACCCAGTTTTCTTTTCTACTTGTGGTGCTTCTGGCAGTTAGTTCACATACTATAAAGGACACTGTTTGCAGACATCTATATCCTGTTCACATCTTTACCACCAGCAATCTCATTGGATACAATAATATTTCAGCCATATAGGAAGAGTGTGAAGAGTGTGAAGTAAAATAGAGATACGCCACAGATCAGCCAAATTTACTATACTCTATCATCAAGATTGTTCATTCAAGTGGCTAAAGCTATTTTTAGCACAAAGGGTCTGCTCCCACTTTCTCTGGAACTCTATTTAAAGGAGCCAATCAATTTATACACAACAGTTGCATAATGTTTGTCATGTTGTTCTAATGTTAATGGCCTGTGGGTTGAGGAGACAGAGGGGTGTGAGCCTGACATGGTAAATTAAGTGTCAGTTCCCAACCCTTTTGCTGACTTGTTCACATAGGTTACTGAGAAATAAGGTCTGGTGCGGTTTATGTCATTCTGTATGCTTTTTATCTCTCTTAACTGCTAGAAGGTTATAAATTGTAAATAGTACCTAGAAACAGTGCTATTCTGTTCAGATAAAAATACCTTTGCAATTTACAGTGTTATGTTTTACATTTTTATGTATCCTTTTTACCACAGCAAACAAACTTGAACTGTTTCACTGGTATTGTGTAAGTTTCTTATTAGTGGTGACAGTTGGTAAAAATTACTGAACCCAGGGTGTCAGAGGTGATGGAGGATTTGCAGAGTCAGGGTAACCAGTGGGGTATAGATTCTACAGCGGCCCTCACGAGGGTAGAGCTACATAATAATAATTAATAATTTTAAGTATTAAATAAAATAAAGTGTCAAAGGGGTTGTGGCAGTTTTCATTATAGAAAATTGCTGCAGATCCCTGACAGATAGGACTTGATGTATAGGATCTTAACTGACAGCTCACATGCCTCTTTATTCAGTGATTGTAAGCAGATCCTGTAGGGTAACATCCTTCTGCTCTCAGCTAGATGGGGGGAAAGACAGCTCCTGTCTTGTACCCTTTTTGTTACTTAGGAGAAAAATCGGCTCCAGTTTCTCAGGTTATAAGAGGGGTTCCGACATAAAGTCTGCACCACTCTTTCTTAATTCCCCCCATTGTGTCTAAATATGAGCACAGAATCCTATAGGTACCACAGTTTGATTGTGGTACCCAGTGTTGAGTGGTGTCTGTGTGAGGGCACCTGTGATGAGGGATACAGCTGTTATTTATATACAATAGCATAGAACACTGAAGTGGGAGCACAGTTCCAATAAAAAAATCTATTAAAATCATAACAAATGGTGATATAAGACTATAAGGAGAAACAATCATGGTTTGTTTTTCTTATGTTTAGCCCACAGGTTGAGTGAGAGAAAAATTGATTCTTCCATTAACGTAGCATGAATGGATGAATTTCTACTGCTGGCTATTGCATTCAGGCAGCTATGGTAACTGGGAATGCCTGAATACAATGGTGCTGTCAAACAGTGACTGCAGCTGATAAGCCAACTGCACCTGAAAAATATAGTGGTCAGTAAAAGATCAGTATTCACCTCCTGTGTGGCACTGAAGACACCACCAATAGCTTGCATTGTCAAATGCATTGTGCATTGTTGAACTTTGCAAGGCTGTATATAATATTATTTTATATTGTTGATATATTGAGAAAAAATGTGCTAGGTGTGCCACCACTAATGCCCAGGGCTACCTACATTGCAGAACTACTCTAGTTTTATTATCTTCTCAGCTTGCCTTAAAGTAACAAGTATAATGTAATATGCTTCCATTTGTGCTCTACAAGGCACAGCAAGAGGAAGTCCTGCTAAACCAGTGCAACATGTTGGGGAGCACTTTTCCGGTTTGTGTAACACCCCTGAGGCCTACTCTCAGTTCTGGTAAATGTCACAGGAGGCCAGGTTGGGAACAGTTGTTCACTTTTGTTTCCAGTGCTGGAGCTGACATAATGTACTATGGGGACCAGATGCAAGGCAACCCCTGAGCAGACTTCTCTTCTCCTGCATCTCAATCTTTCTGCAGTTCAGCAGTTTTGGATCCATGCCACTGCTGAAAGGCATCTCCCAAAGCAGCTCATAACAAGCCCAAGTGCTAGCCAGACTCCAATGAACAAGTGGCATACACACTGTAACCTGTTCCTCTCCTTTGACTTGCTTTCATTCTCAACTGGGCTAATTGTAGAGACTTCTCTGCTGACAGACAGTGCTTATCTTTGCTAATATGCTGATTGCACGGCCTGCTGTTGATCAATGCATAAGTCAAGTATACTGTACATTAATCAAAAGCAGGTGATCCTATGAAACACTCCAGTCAGAACTGAAAATTGATCCATGAAATGTATGTAAGGCACATATCCTACCTGCTTATGACTAGATTAGCATACAATACAGGAGATATATCTGAAACACGCCTACTGTGAAATCCTTGCTTTCTCTTATTTACAGAAAGCATGATGTCTCCAGGCATTAGTACCACCAGTTAGATTCAAAACCTGTCTTGGAATTTTGATTTTGAATGATGCTATATTAAAATAAAATGAAAGCTTAATTTTTTAAGAAATGTGTCATAATTACTTGCTCTGTGCAATTGTTTTGCACAGAGAAGCCCCGATGCTTTGGTTCTGGGATTCCCCGCCAGTGCTCTTGGCTACTCCTCTTCGTCAAGTGCCCCATATAAAGCTGTTTCTATGGGGGCATTCATGCAGGCTCACTCCCGAGATGCCCTGTCTGTGTCTATAGATATAGACCAGACAGCTCGACCCCAAACGCTGTTCCCTTATCATAGCCCCCCAATGGCTCTCACTGCTATCAATCTGCCCAGTAAGGAGGGATACCACGGCGAGAGACGCTGCTTTCATGCACATCGCTGGATCAAGATCAAGCTCCGGTAAGTATAAGGGGGGGCTAGGGGGGATCCTGTAGCACAGAAGGTTTTTAACTCTAATTAAGGTAAAAAAACAATAAGGCTTTAGAACCACTTTAAGCAGAGAGAGAGAGAGGGCACTAGACATCATAGTAGGCTCCTTATGTGAGGTGTTCTCTGGCTGCAGGAGATTGCAGAGGACTCGGAATAAAGCCCAAGTATACCTTTCCAAAAAAAAATAGATCAAAACGAATTTTTAATTAAATTAGTGAATAAGGATAAGCTATGTTCTCTTTGAATGCCTAATCATTTGCAAGAAAAATGTGAAAAATTAAATTTTTGCTCTCATTTAGTTGGATGATCAAAGAAGGCAAAGCTTTACCACGTTTGCTTAGCTAAGTGAAAATTGACAGCCTACAATTTGGTAAAACAACCCATTGGGGTTGATTTACAAAAGACAAATAGGCTGTTGATTTTGCAAAGGAATTTTCCCTTGGTGAATAAGGTAAAGCTCTGCTGATTTCCATCATACAGTACCTTCATGTGTAAGTAAAAATACTGATTTTCTATTCTTTGAAAAGTGAATTTTACCAAATTCTCTAAGCTAAGTGAAAATTTACTTGCCAATGAAACGGCATATTTTCCTTTATTAAATAAACTTCATAGTATTTTATATCATATTTTTTGCTCTGTAATACCAGGACAGTACAACTGGGCTTTAGGGCATATTGGGTTAATTTTCATATTTTTTTTGCAGGAAAAAGCACACAAATTTGCTTTTATGACCCCTCACCAGTAGCACATACTCACCTTTCTTCACCCTCCCCACCTCTGCATTTAGCCCCCCGGAGTGATAAAAATAATCAGCTGCTTCAGTCCTTGGATGTGGTTTCAGCATTAGTATTCTTTGGGGGTTATTAACAAACGGTAAATCCACTTTGCACTGCAAGTGCACTTGAGAGTGCACTGAAAGTGCACTTGGAAGTGCAGTCACTCTAAATCTAAGGGGTAGATCTAAAATGAGTGGAAGCTCTGCTGATTTTATCATCTAATCATGTGCAAGCTAAAATGCTGTTTTTTATTTTCCTTACATATCCCCATCGGCTCTACAGTGACTTTACTTCCAAGTGCACTTTCAGTGCATTTTCAAGTGCTCTTGCAGTGGAAAGTGGATTTACCTTTAGTAAATAAACCCCTTTGTCATGCTTTTTTCCCTTTTATATTGACCTGGTAATCCTGCCAGTAACAAGCTTTCTGTCCTAGGGGGACTATACTCATTTAATCTATACAGGAGAATGTTGTCACCATAATACTGGATGTGTGTTAGAACTACAGGACATCTCCCCCTCTGTCCTTCTTTAGAGATGTTCTGTAATTTACAGTGAAAGGAAAAATGCTAAATGATAAAATAGTGGTGTGACCATTTGCTCACCATGCTCAGGAGCAGGTTCTATTAACTCAGTTTCTCAAAACTCCCTGGCTTCCTAGACATGCCTAAAAGCAACAAGTTCTTCAGATTCTCTCCCTCATCAGCTCAGATAAGCCACACCTAATTAAACAGAAGTAGCTGGGCAAGTGATCTGCAGCCAGGTGAGCATCCCTAGGAACTGGCGTGCAGGCAGTTGGGCAAGAGCCTAAAAGCACACAGAGCCTAACAGCTTCTTCCGAAGACTCAGCTACTGCGAGAAGCCCCATCCCCAGTTCCAGTGGGTGGGGGCCATTATCATTGGGCCTTGGATCCTTCCAGGTGTTTGCCTGTTTTATCAGAGCTACCCTGGACTTCACTGAGAGGAATGTTTTTTTATTTTTTTATTTAAAGAATGCAGGAAATACAAAAAAAAAACTGAAGTCATACATGTATCCCAAGTTCCCCTAATATTTTGCAGAACACAATGCTCGTCAAACAGAATAAATCCATGAATGAACCGCATCTCGATATCTATTATCACATTCTGGTAATGCCACAAGTTGCTGGCCTATTTCTTCACTCTGCCAGCCCCTGTGGCTATTCCTGAACTACATGGGAAACCCCCAAATCACTTCTAACTCAAGCTATGAGTAGGCGATAGCATCCATGGGGGGCCTCTCCCTCTTTCATGCAGGGTTCCATCAGAATATCACATGTGGTTTCTATGTTTCGTTAAGGGAATTTAGGGAACAATATCAGAGGGATCCGGCAATCACAAGAATTTTCCACTAGTGTGGTAAGTAAAGGAGTTAAAGGGTCGAAGGGGGAAGGGTGGGAAAGACAAGAAACCAGTAGGGCAAAGAGAAAGAGGAGAGCAGCCAATGACGGATAAAAAGGGGGTATGGGGAAGGGGTGTGGGACTCCAGCAGTACCAGTGACCTCCAAAGGAGAAGACTCACGTGTAGGTCTTTTATTCCTCTGAAAATCGGAAGAGATTACATTGCATCCAGCGGGTGTTGTGTTCCTCCTCGTATCTCCCAGGGCAGCTGTGAGTTGCTCCATATGATGGATGTCACAGACCCTTGCAAACCATTGTGACACTGCTGGTGAGGAGGACTGTTGCTTCCACGCACTGGGAATACATGCCCTGGCCGCGTTCAGAAGATGTCTCAGCAGAGACTTGCGATACTTCTTTCCTGACAAGGGAGTCAAATTTAGGAGTACTGCTGCTGGGTTATCCTGGAGAGCGACATCAGTAAGCTTGTGAGTAATCTGTAGAACTTGTCTCCAAATGGAGCCAGGATTGGGCACTCCCAGAAGATGTGCAGCAAAGGGCCATTTTGCGTGCCACATCTCCAACACAGTGTACTGTGTCCTGAGAAAATGGCTGCCAGAACTATGGGTGTCCTGTACCAGCGAGTCAAAATTTTGTAGGTGATTTCTTGGTATTTGCTACATAAGGAGGACTTATGCGCAAAAGAAGTATGCGATTCTTTTGACCCTCAGTGAACTTTGTGTTGAGGCCCCTTTCCCACTTTGCCAGGAATGGGGGGGTCATGTTAGGATACATGCTCGAGCAGGATATTGTACGAATATGAGAGAGACCTCCATTGTGGTCCCTCCCTCAATCATATCTCTTCAAATGGTGTCAAATGCAAATGATGCCACTCCAGGGTAAGCCCTCAATACGAAAAGATACTGACTCCCGTTCCAGCTGGACCCATAGCTTATGGCACAAGTGCTTGCACCAGTTCACTATCCTATTCATATGGGCTGCTGTATAGTACAGGGCTGGATCGGGGAGACCGACCCCTCCCTTGAGTTTAGGTCTCTGCAGCAAAGAGTTGTACGCATTGCTCTGAAGAAGGTCTGTGGAATCTTGATAGGTAGGGCTTGTAAGAGGTACAGTAACCTTGGCATTATGTTCATCTTTAGAACATTGCATCTACCAAAACAAGAGACCGCTAAGTTCTTCCATTTCTCCAGGTTGGAAGAGAGAATTTTCAACAGAGGCTGAAAGTTAAGTTGGTAGATAAGATGTGGGTTCGATGGAATCTTAGTTCCCAGGTACTGGATGGCCTGAGGTGCCCATCAGAAAGGAAAATTACTACCAATGCGTACTTGTGAACTGGGAGGGAGGGAAACGTTAAGCGCTTCCAATTTTTGCAGATTGATTTTGAAGTCTGATAGATCACCATAATGGCATATTTCAGACAAGAGGACCGGCAAATTGGTATGGGGCTCAGAGATGAAGAACAACAGGTCATCTGTGTAGGCAGCGACTTTGTGGTGATATGAGTTGGTCTCAAGTCTCTTGATGTCAGGCTTGTGCCTAATGTGATGTAATAAGGGTTCCAACATAAGTATGAAAAGGAGGGGGGAGAGCGGGCACCCCTGCCTCGTCCTGTTGCCAATCTTGAAGAGGTTGGAAGCTACTCCATTAACTTTAACTGAAGCCGTGGGGGACGATTTGATGGCAGCAATCCAAGATAACATGGAGGAAGGCATACCAAGGCGCCGCAGGGTGGCCAGCAAGAATGTACATTTCACCCTCTCAAATGCCTTTTCAGCATCTGTGGATAGCAAGATGAGTAGGACTTTGAGATGTTTGGCTCTCGTTATTATGTCTATCGTCCTTGTAGTGTTATCCCTTGCTTCCTAATTATGAATAGAACCGACTTGGTCCAGGGGTACTAGACATTGGAGGACAGGCCCTAATCTCTCCGCTAGAATTTTCATGAAAAGTTTGAGGTTGCAATTAAGCAGGGAAATAGGCCTATAACTTGAACAGAGAAGTGGATCCTTCTCCGGTTTGAGAATAACAGAGAGGCCTGTAAGTGATCTGAGGGTATAGAGTGACCTTCCAGTATTGCGTTAAAGGCTGTGGTGAAGTGGGACATTAGCTGGGCTTGAAACGTTTTTAAATAGGATACCATAAAGCCATTGGGGCCAGGTGCCTTGCCTCTAGGCAATCTCGCCAGGGCAGTCACGAATTCCTCAGCAGTTATGGGTTGTGAGAGTGATTCCACCTCCTCCTCATTAAGAGAAGGTAACTTCACTGCTGCCAGGTAGGTCTCAATGGTTTCCAATCTGTCCCGAGGCCGGTTTCTAGGTTGTACATTGTAAAGAGCTTCATAAAAAGCACGAAAGGTATCCGCCATCTCTGCTGAATCATACAGCTTTGTACCTGTGGTGGAGGATAGAGCCGGAATATAGGACACGTTACGTTGAGCCCATATAAAATTCGCTAGTGACCTACTACATTTATCCCTGTGCTTGTAGAAGGATCTACGAACCCATAGGAGCCTATTCTTGGATTGAAATAGGGAATGCTCCCTAATTTACTCCAGAAGGCCAGTCACCTCTGCTTCCAATGCCCTGTTCGGTTGAGATTTATGGCGTTTTTCACATTTGTGTAGCTTGGACAAAGCGAAAACACTCAGTGTTTTCGCTTTGGCTACTTTAAGACGATGTCCATGTTTGATGAGTATTCCCCTTATATAGCACTTATGCGCTGCCCAAACGGAAAGGCACTGAGTCTTTATTGCTCTCAAAGAACTGTTCCAGTTCGTGTAGTACATCCGATTGAACTGCAGAGTCCTTAAGGAGAGACTCATTTAGCCTCCAGGTATTTGATTTAGGTGCCCCTTGGCGAAGGCCCAACACCATGGAGATCGGTGCATGATCTGATAGGGCTATGCAACCAATCTGGGCGTTAGTAGCTAAGGGGATCATGTTGTGGGAGATCGGAAAAAGATCTATTCTCGAAAAATGAGACATGTACAACGGAGAAAATGTGTAGTCCCTCTCCTGCGGGTGAAGAATGCTCCAGATATCTATCAGGCGGTGGGAGTGCAATAATTCTGAGGGATCTAAAGTAAGGTTGAAGTCGCCTCCCAAGACTAAAGTTCCTTCAGTGAAAGAGGCCAGGGCATTTAGACATGCGTCAAGGGCTGGGAGTTGGTCCACGTTTGGCAGAGGTTAGCTAGAGTAAAGGTCTGCGAGTTAAGCTTACCCTTGACAAAAAGGTATCTACCTTCTGAATCTGACTGGAGGTCTATCAGCTGCCACGGTACTGTTTTGTCAAGGAGGATACACATGCCCTTTGATTTGGTAGTGGGCAAAGCCCTGTGATATGCTACAAAAAAGTGCTTACTGTAAAGTTTAGGTATCCTGTCTGTTCGGAAATGGGTCTCCTGTAAGAAGACTGCCTGGGGTCTTTGCCTCCAGAGCTCAGGGAGACAACTGGACCATTTTTCAGAAACATTCAATCCCTTCACATTCCAGGATACGAATTTTAGTGAAATTTTGGAGGATCGCTGCTAGGTCACCAGCCTCTGCTAGAGCCCCGGTAGGGGAGAAACTAGGGGACAGGAGGAGGGATGGGTATGTAGATGGAGAGGGAAGGAAAGAAGACACTGGGTGGGGACCAGAAGAAGGTAAGATGGGAAGAGAAAGGGAGAGTTAGAAGAGCGGGGATAGTCTAAATCTCCAACAGAGTATTACTGCCTATCTTGGCAGCTAGGGCCTAAGGGGGAAGAGGTAAGGCACTTCAGAGATTGGGCCCCTAAAGTACCGGGCCCCTCAAACAGCCCCCTTCCTAGAGTGACCTCAAAGCGGGCCACAATAATATAGGTAAACCTCTCTACTTGAGAAGAACACTGATACAACAATGCATCCGGTTAAAAGAAGAAAAAGGAACACTTAACTTTATCAATATGACAGTGAATAAACTGAGGAGTAGCCATCATTGATATCAGTGTAACCCGAACTTATTATAACTGTTTAACCAATCTGTTTAACCAATCTGTACCCTTTCCAAGGGATAGGGTCCAGCGGGAGTAAGCCAAATTTAACACCAACCTGTTTGGGGTTGCTCCAGGGCTATCAGTCAGGACCAAGGCTAGAAGGGAAAAAAAAAAAGAAGGGAGGTAGGTCTTACCCCTGACCACTTAACTATTAAATCCAATAGTCGATTCTCCTTCAGGAATCATGCTGTAACAAAAACTTATTTTGTTAATGAGAACCTCACAAAAACACTTCCTATGGTCTACAAGTAACATAAACAGAAACTTTTTCAGAAATCCAGAGTGGCCTTCCGGTCACAGTCTTCTGCACCTATAGCACAGCAATCTTTAATTGTCTTTGTATGGCAGGACTGCTCCTTCCCCAGGATCATGGCTTGAGGAGGGTGAGACAAGATCCCCTAAGTCGCTACCAGGTTAACCATTTTGGTCTCCTTTACAAAACGTCCGAGGCAAAGAAAAAAAAAGGGGGGCGTAAGGGTATAAGGTGGAGGGAAGGGGACAGGGAGCGTTGGGGGGAGGGGCTTTTCGAGGAGGACCCGATGGGGAAATAACACTGGGAAACCCTTAGCGTCTATTTACACAATGTCCTCTTGCCATTCCATGGCAAGGATACCAGCGATGTCCATGCAGTTTTAGAGTCCCCCAATCACTAATGATAGTGAATCATGTCCTCCAATGCTTTTTCGTTCAAATGATGGAAGAAAAAAAAAAAAGCAATGTTTGAGTGTATCACCCCATCCATCAATCTTTGGAGTTCGACCATTCCAGAGTGGGAGAGTTCAGGGCCAACTCCATTTATTAGTCTCTGACCCTTTAAGTCATTAAAAGGTAGGGCCTCTGGCCTAGATCTAATCATCACTTACTTGTGAAACTAGGCGTAACAGTCTCGTGTCTCCAGAATCCTCCATACTGTATCTGGCCTGGCAGGCCTATGGCTCATTTTCCTGGGGTGCCTGCGGTCTCCTGCGGTGTGTCCGGGGGTTGCGCCGGGATCATTGGGGTCTGGCTGGTGGGATGGCTGTGCGGCCTACATTGGTCAAGGGAAGGACAAACACCAGCCAGTTAGGTATTGACACCGGAGGTAGCCTGAGGGATCCTAGGAATGTAGGTACCTCTGTGGGGTGTTGTAGAGTGTATGAACGGCCTCCTTTGTGGGCAATGAGGTGAAAAGGGTGTCCCCACTTGTAGGTAATTCCGTGCTCGTTAAATTTCTCCAGTAGGGCCCTCATACAGTGTCGCATCTGGAGGGTCCTCCGGGAGACGTCTGACAGAAGGGTAATCTGTGCCCCGTCAAAGTCGATATGCCCTCTGTGCAAGGCTTTCTGTAGGATGTCCTCCTTAACGGAGTAACTGTGGAGACAACAAAGAACGTCCCTGGGTCTGTCCTCTGCAGGGCTCCTAGGACCGAGGGTTCTATGGACCCTGTCAATGGCAATCGGTGTCTCTGGCTTACGCTCCAAACAATTATTGAAGATGGCGGTGACCATCATCTTAAGGTCTGCCTAACCCGTGGCCTCTGGCAAGCCGTGGATCCTGACGTTACGCCTGCGGTTGCGATTTTCAAGATCGTCCATTAATAACTGTAATTGAGCAATCTGATCTGTGATCTCTTTCTGTGTGGCTTTCAGTCTAGAGATATATTGAAGGAGGGCTGAGGTATCAGTTTCCAAAGAGGAGATCCTGGTGGCCATCTCTGTGATCTCCTGTTTGATCCCTGTTATTTTGCTGCGTAGGGCAGTTTCAATTCTGGCAGCCATTGAGTCCAGGTCATCTTTGGTTGGTAATTTTTGCAAAAGGGACCACAGGGCCTGGTCCTTGCAGGGCACCGCCGGGGGACCCAGTGGAGGCATTGTCCCTCACATTGTGATCAGAGAACCCTGTAACCGCTGCTCCAGGGACATGGGTGTACATGGCAGTATCCTCTGAGAGGACTGAGGATCCTGCTGACACCATTGCAGTGTCCCATTGTGCTTAGGGCTGCCTAGGGATGCCATGCATAGGGAGCAAGGGGAGGCAGGGGGAGAGGTCGCTGGGTGGAGAGAATGGCGGCATGTCGTTACCTTGCTCGCCTGTCCCCTCTCCTCCTGCTGGTGAGCTGGGTTCAGATCTCGTGAGCGGGAGTCAGCGCCATCTTGGAGGAGTCCAGAGTGGAGGCCAGCGGCTGAATCAGGAATTTCCCCATCGTGCCATGGAGATCACCGTTCGACAGGCTCTTCTCCTATGGTGTGTGGGTTGAGCGGAGAGGCTGAAATATGCAGTAAATCTGTGCGGGTGAGCTGCCGAAGGGCCACGGAACGGGAGCTCAAGGAATTTGCGTCCTCACTCTTCCATGCCAAGACCACGCCCCGAGAGGAATGTTTTTTCGGAGGAGAATTACAAGAAGCTGTTTGTGTTCTGAACTGTATTACGATAGTAGCGATTCTTAGCTAGACACTTTATTATACAGTATTATAGAGACAATTCTTTGCAACCGCAAGTTACCTTAATTTAGTCACAGAAACATTGCTGCAAAGAGTCCATGTTTGTACTGCTTTCATAATCTGTTTTGCATTATTCTGCAGTGTATGCAAGTTCTTTGCCATCCTGAATCTGTTTTGCATTATTGCTTCCAACATTTCATCTGTTCAGTAAACTGAAAGCTACAGTTACGTCGTGTCTGGTCACTTGGCCAATTACCTATTCTGAAAAACTTGGCGTCCACAAACAAGATCAGCTGTGTCAGACATTAGATGGTCATGAGAGCAGTGTGATAGCAGTGCCCATTAGTACTATTTCAGAGGCAAGGAAACAACCTGTTTACCCTGCAATAAAGACCCCCTTATTCCTAGCAGGATGCTTGTTGCAACAATTACCCAAGTTAACAGGACTAGGTCAGAATTTGGGTTGCTCAGTAAAGAGATTATGCTGGCCTAATCCAATCATATAGGACTCCGCCCACTCAATAGGAAGAACTGGCCATTGACACACTAGTGGGGGAAGCAAGAAGGTTAATCTTGCACATGCCAGTGGAAGACCAGGATTCCCTTGAAAATATAGTTAACCTCTTAGACTCAATGTATAGACAAGTAGTAACATTAGGGGACCCTAGGGGTCTCTTCATCTGCAGGAAAATAAGTTATGCAATATACAATTTAGCCACAAGACATAGCAACAGAGATGGGCTTCATGCCCCCAGGACATTTTTTCTTCTCTGGATGTCTTTTCTCCAGTTGTGGAAAAAGCAGCTTAAGTAATATGCCTAAAGCCGTGTGTTGCAAATGCATCTGGGGTCATCTTTTATTCCATTGGCCAGAATATATGTTTATTGTGACCATTAGAATGAATGAATGCATCTAGCGTTTGAGCTCATAGACACATATTTAGGCTCATTTAGCATTTTTCTGCCCAAATGTTCCTCTCCTAACCACACTGCCAGTATATTTTTATTTTAACCTCTAAACACTCCTCTTTTAACATGCCTGTAAACACAGGCATGGCCACAAAGGCTAACATAGAGGTGCATTTGGAGTTTGAAAAAAAAGGAAAAGCGCCTGTAAAAGCAGCATTTTTCTATATCCTGTGTACATGAGGCCATATGCTTTAGGCACAGGGGCCAAAGAGGAGAGCATAGCTAGGGAGATGTGGTAGGCTAAGGGAACAATTTATATGTGGAATGCTGCCTGACAAGGTCAGGTAAGCCTTATGCCTTGTAAACATGATCGGATTTTCCGACAGGGAATGTTGGATGTCAGGCTGTTGGTGGAAAATACGACCGTGTGTATGCTCGAGTGGACATTTGTTGTCAGACTTTCTGCCACCAAATGTTGGCTAGCATGTCTTCAAATTTTCCGCCAACAAATGTGTGTTGTCGGATTTTCCGATCGTGTGTACACAAGTCTGTCGAACAAAAGTTCAAAGTAAAAACACGCAGGCTAGGAAGCAGAACCGTTTGGTCTTGTAAACTAGCATTCATAATGGAGAATTAATATTTGTGATGTGGCAAATTATGAAATCTCCTAATGCAGCACACAATTCTCTTCTTCTTTAATGGGATAATAATTAAGCTGTTTTGCTGGTGATACTGATGGAGTTATTGCAAACGGATTTTCAAAGGCTTTTTTTCTAGTGATGTCAAGAATAATATTATTATGTTTTTTTTTATTTGTGAAAGTTACTACAACACCATTATCCCCTAGTTTATAAGATCAAAGATACATTTATGTTGGTGTCCCTTGTAAATTTTACATTGTATTTTTTAAAATGTAACTGCCTACTCCCAAACTGTCATTTGAAGTAAAACACATAGCCAAGTATTATTCTCCACAATTGTTTAATTGTGCATTAAAAAAAAAATAGACATGCTATCTGCCAATAGAACTTAACCAAAAAGTGCATTCTATGCATCCAAAAATATAGAAAATATACCAAATCAACTCATTATTCAACCAGAAAAATAATGTCAAAGCAATAACTCCAAGGCCAATAATAAATAATATGTTATCTCCTCCGATTCCGCAACATGTCTGGTTGACGAACAGCCCTTCAGAAAGGAACTGAAAAACGCTAATTGAAAAATACGAAAAGAAAAGCATGAATCAACGCTCACCACGAAATTAGCAGAAGGAGCCCAAAGGGTAGCACTAAAGAGCTGAAAAACCATGTAGTACATCTAGTATGTCACTAAGTTTGTAATTGTTGGCCAACATTTGTGTGACCATGTGTATGCAAGACAAGTTTGAGCCAACACCCTTCAGACAAAATTCCCCGATTTTGTTGTCGGAAAGTCCAATCGTGTCTATGGGGCTTTATAGGAGGAAGATTGAAGCATCTCCAATTTGAAGTTCCACAAACTGTTAAAAGCGGCCATAACATGTCAGGAGCAGAAACGTACAAGCGTAGATACACCCATGGTTGTGGCCTAGCATTCCCTTTGGGGGAGAGGTTGTGGTACCACCTATTTAGGATCTTATACTCTCTATGAATGTCTCCATAGATTGCAAAGCTTCACTGACTTGTGGAACCGATGCTCTCAGAAGTGGCTCTGTTTGTTGCTATGGTGTCACAGTGTTCCTAGGTGTTATAGTAATAGTTGGAATCCATAAGACCAAGACCCTTCCACTCTACCTGCTCCCTGGGATAGCAGTGGCAGAACTGTTCCTAACTGCACATGTGAAAGCCCTAAATGTGCGTCACATAGAGCTTAGGGTGTTTAATGGGCATTGCTATGTAGCAAGAGTGAATATGACTCAGTGGTTGGTAAGAGCAAAACCGAAAGTGGACTAGACAGCAAATATCACTGTTCCTACAACTAATGGACAGAGGTGTTCTCACAGTAGGACCATAACTAATATAATTAGGCTCTAGCAATGGACAGAACTAGAGATACCCACAAGAGAGAGACCTACCATCCGAGAGAGACATTGAAGTGTACCTCTACACTGCTACCAAGAAGTCAAGCACATGCTAGAACAGATGATGCAGCAAGGGATGATTGAAGAGAGTAAGAGCCCATGGGTGTCTCCAGTTGTCTTGGTGGTGAAGAAGTACTGCACTTTAGCAATTTTTTTGGACTATAGGTGTCTGAAAGCTGTTACCCTGAGGGACACTAATAATCTACAACATATCAAGGAATCTCTTGTTGCCCTAGGACAGGCTAATTTTTTCTCCACACTTGAACATGCCAGCAGGTATTGGCAGATCCCCTTTGTCAAGATGGTTCAAGCTGAAAACAAATTTTATTACTGCCTTGTAGTTGTGCCAGTTTAGAAGGATGCTAGGCTGAACAATGCACCCAGCACATTCCAGAAGACAGTGGAACATTGCCTTTGGGACATGAACCTGGATAGAATCCTGATTTATCTAGACATTTAACTTGTTAAAGAGACAAGCCATGTGTGTGGGTCGGTTCCAGTTGGTTGAATAAGTATGTCAATACTGTGGGGTTGATATACTAAAACTGGAATGAGAAGGAAAAATCTGGTGCAGCTCTGCATTGAAACCAATCAGCTTCCAGTTTTTTTTATTTTTATGAAAGCTTCATTGAACAAGCTGAAGTTAGAAGCTGATTACCTACCATACACAGCTGCACCAGATTTTGCCTTCTCCAGTTTTAGTAAATCAACCCCTGTGTGTTATGTTCATTGTTGCAAGGTGCTGAAGCCCAGATTCTTCCTCTGATTTGGCACACATCCACCTTACTTTAAGTACTGACTATCAACTTTCTTATACTCGACATGTCAGAAAATGTATACCCACAGGTTCAAATCATGGTGAACCACTTTACTGAGTGGAAATACCAACCTTTGACCAGACCATCAGGACCACTGCCTAGATGGTCTGGTTCTGCCTTCCTATTGGCTGAAGATACATTCAGATCATGGACCCTGTATTAGAGTTCTTCCAAGAATGAACTAGGCATTAGATGGTCTCTTGAAAGGTTTAGCTCAAGAGAAACATACCTACATACATACATACAGTACATATCTCAACAGGCTACTCACACTACCTTGTTATGTTTGGCCATACTTGTGGGGGACCCACAGACCTATGGGACATAGTACCCACAGAAGAACTTGAACACACACCGACTTCCTGAATTCAGTAGTGGAAATGATGCCTGTGTCAAGTCCAACAGTTTGGTAGAGACCAGGAAAGACTTTGATCTTCAACCTAGAAGTAGAGTGCTAGTCTGACATAAAGGTGCACATCAAAGGTAATTGCAAGCACTGTGGACAAAAAATTGAGTTGCCCTACAACAACGCATTTCAGGTGTGCCACTCTACAATATCTACAGAGAAGGAACCCAAGAAAAACCAAGGTGCCGACACCATGAACTCCTCAAACCCATCAAGACCCATAGAGAGGCCCAAAATGGTGTTTTTGAAAAACCTGGCCTAGTTTGTAAGCCACAAGTCTCTGGCATCAGAAGTTCAATGGTGACTGCATCCTGCTCTTCCACAATTCTTTCAAAGCCATGGATTTTGATAACATTACACAGCCCAAAGATCACTCAGCACAGGTCAAGACTTCAGCTGTTGGGCCCTCTAAACATCATCCACTGCTGCAAGAGGACTCGACCTCAGATAGAACAGTCTGCAAACTTACCAGGAACAACAAGTTCAAGTGGGGTGTAGTGCAGCAGAGTGCTTGTTACAGGAGCAGACCTCTCCATATTCCACAACTTCCAGGGTTCCTGCAGAATGCCCAGAAAGATTCCTCAGTTTCCCTTCCTCAGCAACTCAGAAAGGCTACACCTGAGGAGGTAGAAGTAGCCTGGGAGGTGATCAGAAAACCCAGTTACTGTGGGGAGCACCTCCACAATTGCTACCAGTGTATGAAATATCAAGTAGGGTGTCACTTTGTCCTTGGATCCCTCCAGCTGTTCACAGGTGTTACCAGAGCTACCCTGAAGGGATTCTGGTTATGGGGAGAATCAAAAGCAGCTGTTTTGATCAGAACTGTTTTACTGAAGTAGTATCACGTACCAGGTGCTGGAGACCAATGGACAGAGAGCTTCTCTTGCGGCTAAGTTCCAGACTCCCCTAGAGGTGAAATAGGAGGGTCGGGCACAAAGTAGCACAGGTCGCCTGCGGATTTGCTTGCAGAAGGACTCAGGGATACTGCTAATGTATTTAGCAGAAGCTGTAGGCAGATTTCACCTGTGAGGTGTGGTGGGTCTGTAGAATCACAGAAGGATAGTCGGTACAAGCCAGGATCAGGAGCCAGGGGGGTAACAGAGCAGACAAAGTCAGATGGGAAACTAAGGTCAAACACAAGAAGCAGGCAGAGGGTATCTGTAAGATAAGCTGGGGGTCGAAGACTGGAGCAGGCAGGAGACAGGTCAGGAGCAAGCCTGGCCGGTAACTAAGGATCACAGGAGCAAGAGAACACAGGAAACAAACTGAAAATCAATCAGAAACTTCAACCACTGAGAGGCTTCCTTATATAGGTCTGTATGGAGTGCTGGTGGAGATGCTGGGTCCTAGAGCCCTTCTTCTGCCACTGGTGCCCTGACAGATACTGGGTCCTAGAGTCCTTCTCCTGCCCTGACAAGTAGTGATTCTCAAACAGACTCTGTATTGTTATAGATTCTTTTAGAGACCATAGGAGAGATTGACTAAAACTGGAGCACACAGAATGTAGTGCACCTGTGCATAGTAACCAATCAGCTACTAGATTTTATTGTCAAAGCATAACTGAATAAGCTGAAGTTAGAAGCTGCTTGGTTACTATGCACAGTTGCAACAGATTCTGTGTGCTCCAGCTTTATGCTATAAAGCCAAATATTACACAGTCAAAGTGACATTGCTGTTGTCTATGTTTGTGTATCTTTTGTAACATGTTCTGTATTATTCTGCAGTGTATGCATGCTCTTTGTCATCCTAAACCTGTTTGCATTATTGCTTCTATTTTTACAGCAGTTTGGTAAACTGTGAGTTACAGTTACTCTGTGTCGGATTACCTATTCTGTTAAAATACCAGCTAACACAGGCAAAATGCACAGGAAGTTATTATCCCGCAAGTTATCTGGCAGGATCAACAGGTATTTTTCACTTATGCAACAGATACAGTATAACAAAATGCTTTCAATGTTATACACAACAGAGCAATAGAAATTAGAGAACAAAAAAGACCTTCATTTTCAGGGCTTACATATACCTTGAGCATATTTGCACTGTTTTCCATTTAGCCTTAGTTTGTTGACTAGTTTCACTTGTTGTCTGAAATTGCTTTTTAGGCACTGCCATAATGAGATGCCACAAATGTATTGCATCCCTGCCCCTACTGGTTTCTTTGGATGATGGTTGTGTTGGTGGGGAAGGGGGTGGCAGAACAAAAAATGAATGAAGATCTTAACCACTTCAATACAGGACACTTTCACCCCCTTCCTGCCCAAGCTAATTTTCAGCTTTCAGCGCTGTTAAAGGTTATGTAGGTGAAGGGAGGGTCAGAAATGATGGGTCAGCACAGACACTAATTAGGCACTCCTAGAAGAGGGGAAAAATATGGCATGCAAGGAGGGAGTGGGCTATGTTAAGGAATTAATACTTTCTGAAGTTTCAGTTCCTTAGCAAGTTCGGAGTATCATTGCAAGTCAATGTTTTTTGTTTTTTTTAAGAAATTAAAAAATGCTGTAAGCAAACATTAAAAGTATATTTCAGCTTTTGCAGTCACGTTTGTGATATTCTTACTATATGTTTGTATATGTTCCCATCCATACAGCATACCCAATTTAAAAAAGAAAAATCTTTCTTTTTCAATGTTTCTAAAGAGATTGCCCATAGCAGTCATTTCTGAGCAATCTCAGAGGGGATGATTTACTAACACTGGAGAGTGCCAAATCGTGTGCAGCTTCGCATAGAAACCATCAACTTATATATATATATATATATATATATATATATATATATATATATATATATATATATATATATATATTTGTCAAAGCTTAATTGAACAAGCTGAAGTTAGAAGCTGCTTGGCTATCATGCACAGATGCACCAGATTTTGCACTCTCCAGTTTTAGTAAATCAACTCCATAGTGTTACTGTCCCCACATGGAATACACTGAGCTATCATTATTTACCATGCAGGAGGCAGACTTCTAAGGCAGGTAATACATTATGCAATATTGCTCAATTCTCACATCAACACAGTCAGTGTTGATGACGGAATCTCTCCCACTGAGCTATTGTATTCTGACAGTGGGAGGTTTCCCAGCTGTCAGAATACATTGCTCTCTGCTTGCAGCTATAGCTGTAGGCAGTGATCGAACAAAAACATTTGACGGGTTGGTTGTACTGAAATCAATTGATAGATCGACTTCAGTACAACCAGCCTGCCCATACATGGATCATAATTTGTCTGGTTTGTGTTGAACCGGCCAAATTTTGATCCGTTTTTTAACTGGCTTTATTCTTTACCCTTTATTAGGACAGATAATTTTCAAATCTAGGTTACACTGATAATGAAAAACTGCAAACATAGCACAGAGAGGGTTCATTATGGCACAATTACCTCAATAACTCCTTGCATTTCACAAAATTCACTTTAGGAGCAGAATGTAAGAGCAAGTAAAAACCCAAGAAGCAATTTTTAAGTATTTTTTGATATGTCAATAAAAACATGTAACAAATATAAAGTAAGTGTTATCTCAATTTGGTTGCAAAAGTCGAATTACACTTTAAATACTCAATTCTTCTGGGCTTTTACTTGCAATTTTTCAAGTTAGTAATAGGGTCTCTTACACTGGTTAATTTAAGATGTTTGTTACTTGAACAGCTGCTTAGTTTTTAAATGTGGTTAAACTTGTATTCTCTTAAATCAAAGATAGCTTGATACTGTAGGTTCTGTATGTGTTTATTCAGATATACTAATGAAAAGTATTTTGTGTGAAGCATGGATTTTGAAGGAAAATATAGATTACATGTTTGCAGACTGTCCCTTTTGCCACTGTGCACAAAAACATTAAGCTTTCATTCCGTTTTCTATCTATCTTAGTACATTATCTCAATCCTCTTTTATTAACCAGCTTAAATTTTTCTTGCTTTTCATTTTAAGAAAAACTACCGCAAAGAGCTATGTTTTTACATTTAACATACAGAGGGAAGCCTTCTTTATGGACAAAGCACATTAGGATATGGCATTAATGTGACCTGAACCACTGGCTGATATTGTATCACACGATTCCAGTGATTGAAGGCCAGTGGAACAGGTCACATTTGTAAATTCTTTTACACCTACAGGCTACAGACTTTTTTTGTGTCTTGAAGGTTGATCACTTTAGAGTTCATCCGTTTCACCACCAACAGGCAACATATTAAGTTCAATGTTGTAGTTTGTGGTGTCACCAGATCCCAACCATCCGATTGGTGTCTTGTTGAAGGACGGTCTGTCGGTGACATTCGGGTTGAAGACACTTACAGGCTCGGGTTCAGGTCCAGCATCAAATTCAGGCATCTGGAAGGTCATCAGTTTTGAAGCTTTTTCATACCCTCCATAAGGCATTGCTGACCTACAGGCAGATGACATATAAGCCCAGTCAGACTAAATATTTTATTTCTTTTAGGGCATTTCACAAATATATTGAAAACATTTTCTTCTTTTAATATATAAAAATGACTAATGTCACGTACACACGGTCGGAATTCCGGCCAAAAAAAGACCAATGAGAGCTTTTCATCTGAAAATGCAACTGTGTGTATGCTTCATCGGAATTTATCTGTCCGAATTTCCGCCAGCCAAAAATTTATAGCATGTTTTCAATTTTCCCGACGGAAAAACTTTCTATCGGTAATTCCGATCGTGTGTATGTAATTCCGACACGCCAAAAATCACGCATGCTCAGATTCAACTACGAGACAGAAGCTATTGGCTACTGGCTATTGAACTTCCTTTTTCTAGTCACGTCATACGTGTTGTACGTCACCGCGTTATAAATGATCTGAATTCTTTCGATGAGAATTCAGATCGTGTGTACACGGCATTAATGTTTATGTCCAATTAAAACCATTCATTTTGTTGGCTGTCATGACCTGCAGCTTTGATCAGCTATTGCCTTCAGAAGTGATCCCATGATGAGCAGCAAGGTCTCATAAGCCTATTTGAATACTTATTGCCCCTTTGTATTAACATTTCAGCAGCAGATATGTAACTGTACTTCATAGCATGGGGTCTCAGTATGACAGGGAGGTGGAGGGAAGACCCAGTGTTGAGCATCCTCTGATAGATAGGGTGGTCTTGGGCTGGTGGTTACGCCTGGATAGCCACATGCATCTTGGGTAGAAAAATTAAGTGGTAAAGAAGAAATGTGATGTGCATTTGTATCTGTTATTGTATACACTTACTGTTTTTTGTTTTATAGATTGAAATATAGATTCTGATATGTACTGCTCCTGATGAAGTGGCTTGGACCACAAAGTGCCTAGAGCTCATCGGTGACCCGCTTCTCCTCCCTCTTTGTATAGAAATAATTTATTTATAGCACTGTACAGGGTCAATTTTTGGACAGAGCAGTTGGTTATTTTGACTTATAATTGTAATAAACTTGTAGAGGGCTGGATATGTTTTGGATGCACCTATACTAATGATTCAGAATCTTTTCTCCTCCTTTATGTTTTATGTACAATCTTTTTATTTATGTAAAAATACAATTACGTATGTTGATATATGGTTGTCATTATTTGATACCTGGTGCCTTAAAAGCCCAAGTACTTTAGTATTTTGTGATTGTTACTAATAGGGTTACCCTTTATACCATCCGTATTTTGAATTTAGTAAGAGGAAATGTCTCCAAAGTGAGGGGCATTTCCTTCTTACACATCTGTTCCAAAACATGTGTCCCCATTGGAACAAATTATTTCACATCTGGTGGCAACAAATTAGGAATTGCAAAACAATACAAAATGTCTAACCAGCAACTTGTGTCTGTAAGCACATAAATGAAAACAAGACCCTTTTCCGATACATTGCTTCCCAGCAAACACATGCTACATCTAATGTGTATCCTTTGTAATGGCTTGGATTGGTAAACTTAAGACTGCTGAGAGTATGTTCTTACCTGTTGAATGATTTGTATTTGCAAAGTTCAGCCTTGGTACCGTATTCCAACAAATTAACACTAAGATTGGTTGGCTCCTGTGGGTTAACGCCCATGGCTTTGTCCCATGGGGAAAGGTAGGTCTTAAATATAGTGATCTGTTTTCCACCTCCACTTCCTGGTTGTCCTGATTGACCATCTGAAATTATACATATGGTAAAGCATGAAATAAGAGTATTAGCATCAAAGGGGGGGTGACAACAGACAGCAATATAAAATCCTTCAAGAAAAGCAAGAAACTGCAGAAAATTGAGGAGCAGAATAAGAGGAAGCACAATGTAAAAAATGAACAAGGCATAAAAGTAGTACAAATAGGTGTGGGAATGTTTTAAAGGCTCACCCTGGGTTCACACTAGTGTGATGCAGGAACCAGCGCAATTCCAGCGCCGGTTCCCAGATCGATCCTCTTCCACCAGCAGTTCACACTGCCTTGTGCGAACTGCTGCAGGTGTCATTAACAACAGATCACAGTGCAAACTGTGAACTCGCACAGGAATCGGATCACATAGGTGAGAACACCCATGCGATCCCATTCTAGTGCGGGGAAAAACACTATTTTCTAATGTGCACTATTTTCTAATGTGCTAATCCAATGTGAGTTCAGCCATACAACTGTATGGCTAAACTCACATTGCTCAGAGGTCACATGTGTTTCTTATGTGACCTTGAGCAGTGCAGGTGCAAATTACATACAATCTCTGAGATTGCACTAGTGTGAACCCAGGCTCAAGGTTCGTAGTAGGATTCCTATGATATTCCATGATAAATAACACATTTTACTTTCTGTGACTCTGACTGTGTAATTTCCCATAGTTCTGTTGGATAGGGTTAAAATAACAAATGTAGTTGGTGTACGGTAACAGTTTACATTTGTTGGAATGTAAATAAAGCTGTAGCAAAGACGGAGAATTAAGTAAATAGTGGAAAATGCCATAGATTAGCCTTATCCATCTTTGCTGTACATTTCAGAGGGTTGGATATTTGTAAATTTTTACAGTTCAATGCACAAAGTTTACTAGTAAATGAGTCCCATGGAACCCTTGGTAGTCCTCTCCAATATTATTGGTGCTCATCCTGCAATCAGAAAGTGGGTAAACCAATGCAGAATCCATTTTTAAAAATCAGCTAATAAGGTTCAAGGCATTACGATTACATACTTATTTTGCCATAAATCTTGCCCTACAGTACACTATGTGCAGACATGATCTGGCAAGGCATTAAAGCATTTAGAGAGTGGGTAAACATTAACTCACCTGGTGGGTTGGGCAAGATTTGTAAATATACAGCTATCCAAAAATTTGCATAGATCAAATAGAAGTTTTGGCATGATGATTTGCTCTTCTCTACATAGCAAGATTTTGCTAGATAAGGGCAATACAATTGTGAAAAAAAAAAGAAGTTGGGTATACCAGGCAAGAAAGATATATCTGACACCTGACCAGATTGTTATAAATAGATGACAGCTAGTGAAGTCCCACTGGTTTGCTCCCCCCCTGCAGTATGCAACTGAGTTACAAGTTTATTTTGGAGGGGGGGGGGGGGTAGCAAGTACCAATTTTTATTTATATCTGCTCCCATATCCACTCTCCTCTCTTAGGTGAGGAGGATGTCCCTTGCTCCATCCCATCCCCTTTGCAGCCTCTTGGGACATGTGAATTGTGCAAGACCATTAGCAAATCTGCAGGACCATTCACAAAGCGCTGGTGGAGCTTGTGCTTGTGCAGTGGGAAGCTGGCTGTGGTTCCTTAGAAAGCCACAGCCAGCTCCTGTGTCCAAGACAGTGGTGCCAATGGTGTGCATTATTAACCACTTCCCACCCGGCCAATGCATATATACGGCCGGGTGGGAGCCGTCTACTCCTGATAGGACGTTCAGGAACGTCATTCAGGAGTAGCGGGATCGCGCGCGCGCGTGCCCGCGCAGCGGCGCGATCCCGATGTGCTCGTGTCACCCGGACACGGCACATCTCAGATCGGCTGGAGGGCTCTGTGATTGGCCCTCCTGATCACATGACGGCCGTGTCCAATCACGGCCGTCATGTGATGTAAACAAACAGCCGGTTGCTAGGCAATCGGCTCTCCTCTCCTCACACGGAAGTCACCGCTGAGGAGAGGAGAGCAGAACGCTGCAGCCGGCTGATGATCAGTGAGTATGGGCTGCTTTTTACAGCTTTTTACTCACTGATCATCAGTGTAGTGTAAACACACAACACACCACACAGTACAAACACAGTCCCCACATATGTCCCCAAAACACACATGTCCCCAAAACATACATGTCCCCAAATAATAAAAACACATGTCCCTAATAATAAAAACATGTCCCCCACATATGTCCCACTAAAATCACATGTCCCAATGATTATCTGCACACATATGTACGTGATCACCTGCACACATATGTACATGATCATTTGCGTACATATGTCCGTGATCACACAAACCAATTATTATACACTTAACGGAATTTTTTTTACCAAAAACATGTAGCAGAATACATTTTGGCTTAAATTTATGACAAAATTTGATTTTATTGGATTTCTTTTCAAATAGAAAAAAGAAAATATTGTTTTTTTTCCAAATTTCCGCTTTTTTTGCGCTTATATCGCAAAAAAAAAAAACGGAGTCGTGAATAAATAACACCAAAATAAAGCTCTATTTGTGCGAACAAAATGATAACAATTTCATTTGGGTACAGTGTAGCATGACCGCGCAATTGTCACTGAAAGCGCTAGAGCGATGAAAGCTGAAAATTGGGCTGGGAAGGAAGGGGGTGAAAGTGCCCTGTATTGTAGTGGTTAAGGAGAAAAAGCCACGGGAAAACAGTACTGGACACCAGGCACTGGTAACTGGTACCTGATTTTTAAATGTCAGCAGCTACAGTATTTTGTATATCATCTAAAGCATTTTCTTTTATCTTTTTGATACAAGCACAAAAATACCTATTGATTCTACCAGGAATGTTGTAAGCTTAAACATATCTGTGAACAATGCGTGGTTATTGAGATGAGGATGGGGGAGGGGGGGTGATTCCTTAACGTTGCACAGCTGCTTTAAATCAATATAAATGACATGAAATTGATAAGAGCTATTTTATCTAAGGGAAGATCCCAAAACATGGCCGGTTGAGGGTACTTGAGGACTGAGGTTGAGAACCACTGTTTTAAGGGACACGTACATGTATTGTACAGATGGACAAACATTTTATTTTTTATTTGTTTCCCTTTGAACAATGCTTTAACATGCAAAGCCCATAACAAAGTTTGCCTTTTGCTCACAGTTAGCAGGTTATAACTTGACAGCAGTCTCTAGTGGGTTCTTATAATTTAGAAGTAGTAATTAAAGTAGAACTCCAGGAATTAACTTACTACAAGCATACCCCACTTTTAAGTACACAATGGGGTTTATTTACTAAAGCTGAAAAGTGCAAAATCAGGCTCACTTCTGCATAGAAACCAATGAGCTTCCATGTTTTATTACAAAAGCTTAATTGAATAAGCTGGGGTTAGAAGCTCATTGGATTCTATGCAGAAGTGAGCCTGATTTTGCACTTTTCAGCTTCAGTAAATAAACCCCATTGTGTACTTAAAAGTGGGGTATGCCTGTATTTAGATTTGTTGTCTTATAATGGGTTAAGTTGAACAAGGTATATACCACCTATCTATAGATTTACAACTGATAGTTTTACTGAGCTCTGGGAGTACAGTTATTTCAATGGTGCTCCAATGGTAGACTCTTCAGTCACCCTGTAATATTGCATTAGTTTCTAACGCGAGGGTCTCTTATAACATGCTTGCTCCTCTAACATGTCAGTCTCCTACAGCATGAGGAGACTGTTGTAACATAGAAGTTTCCTGTAACCTAGCAGCAATAAGAGCTTCTCTTGGGTAAAACTGAGGTTACAAACTCTGTGAGTTGGGTTGTAGATACAAACAACATGAAAACAAAGTTACAAGTAGTGTTGAAGGTTGAGTATGCTGGGTGTAAATCAGGTACAAGGGCTAAAAAAATAAGATGTCTCTTTTAGCTTTGTCTCATCTAGTAAAAGTTAAACAGTTAAAACTAAAACCTGATTAATTTTGGTCCTGTTCAATAGTACATTAAAATTGTACTATACGAAATTAGATTCCAGGTGACTTGGAGGAACTGGATGGAATTTAGAAAATCCTCAATATATCTTGGAATTATGGGGGATGGAGAGGGCATCTAGGGGAGGGAGATAAGATGCATATACTTCATAGCCCCCTATAAAAATTTTTTATTTATTTTTTATAGGGGAGGGAGGAGGAGAGGAGGGAAGAGGGGAGGAGAAGGGGAAAGGATCCTTTCCCCCCCTTGGTTCTCCCCCTTTTTTTTTTTTTTTTTTTTTTTTTTTTTGCGTGGGGGGGAGGAGATGGGGGACCCCTTGTTCTGGGGCCCTTTAGGGGGTTTGTCGGGGGGTTTTTTTTTTTTTTTTTTTTTTTTTTTTTTTTGTAGAAGGGAGTGGGGATGGAAGGAGAGGAATCCCCACCTTACACAAATCACAAATTGGAAGTAAGAAAAAGCGTCACGTGGGAGGGGTAATAAATATGGGTAAGATAAAATCACAAAAGGATAATTCTAAACACATGAAGAGAGGGGGAGGGGGCGGGCTTAAAACCTTTTTTTTTTTTTTTTTTTTTTTTTTTTTTTTTTTTTTTTCTTTTCCCTCCCTCTCTCTCTCCTCTTCTTCTTCTCCCCTTTTGGGATATTTAAGATCGATCCGGTTGGGCACCCAATGTGTACTTTTTTTTTTTTTTGACTGTTTGTTTTTATGTGAATGTTGAAAACACTGAAATAACATGAATGTTAGTCAAAGTGATTTTTAAAAGTATGTATAAGGAATATTTTGTACTGTTCTTTTTGTAAATGTGGAAAACGAAATAAACAATATTTAAAAAAAAAAAAAAAAAAAAAAAAAATTGTACTATAGATCACACAGTGTGTTTTATCTTCTTGAACAACAAGAGAATTTCCATTATCAACCTGAAGCAAAAAATGTCATTAGTTAGATCTATGAGGTAAAATGATGTTACCTTTTCCTGTGTGTTCCAAGCCTGTCAGTATAAAATGTGTTACACAGTTAAATGTAAGTAGTACGGTAATTATGGATATAATACTTACTTGAGCAAATTCAAAATTACCTTTTCTACTGAAAGAGGTGATTGGCAAATACTAGGTTAAACTCCTAATTTAAAAATTAATTAGAATATTATATTGCAAAGGGAAATACAGACTTGTATTGTGTTTTTCAGAATTCCAACTGCGATCATGCTGCTTTGGGTCCATCACCCAGCTGAATGCTATGCTTAACTGATACTATGAAGAGAGATTTATTAATACAACTAGGTTCTGTCACCGTTTTAAAACTATGCTGGTCTTATCTGTGATGGCCAAAAGTAATAAAATATAAAGCATAAAGTATCATAAATGGAAAAAGACTGGTTGTAGAATATACCTGCACATTTTAGAGGATTCTTCTAATTTATTTACTGTATTTCCATTTAAACATACAAACACAAAAAACCTCCTTATACACTAATTATAGACTAATGACATGCTCTTGTACCTGGCGGACCAAGCAGACTCCCTTATTACGGCCTTACAGGTTATATCACAATTTGTGACCTTCTCAGGCTTCAAAGTCAACTGGAGCAAATCTAGTGTATTCCCTTTAGACCCCTTATTCAATCCAGTACTCCCCCCTTCCATACCACTTCAAGTGGTCTCTACATTTAGGAATTGAGGTAAAACTATCTTTGAGTACTTATATATAAAACAACGTACAGTATCTCACAAAAGTGAGTATAGTCTTTACATTTTTGGAAATATTTTATGATATCTTTTCATGTAACAACACTGAAGAAATTACACTTTGCTACAATGTAAAGTAGTGAGTGTAGAGCTTGTATAACTGTGTAAATTTGCTGTCCCCTCCAAATAACTCAACACATAGCCATTAATGTCTAAACCTCTGGCAAAAAAATTAAGTACACCCCTAAGTGAAAATGTCCAAATTGGGCCCAAAGTGTCAATATTTTTTGTGGCCATCATTATTTTCCAGCACTGCCTTAACCCTCTTGGGCTTGGAGTTTACCAGAGCTTCACAGGTTGCCACTGGAGTTCTCTTCCACTCCTCCATGACGACATTCCCTGTCGCGACTCTCGCAGGGAATGGAGCCCGGCACACAAAGCATCGGGCGGAGAACACAGCCGCAGCCACAGTGGGGGGACATCCCAGGATCCTGGTGACAATGTAAGTAACCTGGACCAGGATTCTGCAATACAATCCCGAGTGTGGCTCGGGTTTACCGCTAATGGTACTGAAATTTAACCCCGAGCCACACTCGGGATTACCGTCAGGGAGGTTAGCAGGCATTAGAGCTGCAGGAGATAGAGTAATACAAATTAATTATCTACATAGAATATATTTTACCCCGACCCATTTATATAAGATGAGTAGGTTGGAATCCCCTGAATGCTATAGGTGTCGTAATGCTATAGGCAACTTTTTCCATGTGATATGTGATTGTCCAAAAATACGTCAGTTCTGGTCAAGTATTACCACCTTTATGGAAACAAAATGAGCTTTACCCAATATATGTAACCCTGCCAGGTGCCTCCTACGAGATGTGGAAGAGTTAGGTGCTGAGACGTGAGGCAGAATTGCTCAATCAAACCCTGAGAATGTATAAAATGAACTATACTGCTAGAGGATGCCCAAAAAAATGTGATAGAATATGGTTGGAGTGGCCCTCTAAGGTTTCGGGGGAGACTGAAATCTAACAATAATAGGAGATACACTCCCATGGGTTTATAGATTTTGATTGCAATGCTAAGTTTCTTCTAAAATGCTCTAATCACCATAAATTTTTGTTACCGTTGTGTTTTCTGGTAATTTTTGCTAACCCTCTGGTTATACAGATATGTGCCTGTGTCTATATTATTGTTATTTGATATTTCAAACTGGATGATATGTACCCTGTATTTGGCTAGCTTGTTAATGTTTACTTGAAAACGAATTTAATACCTTTTAAAAAACAAAAAGAAAAAGAAAAACATACAGTTACACATGGGACAATTTTTCGTTAATATAGTTTCCAAATAGTCCATGAATGAGCATATTAAAACATAGAATAGTATGGTACTCCATGAAGAATCTTTTTTGGCGTAAATAAATACTGCCCATGGACTAAATGCCTGTTCAAGTGAGCCTGTGCTTTACATATGCAATAATAAAAACAGGTTCACTTTAATGTGGGCACCTGCAGCACCTTATACTTTCCTTAACTTCTTTCCTCCACCACCCAGTTCACCACTGCAGGTTAAAAACCCCACACTGTATATGGGAACATTTTGCTCTCTTCACAATTGGCTACTCACCATTGCCATAACATGGAAGTGGGGAGAGAATGCTTTGCCTTGTATGCTGCAAGTAGGATTGAATTGCAGGAAAGGTAAGTATAAGGTGTTTCATGATTACAATTACTTTACACTTGTACGCTTTTTTAAAACAGTAACGTCACTGCCACATAGCCAATTCTCCAATCATGCTACCAAGACTTCATCTATTGTTACAATACTATTAGAATTTTTTTTTAACAAATTGCAGTTGATCTAACTTGCTGTATAAATCACATACACCAGATGATTGCAAACCATTGCAACAAAGCAGAAACCAATGATTAGTCTTTTGGACTTCAGTAGGCATCCTCACAGGGCCGGCGCTAGCAATAGGCAGGTCAGTCGGCTGCCTAGGGCGCCAGGATAGGAGGGGCGGCAAAATCTGGATCGCCAACCACTCACTGTGTCCCCATCCATAAGACGGCATAGGCTACGGGGCGGTAAAGTGCGGTAAAGTGCACCTGTGGAGACATCCCTGGACTCTGTGCACGGGCAATTCCACCTCTCAATCCCCCGTTCTGCCAGCCTGCTTTCTTTAGAGCTCTCCAGGACCTAGCAGCAGCGGTGAAAAGAGGAGGGGAGAGAGCCAGGACACAGAGCAGCCAGACAGAAGTGCTGCATGATACATGGAAGCGGCCTAGGACAGATGAGATGGAAGCCCTGCATGTTAGGTCCGCTCCCTCTTCCTGGACTGTCAGGGATGTGTGATGGGAGGACAGGCAGCAGCGCTGCTCTCCTCGAGGTGAGGCCGCCATGGCTGTTGCATTGTATTGTGTACAGAGCGAGGGGAATAGATTTGGGGGGTACCGAGGAGAACTAATGTGTGTGTGTGGGGGAGGGTACAGAGGGGAACCGACTTTAGGAGGGCAACAGAGGTTAACTGATGAGTGTGGGGGGGGGGGTACGGAAGAGAACTAATGTGTGTGTGTGTGTAAGGGGGGGGGTACAGAGGAGAACTAGTATGTGTGTGGGGGAGGGCAGATGGGAACAGATTTGGGTTGGGGTACAGAGGAGAACTAAAGGAGAACTAATGTGTGTGTGGGGGGCAGAGTGGAACAGATTTGAGGGGTACAGAGGAGAACATGTGTGTGTGGGGGAGGGTACAGGGAGGAACAGATTTGTGGGGAGGGGGGTACAGAGGGAAACTAATGTGTGTGTGTGTGTGTGTGTGTGTGGGGGGGCAGAGGGGAACAGATTTGAGGGGTACAGCGGAGAACTAATGTGTGCATGTGGGGGAGGGGGTACAGAGGGGAACAGATATGCAGGTTATTTGTGGTGTGGAGGTTCAAGTTCAGCTTTGTAAAAAAATAAATGCAGATATTTTTGCAGTTAAAAAAAAAAAGTGCATTTATTATTATTTTTACTAGGAGCCCATAAAGCATTGTCACTAGTGTATCTGCTTGTACAGATAGGCAGTTGCATATTTAGCCTGTCCCTATAGTACCCTAGAATTGTCCATATACTACCCTAACATTGTCCGTATACTACCCTAGCCTTTCTGTATCGTACCCTAGCTGGTCCGTATAGTACCCTAGTCTGTCCCTATAGTATAAAAAACGAAAAAACAAAAATATCGCGCTTGGGGTAAACCTAAAAGCTGCAACTAAAAACCATCTAATATCAAGATATGGAAAAACTCAGAAAAAATTATATATAAAGTTGCGCTAAAATTACATGAAAAATCATTTTTTTAATGATTTTTCATGTAATTTTAGCGCAACTTTATACATATTTTTTTCTGTCCCTATAGTACCCTAGCCCACCGTATACATGGACAGGGAAAAGGAGGTGTCACGGGTGGAGCCAATGGGGGGGGGGAGGGGGCGGCAAAATTAGGTTTCGCCTAGGGTGTCAAAAATCCTTGCACCAGCCCTGCATCCTCACTGCTCCTAGGTGAAATCTGCATTATTAAAGTTTGCTAGTAATGCTACAGATCTGACCATCAATAGAGAGATAACTGGACATATGAGTTACCTTTTTTTTTAATCAAAATTTTTTAAATTTTTATTATGAAACATACAAACAAACAATATATCAAATTAATCCATAAAGTATCAAGAAATAAGACAGCACAAAAACCAAACGAACATTGCACCTCTCGGACTAAAATAGCTTAACATATAATAAGGAGAACATATGCGAGTAACCTTCACTATTCTTTGCAAATATGTGTACTTTTTATCTAACAATGCTGTGAAGGAACCGCTTGGCACCCAAATGAGGTGCTTCTGCCAAACAGTGCCTCCTGTTTTGCAAACCATTCCAGCAGACCGAGAGCTAATACCAGCCCTTTTACCCCAAGCATTGTACACAGACAAGATGTTGGGATAAGAACCAAAGGAAGGACTGTTTATTGAACAGAATTAAAGGAATCAAAAGTAGGTCAGTCACTACATGAACAAGAAAACCAAATATTTAGCCAAAACATCACACAATGGTTGGATAATAAGCTAAAGTTGACAAAAGGCTAATCCCATCATAAGAACCTCCAAGAGTAAGCCAAATTAGTGAACAGACAGAAACTTTAGGTAACTCAACTCAATTAACCATGGGAATGTACACCTAGGAGACACACAATGTAAGAGACACACTTAATAAACACATAGCACCTTAATAAACAGAGTATAGCAGGAGACCCCCAGCATCAGGTTGCTTGAGTTGAATATATTAACATCTGCTCTGAGTATCACAATCTAAAGCAGGCATTGCTGGTTTGGACATAGAGACCCCAAATATGTACATAGGTCCTTCAGTTCCCAGTCTGTGTGTTTTGGGGAAGCATGGACTTGAATCCAAAGCAATGGGTTCCCCAGGCACACAACTCTTAAAGAGCAGGGTACCTGGTTGGGTCTGTCACAATTCTCCCCCATCCAAAGTCGACTAACAAGATCAACGACTTTCACCTGGTTTGGACCTGCGTTGGTTGGGCAGAGTGAACCAACATAGGTAGTCAACATGAATTCCATTCTTGGCCACAGGGAAGGGTTGTCATCAATAAGTGTGGGTCAACGGTCATGAATGCACTCTCTAGCTGCCAGTGCCTCAACTGGGAGGTCTTTACTGTTCTGGGGCTCTGTTTGCTGCTGGAGAGAGGGGCCAACTGACCTGGCTCCCTCAAGCCGTGAAGACAGATGCTCTGCCCTGTTGTCAGCACTTCAGCTGGGTGGTCTTTACCATTACGGGGCTTGGTCTGCTGCTGGGGAGAGGGGCCGACTGTCCCGGCTCACTGAAGCTGTGGAGACACTGCAGGTGCTAGACAGAGGCCAGCGGCATTCTCCCCTGTTGCCAGCGCTTCAGCTGGAAGTAGGAGCTTCACTACATCAACTTGTTGCTGAGTAGAGGGGCCATCTGCCCCAGCTCCCTGGAACTCTGGAGTTGTTGCCGGTGCTGGGCAGAGGTTGGTAGCACTCTGCCTTGATGTCAGAACTTCTGCTGGGTTTGCAGACAAGGGTGCGCAGGGCTGGGCAGCATTCTGCCCTATGGCCAGTGCTTTGGCTGGAGAAGATGCTGCTGGTGTGAAATCCCATGTCCATGTCAGTGGTGTGGGAGAAAGGCCAGCTGCCTCTTCTCTCAGGTGGGCTGAAGCTGCTGTTGGTGCTGGGTAGAGCTCAGTGATGTTCTGCCCTGAGGCCAGCTCTTCTGCTGAAGGCTCACTGAGTTTTCCTTCTCAGCAGAATAGTCTATTAAATCCTCAGTCTCTGGAGCTGGTGGCGAGGAATAGAGGTTCACTATCTCTTCTCTCTGGATCCCCAAAGTGGCTGAAGGTGCTGGGCAGAAGTTGGCAATGCTCAGCCCCAATGCTAGCACTTCCATTGAAAGCGTAGTAAATGTTACAGCCTCTGATGAAAAGTCAATTAAATCAATGCTTTCTGTAATCTGTGGCTGAGGAGGGAGGATGACCACCTCCTCTCCCTGGTCCTCCTCTCCCTGGTCCTTGAGCTGCCACTGGGGAGATGAGCCGATTGCTCTATCTCCTGTACCCTTATCCGGCTGCTGGACTGACACATTCCTCCATCTAAGCTCTTCCTGTGCAGAAACAGGTTTTTCAGCACTTGCTGCATCCGTCATAAGAGCTCTGCTTCTATAGCTATGGGTGGAGGTGAGCAAAGCACACTGTTACTCTACCCCATTGCCGACTCTTCAGCCCGGATTTCAGAGCTGGTTGGCTGGTGCTTCTCTTATGGTCCCAGGCAAAGGGAGCCCAGCCCTGCTGCTGAGCAGAGTCTAGCAGCCACCTGTAAGCGAGCTCCAGCTCTCATTCCTGAACGGCTAGAAACTCCAAATCTTCCTGTGCCCAGAGCACTTCTCGTTCTGAGACATTCAGCCTCCGGTCGCTGTACCCCATGATATCCTGCAAACCCCACTCCAGATCACTCCCAAAGGAGTTAAATTAAGTCAATTAACAATGGGAATGCACACCTATGAGGCACATAATGCAAAACACACAATATGTACACATTGTTTCAATATGCTATAACTCTGTGTTCTACAATTTTTTTTATTTACAGTACATGTTGGTGAATACCATAACACCCAGAGCATCATCCAAATGCCTGCATGCTGGGACATTCTGACAATTGAGGCTATAGCATTTCCTGAAGTTTGCCTGATCCTTCCTGGGCAATTGGTAAGGGAAGCAGCACATTATAGTTATGGGTCAATATGAATGCAAAAGGTGGGAGGTAACCTGATTTCCTGGTGTTTTAAAATTTTTGCCTGTCAGAACACCTCAATCAGGGTTGCCAACCGCCAGTAAATTTACTGACAGTTTGTAAAAATCTGTGATTTTTTTTTACAAATGCCAGTAAATATCAGGGGCTGATAATTTCATGCTGTGTTGACTTTTAAAGTGTAAATCAAGAAAAACTTTGTTACAGGTTTTGTCAGGGTTTCCATATCATGTTTATACTGTTTAAATATTCACTGTGTTAGTTTTCAATAGAAGTTCTGTAATTTCTCTGGTTGCCAGTAAAGAATGTGCTCCTCCAGTAAATTTTCCATGTTTTGTCAGTAAAAAATGCTGTGGGAGGTTGGCAACCCTGACCCCAATATTTGTCTATAACAGCTTACTTTTGAGGACTGCTGTATGTGCACGTATTTCTGAAGATTTACAAAAGCTTGCACACACAGAATCTGGTGCAGCTCTGCATAATATTCAGTCAGCTTCTATGTTTTACTGTCAAAGTTTCATTGAACAAGCTGAAGTTGGAAGCTGAGTACACCAGTTTTAGTAAATCTCCCCTATAGTCTTCTCAGGTTTTCTTTAGCACATCAACCTCTATCAATGTATTTAAAGCAGAGTTCCACACATGTAAAAGTCAGCAGCTAAAAAAAGAATAATCAGACACTCACCTGTCCCACGGTCCAGCGATGCAGGTGCAGGAAGCCTTGCTTCTCTTCCCCTCCTCTCTGTGGTGTTGGCATTCTAACCGTGGATACCCGGCTGTGGCTTTACAGCCGGCATGCACTGCGCAAGCCATGCTGCACACTGTGAATAGCCAGGAAATCTTCTGGGGCCTCTGACATCCCAGAAGATCTCAGGGAGGGAAGGGGGAGAGGTGATCTTCCTTCTGTTGCCACTGAGCCAGGGGAGGAAGTGGGAGCATGTCAGGGGGTCACCAGTACTTAAAGCGGAAGTTTCATTTTTGGGAGGAACTCTGCTTTAAATCATTTATTTGTGGCTTACAATTTGTGGCTTACAGTTCCTTCTATCAAGAGTCAAACAATTATTCCAGCTGTGTAGTACACAATATAGGCCGCATCAGCAGGTTGAAAAGGTTTTGTTTTTTTCGCAGTTCACATAAGTAGCCTGCATTTCGGGAGCATTTGAGACTTTTTTTGGGGGAGTTGGTAGTATAATATTTCTAATGTTATATTAAATAATCAATATTCTTGGGTCACATGTTAGTTTTACCAGTGTATAGTTAAATCACTTTCAGTGCATATCATAGATATTATCACATAATTACCTTTGCCTTCGGAACCCTCAACACCTCCGATGCCACCTTGTCCACCAGAGCCACCGGTACTTTGCTGGCCTCCTGCACCACCTTTGCTTCCTGGCTTTGGTGGAGGAACAGGTGGGTGTTGACCTCCAGCTCCATGCTGCCCTACAGATAGGCTGGATACAAGATGACCACTGCCTTGTAATAATCCATAGCCACCTCCACCAACACCTGTTTGTCCACCGACTCCCAGCTGTCCTCCAACAGATGGTATAAACTTCTGGAAGTGGTCCTGCAGAAGATACCAAAGTTAATCATAGACTGTTCACTCATAAAAACAAGTACCTATTTGTCATAGATCTATTTTCATACCATCGCTCAGTGGTGTTAAATTAAAGTGGTTGTAAACTGAGAAATGCTATAATCCCCTCTTTTGCATGAAGATATAGTGTGCAGTATCTGTGTTTTTTTAAAATTGTTCCGCAAAATTCCCTTATTTTACAGCGCTGCTGGGTGCTCAGGTTACCTGCCAGCTCTCTCCTTCCCCAATTCGAGCACTACAGCGGGAGTGGCTGAGATTCCACGCTGACGGCACCCTGGAGAAGAAAGGGGCAGAGCGGCAGGATGTGATCAACCAGGTTTATTAGAACATAGAGGGACAAATGAGAGCACAAGCGCTATGCTGTGTATCCTTTAAAGCAGGATCAGGATTATTTTTATTGTTTTTAGGGTTACAACCACTTTAATTGACTGTCGCATGTAACCTTTAATTGGATTTTATTAAAATTATTTGGGTTTCTATAACCAAAATTATTCAAAAAACACAATTGAAAGCGCTATTGAAAATTAAATCCTAGGCCTTTAATCCAAACGTTCTTACCTGGAGATTCTGCCAGTACCAACTCCCACTGTTATGGCTGACAAAACTAAGCCACAGTCTAGTAATTAGCATCAGTGTTGTCAGCCTCCTGTGAAAGTCCCTTCAGTTGGCTGTTGGGGTGCCTATTGGTATACTTTACCTGCGTTGTTGGGGAGAGGGCAGGATTCAGTGGTAGCAGTGGTTGCTAAAGTGATGACAGACTGGTAAATGGAGAAATACGCATTTTATACTTCACTTTGACCGCTGGACCCAACTTATACAGGGGATATGTCTGATCATTGGGCTCTGAAGAAAACGATTTTGGAAGTAATGTCATCACTTTAGTGATCACTGGTAGCACCACCACCCGACAGGCAGACTGGCAACAATGTTCATTTTTTCACCTACTATGTATAGCTATAAATCAGATCCTGTTAACTGTTTAAATTTTTTCTACTGCACAAGTCCTGTGATTATTTCTGTGATACAGATTTATTCACTGCTTGTGTGCACTATACAGTAGTTGAATAAATTCTGACACACTGTTCCCAAATTAGTGCAACACTGTTTCTATTTTCCTTCCATTCACCCCTACTGGCAAATGCTGTTCTTTGTACCCACATCTGCTCTATAATTTAGGAGTTTTTTTTTTTTTGGAGTACGCCAGTTTTTTTCAGCTGCCACAATTTAATTTCCCTTGGATACTACTGTATAGTCTAAACTCTGTCAGAATCTATTGGGGTTTACATTTTGCTGTGCTCTGTGAACTATAAGGTTACATTCACATGGACTCTGTGCTATGGCTGCATGCAAACTGGCCAATTAGCTGCAGCAGTTTGTGTGCTACAAGAAACTCCACAGAAACGCTGTCTGTGTATAAACACTGGGGTAGATTTACTAAAATTGGTGCACACAGAATCTGGTGCAGCTGAGCATGGTAGCCAGTCAGCTTCTAACTTCATCTTGTTCAATCAAAGTGATATTAAAGTTTTGTTTATTTGTTTTTTTAATAACAAACATGTCATACTTACCTGCTCTGTGCTGTGGTTTTGCACAGGGCAGCCCATATCCTCCTCTTCTCGGGTCCCTCGCCAGCATTCCTGGCCCCTCCCTACTGTCGAGTGCCCCCACAGAAAGCACTTTGCCCCTTCTCTCTTCTCATTCTCACTGACTTTGATTGACAGTAGCGGGAGCCAATGTCGCTTGCTGCTGTCTCACCCATCAGGGAGGTAGAGTCCTTGAGGTGAGCTAAGGCTCTCCTCCAACATTGCTGGATAGAGAGGGGGCTCAGGTAAGTATTAGGGAGGCTGAGGGGGCTGCTGCACAAAAGGTTTTTATCTTAATGCATAGACTGAATTGAGATATAAAATAGAAAAAACTTCTGCCTTTAGAATCACTTTAAGCTTTGCCAGTAAAACCTGGAAGCTGATTGGTTTCTTTGCAGAAGTGAGCCTGATTTTTCACTCTCCAGCTTTAGTAATTAAACCCCTCTGTCTGCAGTCAGGGTTGGTTGAAGCCTCAGTTTGAGGGATTGCATATGACCAATGGCAGTGCTGGCCACTGATGTGTCTGTACACATCTGACAGCCACTGCTGATAGTTGCTGCTTTTTTGCACACACTGGGGTTGATTTACTAAAATTGGAGAGTGCACAATCTCTTGCAATTGTGCATGGCAGTCAATCAGATTCCAACTTCAGCTTGTTCAATTAAGCTTTGACAAACAAGCCTGGAAGTTGATTGCTTTCTATGCAGAGTTTCACCATATTTTGCATTCTCCAGCTTTAGTAAAGCAAGAATCCACTGGTTCTTGCAGGCATCTTCCCCTGGCCCCTTGTGTGTGCCCATGAATGTAGCCTAACTGTGTATTAAAACCACATTACACTGTTTACAGTTAAAGCGGAACTAAACCCTCCCATCCTTTTCAGCCAAGGAAGCTGCCATCTTAGCATTTATTTGATCTGCATTTGTCATGGTGCTGCGCATGTGATCGTTTATGACACCAGCCATTTGAAGTGTGGTTGAGAGCACAAACAAATGTGAATTAGAAATCCAGGCATGCCGTGGATGTAACTGTTTTTTGAAACCATTAAATCAATGGTTTTAGTTGCGCTTTAAGGTTAAACTTTTATATTATGAAAGGAGAAAGTCATACATTACAGCTGGCTATACGCTTTTTTTTTTTTTTGCTCAGCCTGTTGTTTTCTCCATCCATGCTAAAGGCATGAAAGGATAAATTGCGCTCTCCAGGCTATTGAATTCTGACAATTCACACAACAGCTGGTTAATTCACACAGAATGAATGTACATACAATTTCACTAGACGAACAGCCGCGTAAATTGTTTAAAAAATAGATTCTTTAGTCTAGGTTTGTGCAGTTAGGTTTAGTCAACTGCTTTTTCAGTGTGGAAAAACAGAGGAAATAAAAAGAGGAGAGAATAGACTATTAAAGGGGTTGTAAAGGTAAATGTTTTTTCACCTTAATGCATTCTATGCATTAAGGCGAATAAACATCTCACACTGCCGGCGCCCCCAGTCCCCCCGTTTTACTTACCTGACCCCTCGAAAATCCCGTGCTCGCCCCCGCTGTCCTCTTCGCCGCTCAGCCTGGCCGCTGATTGGCTGGAGTGGATGGATTGAAAGCAGCGCAGCCATTGGCTCGCGCTGCTGTCAATCACAGCCAATGACGCAGCGCGCTGGGGGCAGGGCCGTGTGATACAGTGAGTGGCTATAGCTGCCGGCTGTATCACGGGAGCGCACCCACAGGTGCTTCTCACCATGCGAGGGAGCTCGTATGAACGTGAGAAGTACCTGCGAGAGGAAGAGGAGACAGCCGCCGAGGGACCCCAGAAGAGTAGGTTCGGGGCCACTCTGTGCAAAACGAGCTGCACAGTGGAGGTAAGTATAACATGTTTGTTATTTTAAAAAAATAAAAAATTTTACTTAATTGATAAGCTACTCTAGCGCCACCCCCGAAGGAGCCACTTGGTAAATTTGGGTTCTCTAATCTCCACCTCAACCCCAAGGATGACCTGAGCCCCTCTGGCACACCTGCTTAAATTAAATTACTGCAAACACATTTAACCAGTTGCCGACCGCCGCACGACGATGTACGTCGATAGCATGGCACGGGCAGGCATATTGGCGTACATGTACGTCCCTTGCCTCCCGCGGGTCGGGGGCCCGATCGGGCCCCCGCCCGGTGCCTGCGGCGGTCGGTATTCGTGCGGGAGCGATCCCGGACGAGGGGACGGCCATTCGTTCATGGCCACCCCCTCGCGATCGCTCCCGACGAATAGGAATCCCCCGTGACATCACTTCCTCTCCTGTAATGTAAACACAGGAGAGGAAGTGATGTATTCTCTCCTCCGTGTCGGTATTTTTCGTTCCGACACGGAGGAGAGCGGATCGGTGAGTTGCACCAACACTCTACACACACAGTAGAACATGCCAGGCACACTCACACCCCCCCTTTACCCCCCGATCACCCCCCCAATTACCCCTGCCCCCCAGTCACAGTGACACCAATGTCTTTTTTTTTTTTTTTTTTTTTTTTTTTTTGCATTGGTGTCATTTGTGACTGTAATAACTGTTAGGGCAGTTAGAGTTAGCCCCCTTTAGTTCTAATGTACCCCCCTAACCCCCCCAATAAAGGTTTAACCCCGTGATCACCCCCCGTCGCCAGTGTCACTAAGGCTGGGTTCACATTGCAGCGGTTTATGAGAACGAATGTGATTCGCACCGCACTGCAGTGCAAATCACATCCGATCTCTGTGCGATTCGAGTTCAGCCATTCGCCGCACCCGCCGCACCCGCCACACCCGCCGCACCCACCGCAAATTCGCACGGGACCCTTTTTTTGGCCCGCAGCAGAATCGGATCGCATGGGTGTTCACACCATGCGATCCGAGTTTGCAGATCGCACTGCGATATGCGAACTGATCTGGGGGTGTCAGTAACATTTCACTGACACTCCCAGCAGTTCGCATAGGGCAGTGTGAACTGCCGCCGGGAGGCATGCGATGCGGGAACCCGCCGCGGATTTGCGGCGTTTCCGCATCGCTCCAGTGTGAACCCAGCCTAATAAGCGATCATTTTTCTGATCGCCGTATTAGTGTCACAGGTGACGCTAGTTAGGCAGGTAGGTATTTAGGTTCGCCGCAGCTTTTTATAGCGCCAGGGACCCCCATATACTACCGCATAAAGCCCCCTGATTGCCCCCTAGTTAACCCTTTCACCAGTGATCACCATATAACTGTTACAGGTGACGCTGGTTGGTTAGTTATTTTTTATAGTTTCAGGGCACCCGCCATTTATTACCTAATAAAGGTTTAACCCCCTGATCACCCGGCGGGTGTCATTTGTGACTAATAACTGTTAGGGCAGTTAGGGTTAGCCCCCTTTAGTTCTAAGGTACCCCCCTAACCCCCCCAATAAAGGTTTAACCCCGTGATCACCCCCCGTCGCCAGTGTCACTAAGGCTGGGTTCACATTGCAGCGGTTTATGAGAACGGATGTGATTCGCACCGCACTGCAGTGCAAATCACATCCGATCTCTGTGCGATTCGAGTTCAGCCATTCGCCGCACCCGGCCACACCCGCCGCACCCGCCGCAAATTCGCACGGGACCCTTTTTTTGGCCCGCAGCAGAATCGGATCGCATGGGTGTTCACACCATGCGATCCGAGTTTGCAGATCGCACTGCGATATGCGAACTGATCTGGGGGTGTCAGTAACATTTCACTGACACTCCCAGCAGTTCGCATAGGGCAGTGTGAACTGCCGCCGGGAGGCATGCGATGCGGGAACCCGCCGCGCATTCGTGGCGTTCCCGCATCGCTCCAGTGTGAACCCAGCCTAATAAGCGATCGTTTTTCTGATCGCTGTATTAGTGTCACAGGTGACGCTAGTTAGGCAGGTAGGTATTTAGGTTCGCCGCAGCTTTTTATAGCGCCAGGGACCCCCATATACTACCGCATAAAGCCCCCTGATTGCCCCCTAGTTAACCCTTTCACCAGTGATCACCATATAACTGTTACAGGTGACGCTGGTTGGTTAGTTATTTTTTTATAGTTTCAGGGCACCCGCCATTTATTACCTAGTCTCACTAGTGTACCCCTAAATTTAGGGGTGTCTACTTTCCAAAATGGGGTCATTTGGGGGGGGTTTGTGCCATCTTGGCATTTTATGGCCTTCAAAACTGTAACGCCCTTAGAAAGCCTGAAGGCGGTGCTTGGTTTTCGGGGCCCCGTACGCGGCTAGGCTCCCAAAAAGTCCCACATATGTGGTATCCCCGTACTCAGGAGAAGCAGCAGAATTTATTTTGGGGTGTCATTTCACATATGCCCATGGCATGCGTGAGCAATATATCATTTAGTGACAACTTTGTGAAAAAAAAAAAAAAAAAAAAAAAGTTTGTAATTTTCCCGCAACTTGTGGCAAAATATAAAATATTCCATGGACTCAACATGCCTCTCAGCAAATAGCTTGGGGTGTCTACTTTCTAAAATGGGGTCATTTGTGGGGGTTTTGTGCCATCTTGGCATTTTATGGCCTTCAAAACTGTAATAGGTAGTGAGAAGTGAACTCAAAAATTTACGCCCTTAGAAAGCCTGAAGGCGGTGCTTGGTTTCGGGGCCCCGTACGCGGCTAGGCTCCCAAAAAGTCCCACATATGTGGTATCCCCGTACTCAGGAGAAGCAGCAGAATTTATTTTGGGGTGTCATTTCACATATGCCCATGGCATGTGTGAGCAATATATCATTTAGTGACAACTTTGTGAAAAAAAAAAAAAAAAGTTTGTAATTTTCCCGCAACTTGTGGCAAAATATAAAATATTCCATGAACTCAACATGCCTCTCAGCAAATAGCTTGGGGTGTCTACTTTCTAAAATGGGGTCATTTGTGGGGGTTTTGTGCCATCTTGGCATTTTATGGCCTTCAAAACTGTAATAGGTAGTGAGAAGTGAACTCAAAAATTTACGCCCTTAGAAAGCCTGAAGGCGGTGCTTGGTTTTCGGGGCCCCGTACGCGGCTAGGCTCCCAAAAAGTCCCACATATGTGGTATCCCCGTACTCAGGAGAAGCAGCAGAATTTATTTTGGGGTGTTATTTCACATACGCCCATAGCATGTGTGAGCAATATATCATTTAGTGACAACTTTGTGTAAAAAAAAAAAAAAAATTTTTTTTTTGTCATTATTCAATCGCTTGAGGCAAAAAAATAAAATATTCAATGGGCTCAACATGCCTCTTATCAATTTCCTTAGGGGGTCTACTTTCCAAAATGGGGTCATTTGGGGGGGTTTTGTACTGCCCTGCCATTTTAGCACCTCAAGAAATGAGATAGGCAGTCGTAAACTAAAAGCTGCGTAAATTGCAGAAAACGTACCTTAGTTTGTAGATGTGACAACTTTTGCGCAAACCAATAAATATACAATTATTGACTTTTTTTTTACCAAAGACATGTGGCTGAATACATTTTGGCCTAAATGTATGACTAAAATTGAGTTTATTGGATTTTTCTAATAACAAAAAGTAGAAAATATCATTTTTTTTCAAAATTTGCGGTCTTTTTACGTTTATATTGCAAAAAATAAAAATCGCAGAGGCAATCAAATACCATCAAAAGAAAGCTCTATTTGTGGGAAGAAAAGGACGCAAATTTTGTTTGGGTACAACATTGCATGACCGCGCAATTACCAGTTAAAGCAGCGCAGTGCCAAAGTGTAAAAAGACCTCTGGTCATTTACCAGCAAAATGGTCCGGTCTGAAAGTGGTTAAAGACACATGTGGAAAATACTCTTATCCTGGCAGTGGATTATCACCAAAAACAGACACATACCTGGTAGTGATAAACAAATTGAATATATTATCATGGTTTAAAGCATATGGAAGCTTACAGCACTATTAAACCTTTCTGCAAATAATTAATACATTAGAAAAGACAGTCTTCAATACTTAGCAACTGTAAATTTAGAAAAGGACAGTAATCTATATGCCCATAACACCGACGCTGAGAGGGAGGAGAGAAGATCTATCAACTTCTCAGCTCCTTCTGGGCCACAAACACCATTGAAAGTAACAATACAAAAGCACTGTTCTGTAACGTTACAGGTCCTGAGTTGAAGGGTACTAGTATCTTCTACTAACAAACATTGTCGCCCTTTGTAAAGAGAGTAAGTTTAATCAAAAGTGAGACAGTAATCTTAGAGGAAATCATGTTAGGTAGTGGTTTGTAAGAACAGAATGGCTAAAAGTGGCAGCTCCAAACAAGCATCCTCTGACAGTAGAAATTAGAATAGGTGTCTGCATGCAGTGCCTGTACTGTGCCAAGAAAGATGTTGGGTTTACACCTGCCCACCTATACTCTGGGTGATGACACAATGGCAGTCCCAAATGGTGGTTCAGGCTTCTGGCAATGTTTTAAGGCACTGGATCACCTCCTGACGGCCGATCAGGATGGCTGATAGCTGAACTGGCAAGGTGATGGGACACTGGCCAACAGGACACCTGGATGGGTCTTGTAATCCCCGAAGCAGTGCGTGGGTTTTCTCTGCTGGGCTAACTGGCGCTGAGTTGCTGAGCAGTGTCACTGGGCTGAGGAGGACCGTGTGGATGACACTTTTGCTGGCTCCTTTATCCTCATTCTCTTAGCAGTAGTCTCTGGAAAAGCGTGGCTCTCTCTAGAATGCTGGTAGACAATGTGGCCCTCTCTTTCTTAGGTGGAGTTCCACTGCACAGTCCCATCACCTCCCCACTCCTGTCCTCTATCCGCTTTCCTCACAGTAACTCTTCCCGGTAGTCTAAAGAGAAACGTGGCTTTCTCTCCCTCTGTTGGGTCACACATTCCCTGGTGTCAGCGGGTGTCTCTTCGCTCAATCAGATGCTGTTACCTCAGACCTGTTCCTCACTCTCCTCAGACAGCCTTCCTCAGATCTTCTGTCAGCACTCTCTCTGTAGTACTGTGTGGAAAACCTTTCTCTCTCTCTTTTCTCTCACCTCAGCACTTCCCTCTCCTCATTTACCTCAGCACTTCCTGAAACTCCCCTTTTTCCCAGTGTGCTCTGTGCCTCTGAGTTTTCTGGAAGGACCAGTCAGCATCTCTCTCTCTCCATCTTGTGGCCAAAAAGAAAAATTGCATTACAACATGCCTGATACACTACTATTTTAGTTTTAAACTTCTTGCTTGGTTATTTTCAATATGGGACTTTCCTATCCAGTAATTTCAGTAGACTAGATTAGAGCATACAAAAATTTAACCACATGTATTGCACACACTTAGCCCCTGTACACACGGTCGGACATTCTGCCAACCAAATCCGTTGGATTTTGTCCGACGGATTTTGTCCGAAACTGTTGCACACGGTCGGACCAAGTTGTCGGAAAATCCGATCGTTCAGAACGTGATGATGTTATTTCGTTATGTCTGGACTATGTTCAGGCTAGTAGCCAATAGCTTTGGTGTAGGAATTTTATCTGAGCATGCGTGGCACTTTGTCCGATCGGAATTCTCTACACATGATCGGAGTATGTCCGATCGGACCAGTTTGTCAGAAAATATTTCCAACAAGTTGGAAAATTGGGTCCGACGGATATTATGACGGAAATCAGTCCGATGCATACCACACATTATCCGACAACACGGTCCAATAGGACACATTCTGACGGATTCTCCGACCGTGTGTACAAGGGCTTAGAGTATGAAAAATGTATGATTTACCAGAAATACTCAACATATTTTGCCCCTTTTGCAAACGATGGAGCATAACGACCATGCACTATACCATCTTATTGTAAAAATCTCCTTTAGATTTACTATTAACTATGTAGTACAAGCACTGGCATTATTTGATTTGTGATTTGAAAAGTTGAATGGATTGTTTAGGTTTCATCTAATATATTTAAATTGTATAATTACCTTACGTTCACACCTATTTGTTTTTTGGTGCATTTTTCATTTCGTAAAAAATGCACTACAGTCCATTTAACATGGTTTCCTATGGATGTAGTTCACATCTGTGCATTTTGCGGAGCTGCATTTTTTTTAAAAGGGTCAGGGACTTTTTTTCCCACAGTAGATTGCATTTTGCATGTAATAGACTTTAATGGAGTTGCACCAAAAATGCAAGTGCTGCATTTTTGATGCGTTTTGCATTTTCTTTTTTGTTTAAATCCACTGTGTATATTTGGTTGCTAAGGAGCGGGCCTTAGATGAGTTGTCAGCTGTCAGCGATGTTCCCTGCTCAAAGCTGAATGTAAATAAAAAAATTACAGACAAAAAAAAAAATCTGGAAAAATGGTGGAGGGGAACCCCATGCCAAGATGTAAAAAAAAAATGGTGTGGCGTCCCCCTTGAATCCATATCAGACCCTTGTCCGAGCAAGCAGGTCAGGAAAAGGGAGGGGAAGAGCGAGTGCCCTTTCTGAACCATATCAGGTCACATGCCCTCTACAGGGGGAGTAGCAGTGGGGCAGGGGTGCATGCACCAGTCGGTGATGTCACAAGGAGGTGGGCCACAAGGTGACATCAACAGGTGGCCACTCCCTTACAGCATAGATGTCAACCTAGTGTTAGATTGTATTGTCTATAAAAATCCTTTGACTCCTGAGCAGTTAAACCAAAGGAGCTGAAGCCAAGGGGTTGCAAAGGATGCCGGGTCTTGCACTGTGCCTACGCAGCCGCTGGAAGACCTGGAAAGGCCACAAGATACATAGGAACAGTGACTTTGGCATTCACCAAACATTCAATTCAGGTGTAGCTCCCTGATGCATGTGTTTCAAATTAAAGTGACTGGTTCACCTACAGCAAATATTTGGTGAATGTCACATTCACTGCTTTATAAATAAATTGTGACAGTATCACAGCAATGTTCATAGTGAAAATCTTATGCAGTACCATAAATGCATTTGGAACTATTTTAATAGGCCAAATCATCAGTGTTAAAAAGCATGTTCCAAAAGTAAATGATTTCCATATAACTGAAATTTGCATTTTCTAACAAATGTGATGCATTTTGAAACTTGGATATGGCACAATAAATCATTGTTTGTCATTATTAATATGGTAAAGGTTAGGCTAGGAAGTATATTCTAATTATAATGTATACTGTATATCATTAGCTGCTCTGGGAATGTTTTAGGAACAGAGGAGAGACACCATTTTTATGCTATGAGAATTAATGTTTTTTCCACTGATGTGCTGGAATAATTAATTTGATTTTTAGCTGGTAAATTTCTTCTTGATTGCATGTTGGTGTCATCTTTATGTCCATAGTACATATACCATGCCAGTATTCACTACTATTCCATGTCCCACATGCATTAGTATGCATTTTTGCAGATACCATCTCTGAAGAGTAACAGAAATTATCCAGCAGGTTCCCCACATTTTCTTTGGGTTCCTTATATTTCCTCACCAAAGTAAACAGTGGGACAGGCCAAAACTATTTTTGTTTTGAATAAAGCAGGCAAGAATTGGGAGAGATGTTCCCAGCTTGATAGCAAGACGCTGCGATTAGACCTTTTATAATTTTAAAATCCATCTTGGAGGGTGAAAGTGTGTCCACTGGGAGTGGTGGTGGTTACACTGAAATCTTTTTTGTTTTGGATAAAGTAGCCAAGGATTAAAACATGGGAGCGTTCCTCCCAGCTTAATGGGAAGACATTGTGATTAGACCTTTTATAATTTTAAGGTGCAGCTTGGAAGGAAAGAGTGTGTCCACTGGCAGTGGTGGTGGTTACACTGAAATCTTTTATATTCAAGGTATAAAAAAAAATTCAAGAGAACCAGTTTGTTGTTTCCAAACAAGCTCTTAAATATTGGGGACTCTTATGCCACATACACACGATCGGACTCCCTGGCAGACTTGGTCCAGCAGAAAATCCGCTGGACTTTGCAGCAGAGGTCCGCTGGACTTTCTGAACGAGCGGACTTGCACACACGAGACCACACACGAACGGACTTTCCGGCGCACTAGGTCCAACGGACTTGCTGCAGAACTTTTGATGGAGGTCTGACGACTTTGCAAATGAACGGACCTGCCCACACATGGACTAAAGTCCGTTCATTTTGAACACTGACGCCTTGCAAACCCCGTCGCCTGGTATGGGTTTTAAGGGTTTTAAGGGATCCCCGCAAAGTCCATACCAGACCCTTATCCGAGCACAAAGCCTGGCCGGCCAGGAAAGGGGGTGGGGAGCGCCCCCCCACCCCTCCTGAACCGTAACAGGCCGCATGCCCTCAACATGAAGGGCACCCCAAAGCACCTTGTCCCCATGTTGATGAGGACAAGGGCCTCTTCCTGACAACCCTGGCCATTGGTTGTCGGGGGTCTGCAGGCGGGGGGCTTATCAGAATCCGGAAGCCCCCTTTTATAAGAGGACCCCCAGATCCCGGCCCCTCACCCTATGTGAATGAGTATGGGGTACATCATACCCCTACCCATTCACCTGGGGGAAAAAGTGGCAATAAAAAAACACACTACACAGGTTTTTAAAGTAGTTTATTAGGCAGCTCCGGGGGTCTTCTTCCAACTCCGGGAGACTTCTTCAGACTTTGGGGGTCTCCTTCTGACTTCTCCGTGCTTTCCGGTTCTTCTTGCCAGACTTCTCCGCTATCTTCCGCTCTTTTGCCAGCGGAGAAGCCCAGCTTTCTCCTTCGTTGTTGCCGTTGTCGCCGTCTTCTTCTTCTGGTCTTCCGATGTTGACACGACGCTCTCTCCCGCTGTAATGCCGTGGGCACGTTGCGCGGCGACTTATATAGGCATGAGGGGCGGGGTCACCCGGTGATGTCACTCGGTGACCCCACCCCTTATGCCTATATAAGTCACCGCACACCGTGTCCATGGCATTACAGCGGGAGAGAACGTAGTGTCAACATCGGAAGACCAGAACAAGGAAGAAGAAGAAGACGGTGATGACGGCGACGATGAAGGAGAAAGCCGGGCTCCTCCGCTAGCAAAAGAGCAGCAAAAGAGCAGAAGATAGCAGAGGAGCCCGGCAAGAAGAACCGGAAAGTGCGGAGAAGTCAGAAGAAGACCCCCGGAGCTGCCTAATAAACTACTTTAAAAACCTATGTAGTGTGTTTTTTTTATTGCCACTTTTTCCCCCAGGTGAATGGGTAGGGGTATGATGTACCCCATACTCATTCACATGGGGTTGGGGGCTGGGATCTAGGGGCCCCCTTATTAAAGGGGCTCCCGGATCCTGATAAGGGTTGTCTGGAAGAGGCCCTTGTCCTCATCAACATGGGGACAAGTTGCTTTGATGTGCCCTTCCCCAAAGCACCCATCCCCTCATGTTGAGTGCATGCAGCCTGGTACGGTTAAGGAGGGGGGCGCTCACTCTTCCCCACCCCCTTTCCTGACCGGCCGGGCTGCGTGCTCAGATAAGGGTCTGGTATGGACTTTGGAGGGACCCCCCACTCTGTTTTTTATGTGTAGGGGGTTACCCTTAAAACCCGTACCAGGCCATGGTGCTCGCAAGGTGTCAATCTCGCCGATGAAAGCAGCGACATTGAATTCCTTCTCTAGTCCCGTCGTACCTGAAGTCATGTTCAAAATGAATGGACTTTAGTCCATGTGTGGGCAAGTCCGTTAATTTGGAAAGTCTGTAGGACCAGAATACAGACGAGTGGACTTCCCGACAGAAGCTGGGTGCAGTGGAATTTCGGCAGAAAGATTTAAAACATGAATTTGGAGGTTTTAGTGTTGCGCAATATACAGGAAAGTAAAGGGGGGAAGGAAGGGAGGGGGGAAGGGGAGAGAATAGGCAAGGGAACAGGGAGGTTGTAAATAGGGAGATGGTAGTAAGAGATTGAAAGTATGGATAGTGACTAAATGTACAATAGTGCCCTTTAAATTAATAAAGTGCGTGATATACTAAAATGAGCAATAAAAATAGCAGTCATATATAAATGCCAAAAAATAAAGGTATCAATCGTAGATACTAAAAATATCAATCATAAATAATAAAGGTCAAAGAAGCTGTGCAAAGCTACAGTATAATGTGCCAAGTGGAAAAAGTAATAAATAAAGTGACAGTCCAAAATATATATCCAAAAATATATACAGTTTACAGGTATTCACATAAGCACAATCCCATGTGACATGCCAAGTGAAAAAAACGCAAATCTCAATGAGTCCAATAAGCATATAAACAAAATAAATATTCCATGCAGTGCGTTTGAGTGCAAATGATGCTAGCAGCAATACAAAACGTAGCAATTGTAAGTGAAAAAATATTGAGAAAATAAATAAATAAAAGTGCTGATGTCCAATATGAACTATTCAAAATAGTAAACGTGCTGTGTTCTAAAGAAAAAAACACTTTTCTTCAAACTCCAGTGACACGTGCAAGCATACAAGTGTAGTGACTTTTCCTTCTTGTTATCCAGTGAATGAATGGATGTGCCCTTACCTCACGGCTGTGAGGTTACAGCCTTAATCAGGTACTGATGAATAACTTGCTCCAGTTCCTAAGGTAAGTGTGCCTCACTCACGGCTGTAAGGTTACAGCCTTAATCAGATACTGATGAATAACTTGCTTCAGTTCCTAGGGTAAGTGTGCCTCACAAAATAAGGAGATGATAACCCATAGTGTAGTAGTTTGAACGAATCCAATTTATTAAATAAAACAACAGGGTACTCACATTAAGGAGTAAATGTATACAGCAGTATATAGAGCAAACGAACGGTGCGTCCCAGCGTCCTTCCTAGTGTCTCTCTCACTTCCTTCCTTGCGCATTCGTCACCGTCACGTGACTTCTTCAGGGAAATGAGTAGAGAGAAAGGAATTGTCTTTTTATGCTATAAATTAGTCATTACGGCGGCCATTTTCCTGTGGTCCGAAACCGGAAGTCCCGTGGCGGCCATTTTGGGTGAATTATGTCGCCGGAAATAGACCGGCAGGCATTAGATTGGAGGTTTACATAGCATAATTGTATTACGCCCAGGTCAGAGGAGCAGTGACACCAGGAGACTGCTCAGCACCTTAAATCTAATTAAATAAATTAAATATATAGCTTAAATCACAATTTAGGATAATTAAAAAGGCATTAAAAAAGAAAAAATCTTACGAAAAATCTAATTTAAAAATATACAAATATAAAAATAAAACGCACGGAGATGTATATAAAATGAACGGAGATGTATATAAAATCTATGTAGTACAAATGGGGAAAGAGAGGATATGTATGTTTACATCAATGTGCACATACATGAATATAGGAGAGGTATTTCTGAATCAGTCCCTGCTTATGAATATTTTTAATATTAAAATATTTTTAAAACCTAAATAATAAAAAGAAGATAGATAAAAGCTCATAAGGAGCAGAATTAAGACCAATGTCTAGATATAGTGAAAGGAGTCTAATGAATGGTAGGCATATTTAAATTAAAAATCACTGATAAAACAGTTCAGGTCAAAATCTATGTTTAACCCTTGAGGTGCAAAAGTGTCTAAGATAAAAATCCACTTCGATTCCAGTTGGCTCAATGTTCTAACTTTATGGCCTCCACGCCAATGTTTAGCATAAGGTTCTATACCCCAAAATTTCAACTGAGATGGATCTTTATTGTGGGCGGAGGCAAAGTGTCTCGATACACTATGCTTGTCAAATCCCTTTGAAATATTCTGTACGTGTTCCTTCAGGCGTACTCTAAGGGGTCTTTTTGTGCGACCCACGTATTGGAGACCACAGTCACACTCCGGTACGTAGACCGCTCCCTCAATGTTGCAACTTATAAAATCCTTTATCTCATACTTATTTCCAGTAGTTGTAGATGTAAACTCCTTTCTTTTCTTATTCTGACATCCAGTTTTTAAACAAGCATAACATCGTCTGCAGGGGAAAAAACCTTTTCCAGAGAAAAATGAAAAGTTGTTTTTAGGGGGATCCGGGATATTTTTTACTACCTTGTCCCGAATGGTTGGAGCCCGCCTATATATGAATTTGGGTTTTGAAGGAAGTATCTGCTGTAGTTGTCTATCTGCTAATAAGATGTTCCAATTCCATCTAATTATTTTCTCCACATCCTTGAATTGGGAACTGTAGTCGAGGATGATTGGTACTAGATCATCTTTGGGTGTATGTTTAGATTTGTCCTCTAATAGTGTTTTTCGGTCAATCTCCGCAACTTCCATGATTTTTTTATTAATGAATTCATTATCATAGCCTTTTTCCAAGAATTTATCTCTCAGGGTCTCTGCTTGTACTTTAAATACTTGATCATCAGTGCAGTTCCGCCTTATTCGCATTATTTGCCCTTTTGGTATATTGAACAGCCAGTTGTTATGATGGCAACTTCCTATTGGAAGGTAGCTGTTCCTGTCTACCTCTTTGAAATGTGTTTGGGAAGAGATTATATTGTCATTTTGCATAATTTCTAAATCCAGGAATTTGATGCTCTTGTCGCTGATCTCCCATGTTAGCTGGATATTTCTGTTGTTAATATTCAGGCCTTCTAGGAAGTTGATAAGTTGTTCTTTCTTACCCTTCCATATTATTATTATGTCATCAATATACCTTTTGTATAGTTGCAGGCCTTCTGGGATATTTTTCAGTACCTCTTCTTCTTCCCATTGTGCCATAAATAGGCCCGCCACACTCGGGGCAAATTTAGCTCCCATGGCTACTCCAGTTTTTTGGAAAAAGTAATTGCAATTGTACCAGAAGTAACTGTTTTTCAGGACAAAGTCCAGGCATTTGATAATGTATTTCCTCTGACTACATGGTAAGGTTGTATATTTCCTCAAACCCCATTTGACTGCCTCACACGCCTGATGGTGTAAAATTACTGTATATAAAGAGGCTACATCTGCTGTGGCCAAAAGCCACGGTTCTTCATTAGCAGGAAGATTATCTAGCAGTTGCAGAATTTGTTTAGTGTCCCTTAGGTATGCTTGTGTATTCTGGACTGCGGGTTGTAAATAGAAGTCGATGTATTGTCCCATGCGTGATGTTAATGAATCTATCCCATTAACTATTGGTCTTGGTGGGGGGTTACTCTGATCTTTGTGTATTTTTGGGACTGAGTATATAATAGGAGTACGACACGATTCCGGTATGAGATATTTTGCTTCTTTCTTGGTCAAAATCTCTCTTTTGAGACCCAGGTGGACTACTTGTTCTAGTGCCTTTCTGCATCTGAACATAGGATTACTTAGTAGACGTGTGTATGTGTTTTCATCTTGTAGTAAGCTTTCCATACTTGAATTATATTGTTCCTTGGAGAGGATCACAATCCCCCCCCTTTGTCCGCTGGTCGAATTACCAAGTCTTTTCTTTTTGTCAGTTTACGGATTCCACTCTTAATATGCTTGGGGTCTTCTTTCTTTCTAATTTTTAGTGACTTTAATTAGTCTGTCACAATCCTCTTAAAAACATCAATGTGTTTATTATCTTTTGCTGGTGGATTGAAAGTGGATTTATTCCTCAGGGTGCTATGTAGAGTATTGTCATTGGTGTGGGATATTTTAGTTCTGCAAGGGTTGCTAGCGATATATTTCTTAATGTTGAGTTTCCTCATATACTTCTGAATCCCTATATATGTCTGAAACTTGTCTAAATTTTTTTTACGGGAGCATATTTAACAATATAATTCAAGTATGGAAAGCTTACTACAAGATTAAAACACATACACACGTCTACTAAGTAATCCTATGTTCAGATGCAGAAAGGCACTAGAACAAGTAGTCCACCTGGGTTTCAAAAGAGAGATTTTGACCAAGAAAGAAGCAAAATATCTCATACCGGAATCGTGTCGTACTCCTATTATATACTCAGTCCCAAAAATACACAAAGATAAGAGTAACCCCCCACCAAGACCAATAGTTAATGGGATAGATTCATTAACATCACGCATGGGACAATACATCGACTTCTATTTACAACCCGCAGTCCAGAATACACAAGCATACCTAAGGGACACTAAACAAATTCTGCAACTGCTAGATAATCTTCCTGCTAATGAAGAACCGTGGCTTTTGGCCACAGCAGATGTAGCCTCTTTATATACAGTAATTTTACACCATCAGGCGTGTGAGGCAGTCAAATGGGGTTTGAGGAAATATACAACCTTACCATGTAGTCAGAGGAAATACATTATCAAATGCCTGGGCTTTGTCCTGAAAAACAGTTACTTCTGGTACAATCGCAATGACTTTTTCCAAAAAACTGGAGTAGCCATGGGAGCTAAATTTGCCCCGAGTGTGGCGGGCCTATTTATGGCACAATGGGAAGAAGAAGAGGTACTGAAAAATATCCCAGAAGGCCTGCAACTATACAAAAGGTATATTGATGACATAATAATAATATGGAAGGGTAAGAAAGAACAACTTATCAACTTCCTAGAAGGCCTGAATATTAACAACAGAAATATCCAGCTAACATGGGAGATCAGCGACAAGAGCATCAAATTCCTGGATTTAGAAATTATGCAAAATGACAATATAATCTCTTCCCAAACACATTTCAAAGAGGTAGACAGGAACAGCTACCTTCCAATAGGAAGTTGCCATCATAACAACTGGCTGTTCAATATACCAAAAGGGCAAATAATGCGAATAAGGCGGAACTGCACTGATGATCAAGTATTTAAAGTACAAGCAGAGACCCTGAGAGATAAATTCTTGGAAAAAGGCTATGATAATGAATTCATTAATAAAAAAATCATGGAAGTTGCGGAGATTGACCGAAAAACACTATTAGAGGACAAATCTAAACATACACCCAAAGATGATCTAGCACCAATCATCCTCGACTACAGTTCCCAATTCAAGGATGTGGAGAAAATAATTAGACGGAATTGGAACATCTTATTAGCAGATAGACAACTACAGCAGATACTTCCTTCAAAACCCAAATTCATATATAGGCGGGCTCCAACCATTCGGGACAAGGTAGTAAAAAATATCCTGGATCCCCCTAAAAACAACTTTTCATTTTTCTCTGGAAAAGGTTTTTTCCCCTGCAGACGATGTTATGCTTGTTTAAAAACTGGATGTCAGAATAAGAAAAGAAAGGAGTTTACATCTACAACTACTGGAAATAAGTATGAGATAAAGGATTTTATAAGTTGCAACACTGAGGGAACGGTCTACGTACTGGAGTGTGACTGTGGTCTCCAATACGTGGGTCGCACAAAAAGACCCCTTAGAGTACGCCTGAAGGAACACGTACAGAATATTTCAAAAGGATTTGACAAGCATAGTGTATCGAGACACTTTGCCTCCGCCCACAATAAAGATCCATCTCAGTTGAAATTTTGGGGTATAGAACCTTATGCTAAACATTGGCGTGGAGGCCATAAAGTTAGAACATTGAGTCAACTGGAATCGAAGTGGATTTTTATCTTAGACACTTTTGCACCACAAGGGTTAAACATAGATTTTGACCTGAACTGTTTTATCAGTGATTTTTAATTTACATATGCCTACCATTCATTAGACTCCTTTCACTATATCTAGACATTGGTCTTAATTCTGCTCCTTATGAGCTTTTATCTATCTTCTTTTTATTATTTAGGTTTTAAAAATATTTTAATATTAAAAATATTCATAAGCAGGGACTGATTCAGAAATACCTCTCCTATATTCATGTATGTGCACATTGATGTAAACATACATATCCTCTCTTTCCCCATTTGTACTACATAGATTTTATATACATCTCCGTGCATTTTATATACATCTCCGTGCGTTTTATTTTTATATTTGTATATTTTTAAATGAGATTTTTCGTAAGATTTTTTCTTTTTTAATGCCTTTTTAATTATCCTAAATTGTGATTTAAGCTATATATTTAATTTATTTAATTAGATTTAAGGTGCTGAGCAGTCTCCTGGTGTCACTGCTCCTCTGACCTGGGCGTAATACAATTATGCTATGTAAACCTCCAATCTAATGCCTGCCGGTCTATTTCCGGCGACATAATTCACCCAAAATGGCCACCACGGGACTTCCGGTTTCGGACCACAGGGAAATGGCCGCCGTAATGACTAATTTATAGCATAAAAAGACAATTCCTTTCTCTCTACTCATTTCCCTGAAGAAGTCACGTGATGGTGACGAATGCGCAAGGAAGGAAGTGAGAGAGACACTAGGAAGGACGCTGGGACGCACCGTTCGTTTGCTCTATATACTGCTGTATACATTTACTCCTTAATGTGAGTACCCTGTTGTTTTATTTAATAAATTGGATTCGTTCAAACTACTACACTATGGGTTATCATCTCCTTATTTTGTGAGGCACACTTACCCTAGGAACTGGAGCAAGTTATTCATCAGTATCTGATTAAGGCTGTAACCTTACAGCCGTGAGTGAGGCACACTTACCTTAGGAACTGGAGCAAGTTATTCATCAGTACCTGATTAAGGCTGTAACCTCACAGCCGTGAGGTAAGGGCACATCCATTCATTCACTGGATAACAAGAAGGAAAAGTCACTACACTTGTATGCTTGCACGTGTCACTGGAGTTTGAAGAAAATTGTTTTTTTCTTTAGAACACAGCACGTTTACTATTTTGAATAGTTCATATTGGACATCAGCACTTTTATTTATTTATTTTCTCAATATTTTTTCACTTACAATTGCTACGTTTTGTATTGCTGCTAGCATCATTTGCACTCAAACGCACTGCATGGAATATTTATTTTGTTTATATGCTTATTGGACTCATTGAGATTTGCGTTTTTTTCACTTGGCATGTCACATGGGATTGTGCTTATGTGAATACCTGTAAACTGTATATATTTTTGGATATATATTTTGGACTGTCACTTTATTTATTACTTTTTCCACTTGGCACATTATACTGTAGCTTTGCACAGCTTCTTTGACCTTTATTATTTATGATTGATATTTTTAGTATCTACGATTGATACCTTTATTTTTTGGCATTTATATATGACTGCTATTTTTATTGCTCATTTTAGTATATCACGCACTTTATTAATTTAAAAGGCACTATTGTACATTTAGTCACTATCCATACTTTCAATCTCTTACTACCATCTCCCTATTTACAACCTCCCTGTTCCCTTGCCTATTCTCTCCCCTTCCCCCCTCCTTTCCTTCCCCCCTTTACTTTCCTGTATATTGCGCAACACTAAAACCTCCAAATTCATATAGCTTAGGGAGTAGGTCAAGCTCCTCTCCAGTGTTTGCAGCAATTTTTTCATTTTCCTTGTTTGGTTGGTTGGCGCAGAGGTATTTTACACACCAAGATTTAAAACATATTTTAAATCTAGAAAATACGAAAAAAGCAAAACACTGCGCTACTTAAATCAAAATAGCAGCTAACATTCAAACATACAAAGTATAATAAACGTGAAATTTTTTTAAAATGTAGCGCTAAACAAACGTTAGACTCAAAAACGTATTTTTTGAGTGAATATAAGTGACCTGTACTCAACAAAGAGAAAGCTATTGTACTAATTAGAAAACAGGGCAGCATTACTTGCACCCCATATTGCTTTGTCCTTAGTTTATTTGTTTTTTGTGATCACATTTTATATTTGTATAATACGTATTTTTTTATTAAAACCAATCTTTTTTTTACCTACACCATCCGGAGCCCTTTCTTTTTCTTTTTCCTTTTATATGCTACCTGCATGTACCCCTGAATTGGAAGTGGGATACATTGGGTCCTTGAGGTACCTCCACCCTTGAGTATGGGAATCACTGGTTGGTAATCATTTGATCCACCTATCTCCATTCGGAACTGTGGACGCTCCTAAGAGGATTCCATATCGTGACCCTTCTCTCCAGAGGCTGGAGTACAATCCTTTGGGATTAAAAGCTCTTTAGACCCATTGTCGTATGGCATGCGGGTCCAACTGTTCTGGTAAGCGTATCCATTTTATACCTTCAGATTGTTGCATCCACAGATACTTCTACAGATCAACAGATTGCTGTGACGTGTCTCTTTGGTACCTTGATTTAAAGTCTATTTGAGAAGATTGGTCACGCTCTCTCCATATAAGTGGACTTGTGTACAGACTGATGAACTGGCAATAGTTTTCTTTTCAGGATCCACGTCATGTGACCCCACCGTTATTACATTGTCCATGTACTGTTGTATTTATATAGCACTAGGGATTATACTCTGCACATATTGTGGTTTGCACCTGTTTTCTAATTAGTACAATAGCTTTCTCTTTGTTGAGTACAGGTCACTTATATTCACTAAAAAAATATGTTTTTGAGTCTAACGTTTGTTTAGCGCTACATTTTTAATTTTTTCATGTTTTAAATCTAGGTCCGCCAGAAAGTCAGATCGTGTGTATGTATATATATATATATATATATATATATATATATATATATATATATATATATAAATTAAAACTTGAAAGGACCTCTGCGCTACTAAAAGTGACACGTGCTTATATGAACGGAAATGCTGCAGAATCAAATAGCGATCACCAATCACATAAAATAGAAATAAAAATGGTGCAAACAATGCAGATAATGGGCATAACCTCTTAGTGAATGAATGAAGTCAAACACATGACATATAAAGTCTATAAAAGTTGACTAAATATATAAAGTAGAATAATGTAAAGTGCTCAATGCCAAAAAAGTGCTGACAGTCCTTACAGTGCAAAACAGGTCTAACGTGCTAACAAAGTGCAAAAACTGGTGTCAACCAAAAATTGTTAAAAAAATGGCATCCAAGTGAGTGAGTGTGCTCTTGTCGACAAGATTCCCACTGTCAGACATTGGTTACAATTCCACTGGTGCGCTCACAGTGCTCTTACCTCATAGGCATTTGAAAGTGCCTTAAATAGTTACCTTAGCCATCTGTACGGGCCCTTGGATCCATCATACAACTGTGCCAAATGCTAAGATGAGCGTAAACTAGAAGTGTTGAATGAGTACTCGCATAGATGAACAGTATCCACATGTAAAGATGAATAAGGCTCAAATAGTGTATTACCCTAATAAACAGACTGATTTATTAAGCTTAAAAAGTGGCTGCTTACATTCAACATGTAACAAAATGGCCAGACAAATGGTACATTCGCCCTCGCCGACACCACCTACGTTACTTCTGGTATTGCGATGTTTAATTCCGGTCAACAGTAACGACTTCCGGTTCACGGCGATTACTTCTGGTTTGACTATATTACATATATTCAGGAGTGACCAGCCAAATTTCAGTTTGTGTGTAGCCCTCCCTGTTCAACAGAAGTCAATCATTAGATTGGCTCCTGTCGAATAGACCCACTGAAAAACTTGTAGCCAATTGGCTGCAGCATTGATCAGTGTATTCTGACAATGAAGAGGCAGTACTGATCAGTGTATTCTGACAGTGGAGAGGCAGTACTGATCACTGAATTCTGACAGTGGAGAGGCAGTACTGATCACTGTATTCTGGCAGTGGCGAGGCGGTTTTGAGCAGTGCATTCTGGCAGTGAAGAATCCCCACTGCCAGAATTCAATCTACTGTCAGGGGGGATTCCTGCATCCACCTAGTTTGTGTGCATGCAGAAATCTGTTAGTTCTGAATAAGGAAACAAAAGGAGCTGTGTGTACCTGGCTTAGAGAAGGCACAATGAACCATAGTGCGTTGCCTTAAAAATGTTAAAACACATGCATTAAAAAAGTGCAAAAATGTAATGGGCCCTAACTGTCTCAGTGGTAGTGGTCACCAGGACAACTAGAGGGTGAACGCAGACAGAAATGAAAACCTATTCCAGCTAACTCCAGGCAAAACTCTAAATGCACAGATGTAATTGATATATGAGAGCTCTTTTACCTGTAAAAGAATTTGTATTTTTGTTTATCTAGTTCAAAGATTTACTTAACTCTGCCACATAGCACCGCCTTGTCTGGCAGGCCAAGAGACCTGTTTTTTTTTTCTGCTGCAGTTGAGTAACTCTTACAGATCTCCTCCCTACCCACCCTCTAACTGAGCAGTGAAAAGAGAAGAAGCACAGAAGAAGAGCATATCTCATCATCACTCTGCTCTCTCCTCCTATTGGCACACTCTTTACACTTCAGCATAACTGATCTGCCCCTTGTGTTGTTTCTCCCTCCCCCAGTCTGGGCTTTACTATAAAAGGACTATAAAAGGCTGATACCAAGTCAAATGTAGGTACTTACCCTGCTTGTGTTAGGAGAAAAGCATTTAAGGATGTATTAACGAATATAGAATCGCATTAATATATATCTGTGTGTATTTCTGCATTAAATATGTGAGTATAGTTTAACTTTTACACTTATTATGATGGTGTATTAACTCAGCGTTTCTCAACTCCAGTCCTCGAGGCGCCCCAACAGGTCATGTTTTCAGGCTTCCCATTATTTTGCACAGGTGATTTGATCAGTTTCATTGTCTTAGTAATTACCACAGCTGTTTCATCTGAGGGAAATCCTGAAAACGTGACCTGTTGAGGCGCCTTGAGGACGGGAGTTGAGAAACACTGTATTAACTATCTAGTGAGCACACAATTGGACAGAGCTGGATGTGCTTTTGCATTTAAGTTACAATTTCTTCTTCTTAGACTGCCTCTTATGCCGCGTACACGCAACCGGACTTTTCCAGCAGACTAGGTCCGACGAAATCAGTTCGTTGAACAATCCGATCGTGTGTGGGCTAATCCAATTATTACTCATTAAAAAAAATCAGATGGACCTAGAATTAGAACATGTTTCAAATGTGTCCGACAGACTCAATTCCTATTGGGAAAACCATTCGTCTGTATGCTGGTCCGACGGACCAAATACAACGCAGGGGAAGCTATTGGCTACTGGCTATTGAACTTCCTTTTTTAGTCCCATCTTACATCATCACGTTCAAAATGAATTGTGTGGGCAAGTCCGTTCGTTCAGAAGGTCCGTCAGAACTCTGAAAGTCCGTCGGGAAGACCGTCGGACCTAGTTTGCCGGAAAGTCCGGTCGTGTGTACGCAGCATTACTCACACCTTTTATTAGTCCACATAAAGGATTAAAATGTCAGGATAAAAGTATAGGAGCTGCAGGTTTGATTTTTTAAGATACAAGGATTAGGGTTGTCATCCTTAACCTTGTCACTATAGTTTAGGCCAATATTCAAGTATGCTGCCAGTGGAGTCTGGACTTCTTATATGAATACTTTTTTCATTTTTTTAATTCACTAAGCAGCAAAAAACATTATAACAATAGATTCTGAGCTTGCATTTAAAAAAAAGCAAGTTGGCCATTACAGCTTTTCATAATATTATCCCAACAGGTTTCCTTTAAGAACATTTACCGAAAAATATGCACATTGTATTCCCTGCATAATGTTTGTGCATAAATGACCTATAAGCTTGTACATCTCACCATAGACACCACAGTGTAAATGCAGCCTCTGAAGAGAAAATCTGTAAACCAGCTTTCCGAACAGCTGTTCCAACATCTAAATATAGACAAAAATGCAAGAAGTAAAAAGCAGGAGACTCGTTTGGGATTATATAACCCTGTGAGCTTAGAGGCTTAACCAGCAAAATAAAATACGCCAGACAGAGCAGAGGAAAAGGTGTAATGGTCAAGTAACCTGTCCTACACCTAACACCAAAGTGTTTTAAAAGTACAGCTTAACCATTAATAAGCTCCCACCAGAGTCGGTCTGTCCCAACCATGATGCCCTTATGTTGCTTTTCAAGAAAAAGTAAAAATCTAAAATTTAAACCACTGTAGATTTTCTTGTTTTTGTTTTCAAAAAGACACTTTTTTTTTTTGATTGATTTTTTTTTGAAATATCAAAATGTTTCAGGAAAATGTGTTGAGCTAAGCAGTCAACCTATTTACTTACTTAATATGAAATGTTAATGAAGTAGGAGTTTACAAAGTGAAACAAAATAAAAACTACAGTTAAAAGTAAGCAGCCATAACTGCATATTCATTAGTATAACATTTTTATAAGCTACTCGTAATATCTACTTTAAGTTTAAAGGGTGACACAATAAATTTCCTAGCTCCTTTTTCTTTAAAGGAATGATTGAGCCTGCCATGTGTGTTTCTATTTCCACCGTCCTGATGAACAGACTCCTAAAACATAGCAGGGTCCCTTCTAAATGTTACTGTCTACCAACAACACATACCAGTTGAGTTAGACAACTCTCAAGGAAGACCTTCTGTTTAAGCCTCAGTCCTTAGTCTCTTAGCATAAATCTTGAGATCTAAATTTAATACCATTTTCACACTGGAGCAGAAGAGATAGGTGGGAACCCTTCATTCTAAAAATGGCTACGCTATTATAAATATCTAATTTGAACAGAAAGGAACCCTCTTTTTATCCATCTTGTATTAATACTGGTAACAATAGTCTCCTTCAGGCTGGGTTTAAACTGATGCAAATTGGATGCGGGCTTTCCTGCATCCAATTCGAATGACAGGAGAGTGTGACCGGCTCTCAAAGGAGCCGGTTCACACACCTCAGAGGTGGCCGCAGTCCACATTGAAGAAGGGTCCTGTGTGTCTTTGGCTCAGAATCAAGTGCAAATTCAGCCAAAAATTTGTATCTAATTTAGACCTGGATCGGTGTATCGGGATGCACCGGACCCCTGCTGTGAGTTTTCAGTTTTTGGGCTGTTTCTGATGTATTGGGTGGCAATAATGAGTAATTTTGGGTATTTACATAGGGAATTATGCAATATCTTTTTGCAAGGGGCCTAATTGTTTACTCTACAATACAGAAGCTTTGATGTAATATTAAAGGCTTATGTTTCTTTTTTAAATAATAAACATGTCATATTTACCTGCTCTGTGCAATAGTTTTCCACAGAGCAGCCCCGATCCTCCTCTTCTGTCCCCTGTCAGCGCTCCTGGCTTCTCCCTCTTGCCCTCATAGCAAGCCACTTGCTATGGAGGCACTTGTGCGTACTCACTCCCCAGCCTCCTCTATGTCCATAAGACACACAGAAAGTAGCTCAGCCCTGCCCCTGCTCCCTCCTCACTGGCTGTAATTGACAGAAGGGGGAGCCAATGGCTGTTGTGTCTCATCCAATGAGGAGGGAGAGACCTGGGAGAACCGCTGTTCTTGTGTACATCGATCAACTATGATCGGGCTCAAGTAAGTATTAGGTGGAGGGCTGGGGGGATGCTACATAGAATGCAGCATGCTAAGGGTGAAAATCCCTTAACATTTACAACAAAACAAGGATTAAAATACTATGTGTGTGCCACTGTCATGCTATCAACCTGAGGGCTCTGGTGCTATTTTAACTTGCCCACATACAAACACATATCTGCCCCGTGCCTATTTCTACAGGAGATATCTGATTAACTTGGTAGCTATACCAATGAATTTCACTTGAGGGGCTAAAACACTTCTCCATCTGAAAGAACATGCCAATATAATGTAATTAAAGTAGAACTATAGGCAAAACTTTGTTTTTAAATTTTGGATAGACCAAGGGATGGTTATAACCCCTGTCAGATTTTTTTCACCATCTGTGTTCCATTGCAGAGATTTTCCCTTCACTTCCTGTCCCATAGCCAAACAGGAAGTAAGATGAAATCACTGCAAATTAAGGGAATTCCTTGGGTCACCAGAACTAGTTCCCCCATTGGAAGATTTCCCCTTTTCTGGGGACAATTTGGGGTTTTATTTTACTTTCACTTAAGATGATAATGGTAAACAGGACAAATAGAGAGGGTGAATCTCCTTAACAGGGGCACAGACAGCAATAAATACTGATAGGGGGTCTAATCCCTCTTCCCTCTATCCAAAACCCCCCAAAAAAGTTTTGCCTTTATTTATAGCTTTAAATCTAAATGGAAAATGGATACCAGGTTTCATCAGTAGGAGACGCTGAAGGTAAAATCTGCCCTTGCAAATTCTGAGTTCAATAACTTTTGGCCAGAGATTTAAGTTATATAAGTGTTTCAGGGGGTCTTAAAAAAAACACAAGCATTAGTTGTAGAAAAGGGAAAACTCTTTCTTTGTAGCTCTCATTCTGGTTATGATTATTATCTAATATGACATATGAAAGCTCAACTTATAGATACACTTTACTAATCTCCATGTGTTAACTGTGCACCATGCTGTGAACTGCTACAATAATATATTGGTGCTATATAAATAAAAAATAAAAAAATAGTTGACGGTCTCTGTTAATTAGATTCCTTGAACTCTTTGCACACTTGCATAGCTGAGTGTAATTATAGCATGTGCCTTCATGCTTTAACACACTGCAGCATAAATACATTCCAGCCACGTCATATCGGTATGTTTGACCACAAGTGACCATTTGAGAACTCAAAGTGTTAATGACAAACATTTAAGGTTCCTATATGAAGATCTTAACTATTTACATCCTTACCAAGGAGTTGTCACTGAACACATCTGGATTGTTCTCATAGATGAATTTTTCCACTCTCTTTTGGCGAAGCTTGAACATCTTGGAGCCCTTATTGCTCAGTAAAGAAAGCTCCTCCAGCATAATGTCTCTGGGGACACTGATCTTCTTCCCTAAGTTTAGCCTGGAGCTTTCTTGCTCTCCTTCTCTTGCACCTAAAACAATAACAGTCATAGAATGTTGAATACTGCTCTTTAAAACCCTATCCACATATTACTGTCAGTAAAAAACATTATATTGTGATCCAAGCCTTCAGCAAATTCTGTAAGATTATCATGGTATTATCATGAGATTATAGGGATTCCAGAGTCATTGGATAGTTCTGTTCTCTAATGTCTCAGTCTGCACAGCAGGAAACATCTCCTTATTCACTCCCTTCATTAGTGGTACTGATTTCTGTTTCTCCCTGCTCTTAGCGGTGTCTATCCTGAAAATTAAATAACTTTGTTTGGAATTAAGACAGTGGTCTGGTTGTGGACTGCTTTTATCTTGATGGCAATATAATAATCCTACTGTCACGTAGATGGCAAGTCTAGATATGACATGTACTAAATGAAATTGTAGTGTAAATCTGCCATCTCTTTTTCCAAATAATATATTTTAAATACTTTTCTGGTACATTTTGTAGCGATCACAAGACTGCTTCTGCCTTACTGTAAGCAGACCTGACGTGCCTATGCATCACTTTAGCCCATAGATGATATGCTGGTAAGGAGAACGACAACACTACAGTAATTTGTGTATCTGTCTAAGCCCCTGTACACACGGTCGGAGATTTCCACAACCAAATCCGTCGGATTTTGCCCGTCGGATTTTGTCCGTCAGATCTTGTCCGAAACTGTTGCATACACACGGTCGGACAAAGTTGGTGAAAAAATCCGATCTTTCAGAACGTGATGACGTAATTTCGTTACGATGGGACTACATTCAGGCTAGTAGCCAATAGCTTTGATGTAGGAATTTGATCTGAGCATGCGTGGCACTTGGTCCGATCAAAATTCTATACACATGATCGGAGTATGTCTGATCAGCCCAGTTGGTCGGGAAATATTTCCAACATGTTGGAAAATTGGGTCAGACGGATATTCCGACGGAATCAGTCCGATGCATACCACACACAGTCGGATTATACGACGACACGGTCCGATAGGACACATTCCGACGGATTCTCCGACCGTGTGTACAAGGACTAAGGCTGATTTCAAATGGGCTATTCTGCTGTTGGTGAGACATCCCTAGAAGCAGAACCACCCGGTCAGGTTTGCAGTTACTTCTGTGGTATTGCTCCTTTGTTGCCTTGGGATGCTGCCTAATCTTCTTCAAATACCTAAAAGAAACTCCATTAAAAACAAGTGAGGAACAAGTTAGTGATCCTGTTGTTGGTGACAAGTGGATTGCTCATAGCCTTTTAAAAAAAATGATGTCATAGTTGCAAAAGATGCACACAAGCTTCAGTCTATATGGTGGGATATGTTTTTAATACGTTTTTTCTAACCAGTTATTAAAATCTTATTCTGCACAGTTTAAAGAAGTGTAGATTTGTGATAGAGCTAAAAGGGCTTATGGCTACAATTTAAGGCACTGTGATATTTGTACTACACAAATCTAAAACAGTCAGGCCTAAGCAAATATCCAGGAGGATTGCACATTTTGAATTCTATAATTGGTGGCATGGTACGGAAATGCAAAATGACATTGTCATCAACATTTGCTAAAGCTATAGAGTTAGGAATGGCAAAACAGGCGCAAGGAGAATGATAGATTCAATCTTTTTTTCTTAAAGTCAACTGCAATTCTTATTGCCTGCCAAGCACTTCGCAAGCTTGTATACATGGAGGCCACTGACATTTCCTACAGCAAAGACAAAGCTGTTCGGATTTTGGTGCTTGCATTGTGTCCAGCGTGATGAGCTGAGCTTGCACCCAAACAGGAAGTGTGTGAGATTGTGGCGACGGGCCACCCTGGAGCGGTGCTATATTGTTTTGTGTCTGTGCTGTGTTTAATGGGGGGCCATGGGTAAAGGCTAAAAATCAATATACCCTATTACAAGGCTTTCCAACTACAAAAATAGCACAGCTAGAAATAAGTTGTATATACTCACCGGTTAGTTCCATGATGAGTTTTGTGGACTTTTTCCTCTTGTTTGGTGCTGGAGTTCCTGATAATGGCATTATGAAAAAGTTTTTCTTTGATTTTCTTTCTATTGAGAAAGAAATTGAATAATAATCAGTAATGCATTTATTAAGGACAGCAATGCAAAGCATGAATATTAGATTTGATAGCTCCAGTTTATAAAAATATCATATTGTTTAAGTTTTTATCTCGCTTACTCTTTAGATAAACCTAAAAGGGTTGAACAATATACAGTAAAAGTAAATGATAACTATACATTTTTAAAGCGGCAAAATTGAACTAACCATGGCCTTACCATTGCTTTAAAAAATACTCTTGCACATTTAAACAGCACTGTGTTGCACTTTACATATATATAGGGTTGAGTTAAGGAAAATACCTCTGGGAAAGTAAATATAGGTAAACTTATTTTATAATTTTCAGTAAGTGTTGGTGGTCTCAATAAAATAGTTGGAAATTTTGGCATAAATGATGGGAGTTGAGAAGTGACCATCACAATAATGGCCTGTTGAATCTCTTCCTCTTCCTGTCACCTGATGAAATCATTACAATGAAAGGCATATATTGGGCCTCTCAAGGATCAGTGTCATCACATAAGGAAGTAGATGGTGATGGCTATCCACATGTAACTGTGCTGTTTGCACTTTACATTTGTGAGTGACTTTTGGTTATTTATGCTTATTTAAACTGTACTATAATATGATAAATAAATATTTTTTTCTCTTTAGTGATTGCAAATTAATTGGTCACATAAAGAGTTTTTAGAGGTCCATTAACCTCCCTGGCAGTATGATTAGTTCAGATTTTAGGTGCTGAAAGCGGTACAATTGTTTTGCATGGAAATGTGGTGTTTTATATTGTAGGCCTGCAATTCTTAGGAATAACTCTATTAAATCTGTTCAAACCAGAGTCTAGCAGACATCCTGGGTATGATAACATTTATAATATAATAAATAATGATAATAAATAATAATAAAAATTATTCAATAATGTAATCAAATCCAAAAACACTGAAATTTGCAGAATTGTCGCTGTCATTAGATTTAGTGTTTGATGATGAATTTCCCCACAAATCGCTATCGCTCAATTCTGCAAGTGATTCTAATTTATTATCACTGTTTTCTAGTTGGTCTAATATCACTTTTGACATAAAGGGACAGTTTTTGGTTGCTATGGACAATCTCCAAATTCCAGGCAGAAAAAAACAGTATTTATAATATAAAAGTGCATGCATGGCACTGGACAGACCACTAGGGACAAAGGGGGTGTGTATTTTTTTTTTATACAGTACTGTAATCTGTAAGATTACAGCTTTGTATATGTATTGTGTGTTTTAACTTTTTTGAATTTGGTGCCGATCTCCGCTCCCGTGCGTTGTAACGTTGCAGGGAACGGAGCTCGGGGCACTCGGGCACTGTGTGAATCGAGCGGAGGATGGCTCGCTCACACAGCATGGATGACATCGCTGGATCCAGGGGACAAGGTAAGTAACCTCTCCCTGTATCCTCCCTGTATCCAGTGATGCGATCCCGAGTCTGGCTCGGGGTTACCGCTCGTGGTACTGAAATCCCAGCCCAAGCCAGACTTGGGATCACCGCTAGGGAGGTTGAAGAAAAAGTACCACTGAAGGTTGGAAATCTTTGTTCAGCCCCTATGGGACATAGACATGTTGGGCTAATATGGACAATAGTGCACCTCCTTCCTCAACCACGGTCCACCTACATTGCTCTCAATAGGAGAGGAGGTGTGACATATGGTGCGCACAGAGCACAGCCAACACAAGCCCTGTCCCCATCCTCTGCCCAATGCCAGGAAGAAACATTGAGCAGAACAAGTAGAGGGAATGGGGCTGTGATGGCAGGATCCTGGAGCATGTGATACACAGAGGTGAGTTTGATTTTTTTTCACCACTATCATTCTGGAAGAACCTCAAGTTATTTTATAGTAGCGTTGAAGAGAGACGTATTAGCTGGCTGCTTGTGTTGTTTAAATGATGCCACGCTTAGAAAGAGCCCTATCATTGGCAACAATACATATGATAACATATGCCAGCTAATACTCTAGTTTCTTGCAGACAAATGAGCCCAGACTTATCTGCCCACTATTCTTAGGGGAGAGACTAGAGTAGTAGCTGGCGTGTGTTGTTGTGGGCTTGTGTTGTGGTGAATGATGCCACTTGTCACCAGCACACTGTGATTTACAACAACAACAAGAAATCTTCAGCTAATAGTGTAGCCCATTTACTCACCATGAACAGGTGCAGGCCCTTTTAACTTTTTCCCAAAACTCCCTGGGTTCCTGGACACAACCAGGTAAGATAAGTTACTTCCTTTTCTCAGCAGCTCAGAGAGGCCTTACCTGATGAAGCAGGCAGGTGATCTGCAGGCAGGTGAGAGACCCCTATCAATGCCAGTGTGCAAGCAGCCAAGCTGGAGTATAATAGCACAGCTTCTCCAAAACAGCTACTGTGGGGAGCACCTCCACAATTATTACCAGAGTACTGCTGTTCCAGCAGCATGGTGTGTCATCCACAGGCCTGGAATGCCTTTCAGCCATTTGCATTTGTTACCAGAGCTACCTGAGACATTACCATGAGGGACATTGCTTATGAGGACAGTAGCAAGTAGCTGTGTTCAGTGCTGTTTGAAGTAGTGATTCTCAGCTAGACTCTCTGTTGCTATGGGGTTTTAGAAAGAATAAGGTATGCAGCCACATATTACCCTGATTGACCACAGAGACATTACTGTGATGAGTCCATGTTTGTGCAGCTATCATAATCTGCTTGTGTTATCCTGCAGTTAAAGCATGCTCTTTGCCATTCAAACCCTGTTTTGCATTACTGATTAAACTTTGCATCTGTTTAGAAAACTGCAAGTTACAGTTACTCTCTGTCTTATCATTTGACCAATTATGCATCCTACTCAGTGGCGCCCCTCCATAGGGGGCGCATGTGCGCCGCTCCCCCAAGCTATTCACAAAAAAAAAGTGGTCACTTTAAGAGTGACCAAGCGCTGAATACTAGGCGCTCTATGAGAAGCTTCCCAGCTTGTAATTTGCTGATTGCAAGCTGGGAAGCTGATTTGCCCATGTTTAGGGCATGTTCAGGGTGCAAGCGATGCTCTCGCAAATACTCCCACTATACAGTGATTTGTTTCCATCCTCTAGTGCATTATTTCTATTGACGGGGACTGGAGGATGGTGGGTTGTGCTTTTTGCTTCACCACTTGCAGTTTCCCAGCTCACTATGCTAGTGTGCTGTGAACAGCAAGGGGCCTGTTGCCGGTATCTTGCAGAACCAGACTGGAGCATCCTCTTCTGCAGCCAGCCTCTGCCCTCTACAGATAAGACTGTGAGAGTAAGGGATCGGGGGAACAAGCTCCCTGGTTGTCTATAGAGAGGTGAGACAATGAAGCCAGCAATGTGTGTGAAGCTTATTACTTTCTCACTTTCTCCACTTCCCCATCTCCCTAACCTTCCTGCTTGGAGCGTGCGGCTGTGCTGGAAGACACTTACCTGGCTGTGAGGGGATCATGAGCAAGTCCTTAGGAGGGGAGGGGGGGTTGTACATGTCTACTGCCTGTGTGTGTGTTACACTGAGATGTGGGAGAATGCTGGTTGATTGTTAAGAGACCCCTCCCCTACTGTATACACAGCATGTCACAGTACACAGGGGCCCTGATAGACAGTCCCTGACCTGGACACCAGTCCCTCTCCTTCACCCACTACTGTGTATGGCATTGTCCAGGTCCCTCTTTAACTACTGCAGCTTTGAAAGATTTACCCCTCTTCATGACCAGGCCATTTTTAGCGATACAGCATTTTTGACCCCTTTCTTTTGGTGGTATTTGATCACCTCTGCAATTTTTTTGTGCCATAAACAAAAAAGAACGACAATAAAAAAAACTAAAAAAATATGGAGTGAAGTGGATGGGCCTCCACTGCAAGGGACACACTACTTCATTCCAGGGACACTCCCGGAACACACCACTTCATTCCACGAACACCCCACTTCATTCCAGGGACACTCCAGGGACACGCCACTTCATTCCAGGGACACTCCAAGGAAACACCACTTCATTCCAGGGATATTCCACTTCATTCAGGGACACTTCAGGGACACTCCACTTCATTCCGGGGACACTCCAGGGACACACCATTTCATTCCAGGGACACACCACTTCATTCCAGGGATACTCCACTTCATTCCTGGGACACCCCACTTCATTCCAGGGACACGCCACTTCATTTCAGGGATACTCTGGGGACTCTCCACTTCATTCCAAGGACAAGGACACGCCACTTCATTCCAGGGACACACCACTTCAATCCAGGGACAGAAAGGAGGTGTTGGATTATTCGTGGTAGTGGGAAACATTCCACTCAGAATTCGAACTGTCAGGTATCCTGGTCTGTAAATGGAAGATCCAAAACACCTCCCTCCTGTATAATAACCGAAAAAAATCAGCCCCCCCCCCCCCGACAGGGAGTTTGACAAGCTCTGTGTCTCCATCATGACACCCATTATAATGTCTCGCTACATTTGTAGACTATTCAATCTAATGTCATTCAAATGTTCCCAGAATCTGTCTTTAAGGCATCTAGTGGTACTTCCCACATATTGTATTATGCAGGAGGGAGGTGTTTTGGATCTTCCATTTACAGACTAGGATACCTGACAGTTTAATTTGTTATGTAAATTAGATTTTTCCCACTACCACGAGTGATCCTACACCTCCTTTCTGCATATTCTGTTATTGTGCCCGTGGATGGGTCTAATATTATTCCTTATGCGATCTTGATGGGCATTTATTGTCTGTTGCACATGGATATATATATATATATATATATATATATATATATATATATACATATATATATATATATATATATATATATATATATATATATCCATATGCAATATGATAGGGCCAAATTAGCCCATGTTTTTTATGATTTGGATGACTGGGTTAAACTGGGATCCCCAATAAACAAATAATAACAAATGGTCTTTATGGAGGAATTTTTCTCCTTTTAGTGACTTTTTATATGTACATTTTTTTACCCTCTTTTTCCAATGATAGCTTGTTTCTATCTTCCTTGCCATATAACAGAATGTTTTCATTGTTAGCCTTTATAGGATTATAAAGCATTATTTGGAGGGTATAATTCTAAGTTATATAAATATTTGATTGCTTAGTGTACTGTAGCAGTGGGCTCTTTTAGATGTGCTTCACCTGCAGCCTCAGAGTTATAAGCAGGCATGTAACCTTGAGCTAATCAGCAATGACTAAGCACAGGTATATAAAAGGCGTTTGCTGAATTTTTTGAGCTGGCTGCATGTCATGCCCTAGCTTTTAATGCAATTAAAATGTTCTTTATCATTCTGCATCTTTTGGCTCTGGACCAAACCTGGCACTGACTTGTTTTATAACACTGGAGACCTGATGATTTGCCTGGAGCGCTACAAACCCTTTTGTTTCACTTCGACCACAATAAATTCCTTTGCAGTGAATTGGACTTCTGGTACTGTGTTGATTGAAGTTTGACACTTGGATTCACAAAATTGTTTACCTAATTGTGCATCTAGAAATTTTTTTTTATGGACTTGGTTTATTGATGTTAAGAGATTATAATTCTGCATTAATGCTGGATTATACTGTGCATCTTCATCTCCAGAGTTTGGGGATATGCCCTGTTGTAAAGATGCAAGTTAAAAGGAAAATTTAACTTGGAGAAGGGATGTGGGTTGGTACAAATGTCATCATAGGAAAATGTGTACAAAGACTCTACAAATATATTTAACAAAGTTACATGCAGAATCTGTAACATTTGCCTCGCCCTAATAAAGAATCTTCCTTAGTCAAACTTTTTGCTCTGGTTAGGTGTCTTAGATGTGAGAAGTAAAGTTTCCTTCATCGCCGAGCTTCATTTTAAATAAATTAAACCAGGAGCAGTTGTTAAAGCTATCTTTATAGCTGCATGTTTTATTTGCATGTTTTACTTACATTATTTTCTATTATTTGTTGTTATTTTCCCACAACTATTAAATACTTAATTTGGTCTGGGGTAAGTACATAACCAAACCAATGAAAACACAAAAAAAAAAGTTTCAAACTCATGTTAAGGCGGTTGTATAGTTACATTTTTAACTTTGACCTACAGGTGCATACTAACTCATTATTCCTTTTCCCTTACAGGTGTAAAAAAAATAAAAAAGTCAGCGGGTTTTACTTTAAGGACTGATTCACACCACAGCACAAGTGTTACAGCACTTGCGCAAAGATGCATTAAAGTGTGGTATTGAAATGCATTGGTGTCCATTTTTGATGCACTTGCAATGCATTTAATTGCATTTTGAGTGTTTTTTTTTTTGTGCTGCGTTAAGCTGTGTTAACTTGTTATCCAGCACTGTCCCCTCTATCACCCTCTCTCACCACACTGAATCTCTGTCTTAACACGCTGGGGTTGATTTACTAAAGGCAAATAGACAGTACACTTTGAAAAGTGCGGTTGTACTATGTAAGTGCAGTTGCTCCAGAGCTTAGTAAATGAGGTAAAGCTTCACTACACAAAGAATACACAATCACTTGCAAGGACAATTTAAAAAAATAGTATTGTTGCTTCCACATGATTAGATGATCAAAGTCAGCAGAGCTTCTGCTCATTTACTAAGCTCCGGAGCAACTGTTCTTGCAGTGTACAACTGCACTTTGCAAAGAGCACAGTCTATTTGCCTTTAGCAAATCAACCCCATTGCTCCCTCTCCACATACCTTTATTCTTAGCTACTGCAGAACAGTGTGAAAGTAGCCTCAGCAAGATGGTGACACTATTTTTAAATCTTATTAGTACTTCACAATCATGTGTGAATGTGTTGCAATAAATGCGCTGTATAGCATTGTTTCAGCGATGCATTGTGCAAAAATGATACATCATTTTAGCACAGCACATAGGTGGGAAGAACACCAATTGAAGGCAATGTTATATGCCCTGCTGTTGCATTGTGGTTGTGTTGGACAACACCGCCCAAGGCATCACAATGTCTTTGGGGTGAACCGACCCTAACTCTTAACAACTGAAATGCAATTGATGGGTTAACTGAGGGTTTACACTATTAGTTTTATATAAATGCAGTAAATATTAAAGCGCTTTAGCATAAAAATTAAATATTTAGCATGCATTGCTGAAAGGAAGAATTAAATATTTAGCTATTGCAAAATGCCACCCACTAGTTTGTTTTGGGTAGAGGGTAATTAGAGTGCCTGCCATTTGAAGTTATACATGATCATGGAGTCCCTCAGCAAAGATTAATTTTCCTCTGTTGATTTTCTATCTTCTGTGCTTATTATAGTATATCTTTTTTATTTTTGAATAGAGTAGGAAAAAATTAAAAGCCCTGTCCTTTTTTTTTTGTCTGTGTTCCTTTGGGGACAATTCTCTTCACCACCTGTCCCAAAGATACAACAGGATGTTATACAGTCTTTCAAAAGTGAGGAGACAGTTGTCATTGGAACAGCTCCTGTTGTAATGATGACTGTAGGATTTAGAATTTAGAATTTATTTTCTGGGATGATGGGTACCAAGACAAATAATGAGGGTGAATCTCTCCATTGGGCATATTACCTGGTACTGTTGCTATAGAATATGAAAGCTTTTCACTGAATTAATTTGTGGAACTATCTTATAACTTTTGGCATTAGCAGCATTCGGTGAAAAGGGTGGAGATCATAGGAAGAACTAGAAAAGAACAGTACTGTAATATTCTAAGTGGGTTTTGTAGAGCTCTCAAAATTATCCACACGAAAACATATTTTTTTCAATGAGATGAGCAGATGAGCAGGAGGGTACAGCGATGGGGCAGATGAGCAGGGGGGTTCAGTGTTGGGACAGAAGAGCAGGAGGGTATAGCGGTGGGGCAGTTGTGCAGGGAGGTACATTGGTGGGGCAGATGTTCAGGTGGGTACAGTGGTGTGGCAGATGTGCAGGAGGTACAGTGGTGGAAGAGAAGAGAAGGGGGTTCAGCAGTGGGACAGAAGAGCAGGGGGTACAGTGATGGGGCAGATGAGCAGGGGGTTCAGTGTTGGGACAGATGAGAAGGGGGTTCTCCGGTGGGATAGAAGAGCAGGGGGGTACAGCAGTAGGGCAGATGTGCAGGGGGTACAATGGTGGGGCAGATAAGCAGCGGGTACAGTGGTGAGGCAAATGTGCTAGGGGGTGCAGAGGTGGGAAAGATGTGCAGGGGGTTACAGTGGTGGGACAGAAGAGCAGGGTGTTACAGTGGTGGGGTACATGTGCAGAGTGGTACCAGGGCTGTCTTTGACCACTTACGGACCGCTCGCGGCAGTTTTACGTTGGCTGTTTGAAGGAGGAAATTGTTGTTATGGCAGCAGCTAGCTGCCATAACCCCAGCATCCTCCTTTTCAGCGGGCAGTCCGCTACAAGATAAAAGTGGTCTCTGCAGTGGATTCGCCAAGAGAACACTTTTATCGGTGGTGGGAGATGACCCCCGGTCCCCTCCGCCACTTACCGGAGCCATCGGCAGCAGCGGAAACGCTCATGTCCTCTTGCTGGCTCAGTATGGAGATGCATGAGGGGAAGATGGCCCCCACCATCTCCATACAATTGCTGGGCGGAAGCAACGTCAAAATGCCCACAGCTCTTAAAGGGTAATTAAAAAAAAAAAATTTAAATGACAACTTTTTTTATTTATTTTTTCTATTGCATTTTAGTCTAAATATGAGACCTGAGGTCTTTTTGACCCCAGATCTCATAGTTAAGAGGTCCTGTCATGCTTTTTTCTATTACAAGGGATGTTTACATTCCTTGAAATAGGAATAAAAGTGAAATTTTTTTCTTTTAAAAACAGTGTAAAATTAAAAAATAAAAAGGTAAAATAAATAAGAAGAAAATGTTTTTAACGCGCCCCATCTCAACAAGCTCGCATGCAGAAGGGAATGAGTAGCGCCGACATATGAAAACGGTGTTCAAACCACACATGTGAGGTATTGTCGCAATCAGTAGAGTGAGAGCAATGATTCTAGTCCTAGATCTCCTCTGTAACTCAAAACATGAAACCTGTAGAATTTTTTAAACGTCGCCTATGGAAATTTTTAAGGGTAAAAGTTTGTCGCAATTTCACGAGCAGGCTCAATTTTGAAGCGTGACATGATAGGTATCAATTTACTCTGCGTAACATTATCTTTCACAATCTAAAAAAAAATTGGGCTAACTTGTCTTATTTTTTAATTAAAAAAAGAGGCCACTGCTCAAATAACGTGTGACAGAAAGTATTGTAACGACAGCCATTTTATTCTCTATGGTGTTAGAAAAAAAAATGTATAATGTTTGGGAGTAATTGTCTAACAAAAAAAAATGTTTTTAACTTGTAAACAACAAATCTCAGAAAGAGGCTCGATCCTTAAGTGGTTAATATTAATTGGACCCTGGGCAAAAGGTTTCTTGGGCCCCCCCCCCCATGCAATTTTTCTCTCCACCTTCTCTGAGACATACAATAAATAGCAGCTAGACTCAAAATCAGGTTACTGTATCAGATCAGGCAGGGATTGCGATTGGTTGCCAGAGGATACAGCATGCCATTACCACTTACTGACTTGTTTTCTAGAGGTTACAGCACAAATTATGGCTCACTGATTAGTTGCTAGAGGTCACAGCACATTATTTCTGCTTGTTGATTGGTTGCTAGAGATTACTGTACATCAATACTGCTCACTGATTGGTTGCTAGAAGTTACAGCACATCATTTCCTCACTGCCTGCACAGCATAGACAGAAAACTCCTAGGGATCCTAGAACTTCTGGGATCAGTGGCAGTGCTGGGGGGGGGGGGGGGGGGAGGGTGTGATCAATGGCAATGCTGATTTTTTTACCGACTACCAATAGAAAGAAGAGTTTCAACACTGGCCAACAATGTAATAAGGGTTTACACTGACCACTAATGTAATAGAAGCATTCACAGTAAGCACCAATGTAAGGAGGAATTTACACTGACCACTAATGTAAGTGTGAATGAAAGGATTCTCTACCAAGCCCCAAAGTAATGAGAAGATTTACATTGACCACCAATGTAACTTTCAGCACCTAAAATCTGAAATAATTATACCGCCAGGGAGGTTAAATTAATTAGTGAAGACCATAGCATTGTTTGCTATTTTTTAATCACTTCTTACCAGCTTGCTTTCGGAATAATCCCTAATTTTCTCTTAAATTACGTCACCAGCGCATGCACCGTTAGCCCTATTTTCTGGCAAGCTTATATTGCCAGAAAAATGCTCTGTCTATTGACCTCCTGTGACTCGCAACAGGATTGGCTCATACTGGACAAGGTTTCCGTAGTAACCGTAAACGAAAATGAGGCTTGGCTTCGGCGAATAATTCGCATGTGCGGGATTATGGCCAGGCATACATACCGAGGGTGAAAATAAAGTAGTTTATAGCAGTGGTCATTACCCTGTCCTCAAGGCCCACTAACAGGTCAGGTTTGCAAGATAACTGAAATACATCACAGGTGATATCATTTGCTGCTCAGTGATTGCAGTATTCTAGTCTGCAAAGGTAATACATAAAACTTGGCCTGTTAGTGGGCCCTGAGGACAGGGTTGATGACCACTGGTTTGCGGAATGCAGAAGACAGGAATTGTAATGGTGGCAGCAAAGAACAAGCTGGAGCGTTCACAAATTCTTTATTACTGCAATGAAAAATGTTTTTAGAGCATACTATTCTGCAAATTGCAAACAATTCAATTATTTGTTATATTGCTGAAATGTCACATTGTCAGTTTACTACCACTTTAATAAATATACAAGAAATTCATGGCTAAATCCCAGGGAGAAGGAAAGGGGGGAGAGAAAAAAAAAATCATATGTCAAAGGGATTTTACACAGCTGCACAAGTTATATTAGTAAATAAAAAAAAAATATTCCCCCCCCCCCCCCTTTTTTGTGTGTGCTCTTTATGTTATGTTATGATATTTGTGTTCTTTATGTTATGGTCCCAATAGCATTGTAAGGTTGATGAAGTTGTTTTTTGGATGAAAGGATGTTAGTCCTATTGTACAGTAGTTAATGCACATAAAAGTAGGTTAATTTGATAGGATTTTATAAATGATTGATCAGCTCTGGTAACTGTATTTTTTTAAAACAAATTAAGATGAATGGAAAAACTCTGGACAGCTGCACTCTGAAGAAAATGTATTGTGCCTTTTATTGAAAACTTGGGCTCACACTGTACAAGCCACAGCAAAGTGATACAGGAAAACTGACGCGTTTCACACTATAATAAGTGCTTACTCATAGGTAACTATCATTGGAATGAAAATCAAATATATACTCTATATTCTAGACTATGTGACCAGATTATTATTCAAACACCTGAACAGCTGAAACACTAGCCCCATAGAGTGGGGCCAATCACATGAGGTCTCCACACATGTTACAGAGCAATCAATCCCAAATCAGAACCATGATTGATGATTGATTTACACTTTACATTCCTAAACATATTATTCTCACTTATTATTTTTTTTGACCACAAGTGAACATACACAAATATTATCTTTGCACATTGGTTTATTTATTTGCTAACATATCATATGACCATGGTTCTGATTTGGGATTGATTGCTCTGTTCTCTTATTTTCTATTATATTTTATTCTGCTTTACACTATTATATTCTATTCTTTTATTTTCTGTTATATACTTTTCTATTCTATAATTTTTTTTCTATTCTTTTCCTTTATTTTCTATTCTATTCTATTCTCTAAAAATATTCAAATTTGAAAACTTTTTGAATTTGAAAACTATTCGAAAAGTATTTAAAAAGTATTTGAAAAAAGATTCGAAAATTAGATTCGATACATCCAAATTTCTGAAAAATTAAAATTCGTCTGAATTAGATTCGATACATCCTAATTTCTGAAAAATGAAAATTCGCCATAAATTACTTTATTACCTTCTAGAATCCATAAACATACCTGCAAGTCAAGGAAAAATATGCACGCTGAATACAGAGCACAGGCACAGTCCGGTATAAAATGCAGACACAGAAATACACTGTAAAGAGCTGCGGGGGGGGGGGGGGGGGTCATGTCAGCAGGAGGCAGAGAAACAGTAGTACACTGATCGTCTCAATGAAGAGCTGTGTGGGGGGGGGGAGGGGTGTCAGTATAAGTCTGACCACTGCAGTACAGGCAAGATTCGCTCCCAAGTACAGTTCTCAGAAGCCATGCTTGAATGGATGTGATTCCATGCCTGACGTGGTCAGTTTGAAAGGAAAAAGCAGGGGGACTGGCAGGATTACCAGGTATTGCACACAAAGAAAGCAATGCAAAGAGAAGAGGATGTTTTAATACAAATACATGATAACATAGACACATATCATAAATATGAAATATTGGGGTAACATGTGCTTTAAGGCCCCCATAGACAGCCTTAATTTTGTCAGATTCCCACTGAATCTGAGCCATAGGCTTCCCTACAAGCACCACCCAGCTTGCCTGTTTGGCAATGACTACCTGAATACAATGGCAGGCAGAGGATATTTTTCCATCTATGAGCCAGGTATTTTAATCAAGATGCCATTAATCGAGCCTTGTATAGTGGCCCTTAGTATAATACTCGAAAGATCTGATATCATACATCCAATGTTAAGGCATGTCTAAAATGGAAGAGAAGAATAGGACACTTTTCCCACTCAACCCCAATGAACCTGTAAGCAGAGCTGCAGAGCAAACAATCATCCTTCGCTGCTAAAAGTTTTGTTTTGTTTTTTTGTGTATGACTCTATGATAAGTGAACTTTTAAAAGACAGTACACTACTATCTCTCCAACAAAACTACACAAAATGTGCAGCACAGTCAGCAATGATGAGCTTGCCAGATTGCACTCAAAGCTGGGACTTTTATGATATATGGTAATGTGTTATTATTAAACATAAAGAGGAGGCCTAGATGCTCTAGGCCATGGCCTATGTTGGCTATGCAGAAATGTGGCCCATGCTCCAGTACTGTGTGCAAAGTTGTGAGCCAGGTACATATGGGCATATTGTTTTCTTTTTGATTTTGATAAATGAGACTACACTACACCAGATGCATTGCTTGAGATCAAAGATTTAGTGAGCAAACCTAGTATCATATTAAGTCAGCTTTTTCTTGACATGTGTTGTATATACCTAAATCCACAACTTTTTTCTACATTTTGTAATAGGGAATGGTTAAATACCCTGTCAGGTTTATTTTTTCCATCTATTTACCACTGAGGAGATTTCCCTTTAATAGAGTAAAATGTAATCAGTACAGGAATGAGAGGCAATCTCTACAAAGTGAGATAAATGACGCCCTTTTAGACAGTTGTCAGTGGAAACAAATTCCCTATTAAAAGATTTCCTCCCTTTCCTTTTTCTTGGGACGACTTAACATTTTGAATTTCTTTCACTTTAACTAGTGACAGTTGACATTAACTGAAATAGAGAGAGAGCAAATCTCTCTAAGGGCACTTTCACACTGGTAGCGCCCGGGCATCGGCGGTAAAGCGTGGCTATTTTTAGTGGTGCTTTACTGACATTTTTGTGCCACTTTTCAGCTGCTTGCGGGGCAATTTTAACCTCCACTAACGGCTGAAAAAGGGTTAAAAGTGCCCTTTGCCAGCGCATTCATTTCAATGGGCAGGGGTGCTGTAGGAGTGGTGTATACACCGCTCCTACAGTGCCTCAAAGATGCTCCTTGCAGGACTTGTTTTCGCGTCCTGCCATTGGAGTAAGAGGAGAGGCACTTTACTGACGCTTTGCAGGCGCTATTTTTAGCGCTATAGCGTCTGTAAAGCACCTCAGTGTAAATGGGGTCTAATGCAGTCAGAAACAGAAATAAAAACCTGAAAAAGAGACTCCAGGGTTCCACCAGGTGAATATATTCTTGTCTGATTATTTTGCCTCTCTTAACTAAACTACCTATGTCAAGTTTACTAATAGGGGAGATTTATTAATACTGGAGCACTTGGAGGGCAGCTGTGCATGGTAGCTAATTAGCTTCTAACTTCAACATGTTCAATTAAGCTTTGACAATAAAACCTGGAAGCTGATTGGGTACTATGCACAGCTGCACCAGACTTTGGACACTCCAGTTTTAGTAAATCCCCCCCCCCTCCCCGATATGTCGTATCTGAATATTAATGACATTGATTTCTGTATCTGACATTTGATCGTCAAATAAAGAATTAAAAGAATCAAACTGACAAAGGGCCCCAATCCCTTAACACTTGCAATTTAAAAAAGAAAGGTTGAGGTTTTAGATAACAACATATTTTTTAACTCCACAGGTTTTAACTCCACATTATCTTGTCTAGAAATATTTTAGTGGAATTACAAGAAGAGATACATTAAATACATTGTAGATATGTAAATAAACCTTCTTTTGTAAATCAATACAGTGTATTTTTTCTTTAATTCCTATATCTGTTACAATCATACTTTCAGATTCTGCATGTAGAAGGCTGCATGTAATGCACATTCCAAAATACAGGAATCATTTATGGCAGATACTATGTACTATGTACTATGTCTGTTTCAATTACGATTAGCAGAAGGTAAGTGATTAAGTACTTTATAACTACAGCCATTTTATATACTTAGCATTACAATGACTCACCTTTAGCATATACATTTTATATACTTAGCATTACAATGACTCACCTTTATAGATCAGGGCCAATAAAGCCCATTATTTGATTACACATTAAGTAGTCAAGTACTTTATTTGCCTTTTACAGTTTATAGCCTATATGGATATTACATATTTCCATTCTTAATGGTATGTAATTGTACACCTTACTCATCAAAGAAAATGTTCCAAGATTTTTTATGGTCCTCAAATTTTCAGATCGCTACCCTCTGCTCCTCATTAACAGATCCATACCAGAAGATTAAAAGAAGTCCAGCAATGGCGGCAGAACAACTTAATAGAATATTGCGTTAATTTGTTTTTAGGTTTTGAGTGAAAGTACCCTGTCCAGAGTTAAACCCGTAAATTTTTTGGTGTCCATGGACAGGTGGTACATATAGTGAGCCATAGAAATGAATGGCTGTACAAGACTGTAATCTTGATGCTTTCGTTAAGCAGCATATACAGGTACGAGCACATATGATGACCAATTCTGTATTCAGGGTCATATGCACATATGCGTGTTCACACTGATACATGAAAACATAGACATTTACCTGAAAGCATAGACATTTAGCTGAGAACAACCGCGTAAATCCATTCACTTATAAGCCTCTGATGGTGACGTATTGGTTGAAATGCATTAGGTGATGCCTTGAGGACACAAGCACGCTCTGAGCCATGGCCACACTATCTTTTTTTTTTCCACAAAAAGTAAAATTTTTATTTTTTGAAAAGTTTCATAGGTAATAACAGAAAGTAAATTGCAGGACATACAGAAGTGCATTTGACATCAACAAGGCATTGTAATTCAAACAGTTCCTGTATAAACCAGCTAACATTTAGAGCCCATCGCATGTCCTCCCTAGTAGGTCTAGTAGGGAATTTGCCCCTTGCTTTCTAATAGTTGTGGTAGGGCTTTTTCAAGTAGAGCAATGATGCTGCAGTGCTCTATAGCTTATTGGTGTTACTGTGTGTTGAGGGCCAGTTAGGGAGCGCTTGGTCATACTATTATGCCCCATACACACGGTCAGATTTTCCGATGTAAAATGTTTGATTGGTGCTTTTTTCTGAAATTCCAACCGTGTGTAGGCTCCATCGGACAGTTTCCATTTGAATTTTCATCACACAAAATTTGAGATTTTCATCACACAAAATTTGAGATCTGGTTCTCAAATTTTACGACAACAAAATCTGTTGTCGGAAACTCCGATCATGTGTATACAATTCTGAAGCACACAGTTCTACGCATGCTCGGAATCAAGCAGAAGAGCTGCACTGGCTATTGAACTTCAATTTTCTAGGCTCGTTCTTGACATTCAGAATTTCTGACAACATTGTGTGACCATGTGTATGCAAGACAAGTTTGAGCCAACATCCGTCGGACAAAATCCTATAGATTTTGTTGTTGGAATGTCCAATCAATGTCTGATCGTGTATACGGGGCATTAGTCTTTTGTTGGGGGCAAGTAGCATCCGACTCTAGGTCATCTCGCTCCCCCAGCTCTTTCCTAGAAGTGAATCAATGTAGAAGGGGGGTAGGGGAAGAAAGAACAGAAGAAAGAACAGAGTAGAAGGGTGGGTGAGGCGGGGGGTAGTTGATAGAGGTGTACCTCCAGGGGAGGTGCAGACCGCCAGGGGTCTGTGTAAGGAGGGGGAGGGAAAAGCCACCAGCTACCCTCTCCAAGTTCACCTGGGTGCTACATACAATATACAGGGTCTATTGCTCTCTGGGTCCATATCACCGGAGGGGCATAGACCCGGAACACAAAATTCAAGGGCTTTTCTGTGACAGTGTTGGATGTCATTGAGAATTCCGCTATTCAATCCAGGGAGCGCATGTAGTCAAAGTGCGGCATGTCATCTGGATGGAAACATAATAGAGGCTGCTCTTACCTATATTACACTACATACTCTCTGTATAACAGATTCCATAGCGCACCCTATCCCTCTGTTTTAATTTCTTCTTAGATTGCCCTGTATTTGGTTCCATCCATCTCCTATCAATTCTAACCAGCTTCCCTGTCCCTGCTGAAGAAAAGCATCCCCACAACATGATACTGCCCCCACCATGTTTCACGGTGGGGATGGTGTGTTCAGGGTGATGTACAGTGTTAGTTTTTCGCCACACATAACGTTTCACTTTTCAGACAAAAAGTTACATTTTGGTCTCATCTAACCAAAGCACCTTCCACATGTTTGTTGTGTCCCCCACATGGCTTCTTATGCTGCAAACGGGACTTCTTGTGGCTTTCTTTCAACAATGGCTTTCTTCTTGCCACTCTTCTATAAAGGCCAGATTTGTGGAGTGCACGACTAATCATTGTCCTGTGGACAGATTCTCCCACCTGAGCTGTGGATCTCTGCAGCTTCTCCAGGGTTACAATGGGCCTCTTGGCTGCTTCTCTGATTAATGCTCACCTTGCCTGTCAGTTTAGGTGGACGGCCATATCTTGGTAGGTTTGCAGTTGTTCCATACTCTTTCTATTTTCGGATAATGGATTGAACAGTGCTGTTGTTCAAACCTTGTAATATATTTTTTTTATAGCCTAACCCTGCTTTAAACTTCTTCACAACTTTATCCCTATCCTGTCTGGTGTGTTTCTTGGCTTCATGATGCTGTGTGTTAACTAACAAAGCGTTGAGTGCTTCACAGAACAGCTGTCTTTATAGTGAGATTAAGTTGCACACACAGGTGGACTCTAATTACTTATTGTTATTATTAATATTATTAAGTGACTTTTGAAGGCAATTGGTTCCACTATATTCTAGTTAGGGGCATCAGAGTAAGCCCTTGTTCACATTGGAGCCATTTGTCATGCAATTTGACAGGTCAAATCATATGACAAGTCACAGCCTATTGCCAGCAATGCCACTGTTCCAATTGGTGGGACGCCAACTTTGCGGGACTACATCGATTTGCAAAAGTAGTTCCTGCACTACTTTTGGTGATTTTCGGGTGTGACCTCAATATACATCTGTTCATGAAGTGGCACAGATGTCAGCCAAGAAGCACATAAAATTGCGCTGACCTGCTACTTTGAAATTGTGCTACTTCAAGTAAAGTAGCATGATTTCAAAGTAGCATCAACATGAACCAGGGCTAAAGGGGGCTGAATACAAATGCATGCCACACTTTTCAGATATGTTTTTGTAAAAAATTTTGTAAATTTTGTAAATGTAAAATTTTTGTAACATTTTGTAAATGTTGTAAATCTTCCACTTCACAATTATGTGCCACTTTGTGTTGGTTTTACATATAAATACCCAATAAAATACATTTACGTTTTTGGATGTAACATGGCAAAATGTGGAAACTTTCAAGGGATATGAATACTTTTTCAAGGCACTGTATACAATGCAAGTCCCACATATAAAATAATCCTTTACAAAGTGTTTTATAAGTCTCCAACTATGATGATGTGAAGCAAGTCCTAAAAGTGCAGGTGCCAATAAGCAAAATGACATCAAGTGCTTCTAATAGTGCCTGTGACCAACACTCCCCCTTCACACTATGCACTCACCAAAACCTAGGGTCCAGGTTTATTTTTACTAAGGGCAAATCGACTATTAAATATGTGGGACTTGCATTGTATATATGGCATCACATTATGAAGTATTGTGCATATGAGAAACACATGTTTTTGATATAGGTAAATGCACTTTTTATATTTTTTATATGTAATTGTATTTCATTTGAATCACCATAGGAGGAGGTTTTACGCTTTTTTTTTTTTTTCCCATAGCGATACTTATTGCAATATATCCTTAGGATTTTACACATATTTTATTGTTTCAATACTTCCATGTGCATAAGGCCTTAACTGGAAAATAAAAGGCATGTCACTTGGTAAGAATATCATTTTCCACAAGACTAAATCTTAGTAATGCATCTATTCAGTATAACACATTGGGGTTGATTTACTAAGGTCCTGTTCACACCTGAGCGATTTTCTGCTTGAAGCTTGTAGTTCTAAAAACTCAACAAGCCAAATCCCATTCATTTCAATGGCCCCTGTTCGTATCTGAACATTCTGTCACCTGAAGCAAAACGGCATGTCACTAAAAAAAGTACACAAGCTTCTTTTTGGTAGATTTCAAGCATTTTTGGCCCCATGGACTTTAAAAGAAATGCCTGACTTGAGTGTTTTACAAACCTTTTCTGCTCAAATAGCAGCTCTCTAGCCCTCCTCCTCCGGTCGGTTGGATCACCCACACTTACCCCATCTAGGCAGCGGGCAGTGCTTGCTCCAGGCCGTGGCTTCACCCTGCATCTTCTCCTCGGCTTTACGGTGGCTTCCCCTGCGTCTCTTCCTCAGAGGCCAATAGGAACGCTTCTCCTCTCGGCCAATCAGGTCTCAACACCTGCTTCCTGATTTGCCAAGAGGAGAATCAGGAAGACAATAGCAAATATTAACCCCCCTGACGGTATTCCCGAGTCTGGCTCGGGGTGGAATTTTTATACCAAAAGTGGTAGCCAGACTCGGGACTGCAGCGCTGGATCCAGGAGGATGTTTACTTACCTTCTCCCTCGGATCCAGCGTTGTCTCCCCGCTGTACGAGTGAGCTGTGTCTCGCTCGATCTATCACATCGCCGACCTCCGTGCCCTGCGAGCGTTGCGACACACGGGGGGGGGGGAACGCCGCCAAATTCAAAAAGTGAAACACACACATTACATCACTCGCAGAATCACTCGCAGAATTGAGCGATAGCGATTTGTGTTGAGATCCGTCATCAAATACGGAAAAGTAATGACAGCGACAATTCTGCAACTGAGCAAATTTCTGTGTTTTTGATTTGATTACATTATTGAATCATTTTTATTATTTTTATATTATTATTTGGTACAATTATTTATAATTATTTATTATATTATAATTTATGATTTGATTTTTCAAACTTTATTATACCCGGGATGTGTGCTAGACTCTGGTTTGGACAGATTTAAGAGAGTTATTCCTAAGAATTACAGGACTACAATATAAAACACCAAATTTTCATGCAAAATAATGGTACCGCTTTTAGCACCTAAAATCCAAAATAATCGTACCGCCAGGGAGGTTAATTTGCTACTGTCACACAACTGGGTGGGCTCAGGGAGCAGTGCTCAGTGCCTCAAGCCCATCTTTTTTTAAGCCTATTGGCGCCTCTGGCTCTAATCAAGTGCTTCTAAAAAAAAATCTTAAAAAATTGGAATGCTTGCAACCGGAGTCCTGCATGTAGATTAGGGTTTGGGTGCAGGGATTAGGCGGACAGCTTCCAGTATGGAATATAGGCCACCACTGCTCCTCCCCTAGTGCTTTCTATTGGCTAAATAAAAATGGCTGATGCTGTAAAACGCTTGTAAAACACTTTAAAAACGCTTGTAAAAAGCTGCAAAAACCCGTTTAAAAAAATGCCAGTAAATTGCTACGCTCAGGGGTGAATGGGGCCTAAAACTGGACAGTGCAGATCTGCCAGAAAAACAATCAGTTCTTGTTTTTGCCAAAGTCTAATTGAACAAGCTGAAGTAATAAGTTGATTGATTACCATACACAGCTCAGCAGATTTTGCACTCTCCAGTATTAATAAATCAACCCCCCCAAAGCACTGATGCAAAAAAAAATCTGCATAATTACCTAGTTTACAGGTGTCTTTAGCTGTGTCTGATAATGTAAGGGGTCTTCTTCACCCTTTTCTTCTTCAGTAGGCAGCTAGTGAGAGGTGGAGCCTTGACACCATGGCCTCACAGAAAATAGGTTAAATGACACTGGGAGTCATTTAACCTGGAGGAGAGGTGCATTGCTGAATCTGTGGGAGACAGTGCTGGAGATTGGGTGAACATCATAGCCAGAGCTGGTCTTTTATGTTTACAGGGTGCCAGGGATTGAACGTGTTGCTTTTCTGTCCAAGCTGGAATTTGACTTTAAAGTGGAAGTTCAGCCAAAGCTTTTTTTTTTTTTTTACATAGTTACATCCTTTGGGGCTTGAATCAAAAAGGACTAGAAACATGCTTCATTCCCTACTGTTACTCAGACACTTAGGCCTTCCTCACATGGTCATTTAGATGCAGAACCCAGATTCCATTGGTAAGAATCACTAGATGCTTGTGGCTGGAATGACCAGGCCATGCAAACAGCAATGGCCACTCCACCCATATAAACTAATGAAAGGCTGACAGCGGCCGCCGCTATTTGCATGTCACCACACATAAATCGGTTACCCTCGGTAAGCTATAGATGTCCAAGCCTGTATAAAAAAGATTTGTATACTTACCTATTTCTAATTAGCTTTGGTTTGGTCACATGATCCCACAACTCTGGCTTCCCTGAGTCAGTGAGTGGCTGCTGCAAGGGAAAAGAGGGATCACTGACAACGGCTGGGACATGGGAAACCTATAGGTGATATCATGGCTCCCAGGATTCCTAACTGTTTTCAACTTCCCATGAGCCGAAGCTGCAGGATCACGTGATTAAAAATAGGTAAGTATTACAACTTTTTAAAACAGGTTAGGTAGGATAGGTAAAAAAAAGGGTGAAAAAAAAAGGGTTTTTCTTCCACTTTAATGTCAATGTCATCAACTTCACCAAAAGGCAGGGGGAATCTTTAACAGAGACACAGATATCAATAAAATCATTACAGGGGCTCTAGCTTTCCCCTATTCTACTAAAATTTCCATCTGTGTGGGTACCAGAAATTTCCTCTCACTTCCTGTCAGATGAAACCGCTGTCATCGAAGCAGGAAATTAGTTTAAATTTCTCTCTCTACTCCTTCTCTGGTCTAAACTTAAAATATTTTTGGCTGAATATACACTTTAAAAGGTTTTAGTCAGATACAAAGAAATCTAGAAATGCAGATCTCTCAGAATACATATGAGGCCCAGCAGTCATTCTGGAAAGCTGTAAAACAAGACATTTGTGGCATACTCCCATGATATACTGAACTGACACTGTGTGCCATAACAGGCCATATGCAGGTCTCTCAATCCAATAGCACTGCAAGTACAAGCCGGACAAACGCACAGGGTATTTGTAATCAAAGCTGTACATATTAAACGTCATACTTAACACACATGCGGTATAAAATGTCACCAGAGTTGTCAGCTGGAAATGTTTGAAATGTTTTATTATGGTATTAAATATGGCTTCCTGTCAAGGAGAGTAAACTGGTAAATGAATTCTGATTAGACAATATTCAATTCGAAACATTTAATAGTTTAAGGAAAAACCCTGAAGTACTGTACCAGTTTTAAGACTCAAAATTAGATCCTATCAAATGATTACAGAAGCAGAATAATTGAATGCTCTTATATTAAGAGACTGGAGTTTCCCTTAGTAAAAGTTATGATTCCCAGTGTGCATTTTCTAAACAGATGACTGATAAAAACACATTTTGTTTATTGTGATTTTGCTAATGACAGTGTGATCATGTACATGACATGTTGGAGACAAGATAACCAATTTAAACCTAACTGCCCTGCCAGGACCCGAGGGAAGGCGGTAATACTATACTGCCTTAATGTGATCTGTATGGCCATAAAAAGACTCAGATTAGATGTTGCATTGTTATTAGTGGGGAAACACAATAATTAACCTACCAACACTTTATTAATTAAGTCCAGGGATAACAAGCTGATAGCTCTAAATATTGGAGTAAAGCACACTGGACCTTCTCTTTAGTAAGCCCTACAATGAGATGAACCTGTACACACATCAAACATGTGTAAGGGAAAACTTTTTTTTGATTGGGAAAGAGATTATAAAAGCATTCATAAAAACAAACAAAAAAAAAAAGTTATCCATATACAAGTGGGCTTGTATTCAAACTCACCAAGAAATTCAATCAAATTTTGTGGCAGCAGATTTAAGTTGTGTTTATGTTGCATATTATACATTTTAATATATGATATATACTATCACAAAACAGCATTATATAATTGCATATGGTATCTCTTATACATAGTTTTCAACCATCCCTCATTTGGAAACAACCCTCAGTCCCTCCTTTTTGATCATCTATCCCTCTTTTTGGTCTAAATTCAAGCTTGTACTATCAAAAATGTTATACTATTCCTTTAATCAAAAATTTAAAGAATCGCATACATTTTTATAGCCAGTACGAACAAAACAAAGGTAATACTAATCCTTGTCTGCATGTAAATTCACCATGATCCACATATAAGGGGGCGTGGCAGGGGTATGTCCATTACCAATGTACTTTGTTCTAAAAGGTGTTTCTTTTTCTAATGTAAAAACATTGGGAGGTTTGCAGGTACAACTGCAATGATTATTAATGGAGTGGCCGTTGCAGTAGTATGCTATATACCCCATTTATTGGATATTTTAGAAAACCCTAACTTCACCTTTACATCATTTGGGCTGAGCACAGGTTGATCATCACCCTTCACCTCTCCTAACATTTTAATCCCAAGGCCCGCTGAATCCAACTGTATGTTATATATTGTGAAGAAGCTATAATAAAATAATTGGTACATGGTGCCAGGCAGCTTAGCATTACATCTTTCATAAACACGATTTATCTCTGTTTTCTCTTTATTAAATAAGCAGATGGAAAAAGTGAACACTGACTTTCTAAAAATACTAAGTACTCAGATCAATCTGTTAATTCTAAAATAAAGGTAGTATGTAAAAGAAAAAGGTAAGGTGTTTCAAATATCACAGCATTTTTGGCTTTGTGACAAGAAGTGATTTTCTATACGACATTAAAAGGTCTAAGGTACAACCAACAGAGCCAACCTAGTAAAAGTCTCTGAAGGGATCTTACATTACCCTGGGAGCATTTGGCTGCTGTCTATATTCATCTCATACTTGAGAAGTTTGCCTTGCAGGCTCAGCAGTATTCCCTTGCACAGAGCTTCAATTTCAGCCCAAGCATTTCAGCACTTATAAATAATTATGCTTATTTTCATATTATTTTCTTACATAGTAAAGTACATTTCCTTTGAATTATTTCAGACTTTCTCTGCTGCCGGTTCAAAATTATATTATGAATAAGAAACCTTACCTTACACCAGTACTCGGGAGGTCAACCTTGGGGTCAGCTTATTAATCTTCGGCTTGATGAATGCACTTATCTAAATGTCCTTCTTTCTGGGTTTTGGAGTCTTGGTTTCTTGGGGTCCTGTTTTTCAGAGAGCTGTTGGAGAAAGAAGAACGTGTGCACCAGGGTGTCTGCACAGCACAAAGTGCTGATGTAAAGTGCAGTATATTTGACTCTTGGATGTTGCTTGCAGTGGCATCCTGGATGTTATTAATAGCCAAAGGAGTAAGGGGGATCTCAGATGGCAAGAGGACAGAAGAGGGAAGGAAAAAGGTGGAACTCAGCAGCCCTGAAGTCCATTAAACCTCACTTTATGGAGTGTCATGTAACCTATAACCAACCCATTATATTTTGACTATATACTGTCTTTATTAATTATCACAATTAGGTGAAATAAATTGGCACATTTTGCCTTTCTGCAGAGTACTGCATTTAATTACAGCCGCAAGTTTCAAAATGATTAACATGCCGTCTTCTACATGTTGCTGACTGATATGTGAGAGCAGTTGAATGGTTTCAGCTATATCAATAACTTGCTCTCTGTTATTGTTAATTTAGACATGACATTTGTTATTCTTGAATCCACAGTAGTGGAAGGACTGAGATGAGTTATTAAAAAAGCATAGATGAAAAAAATGAATCCTCTAAACAGAGAGGGTTATTTACTACTTTTTTTTCAACCTTACCTAGAATATCAGTATTTACAGTATTGTATAATGAAAATTTTATAATACCGCTACCATAGGTATTTCAAAAGAATACAAACTGGTCTAACTAAACAAAATACTACTTTATTAATTCCTTACTCAATGTCTGTACCATTATCCATTTTTATGCCAAGGAATTTGAGATACAGTACAGTGCAGCACAGTTGCAGCGATTGCAACCATCCATGACTGGGCCAATGTTCAAAGGGGGCTTGTCCCCTTTTTACTTATGCATATACAATTCCTTGTAATGCCAGAGTGTTGGCTGACACATAATGCACAGGAGGGTTGCACAAGAAAGTAATAATGGGCCAGCATAGGGCTTTCCCATGCATCCCATGTGCACAGTCAGGCCTAAAACTGAACTGGGATCCACACCAATATTGCTACACAACTTTATATATAAGACTTTCATATATATATATAGTCTACATATTTTTTGTTTGCACAGTGGTTGCACTTTATTGACCCTGCCTACTCACAATGAAAAGCAATTTAAAGCAGTATCCTTCCTATGTCTCAGAAAAAACACTCTCCACCCACATAAAATTGCACATTTTTGCAGCCATTTTTTGGCTGTCATGGCATCACCTGTGGACCATTGTTTCTAATTTTCTGGTCTCTCCTTGAATCTCAATACAAAGCGTGTGTCCTTAACTAAAGCAGAACACTCGGCTACACTCTGCACTTGCCAGCCCATATGAACAGAATCAGGAAGCCCTTCCAAAGTAGGCTGATGAAAGGGGGGTTTTCCCAGAAAAGTGTCCCTACACGGCATCTCAACTCACGTGATATCATCACAGTGGGCATGACTTTATTGACAGCAGTCGTTGTTAGTTCTCCACAAGGCTTCCTAGCCTTTCTACATTACAAAGGACTCACCTGCTTTTCCTGGCTAGGGTTGTTTGGGACTATGAGGACTTACTGCACAGTTTGATCCTTCTGCTGTTACATGCTCCAGTACAAAGGCAAATATACTGTACACTGCAAGTGCAGTTGCTCTAGACCTAAGGGGAAGCTCTAAAATGAGCAGAAGCTCTGCTGATTTCTATCATACAATCACGTGGAAGCAAAAATACATTTATTGATCATACATCACGAGACACAGGAGCTTCATTACATAGTGGGTTATATAGGCACCTCTGGTGATTGGACACTGGTTAACCCCAATTAAGGAGAATTCCTCCCCTATATAACCCCTCCCATATGGGAAGCACCTCAGTTTTTTCGCCAGTGTCTATGGTGGTTGGTCACGTAAAACTTTAGCTCTGTGCAGGTCCCTGCAGGGGCCTATTCCTTTCCAATTCATCCCTTAATGGATGAATTGTTGTATGAGGATTGGGGACATCCCGATAAACTGTTTGCTCCTCCTAAAAGGTTTTCTATGCGTTATCCTCTGGAGGAAAGTTTCACCAAGAAGTGGGGGGTCCCATCTGTTTATGCGGCTGTTTCTTGCGTGAATAAAAACCTGACTTGTCCCTTGGATAATGCACAGGTATTCAAAGATCCAACTGATAAGAAGCTGGAAACCTTATTAAAAGCCTCCTTTTCCATGACTAGCACTGTAGTGCAACCTACAGTCGCAGCCGTGGGGTTGTGTCAGTTCCTCAAGGAACAGGTTAAGCAGATGCTTGGGCTCCTTCCCAGTGAGGAAGTAGAGAATTATGCAGAAATACCTCATATTCTGTGTTTCATGATTGATGCGATTTTGGATTCTGTCCAACAAGCATCACGTTTGTCTCTCATCTTGGTACACATGCGAAGGGCCCTATGGCTTAAGAATTGGGCAGCTGAGCTGTCATGCAAGAAGTATTTGATTGGGTTCCCGTTTAAAGGGGAACGTTTGTTTGGAAAAGAATTAGACAAATTCGTCCAAAAAATTTCAGGAGGTAAATCTACTCTCCTTCCAGTCAAAAGGTGCAAACGTCCTTCATTTAGGCATGCTCTCTCTCCCGGAGCATCAAGCTCTAAGCAGTGGCGACAGCCTTCTCAACCCTCCTCTACAGGAAAGGCTCAGGGCCAGGCCCAGGGGCAGAAAAAGACTTGGGGGCGAAAGCCTGCCAAGCAGAGCCCAAAAGCCTCCTTGTGAAGGGGCGCCCCCCGCTCAGCAGAGTGGGGGGAAGGCTCCTGCAGTTCTGCTATTTCTGGCCTTAGATCACTTATTATCCTAGGGGGTGATAGTAGAAGTGGACCCAAAAGAACAGGGTTCAGGGTTTTACTTGAATCTCTTCACCGTTCCGAAGCCAAATGGAAGTGTCAGACCTATCCTAGATCTGAAGGATCTGAACCGGTTTTTACGCATCCAGTCCTTCCGAATGCAGTCAATCCGCACTGTGGTCCCCTCCCTGCAAGGGGGAGAGTTTATGGCATCAATATATATCAAGGATGCATATCTCCATGTGCCAATTTTTCCCGCACACCAAAAATTTCTAAGGTTCGCGGTAGAGCGGCGCCATTTTAAATTTGTGGCCTTGCCATTCGGGCTTGCTACGGCCCCTCGAGTCTACACAAAGATTCTGGACCCTCTCTTGGCAAACCTAAGAGCTCAGGGTATAGCCTTCATGGCTTATCTAGACGATTTGCTTCTCATGGAGAAAACAGTAGCGTTCCTGAACCACAGCGTTACCAGAACGCTAGAACACCTGGAACGCATAGGTTGGATTATAAACCTAGAAAAGTCGTCCCTACAGCCTGCCACCAGGTTGGAATACCTGGGTATGATCATCGACACTGCTCAGGGCAAGGTGTTTCTTCCAAGGCCAAAAGCCTTGGTCATTGGGGATCTGGTGCGCCTAAGTCTAGGCAGGAGATCATCCCCCATTCGATTGTGCATGAGACTGTTAGGGAAATGGTCGCCTCCTTCGAGGCCATCCCATTCGCCCAGTTCCACTCAAGGCCTCTGCAAAGATGCATCCTTGCGGCTTGGAACAGGAAGCCCCAATCCTTGGATCTTCCTATGCGTCTATCCCCAGGGACACGCAAGAGTCTCGTCTGGTGGTTACAAACAAAGAATTTGCTGAAGGGTAGAACTTTTCTTCCTCTTCTATGGAAGATTATCACGACAGATGCCAGCCTGACAGGCTGGGGAGCAGTGTTGGAGGAGACGTGCTCGCAGGGGAAATGGTCTGCGATCGAGAAGCTATTGCCCATAAATGTCTTGGAGATCCGGGCAGTTTATATGGCTTTCATAAAGTGGTCTTACAGACTACTAGGTCTCCCTGTTCAGATTCAGTCCGACAATGCCACAGCAGTGGCTTATATCAATCACCAGGGCGGTACCAGGAGTCTGGTTGCGCAAAAAGAGGTGAATCGCATACTTGCCTGGGCAGAAAAGCATGTTCCGTGTCTTTCTGCAGTCTTCATTCCAGGAGTGGAAAATTGGCAGGCGGATTTTCTGAGCCGCCAGCAGTTGTGCCCAGGAGAATGGGCTCTGCACCCTGACGTGTTTCGGAACATATGTCACAGGAGGGGTACTCTAGACGTAGATCTGTTTGCATCCAGGTTCAACAGGAAACTGGACAATTTTGTGTCAAGAACAAGAGATACACTTTCTCTCTGACAGTTCCCTGGGATCAGTACAATCTGATCTATGCCTTCCCCCCGAGCCCGCTTCTGTCGCGGTTCCTGGGAAGAGTCAAGAGGGAGACAAAATCGGTCCTTTTGGTGGCCCCGGCTTGGCCCAGGCGACCGTGGTACGCAGAGATCATGAAGTTGGCAGTAGGCAGGCCATGGATCCTCCCTCTCCGGCCAGATCTGCTCTCACAGGGTCCAATTTACCATCCTGCTTTACACAGTCTAAATTTGACGGTTTGGCTGCTGAGACCCACATTCTGAGAGACCGTGGCCTTTCGGGACCAGTCCTTTCTACTCTGGTCAATGCCAGAAAGCCGGCCTCCAGGCTTATTTATTACAAAATCTGGGGGGCATATGTTTCCTGGTGTGAACTCAGAAAATGGCATCCTAGAAAGTATGTCATTAGCAGGATCTTGGCCTTTCTCCAGTCAGGCTTAAAAATGAATTTGGCCAAAAGCCCTATCAAGGTGCAGATTTCGGCCCTGTCAGTGTTTTTTCAGAAGCCACTTGCATCACATTCCCTGGTGCGGGCTTTTATCCAGGGGGCCATGCGGATAAGACCGCCAGTCAAACCTCCGGTATGCCCATGGGATCTGAATTTGGTTCTCTCGGCTTTGCAGGGGCAACCATTTGAACCTTTGCATCTGGCTCCATTAGCTCTCCTGACTAAAAAATTGGTTTTCTTGGTAGCCATATCCACGGCTAGAAGAGTATCAGAGCTAACAGCTCTTTCCAGCAAGGAGCCGTATCTAATTATTCATAAGGACCGGGTGGTCATGCGTCCCAACAGGTCCTTTCTACCTAAGGTGGTTTTGGGATTCCATTTGAATCAAGACGTAATCCTACCATCCTTTTTTCCGGACCCACAGTCCACAGAAGAAGAATCTTTGCACACTTTGGATGTGGTTAGAGCAATCAGTATATATCTTCAAGCAACTGCTCGGATAAGGAAAACTGATTGCTTGTTTATTTTGCCGGAAGGCCCTAGGAAGGGCCAGGCGGCGTCAAAATCCTCTCTCTCAAGGTGGATTAGACAGGTTATTTCTTAAGCCTATAGTGTTAAAGGGAAAATCCCTCCTTTTCCAGTGAAAGCGCACTCTACTAGGGCTGTAAGTGCTACTTGGGCTGTGCATCACCAGGCCTCCATGGCTCAGATCTGTAAGGCTGCAACTTGGTCATCAGTCCACACATTCACCAGATTCTATCAGGTGGATGTCAGAGGGCAAGAGGATATCGCCTTCGGGCGCAGTGTACTGCAGGCTGCAGTTTAGGTCCTCCGGTCCCTGGCGGTCTGTAATTATGATCTGTGTCTCCCTCCCCTCAATCTGAGCATTGCTTTGGGACATCCCACTATGTAATGAAGCTCCAGTGTCCCGTGATGTATGATCAAGAAAATGGGATTTTTATATACAGCTTATCTGTAAAAATCCTTTTCTTGAGAGTACATCACGGGACACAGGACTCCCGCCCCTCTTGGGTTTTACGTTCTTTCTTATTGCTTTGCTACAAAACTGAGGTGCCTCCCATATCGGAGGGGTTATATAGGGGAGGAATTCAATTTAATTGGGGTTAACCAGTGTCCAATCACCAGAGGTGCCTATATAACCCACTATGTAATGAAGCTCCTGTGTCCCGTGATGTACTCTCAAGAAAAGGATTTTACAGGTAAGCTGTATATAAAAATCCAATTTTTTTAATTTATTTTCCTTGCATGTGATTGGATATTCTTTGCAAAGTGAATCTTTACCTCATTTACTAAGCTCTGGTATTCTCTATACATGGTATGCATTTATTTGTGATTACTGTGTTTTTTTACAGGTTTACGGTGGACTGTTTGTCTTTTGGTGTATGTTTCCTGTACAATGCAAAGGCTGGCAAATATTGCTGATTGACAGATTAAATGTAGCTATGTGTGGCCAACTTTATTGATGGCACTGACAGTTCCATGGATAACCAAAGACATAAAGCATATTAAATAGAGGCTCTAGTCTTATATGGCACAGGGGTAATCTGTAGAGAGAAGTTTCTGTTATGGAAAACAAAAACATTTGTGCAGCTGTCCCCCTGGTGAATGCAGGAAGTCATAAAGGAACCAAGTTCTCATGATTTCCTTCCTCTTCTGTATTGCCACTTTGGTTGAGCATCACCTACAGTGGTGTAGTACAGACTGCACCTGCCTACACACTCATCCCAGATAGTGCTGCCCCTCTAGCAGTGGGCCATGAAATTCCTGTTGGTGGGGGCTCCTAAGAACCAACCAAACCTTGTTCTGTCCCTCCTCTCCAGGAGATCCTTGCCTTTTCTGGGACTGCCCCATGCACTTAACCTGCCGCTGCCACCATGCTCTTAGAGCTCGAAGGTTAATAGACCATGTCCTTGCTAATCTGTCAGCATCCAGTGGTGGAATCGGAGGGAACCCACCTTCCCCTCCTGCCACCCCCCCCCCCCCCCCGGCTCAGTCCTAACTGAGAGCTCCCTGCATCAAATAATCTAGAAAAACGCTTTGATTTAAGGTATGTCTAAATCCAAGAACAAAAATGTATTATTATGCAGCTAGTTGGGCCTTAGATGTGGTAGCTGCAATTATTCATTTCCAGGTGAACACATTATCTGCAAATACAGAAAAAATTCTTGTGGATTATTTTACAATTTGAGTGCCCTTGTAACTTTCTGTGCACTGGCCTGCACTTTTTTCTTGTATCGTGTCTGCAGTCTCTGACTGTGTCTTGTATCATGTCTGCAGTCTCTGATCATGTCTTGTATCATGTCTGCAGTCTCTGGCCATGTCTTGTATCATATCTGAAGTCTCTGACCATCTCCTGTAGTATGTCTGCTGTCTCTGGCCATCTCCTGTAGTATGTCTGCCATCTCTGACCATCTCTTGTTTCATGTCTGCAGTCTCTGACCATCCCCTGTAGCATGTCTGCAGTCTCTGACCATCTCCTGTAGTATGTCTGGGTGCTCTTTCTAGAATCTCGAACAGACTGTGTGCATCAGAGAGACCCCATCCAGGTCCCATTAGTGTACTCTCTTCCTGTATTTTCTTTATTGTTAAAAGATCATGGGAGGATCCCAGGGTAATGAAGACTTCTTAGGGGAGCATCTCTGTGTTTGACTCGTTGCCATAGAAACATTTGTAAAGGGGAGGAGTTAGTAAGATAACCACGCCCATGTGGGGGGGCACCAGAAATATTTCTGCACTCAGGTGTCTCTGACCCTAGGATCGGCCCTAGTGGGGATCATTTGGGGCCTCATATTTATCTCCATTTAAGGTTGCCCAAAATATCTTCTGGTGTAAATGCCCCCCGTCCCCAATCCTACCCTGGATCCTGGAGAGATTTTAGAAGTTTGTTGTCCTACTACTAGAATGCCCTTAGTGATGCGATAATATCACTGAGTTTGATGCAATAAAATTTCTGCGGTTTGGTCTCTGCGCAAAAGGACATTGTTCCTAGCATGGTTATTCAGGAGTTTCTAATGGTTGATTTACTCACATTATTTTGTGCAGTGGTTATAGTCACGGAAGCATTTTCATGTCAGCAGTAGAAGGCGTAAACATAGACTGTATTGATCAAATCCGAACCTGTATTCCAGTAATGATTTCATTTCTTCTGCCCACTATAGCGCTATCATTGCCACTGGACAATAATACAGGTATGGAGTCCAGTTGGGATCTTCTATGTTTTCTGAGAATCATTGTTACTCATTAATAGACATGTGCAGAACTGAATTTATTTTGTTTCAGATAGATTCCTTATGTTACTTTTTTTGTTATGTTAATTTGTATGTTAATTTTGTTTTGTTGATTTGTTTTGAAATTCGTTTAGTTTTGATTTATTTCATTTAATTTAATTTTGTTTATTTATTTTCTAACTAATACCAAATTTTTGGAACGATTAAAATTCAGATCGGTCAAAAAATGATTGACCAATTTGAATTATGTGGTTGTTTAAGTGGTAACTCCACTTTAGTGGGAAAAAATGTAAATACAAAAATAATAATCCAGCACATACAATTGTGACACAAGTCATATTGTAATTGAATGTTATTAAAAATTACCTTTCATTCCCTTCGAGTATGGTATAGAATTTAAATGGAACCCCAAACCAAAATGTAAAAAAAGAAATGGTGTGGCCCCCCCCCCAAATTCATACCAGACCCTTATCCAAGCATTCAGCCTGGCAGGCCAGGATAGAGGGGAGGGATGAGCAAGCGCCCCCCCCCCCTCCTGAACCATACCAGGCCACATGCCCTCAACATGGGGGGTGCTTTGGAGCATGGGGGGCTCTTCCCATCAAAAGCTCTTTGTCCCCATATTGATGGTGACAAGGGCTTCTTCCCACAACCCTGGTCGGTGGTTGTAGGGGTGCCCGGGGGGTGATGTATCTGAACCTGGGAGCCCCCTTTAACAAGGGGGCCCCCAGATCCCAGCTCCCCATGTGAATGAGTAGGGGTAAAAAGTGTAAAGTAAATATGAACAGAGACAGTTTTTGACAAGTCCTTTATTAAAAAACAAAACAATACAAAAAAAAAAAATTGTAGATCCAATGTCAATCACGATGCCTTCTGCTACCACTGACCCAAAAAAAAACCCAAAAAAACACCAGTCCCTGAAAGGTTATGTTAAGCATCCATCTTGTTTGTCAGCCATCTTAATACTCACAAACTTCCATTTTACAATATGTACCATTTGAACACCCGTTTAACTTCTCAGATAACTGTCTCAACATGAGCTTCTTCTAACTCATTTGTTCTCACACACTTATCTAAAACTTTCACAAATTTTCTCTGCATTCCTTCAGCTACTGGAGAAAACATGAACTGTCTCACGTTTTGTTATCTTTTTCTCAAATTCCTTCAGCTACTGTAGAACAATGAACAAAAGCTTCTGGTCTTAACCAGCTGTAATTGTCTTAACATCTACTGTGCATGTCTTAAGCCTTGTACACACGGTTGGAGAATCCGTCGGAATGTGTCCTATCGGACCGTGCCATCGGATAATCCAACTGTGTGTGGTATGCATCGGACTGATTCCGTCCGAATTTCCGTCGGACCCAATTTTCCAACATGTTGGAAATATTTCCCGACCAACTGGGCGGTCGGACCTAATCCGATCATGTGTAGAGCATTTTGATCGGACCAAGTGCCACGCATGCTCACATTCAAATTCCGACACGGAAGTGCTCGTTCAGGTAAAACTACTGAACGATATAGCACATTTGTCACGCTAATTAGATAAATAGATGCGGCGCTACCTAAAAAATGCATAAATAAATAAATAAAAGTGCAATGTCTAAATGGGACTAAAGTGCAAATAGAATTCTATCCCACTACAGTGATAAATAGTGACAATATAAAAATAAAGCATATACTGTGCAATAAATAAAATTATAACCTTGCATACATATTCCAAATAAATACAGGAATGCAAATATGAGATATAAAATGTAAAAATATGTGGAAAAAATATATATACCAATCCAGTGACTACGTGCAAAAAATTCAATATTAGCAAGTGATTGTCCACAAAACCATGCTTAAATATTTGAAAAACACAAAGTCCATGCAAAAAAATAGAAGTGATTTCCAAAGGTGATAATCCACTGCAAACTTCAGTGCCTATTATGTGCACCACCTATTTCCCCCAGCCTCTCACCTCCAATAAATGGCAAAAGAGCGCTGTATGTAATCAAAATGCTGCTGAATCCTTATCCATCCAGCCTCAGTATTCTACCGCTGTTAGTGTACCGCTGTATACCGCTGTGTACTAGCAGTTATTATTCTCCCAATTTCTCCAAAGGTATCCAGTAAATATGGAATGGAAGAAGACAAAGGGGGCTTTCATGTGTAGTATCCAATAACAACTTTTTAATAAAAGATATCCACACTTACATGAAGGTAAACACAGGAATACACTCAGCAGACGTGAACTTCCGGTTTCGGCCGTAACCGGAAGTAGTATGTACGACACCAAACTCCTTCCCTGACGCGTTGCGTCACACCTCGTGACTTTTTCAAAGGGTCTTTGAAAAAGTCACGAGGTGTGACGCAACGCGTCAGGGAAGGAGTTTGGTGTCGTACATACTACTTCCGGTTACCGCCGAAACCGGAAGTTCACGTCTGCTGAGTGTTTACCTTCATGTAAGTGTGGATATCTTTTATTAAAAAGTTGTTATTGGATACTACACATGAAAGCCCCCTTTGTCTTCTTCCATTCCATATTTACTGGATACCTTTGGAGAAATTGGGAGAATAATAACTGCTAGTACACAGCGGTATACAGCGGTACACTAACAGCGGTAGAATACTGAGGCTGGATGGATAAGGATTCAGCAGCATTTTGATTACATACAGCGCTCTTTTGCCATTTATTGGAGGTGAGAGGCTGGGGGAAATAGGTGGTGCACATAATAGGCACTGAAGTTTGCAGTGGATTATCACCTTTGGAAATCACTTCTATTTTTTTGCATGGACTTTGTGTTTTTCAAATATTTAAGCATGGTTTTGTGGACAATCACTTGCTAATATTGCATTTTTTGCACGTAGTCACTGGATTGGTATATATATTTTTTCCACATATTTTTACATTTTATATCTCATATTTGCATTCCTGTATTTATTTGGAATATGTATGCAGGGTTATAATTTTATTTATTGCACAGTATATGCTTTATTTTTATATTGTTACTATTTATCACTGTAGTGGGATAGAATTCTATTTGCACTTTAGTCCCATTTAGACATTGCACTTTTATTTATTTATTTATGCATTTTTTAGGTAGCGCCGCATCTATTTATCTAATTATATTCACTTACTTTTGGTGTTGAGATCACCGCTTTTTTTTTGCTGGCTGCTTCCTGTGTATGGAATTTAGTTTATTTAGTCATTTAGTTAACTGATAGGTGGAGCGCATTAGTATTTCTCTATACATTTGTCACGCTGCAATGTTAAAAATTCTTTCATCAAGCGCATTCTCTTGTTCTTTACAATGCTGCAAGAACGAACTTCTTTTGATGCTCATAGTCACACACACTTCTCCCGAACGGATTTCATTACTCTTTTTTAACCATTTCAGCAATACAATTTTAGTTTGCGTCACATCTACACAATTTTAGATTTAGTTTTTTATTTTTTGGATGTTTTTGGGGGGGAATTCCCTAAAAACTCCTTTAACCAGTTGAGATCCGCGCTATAGCCAAATGACGGCTACAGCACGGATCTCCTTTGCCGGGACTACGTCTATTGACGTCGTCCCATGCACGAGCAGCCTGCTCTGTGATCGGCGAGTCTATGAGATCCGAGCAAGGGGTCGATCCCGACCCCTTACCACGTGATCAGCTGTCAGCCAATGACAGCTGATTATGTGATACAACGGAGCCGGTAATCGGCTATTATTCCTCCTCGCGCTGTCAGCGCGAGGAGAAAAAAAAGAGCCGATCACCGGCGGCCGTGATCGGGACATTAGTCCCGATCACGGCCAGCCCTGCCAGTGCCCACCTGCCCCCTGCCAGTGCCACCTCATCCATAAATAAGTGCCCCCCGTCAGTGCCACCAGGCAGTGCCCATAGTGCCACTCAGCAGTGCCCACAGTGCCACCCATCAGTGCCCACAGTGCCACCCATCAGTGCCCGCAATCTGCCTCAACAACGCTGCTGCACCCCAGTGCCACATATCTGTGTCCATCAGTGTCATCTACCAGTGCCCATCAGTGCCCATCAGTGCCGCCCATCAGTGCCCAGCAGTGCCACCTATCAGAGCCACCTATCAGTGCCACCTATCAGTGCCCATCAGTCCCATTTATTAGTGGTACCTATCAGTGCCCCTTAGTGCCACCCATCCGTGCCACCCATTCGTGCCACCCATCCGTGCCATCTTATCTGTGCCCATCAGTGCCGCCTTATCTGTGCCCATCAGTGCCGCCTTATCTGTGACTATCGGTGCCACCTTAACAAAGCCTATCAGTGCCCACCAGGGCAGCCTATCAGTGCCCACCAGTGCAGCCTATCAGTGCTCACCAGTGCAGCCTATCAGTGCCGCCTCATCAGCGCACTTCAATGAAGGAGAAAAATGACATGTTTGCAAAATTTTATAACAAACTATTAAAGAGGAAGTAAACCCTGATGAGTTTACTTCCTCTTTCATTCCCTGCAAAGGCAAAGCATAATGGACTACTATGCATCGCATAGTAGTCCATTATGTGTCACTTACCTGACACAGGAGCCAGCGAAGTCACCGCTGTCCCCTGTAGTCCGCCGCATCCATCTTCTTGGTGGGGTCTCGCAGCTCCGCCGCTGTCAATCGGCGAAGCCGCGGTGACGTCACTCCCGCGCATGCGCACGGGAGCCGACACGCGCGGCAGCTCCGTCGTTGAGAATGCCGCGCTCAGTGCGCCTGCGCGCCGCTGTCTACGGCGCATGCGCCGTAGACAGCAGAGCCTGTTTTCGGGCAAATATCTCCTAAACCATATAGGTTTAGGAGATATTTCTTGGACCTACAGGTAAGCCTTAATCTAGGCTTACCTGTAGGTCAAAGTGGTTTGTAAGGGTTTACAACCACTTTAAACATGATTTTTTTTTGTTTGTTTAGCAAAAAATAAAACTCCCAGCTGTAATTAAATACCACCAAAAGAAAGCTCTATTTGTGGGAAAAAATTATAAAAATTTCATTTGGGTACAGTGTTGTATGGCCGCGCAATTGTCATTCAAAGTGCATCAGCGCTGAAAGCTGAAAATTGGTCTGGGCAGGAAGGGGTTTAAGTGCCCAGTAAGCAAGTGGTTAAAGACAGTTTGCTCATTTCTCCTTATTTATTTTTATTTATTTTTTTGTGTGTAAACTTACAACAACAACATTATTGTATTTTTTATATTTTCTTTTTCTTTTTTAATCTACAGGAGGTTGTTCAGTGTTGTTACCCCTTGTTATTTAGTTCACTTTGTATTTTTGAAATGTACCTGCCTGCTCACAAATAAACTGTACTTTTTGAAGGAAAACACATTACACAAGTATTTCATCAAACAAAAAAAAAAATTATTTTGTTCGCTAGAAACTAAAAATAGGAACGCAGCACTGGAGAAAGTTCTTAATTTTGGTGCAGCCTTTGGCCCCCAGGGCAGACATGACTAAATTAGATATTAAAAAATTGGTGGCCTGAGGAGTAGATATCTCAGGGAGAGAAGTCTGGTCCCGAAGTCCTAGAGAGCAGGAAATTCTGATGCAATTTCTGTCCCCAGGATGTGGATCTTCAAGAGGCTGCATCTTCTGGCACACCAGACTCAACCCAGGCCATCACTCTCTGGTCTTCCTTCGGGACTTCCCACCAGGCATCCTTCCAGGCTGTAGCTGGGCTCCTGTAGCTGGGGCAGGAGAAGGAGGGTGTTGGTCAACCTCCTGGCTGCCACTTGCCACAGCCTCCCCCCGACTGAGGTCATCCTGTGTATGAAAAGGGGACATAGCTTTAGTTTTTTGATCATCAATCACACCATTTTGTGCTCCTGGCTTTGGCTAATCATTTTTGGTCACTACTGTCTCTTGAGATGTAAACCACTTTGAGAAATCACAACTTACTGATCAATAAGAACATCTAGTTAACATCATTAAATGTAACACAAGAAATATATTCAACAATGCAATACCTGTCTCAAGCTGGGCCCCACCACATGGTGCTGCCTGGAAGGCCCAGGTTGGACATCAGAAGCCTCAGCTGGGGGTGAAGGATGCCTTGGAGGAAGCCAGGAGAGCGGTGGCCTGAGTGGTGGCCTGGGTACCCCTTGGTCTACCAGAAAATGCCGCCTGTCAAAGTGCACCATCCTGGGGTAATGAACAGCATCTGTATCTCCTGCTCTCAAGGACTCCAGGTGCTTCTTTCTCTCCCTGAGATATGTTATCTTCATGGCCACAATTTTGCGATTCAGATAGGTCATGTCTGCCGTGGGGACCATGATCCGCAACAAAGCAAGCAGTTTCTCCAGTGCTGTGTTCCTCTTTGATCTGTCAGTATAAAACTTGTTGTGGAACTGCCACAGGCAGGGCATCTCCATGTACAGTTCTATGAATAGCCCCATAAAGTTAGCATTGGTGAATGGATCCATATTGTCTGCAAGACACAACACAAGACAAACCCTCAAATACTAATAATGCAATTAAAATCCCTCCTAATCTTGTCCCAACATCGGCCTAGATAGAAGCAGTCTAGTCTAGTGAAGCACCAAGTTAAAAATGTTACCTTCGTTTTCCACGTTCGTCGCGTCCGTGCCTCACACTCTCCTCCCAGATCGTACGGACGATACACACATGTTGCGTTTTATATACAGTGTGCATGCGTGAAACTCCGCCCGCCCCTGATGTTCTTTCCAGACTATTCCCCGCCCCTTCGCTTCCAACGCAGTGGGGAGAGCACATGGCGGAGAGAACGCAGGTGCGCACTAATAGTTCCACTAACGAGGAGGAGGGTGAGGAAAGCCCGGAGCCTGAAACGTCCCGATCCAGGAAGACAAGATTTAAGGCCTCAAATATGTCTTTTGGAGAGATGTTGGAGATGGTCGACATATTGAACAGGACCGACTATGATGGGAAGTATGGACCTTACCCAAACCCAAATATCAGAAAGGCCAAGATCATGAATAAAGTTGTGAAGAGTCTTCTGAAGAATTTTGGGGTACGCCGATCCAAGGATCAACTGAGAAAACGCTGGTCAGACCTGAAACTGAGGGAGCACGAGCAGTACCTAAGGATCAAGCGTGTTCTTAAAAAAAGTAAGTAGTTGTCGTGTGTTCATATGATTATTCTTGCTTGCATACATGCTCCATGTGCTTTGATTTCATGTTGTGCATTTTAAAATGGCCACTTTCAAGGTCATGGTTTCGTTCGTTCGTATGAAACATCGTTCTGCAGGGAAGTATTCCAGCTTAACAAAGTGTCCCCAATAATGTTCTCACCTTGTAACTCGGCCCAAAAACACAATTGTACAACACTTCCAAGCAATGTTTCATATTCCTATTTCTGCCCTCTGTGTGCTAATTAATCTTTGTTTACATTCTCATAGGGGAGAGAAGACTCGGCAAGTATGAGGACACCAGGGACCACACCCCTCCCAAAGAAGGGCAACTTCCAAAAGCAGAAACAGAGGAGCAGGAGGAGGAGGAAGAAGGAGAGATTGTGGAGGTTGGACAAATTGTCACCACAACAGGTGAGTGTCGGAGAACACAGCTTCCGGTAAGCTCATCAATGTATATCACCATATTTGGATTACATGGTGTGTTTGTTTGCTTTGTTTTCTAGGTGATGTGGAAGAAGATTCCCGTTTTACCAGTGAAAGTGCCCAGATCTTGATCGGGGAGATAATGGGGTGCAATCGGGATTTGGAAATTGTACAACAAAACATCAATGATGTTAAAAATAAAATGAAGAACATCATTGATGTTTTGGGGAGAATGTGAAAACTAAAAAACTAGATAGGGTTTTAGTTTTGCTTTTTAACAAAAAAAATTTGTATTTTGCAAAATTAAAAATTTGGAAGATGCACAGAGTGTGTAAACATGCGCTATCTCCCATCATGGGGGATCAATGTACGTGTTTTGTGTAAAGTGTCTGAGATGAAGGGGTTGCAGCCCCAAAGCATGTACATTGATCCCCCATGATGGGAGATAGCACATGTTGACACACTGTGTGCATCTTCCAAATGTGTTTTTTTCAGGGGTGACACCCCATGTGATGAAGGCAATATCAGCCCAGTTTGTACATACTCATGTCTGATATTGTGTTCACTTTTCCAAGTTGAACTTTGTAAGTTCCTGTGTTCTGTATTTTATGGTTTGATACATGCCTGTTTATACAAAAAAAAAACAAGTAAAAAAAAATATGATTAAACTCTGTTTTGGATACACAAAATCTCTTGGTTTGTTGTAAAAACCTTTAATAAATGCACATATGAATGTTGAATTCTCAACAATGTGTGGCTTCCTTTTTCATTGGTCATAATATTTATTTGTAGTCATATTTGAGTTTGTGCTGAGAAGGAGTGCGATTTACTAAAGGCAACTCCACTTTGCACTCCAAGTGCAGTTTCAGGTATACTTTTGCAGTGCACTTGTAGTGCATAGTGGATGTGCCTTTAGTAAAAAGCACCCACAGTGAGGTGTAAATTTGGACAATCATGCCATTTTCCTGCCATGGTGCTGAAAATGAGCATGATCAGTAATGCACTACATACATTAGTTAACAAAAAGAAGGTGTGTGTGTAGCAGACCCACAACATAATAACATTATCTGAAGAAGAGACTGTCCCCTCATCTCGCTCTGAACTTGGGTTTGCACTGTTGGTGAAAAGGGCACAACTTTAATAAAACTGGCAAAGTTGGAGGCCACAGTCTGCCATTCCTGTGGCATTGAAGGACACTGTGTAGTGACACAAGAACAAAAACTAGTAATTTGACAAATCAACATTGCATGCAGATTAGACACCCACATTTTTTGTCAAAATTAGTATAACATTTTTAAAGCCTAAAGTATAAGATCCCTTTATGAGAGTCATAAACCCCCCATCCCCCCATCTGATGGGCCCTTGCTAAAAAATGAGGGGGGATGTTTAGGACAGGTAACCCTCTCCACTTGATTGAGAGCCGAATGCCTAAATAATGTGTGATACTTTGGGAAGCCCCTCCTTAGTTACACTATTGGCAGCCCACCGGACAGGTAAGAAGTGTCATAATAACAAAATGGAAGAACATTTTGACATTCTGCTATTACATAGCAAGAAAATGAATGTGTTAAAAAAATCAAAATAGCATTTGAAAGTATTGAGGCAGGCCCTTACACTACATGCTTTGGTGAATTTGTCCATAAATGTGATCATGAAAAAGGTATTTAGAGTGTGTATTGGGTTGGGTCAAGTCATCAGATAGAAGATTGCATATACAACCATCTTCTGAAATTCAAATTTGAATAGAATAAATTAGAATTTCGAATAGTATGAATTCAAATTTTTAAATTAATTAATTTTAAATTTGGATAGAAAAGATTATAATAAATTAGAAAATAGACTAGAAAAACGATAGAACAGAATAGAATATATTATATTTTATTCTGTTCTGTTCTATTGTTTTTCTAGTCTATTCTTTTATATTCTATTAAAATCTTTTCTATTAAAATCAAAATCATTATATACTAAATTCGAATTTCGGAAGATGGTGGTTTTATAATATATATATATTTCTTTCCGACATTCAAATTTCGTATAGAATGAATTTGAATGACATTTTGCGACCCGAATTTGGGGCCACGTATCTCAGGGCCACTTATAGCTAGGAACCCCTAAATTTGGTATGCAAACACAGTAGAACTAGCACTACAAATTTGGGGTTTCTAGCTCCAAATTTGGGGTTTCTAGCAGCAAGTGACCCCGATATACATGGCCCCAAATTCGGGTCGCAAAATGTCATTCTCTGCTGCAGAAAAGTGCTTGACATTTTGCGACCCGACTTTGGGGCCCCATAACTCGGGGGCACTTGGAGCTAGAAACCCCAAATTTGGAGATGTTGTACTGCTCGTTCTACTGTGTTTGCATACCAAATTGGGTTTCTAGCTACAAGTGGCCCCGAGATACGTTGCCCCAAATTCGGGTAATTTTTCAAATTTGATTAGAATTTCGTCCGAATTCGGATGAATTCGTTAGCATTGTAATTCGGTAATTCGGATGCATCCCAATGTCCGAATAATGAAAATTTGTCAGAATTTCGATTTGGAACGAAACTAAATGCACATGTCTAGTTTCTTGTGATGTGACCAAGGCGAAGGCAGAGGTGAAGTGAGCTGGACAGCTTTAAGTAGGCAGGTCAGACGAGCATGATCAGGAACAGTGGGTAACTGTGGAGAGAGATGAGAGCTGGCAATTAGCCGACAGCTGAGCAGCCAGCCCAGAGAAGGAAGGGCTAAGCCAGCCCTGACAGTACCCCCTCCTCAATGACCCCTCTTCCTCGGAGGGCCACCAGGGAAAACTGTCTATGGAACTCGCTGAGGAGGACAGGGGCATGTATGTCCGAGGATGAAATCCAGGAGCGTTCCTCCGGACCGTACCCCTTCCAATGCACCAGGTACCGTATGCGCCCACAGAACCTATGGGATTCAACAATGGATTGTCCCTCATACTCCTCATGGTTCTCAACCTGAATAGGGTGAGGGTGTGGCACCGAGGTGGTAAATCGGTTACATACCAATGGTTTCAATAGGGAGACATGAAACACATTTGAGATGTGCATACTAGGAGGATGGTCCAATGTGTAAGCCACTGGGTTAATCCTGCGAAGGATACGGAAAGGCCCAATAAACCAAGGTGCAAACTTCAGTGAGGGAACACAAAGCCGGAGGTTGCAAGATGACAGCCAGACCCTGTCCCCAACCTGGTAGGAAGGCACAGGCAGGCGTCTGTGGTCAGCATGGAGTCTGTACCTATCATTAGCATGACGCAAAGCCTCCTGGACTTGTACCCAAGTGGAACGAAGACCACGAGGATGCTCCTCTAACACAGGAATACTCTGCGGAACAAACGAGTCAGGCAACATGGAAGGTTGGAAACCATAATTCACCATAAATGGAGACAATCGGAAGACAGAATTCAAGGCACTGTTGTGAGCAAACTCTGCCCATGGTAATAGGTTTGACCAGTTGTTATGGTGGTCAGAAATATAGCAACGTAGGAATTGCTCCGAGGACTGATTGGCTCACTCTGCAGCCCCATTAGACTGCGGGTGATATGTAGAAAAGAGCGCAAGCTGGATTCCCAATTGTGCACAAAAGGCTCGCCAGAATACTCCTCCATGGCTTTATCCTCCAAGACCGACAAAGGGTAAACCCGGCCACGAGGAGGTATGGCACCAGGTTGAAGGTCAATTGATGCATAGTAGTCCATTATGCTTTACCTTTGCAGGGAATGAAAGAGGAAGTAAACTCATCAGGGTTTACTTCCTCTTTAAGTCCTCAAAAGACAAGCACAGAAATAAAGGACAGTGATGTCACTCATTTCACTACAGATTCTGGGAAGGCCTTTTGCCTTCTGGTGATGTTTCTACTTCTGATCTTTGTCCCAGTGTGGATATTAACTAACTGTATCTATCATCCTGATGACTTAGGTGCCTTGAAACTCATATGTGGTTTTCACGTCAGAAATCACAGTTAAAGAGATGTCTCTAATGAATTGATCAAAGACACAGGTTTTTCTGGAAAAATGTTACTGTCAAAATTGAAATATGCTTATGCTAGAAAGTCAGGATATGAAAAATGCTGGATTTGTAGTAAGTTACACCCAGAAACTGCTAAGATCCCACTTTTATCTGTCCCTCTAAACCTCGAGTCATTATTGGAAAATACTCTAGTCTTAAGTATTAAGAATGTCTCAGAAGGGTACCGCAATCAGAGTATTATGTTTTACACTTTAGGAAAGACGCATGAACCCGAGTGGTGTGTTCAGTTAGGCAATACATCCAACGGAATAGGTATGTGTTCCAAGTCAGTATTTAACATTTCAAAGGGTATTCACTTCCACACCAGTGATTTTATCATAGGTCATATGTGTAGTTACAAAAATCAATCTCTTAAAGAGGAAATAAACCCTGATGAGTTTACTTCCTCTTTCATTCCCTGCAAAGGTAAAGCATAATGGACTACTATGCATCGCATAGTAGTCCATTATGTGTCACTTACCTGACACAGGAGCCAGTGATGTCACCGCTGTCCCCTGTAGTCCGGCGCATCCATCTTCTCGGTGGGTCTCCCTGTTTCGCCGCTGTCATTCAGCGAAGCCGCGATTACATCACTCCCGCGCATGCCCAGACTATTCCAGACTATTATGACGTTATTAATCAACACTAGGGATGAGCCGAACACCCCCCGGTTCGGTTCGCACCAGAACTTTCGAACGGACCCCAAATTCGTACGAACGTTAGAACCCCATTGAAGTCTATGAGACTCGAACGTTCGAAATTAAAAGTGCTAATTTTAACGGCTAATATGCAAGATACTGTCCTAAAAAGGGTTTGAGGACCTGGCTCCTGCCCCAGGGGACATGGGTCAATGCAAAAAAAAGTTTTAAAAATTGCCGTTTTGGCGGGAGCACTGATTTTAATGACGATTAAAGTGAAAAAAAAAGTGAAATATTCCTTTAAATATCATGCCTGGGGGGTGTCTATAGTATGCCTGTGGAGTGCCACGTGTTTCCCGTGTTTACAACAGTCCCTGCACAAAATGACAATTAACGGAAATAACGTCATTTCAAACTGCTTGCGGTTTTAATGTTATATCTGGTTCCTGCAATATGGTTGAAAATCATTGAGAAAAATGGCATGGGTAGCCCTCCCTGCCCATTACCAGCCCCTTTGAGTCTTGTACGGATATTAAAGGGAAACCCGTACCCATATTAAAAAAAGGAAATACGTGTGGCCCCCAGGCCCTATATACTCAGAACAGCAGTATACAGGAGGTGTAAACAAGACAGGGACTGTGTAGATTTGTTGTGTTAATTTAAATCTGTTTGTAATTTTCAACTGGTACATTTTTAAAGTGTAGCTCCAGTCAAAAAAACTATTTTTAAGCTTTTTGGAAAACATAGGGAAGGGTTATCACCCCTGTATAATTAGTTTTGCCGTCCGTCTTTTTTCATCTCACTTGCTGTTGTCTCCTTCCGTTTGCAGTAGGAGATGTTTGTAAGTTGGACGTTTGAAAGTAGGGGCCTGCCCTATATGCTCTACAGAAATGGCGGAACAAGGTGTTGGTTTTGCCACAACATTGTAAGCCCTCAAAGTGACTCTTGGTGGGCACTGGAGCGCCCTGCTGTGAACGATTATATCAAGAATTGTAATTATATGCCATTGTTGAACAGTGGTAGAAAAATTGACCTTTGGTGGTTGTGGTGCTGGTGCCACAACACTATAAGTCCTCACAGTTACTCTGGGTGGGCACAGGAACGGGCCCTCCTGTGAAATATTATATCAAGAATTGTAATTACATGTCCCTGTTAAACAGAGGCAGAAAAATTGGGCCTTAGGCACTGGTGCTGGTGCCACAACACTGCAACCTCTCCCATATACTCTAGTTTTAGTGCAGGAATTAGCCCTGCCGCAAAGCATTGCATCAAAAATTTAAATTAAACGCCCCTGTTAAACAGGGGCAGAAAAATTGGGCCTTAGGCACTGGTGCTGGTGCCATGACACTGCAACCTCTCCCATATAATCTAGCTGTAGTGCAGGAATGAGCCCTGCTGCAAAGCATTGCATCAAAAATTGTAATTAAACGCCCCTGTTAAACAGGGGCAGAAAAATTGGGCTGGTGGCATCACCCAGAACCAAAAATCTTCTTCCAACATATCAGCGGAGGAGGAAGAGGATAAACAATCAACATAACAGGACAGTCACTCAGCATCAGCATAGGCAGTCTTGAAGGGATGTGATATTTCTAAAAAAATTATTCGGTTACATCAGCTTCAGGTGCTTGGTAGCTGTGGGTGATCCAAGACTGATTCATCTTGATGAAGGTCAGTCGATCAACTGATTCGGTGGACAGGCGCACACTGTGATCGGTAACAAAGCCACCAGCAGCACTGAAGGTGCGTTCCGAAAAGAACGCTGGATGCAGGACAGGCCAGTAGCTCAATTGCATACTGTGCAAGCTCTGGCCAGTGATCCATCCTCAAGACCCAGTAAGCCAGAGGATTTTCGGTGGGATAGGTGTCCAAGTCTGACCTTGCCCCTAGGTATTCCTGCACCATGTAAATCAGACGCTGGCGATGGTTGCTGGAACCGATCATACCGTGGGGCTGCGGACTAAAAAATTGTCTGAAAGCATCGGTCAGACAGCCACCTTCTCCACCGCTCCTTCTGACCGATGCCTCAGCAACACGTTGTCCAGGACCAGGAGTTTGTAACCTCCCAGTCTCTGGGAACACGTTGCACAGACCTTTATGCAAGGCCTCCCAGAGATGTCTCATCCTCTGCGCCCTCTGCAACGGCAAGATAAGGTCGGCAATCTTACCCTTGTACCGTGGATCAAAGAGAGTGGCCAGCCAGTAATGGTCCCTCTCCTTGATCCGAAGAATACGAGGATCCTTCCGCAGGCTTTGCAGGATCAGGGAGGCCATGCAGCGTAGGTTAGCTGAGGCATTGGGTCACAAAGGACAACATGATCCGCAGCTACCTCCTCCAAGCCACTTACAAGTCCACGGGTTTCTTGGGACTGTATATCATCCCTACAAGACTGCTGCTGCTGCTGATGCTGAGTGCCAGCCTCCACCTCCATGCTGACACAATCATCCTCCTCCTCCTCCTCCTCCTCCTTCTCATCCTCTTCCTGTGTGATGGGTGGCACAGCAGGAACACTGTCTGGATAAAGGGGTCCTCCTCTTCCTGCCTCTGTTCCCTGTCCATTATTCAACGCAGCGTATGCTCCAAGAGGTGGACAAGAGGTACAGTGTCACTGATGCATGCACTGTCACTGCTCACCATTCTTGTGGCCTCCTCAAACGGTGAAAGGACAGTGCATGCATCCCTGATCATGTCCCACTGGTGTGGTGAGAAAAAACTGAGCTCCCCTGACCCTGTCCTGGTGCCGTAGTCGCACAGGTAATCATTGATGGCCCTCTGCTGCATGTGCAGCTGCTGCAGCATGGCCATCGTTGAGTTCCACCTTGTGGGCATGTCACATATAAGGCGGTTCTTGGGCAGGTTCAACTCCTTTTGGAGCTCAGCCAGCCGAGCACAGGCATTAAATGATCAGCGGAAATGCACACAGACTTTCCTGGCCTGCTTCAGGACATCCTGTAAGCCCGGGTACCTGCCCAAGAACTGCTGCACCACCAGGTTAAGGACGTGAGCCACACAGGGCACATGGGTCAGTTGTCCCTGTCAGAGGGCGGAGAGGAGGTTGGTGCCATTGTCGCAAACCACCATTCCTGGCTTAAGCTGGCGTGGCGTCCACCACCTCTTGGCTTGCCCCTGCAGAGCTGACAAAACATCCGCCCCAGTGTGGCTCCTGTCCCCCAAACAAACCAGCGCAAGCATGGCATGGCATCGTTATGCCTGCGTACTTGCATAGCCTCTGGAACGCCTACGGAGCACCGCTGGTTCTGAGGACAGAGCACTGGAAGAGGCCATGGAGGAAGAATAAGAGGAGGGGGTGGAGGAGAGAGGTGTGTCACAACCAATAGTAGCATTTTGGAGGCGTGGTGGAGGAACAACCTCCAACACTACTGCACCTTGTCCTGCATCCTTCCCAGCTGCCAGAAGAGTGACCAATGGGCTGTGAAAGACAGGTAATGGACTGTCCATGCCTGCTGGACCATGAGTCAGCGGTAATATGCACCTTACCGCTGACCGCCCTGCCCAGCGAGGCAAGGACATTGCCTTCCACATGCAGGTAGAGAGCCGGAATCGCCTTCCATGAGAAAAAGTGGCGTTTGGGGACCTGCCACTGAGGAACCGCACATTGTACAAACTCACGGAAGGGGGCCGAGTCTACCAACTGAAAAGGCAGCAGTTGAAGTGCTAGCAATTTAGCCAAGCTAGCATTCAACCATTGGGCATGTGGATGGCTGGGAGTGAACTTCTTTCGCCGGTCCAGCAGCTGGGGCAGGGACATTTGCCTGCTATAATCGGACGTGGGTGTACTGCTAGCAAAGTACCCGGAAGCACTTGGCTGTGACACACCTAATTGTACACCTTCATTCCTCTCAGCGCAGGTTTCAGAGAGGACTGAAGGTCTAGTGGGGTTGGAGATCCCAGCTGATGAGGAGCAAGGAGAGGTCCGCTTTGTTCTTTCGTGTGGGTCTTTGAGGTACGCTTGCCAACGAGCTGCATGGCAGGTCAACATATGTCTGGTCAAGCATGTGGTGCCCAAGCGGCTGATGTTTTGGCCACGCGAGATACGCTTGAGACATATGTTGCAAATAGCAGTGGTGCGATCTGATGCACTCGTCTCAAAAAAGCCCACACCAAAGAACTTTTAGAATAACGTGCAGAGGTAGCGCCCTGCACAGGCGGAGCTCTGCGGTGTGATTCAGTCAGTGTGCTGCCCCTAAGCTGGCCCCCGGAGGGCATCCTGCCTCGTTGGACATGTGCCTCCTCCTCCTCCTCTCTCCTACCAGACACCCACGTGGAGTCAGTGCCCTCATCATCCCCTCCCTCTTCATCGCTGGAGCAAAAGCTTGTGGAACAGGACTGCCAGATTGCTGTCCTTCTTGAGCATCCCCTCTCTCTGCATTTACACTACTGCCTTCCTCTAGCTGAGTATCATCATCAGAGCCTACAAAACACTGGGCATCCTCCTGGAGCATGTACCCAACACTGTGCTCAAAGAGTTCAGGAGACTCCTCAGGAGGACATGGTGGGTCTAGGGAAGGAGTCACTGATGATGACATTGAGAGGAGGGAAGACGATTCGTTGGCAGCTGCTTTGCTGGTACCCTGAGCCTGGGTGAGAGACGATGAGGAGGATGAAGAGGGCTTGGTCATCCACTCTACCAAGTCGTTGGCATGTTGCGGCTCAACATGTCCAGCTGCCGAAAAGAAGGACAAGCGTGTCCCACGGCCACGTACTGATGATGACGATGCACCACGTCCACAACCAGCACTGTTGTCTCTAGACACAGAGCCTGCTTGCCCTCTTTTATCGGCTCGCGCCTGTCTGCCTCTCCTTGATGGCCATCCAGACATGGTAATGGCCTGAAGGGAGTTGGGAAAACCAGCAATTGGGTAGTGTATATTATGCTAGAGGCACACACAACTTCCACTAACTCCTGCAGATGGCAGATGGCTCAAATAGAGAAGAGCTATGAAGGTGGATATAGCGGCGTATACTGGGTTCAGAGCACGCAGACAGCACGCACAATCTCCTACCACTGACTGCAAGCTCTATTTAAAACGAGCAAGATAGTTAGCTATATAGGTGGATATACTGTAGCGGTGTATACTGGGTTCAGAGCACGCAGACAGCACGCACAATCTCCTACCACTGACTGCAAGCTCTTTTTAAAACGAGCAAGATAGTTAGCTATATAGGTGGATATAGCGGTGTATACTGGGTTCAGAGCACGCAGACAGCACGCACAATCTCCTAACACTGACTGCAAGCTCTATTTAAAACGAGCAAGATAGTTAGCTATATAGGTGGATATAGCGGTATATACTGGGTTCAGAGCACGCAGACAGCACACACAATCTCCTAACACTGACTGCAAGCTCTATTTAAAATGAGTAAGATAGTTAGCTATATAGGTGGATATAGCGGTGTATACTGGGTTCAGAGCACGCAGACACCACGCACAATCTCCTAACACTGACTGCAAGCTCTATTTAAAACGAGCAAGATAGTTAGCTATATAGGTGGATATATCGGTGTATACTGGGTTCAGAGCATGCAGACAGCACGCACAATCTCCTACCACTGACTGCAAGCTCTATTTAAAACGAGCAAGATAGTTAGCTATATAGGTGGATATAGCGGTGTATACTGGGTTCAGAGCATGCAGACAGCACGCACAATCTCCTACCAGTGACTGCAAGCTCTATTTAAAACGAGCAAGATAGTTAGCTATATAGGTGGATATTTTTTTTAATCCAAAACTGCTACCGAAATATACAATACTTTACAAAAGAAAAACAAACATCAGTTTACATTCACTTAAACATAATACAAACTTTCAACAGAATATTACTCTATACAGAAAATAAAATTCTACATATCCTCTTCACTATACTCCTCCCCTGAAGAGAAGCATATAAGTGCAGCTTCACTTTTGTTACTAGGCCCTGACTGAGACCTCAATTCCACCTCAAGAGGCGGGGCCTTCTTTTTCTTTTTCTTCCCGTGCTTCTTTTTAACTGTTACCCAGTTTACTTCCCCCTCATCATCAGACTGTTCCTTAGGACGCTTTTGGGCACCCTTCAGAGAAACCTCCATCTCCTCCTCCCCCGTCTGACTATCCCCTGCTGAAGAGTCAGATGAAGAGACCCTAACTGGACGACTACCAGGTCGCCGTCTCCGAGGGAGGGGAATAGGACCAGAAGACTGAGGGCCTGGAACCTGGACCACCTCCTCTGAGGGGGAAGGCCCCTTATTTGCAGGTGCCTGAACAACCTCCCCAGGGACAGATTGAACTACATTTACTTTCTGAGGAACGCTACCCTCTTGCTGAAACTGGGTTTCCCCACGTCCCAACCCAGCTTCAGGACCAGCGTTTTGTTTATTTCCAGAGCTCCGCCCAGCAGGAGGCGGAGCTCTGTCACCGTTTGGTTTACCCCCACCTGTTGCTTCTCCCCTGTAGGCCCTGGGGCATCTACTAAATGGATGACCCATATGGCCACAGAGATTGCAACAGATCTGATCACATGCCTCCCCCGAGTGCCCAAACTTGTTGCACTTGATGCACCGGACCACTGTGCAATCAGCACTCAGGTGGGTCGGGCACCCGCACCTAAAGCACCGACGGGGCTGTCCTGGATAGAACACTAGGATCCTGTCCCTTCCCAGAAAAGCGCTGCCTGGGACATGTGCAACTGTGTTGCCAGCTCTCTTCAGCTTGATCCTAGTGTTCCAAGCTCCAGTCCAGACCCCTTTCTCATCACGACACTTGTTTAGAGGACACTGCAACTGGCCGTGTCTCCCCAACCAAGTCGCAATGTCCTCCGGGGGCAAACTCTCATTTCTTACTAATATTGTAAGAGTTTTGACGTCCTCCTGCCTGCTTAAAGGAATCACCCGAAACCCCTTCCAGGGATCGGTTCCTCTAATCATGCCAAAGGTCGTGATGAACAGCTCCATGATAACCGCATTCATGAAGCTGACATCAAAGTCAGGGGAGCCAGACGGGTGAATCACCGCGAAAAGCTCCTCTACCTTAATGCCTAAGGACAGGACCATATCCACCACCTGGCCTCTAGTGGGGCACTGACCACTTCCCTCCCAACGTAACTGGACTACGTTTCCTCTTCTACGCTCTGGACCACCCGTCCCTCTTGACCAAGAATTGGCCCCAGAGGGCTGATCAGCCGGGGGAACCCGGAAATTCCCGGCCCCAAACTGATGGTAAATGTGGTCCAAAGCCACACTTGCCCCTGCCACTTTAGCATAAGACCGTTTCTCCCTTAAGGCTGTAAGTAGCCTCACCTCTGGTGAACCCCTCAAAATAGGCTCAGGGGGAGGGGCTCTCGTCACAGGCGTAGAGGGGGGAGCAGAGGGCGACACCCCTACCTCCCCAGCACGGGAAGCATTACCCTCCTCCCTTTCTACACTAGGATGATTACCTAAAGGGGCCTCATCCTCCGAACTGAAAAGAAGCGCATTCCAGGCCTCCTTCCACTCCACTTCCATGTGAGCTCCGCAGGAGTCCACTGGAACTTGCCTCTCTTCACTTTGGGACCCTTCTAGACCTCTAATGTAGTCTAGTGCCGGATTACCCTCATCCAGTTCCCCCATTGGCCAGTCTCCCCATGCAACCCCCTGACCAAGTTCCAAACTATCAGACATATCCACATTATCAGAAACGTCAACAACATTTGTGTGGAGCGCCGGACCGGAAGTTGTGTTAACCACCGGCCGGAAATGCTTTCCACGGCTTACTTCCGCTCCTGCTGACATCACTTCTGGCCCTGAATCAACCCCGCGAGAGGCCGATCCGCCTACAGGAAGTGCGTCACCCTCCCCCATTGACTTTACATTGGGCTCACGCCCCACAGACCCGCCCTTATGCCCGCGAAAAGACGGCGTTTTGCTATCAACGGCCGCCATTACCACACCACCAGGAACCTTGCCGCCGGCCGTCACTGTAACCTTCCCCACAGCGGCGGCCAAGCTGGCCTGGCTCTTTACAACACCAACCCCTTTCCCCTCTCCCTGAGGTCGGCTTGCGGCAGTGGCAGCCGACAGCTCTGCTGACGGCATGCCCTGCTTACAACTACCGCCCGGGATCACTGGGGACTGCATACAAGGTAAGTCCATTTCTTGTTTGTCTTTCAGTCTTGTTAACTGCACCACTGGTGTTTTCACCTTTTTAGAGTCTTTCTTGTTCCTTTGCTGCTTTCCTTCTGCTTCACTGGGACCTACAACGCCACCCGGGATCACAGCCTCACACACAGGCTGATTACCCGTTTTGTCTTTAGGGACACTTTCCACTTTTCCAGGTTTCTCTGCACCTTTACGCACTGGGACTGTCTCTTTGCAGGTCAATGGCTTTCCCACACCCACAGTCTTTTTCACTGGTTTCTCACCGTCCATCTTTCCTTCCACTACTCTTTCTGTCTCTTCACGGGTGGCCTCCTCAGAGGGACCCGCCATTTCCTCCTCTTGCGTTGTGCTTGGGACTAGATGCTGTCTGCGGCGTCTCCCTGCCTGGGACCCCTCGTCACACGCTACTCTCACCGCCTTCTCCACATTAGATAGGAATTCTTTCTCACTAGAAGCACTGTCAATCAGGTTGGATAACAGCTCACCCATCAAGTTGCACTGCTTCTTCAACCCGTCTATCACCGTCTTGAACTCCTGTCTCTTTACAACACCCGATCTGTCTCTCCGGTTCCTTAGCTCCGCCAGGACCTTCATTTTCTCGCAGTAGCTGCGGGAAGCCTTCACAATTAAGCTTTTAGCTTTCTTCCTTCTGTCTGCAGATTTCTCCGCATCCTCTCCTGGCTGTCTCAGAGACCAATCTGCAAGATCCAGCTGGTTCTCCAAAAACAACCTCTCCTCCTTGACGAGCTCCAGGAGCTTAGGGGCTCCACGTCCTTCATTAGGCTGAGAAACAGGCACCTGGCCTGGGCTTACTGAAGTCATCAGCTCCCTCTCTTCCTCCACCACTCTGGAAGTCCTCAGAGATCAGAGCACGCAGCCAGCACGCACAATCTCCTACCAGTGACTGCAAGCTCTATTTAAAACGAGCAAGATAGTTAGCTATATAGGTGGATATAGCGGTGTATACTGGGTTCAGAGCACGCAGACAGCACGCACAATCTCCTACCACTGACTGCAAGCTCTATTTAAAACGAGCAAGATAGTTAGCTATATAGGTGGATATAGCGGTGTATACTGGGTTCAGAGCACGCAGACAGCACTCACAATCTCCAAACACCGACTGCAAGCTCTATTTAAAATGAGCAAGATAGTTAGCTATATAGGTGGATATAGCGGTGTATACTGGGTTCAGAGCACGCAGACAGCACGCACAATCTCCTACCACTGACTGCAAGCTCTATTTAAAACGAGCAAGATAGCTAGCTATATAGATGGATATAGCGGTGTATACTGGGTTCAGAGCACGCAGACAGCACGCACAATCTCCTACCACTGACTGCAAGCTCTATTTAAAACGAGCACGATAGTTAGCTATATAGGTGGATATAACGGTGTATACTGGGTTCAGAGCACGCAGACAGCACGCACAATCTCCTAACACTGACTGCAAGCTCTATTTAAAACGAGCACGATAGTTAGCTATATAGGTGGATGTTTTTATTAAATTTGACTGCTACCAAACATAACTTATGACATAACAAACTTTACAAGGTTACATAACAAAAGTAATTTAACATTAACTAGAACTTAATTACTTAGCGCCACTTTGCTTACATAACGGAGACAAAATAAGATCTCGTACTTGGTCATCAAACATACTGTCAAAGACCTTATCCCAGTCACTACGCTCCTTCTTTTTCTTCTTTTTCTTACCAATAATTTTACTACTACAACCAGGTATAGGACCTTTTTCCTCACCCAAACCTTCCCTTCTTTCTTTATCCTGAGCTGCACCAACCTCCATTTCCATCACTTTACTATTCCCCCGCTCATCCCCCGATACTGACGAATCTGAGGATTCAACCCCTTTACCTGGAAGACGACACGGAGAGAGAGAAGCTGGGCCAGGAGATCTAAGGGGGCTCCTACTCCGGGAGGAGCTCCTTACCGGTTCCGGCTTCTGACGTATCGACCCCCTTCTCAAAACCCTTCCTCCCCTCCCCTCTGCCGGACTCCGTCCCCGACGGGCCAACACTTTGCCACTTGGGGTACTCCCAGTAAGAGGAGGAGCAGGAGAGATACTTTTGTCCCCAGAAAACTTCGCTGTAGAGGCATCCTCAGGACAAGCTACACCTTCCATTGGTACATTCAATTCGGATGACCCCCCACCTCCAGGCACATCAGCAGTACCAGGGGTCTCCTCAACAAGGGGGGTTTTAGCTGCCCCTGAAGGTTCTCTCCGTGCCCCCTCGGCCACATTCTGTCTTTCACCCACATTTCCCCTTCCGGGCCTTGGGGGGGGGCTTCCCCTCTGGATTGACCACCAGACGGGCCATCACCCCTATAGGCCTTAGGACACCTACTAAAGGGGTGACCCATTTGTCCACACAGGTTACAACAAATCAGGCCGCAAGCTTCACCAGAGTGACCAAACTTGTTGCACCTTATGCATCTCACTACTGTACAATCCGCACTTAGATGGGTCGGACATCCACATTTAAAGCACCGCCTGGGTTGTCCTGGATAGAACACCAGGATTCGGTCCCTTCCAATAAACGCACTACCGGGAACATGCGCCACCGTATTCCCAGCTCTCCGCAACCGAATCCTGGTGTTCCACGCTCCAGTCCAAACCCCTCGCTCATCTAAACTTTTGCTCAGGGGACACTGCAGTTGACCATGCCTACTTAGCCATGTTGCAATGTCCTCTGGCGGCAAACTTTCGTTCCTCACCAAAATTGTTAGACTCTTCACATCCTCCTGCCGACTCAGAGGGATGATCCTGAAGCCTTTCCAGGGATCCGACCCCCTAATCAAGCCAAAGGAAGTGATGAAAATTTCCATAATCACAACATTGGTAAAGCTTAGATCAAAATCAGGAGATCCTGCGGGGTGAATGACCGCAAAGAATGTACCCCGAGACCACGAATTGGCCCCGGAGAATTGGTCAGTCGGGGGGACACGAAAATTACCGGCACCAAACTGATTGTACAGGTGGTCCAGAGACACATTTGAACCAGCCACGTTCGCATAAGAGCGCTTCTCCCCTAGCGCATTTAGGAGCCTGACCTCCGGTGAACCCCTTAAAACAGGCCTGGGGGAGGACACCCCCTCCACAGGACCTGAATGAGCGGCACCAACCTCCTCAGTTTGCCTATCACCTTCTACCTCCATATTCTCTTGCCGGACTACTGGAGAGCTCACCTCCAAGTCATTCAATGGCTGGTCACATATGAGAGCATCCAGGCTGTCCGACTCACCCACCTCCGTATGTGCCCCACAGGAATCCACCTCAACCTGTCCCTTATTGTTCTGCTGGGACTCCTCCAGATGTTTGATATAAGCCATTGCAGGACTGTTGGCCCCTAGATCACCCATGGGACAATCACCCCATGCTGACACCTGGCCAGGTTGAAAACTATCAGGCTCTTCCATACAGGCATCACTGACTCCACCCCAGGGGTCAAGTCCTGGGGAAAAAAGTGTGGGAACTCCCACCCAAGATCCACTCCCCTACCAAAAAAAAAAAAAAAAGATACGCTCATATGCATATATATATTTCACATAAAATACAGTGACTGCAAATGCGACATGCTACAAGAGATGACCAGACTGCGAATGTGACTACAGGAGATGACCAGACTGCGAATGCGACATAGTACAGGAGATGGCTAGACTGCGAATGTAACTACAGGAGATGACCAGACTGCGAATGCGACTACAGGAGATGACCAGACTGCGAATGCGACTACAGGAGATGACCAGACTGCGAATGCGACATAGTACAGGAGATGACCAGACCGGGAATGAGACTACAGGAGATGACCAGACCGCGAATGCGACTACAGGAGATGACCAGACTGCGAATGCGACTACAGGAGATGATCAGACTGCGAATGCGACTACAGGAGATAACCAGATTGCGAATGCGACTACAGGAGATGACCAGACTGCGAATGCGACATAGTACAGGAGATGACTAGACTGCGAATGTAACTACAGGAGATGACCAGACTGCGAATGCGACTACAGGAGATGACCAGACTGCGAATGCGACTACAGGAGATGACCAGACTGCGAATGCGACTACAGGAGATGACCAGACTGCGAATGCGACATAGTACAGGAGATGACCAGACCGGGAATGAGACTACAGGAGATGACCAGACCGCGAATGCGACTACAGGAGATGACCAGACTGCGAATGCGACTACAGGAGATGATCAGACTGCGAATGCGACTACAGGAGATAACCAGAGTGTGAATGCGACTACAGGAGATGACCAGACTGCGAATGCGACTACAGGAGATGATCAGACTGCGAATGCGACTACAGGAGATGATCAGACTGCGAATGCGACTACAGGAGATGACCAGACTGCGACATAGTACAGGAGATGACCAGACCGGGAATGAGACTACAGGAGATGACCAGACTGTGAATGCGACTACAGGAGATGACCAGACTGCGAATGCGACTACAGGAGATGATCAGACTGCGAATGCGACTACAGGAGATGATCAGACTGCGAATGCGACTACAGGAGATGACCAGACTGCGAATGCGACTACAGGAGATGACCAGACTGCGAATGCGACTACAGGAGATGACCAGACTGCGAATGCGACATAGTACAGGAGATGACCAGACCGGGAATGAGACTACAGGAGATGACCAGACCGCGAATGCGACTACAGGAGATGCCCAGACTGCGAATGCGACTACAGGAGATGATCAGACTGCGAATGCGACTACAGGAGATAACCAGAGTGCGAATGTGACTACAGGAGATGACCAGACTGCGAATGCGACTACAGGAGATGATCAGACTGCGAATGCGACTACAGGAGATGATCAGACTGCGAATGCGACTACAGGAGATGACCAGACTGCGACATAGTACAGGAGATGACCAGACCGGGAATGAGACTACAGGAGATGACCAGACTGCGAATGCGACTACAGGAGATGACCAGACTGCGAATGCGACTACAGGAGATGATCAGACTGCGAATGCGACTACAGGAGATAACCAGAGTGCGAATGCGACTACAGGAGATGACCAGACTGCGAATGCGACATAGTACAGGAGATGACTAGACTGCGAATGTAACTACAGGAGATGACCAGACTGCGAATGCGACTACAGGAGATGACCAGACTGCGAATGCGACTACAGGAGATGACCAGACTGCGAATGCGACTACAGGAGATGACCAGACTGCGAATGCGACTACAGGAGATGACCAGACTGCGAATGCGACATAGTACAGGAGATGACCAGACCGGGAATGAGACTACAGGAGATGACCAGACCGCGAATGCGACTACAGGAGATGACCAGACTGCGAATGCGACTACAGGAGATGATCAGACTGCGAATGCGACTACAGGAGATAACCAGAGTGCGAATGCGACTACAGGAGATGACCAGACTGCGAATGCGACTACAGGAGATGATCAGACTGCGAATGCGACTACAGGAGATGATCAGACTGCGAATGCGACTACAGGAGATGACCAGACTGCGACATAGTACAGGAGATGACCAGACCGGGAATGAGACTACAGGAGATGACCAGACTGCGAATGCGACTACAGGAGATGACCAGACTGCGAATGCGACTACAGGAGATGATCAGACTGCGAATGCGACTACAGGAGATGATCAGACTGCGAATGCGACTACAGGAGATGACCAGACTGCGAATGCGACTACAGGAGATGACCAGACTGCGAATGCGACTACAGGAGATGACCAGACTGCGAATGCGACATAGTACAGGAGATGACCAGACCGGGAATGAGACTACAGGAGATGACCAGACCGCGAATGCGACTACAGGAGATGACCAGACTGCGAATGCGACTACAGGAGATGATCAGACTGCGAATGCGACTACAGGAGATAACCAGAGTGCGAATGCGACTACAGGAGATGACCAGACTGCGAATGCGACTACAGGAGATGATCAGACTGCGAATGCGACTACAGGAGATGATCAGACTGCGAATGCGACTACAGGAGATGACCAGACTGCGACATAGTACAGGAGATGACCAGACCGGGAATGAGACTACAGGAGATGACCAGACTGCGAATGCGACTACAGGAGATGACCAGACTGCGAATGCGACTACAGGAGATGATCAGACTGCGAATGCGACTACAGGAGATGATCAGACTGCGAATGCGACTACAGGAGATGACCAGACTGCGAATGCGACTACAGGAGATGACCAGACTGTGAATGCGACATACTACAGGAGATGATCAGACTGCGAATGCGACATAGTACAGAAGATGACCAAGTAGCTAGTTTTAAAATTTAAACATGTCCTCAGCCCCTTTATGGCACCTCCTTTACATTCCTGTCCTCACCCCCTTTGTAGAACCCCCCTTCACATTCCTGCCCTGCCTCCCTTTTATATCACCCCTCCTCATTCCTTTCTGTTTCTGATACTTTTCCCCCTCCCTCCTTCATAACAGTGCCCTCTTCCCTGTCTTACCTTACACAGGACACAGCAGATGACATCGGAAGTGCAGCAAAGGGATGGACAGAGGGCGGGACCTGCCCCAGTTAACTGATTGGTTGATAGAATGCAGATCAGTTCTATTAACCAATCAGTTAACTGAGCCAGCCCCTGCCCTCCGTGCATCACTGTGCTGCTCTTCCGATGTCAGCTCTGTGAAGACAAAGCAGCTAGCAGACTGTGTTAGAGCCTCGGGCGGCTCTGGTCCTGCAAAGGGAACGGCGTTCCTGCTGTGAAAAAAGTGCGGGGACGCCGTTCCCACGCGTTCCCGCAGGACTCGAGCCCTGCTCCACCCACTTCCTCCCGCTGGGCGGTTTCGCCGGAAGTCACCGACCGGAAATGCTCCATGCGGTCAACTTCCGTTTCCGGGCAGCGCGTCACTTCCGGCGCGACCACAGCTTTCCCACCCATAGAAACTGCGCCAGTCTTTCCCGCCAAACATTCTTTTACTTCCTGTTTGTCACCACCTCCTCTCCCAACGCGGGAAGACGGCGTCTCACTAGGCTGTGCCGCCATTACTTTACTGCTGGCCGTTACTGTATTCCCTACAGCAACGGCCATGCTGGCTTGAACTTTTTTCCCACCCTCACCCTTGAGTCCTTTCCCCTTGCCCTGGGACCGGCTTGCAGCAGCGGCAGCCGACAAAGCCACTGATGGCGTGCCCTGCCCGCAAACACCGGCTGGGTTCACCAGGGGTTGACAAGGTAAGTTCATTGTCTTTTTATCTTCCTCTAGTCTCTTAAGCTGTACTACCAAGTTTTGCTTCACCCTCAGACCCTGGCTCGGTACTGCTTCACCGGAGTCTACCATTACCACCGGGATCACAGCCCTGCTTGCAGGCTGAGAACCCCCAGGTTTACCAAGACCCTCCACAGTATTACCTGAGCTCATGGTCATAGGTTTAGAGTCCATCACGCCATCCGGGATTTGTTTCACCCTCTGACCCTGGCTCACAACCGCATCACCAGAGTTCACCGCTACCACTGGGATCACAGCCTTGCTTGCAGGCTGAGTACCCCCAGGTTTGCTGGGACCCTCCGCGGTGTTACCTGAACCAGTGGTCGTGGGTTTAAAGTTCATACTATTTCTCTCCACAGCTGTCTCTTTTGAAGTCAAAACATTCGGTTCCTTTTCCTCTTCTGCTGACATCTCATCTTCTGAAAGGTCCGCCGCCTCTATCATGGGCTCTACTGTCTGCGATAGACGTTGTTTATGGCGCCTTACCGCCTTGGACCCTCCATCTACATCTGCCTCTCCACGGGTGTCCTCCATAGAGGGATCTCCCATCTCTCCTTCAGGCGTTGCGGCTATGGTTAAACGCTGCTTGCGGCGTCTTCCTGCTTGAGAGCCTTCCTCACACGCCACTCTCATGACCTTATCTATGCCCAATAAAAAGTCTTTCTTGCTTGAAGCACTTTCAATTAGGTTTGACAAAAGCCCACTAAGCATGTTACACTGCTTTTTCAGCCCGTCAATGGCAACTTTAAAATCTGGTCTCTTTCCGACACCCTATCTGTCGCGTCTATTCCTCAGCTCGGCCAAAATTTTCATTTTTTCGCAGTAACAGCGAGAAGCCTTTACCATTAAGCTCTTGGCTTTCCTTTTCCTCTCCGCAGATTTCTCCACGTCTTCTCCTGGCTGTCTCAGAGACCAGTCAACCAAGTCAAGCTGGTTTTCTAAGTACAGCCTCTCCTCCTTAACGAACTCCTGGAGTTTTAGGGCACCACGCCTTTCCTCAGGCTGAGAAACAGCCACCTGGCCTGGGCTGACTGAAGCCATCAGCTCCCTCTCCTCCTCCACCACTCTGGAAGTCCTCAGAGATCAGAGCACGCAGCCAGCACACACAAGCTCCTACAGCTGACTGCAAGCTCTATTTAAAACGAGCAAGATAGTTAGCTATATAGGTGGATATAGCGGTGTATACTGGGTTCAGAGCACGCAGACAGCACGCACAATCTCCTAACACTGACTGCAAGCTCTATTTAAAACGAGCAAGATAGTTAGCTATATAGGTGGATATAGCGGTGTATACTGGGTTCAGAGCACGCAGACAGCACGCACAATCTCCTAACACTGACTGCAAGCTCTATTTAAAACGAGCACGATAGTTAGCTATATAGGTGGATATTTTTTATTTTAGTAAACTGCTACCGAATTAAAAGCTTAACATAACAAAACAAATATCAGTTTACATTCACTTTACAAAACAACTAACAACAATAAACTATACAGTCAAAAAGGAGAAAAAACAATATTTACATGTCAATTTCCCCCTCCTCTTCCCCAGAAGAAAAATTTATAAGCAGAGCATCACCTCTACTGCTAGGCCCTGCTGGTGGCCCAGGATCCACCTCAGGTGGCGGGGCCTTCTTTTTCTTCTTCTTCCCCTGCTTTTTCCTAATTGTGACCCAAGCCACTTCATCCTCTTCATCCGATACCTCTTTTGGGCGTTTCTGAGCCCCCTTAACCGAGACTTCCATCTCCTCCTCCCCAGACCTATCATCCCCAGCCGAAGACTCGGACGAGGAGACAGTGACCAGACGCCTGCCCGGCCTACATCTCCGAGGAAGGGGAGTGGGAACAGAAACTTGGGGACTAGAACCCTGTGCCCCCCCCCCACCCGGAAGGGGAGGCCCAACTTCCTCCGCCTGACTAATATCTGGACCTGACACCTGAGCTTCAGTGACAGGGGCCTGGGTAGCCTCTGCAGGCCGTGTCCCCTTCTCTCTTTGAGGGGCCCTACTTGCCCTTTGGGTTCGAGGCGCACCCTGTGGCTCCGCTGCAGGAGCACTATCCTGCCTTTCCCTTTCAGAACTCTGCTCAGCAGGAGGAGGTACACCATCCCTACCTGGCCCACCACCCGCCGCAGCTTCACCCCTGTAGGCCCTGGGGCATCTGCTAAAGGGATGCCCCATTTGACCACAAAGGTTACAGCAGATCAACCCACACGTGTCACCTGAGTGTCCAAACCTATTACACTTAGTGCAGCGCACAACTGTGCAATCTGCACTCATGTGGGTTGGGCACCCACACCTAAAACACCTACGGGGCTGGCCTGGGTAGAACACCAGGATTCTATCCCGTCCCAGGAAAGCACTCCCTGGGACATGCGCAACCGTGTTGCCAGATCTTTTCAAGCGAATCCTGGTATTCCATGCTCCAGTCCATACCCCACGCTCGTCTAAGCATTTATTTAGAGGACACTGCAACTGGCCGTGTCTTCCCAGCCAAGTTGCTATGTCCTCTGGGGGCAGGCTCTCGTTCCTCACTAACACCGTCAGGTTTTTGATCTCCTCCTGCCTACTCAGAGGGATCAGACGGAACCCTTTCCAGGGATCAGCCCCTTTAACCAACCCAAAAGCAGTTATAAAACGCTCCATGGTCACAGCATTGGTGAAACTGACATCAAAGTCAGGGGAGCCAGCTGGGTGGATTACAGCAAATAGCTCAGCCACCCTGAACCCCAACGCCAGGACCATGTCGACCACCTGACCCCTCGTGGGGCACTGACCTTCACCTTCCCACCTCAGCTGGACTACGTTCCAACGCTTGCGCTCCGGACCACCTGTCCCCCTAGACCAAGTATTGGCCCCAGGGGTCTGACCAGTCGGGGGTACCCGAAAATTACTGGCCCCAAACTGGTGGTACAGGTGGTCCAGAGGCACACTAGACCCAGCCACATTGGCGTAGGAACGCCTCTCACCAAGTGCCGTCAGCAACCTTACCTCCGGTGTCCCCCTTAGCACGGGCCCCGGAGGAGGAGCCTCTGCCACAGACACTGGGGGTACAACATGAGGAGCAGCCCCCCCACTCCCAGCATGAGAAGTCACATTCCCCACATTGTTTACCCCAGCCTGAACCTTAGGACAAGTCTCATCCTCAGAGCTGTAAAGCAAGGCTTCCAAAGCTTCCTGCCATTCTACCTCCATATGGGCCCCGCAGGAATCCACCAACACCTGGCCCTGTTCCTGCTGGGATCCCTCTAAGCCACGAATATATGCCATTGCGGGGTTCTCCCCATCCAACTCACCCATTGGGCAGTCACCCCAGGCACTTGTAACTTGACCTGGCTCTACATTATTTGATATTACAATGCAAGTATTTTCATTGGTATTTCCCTGACCGGAAGGAGGGCCCGAAATCGTAGTAGTCACCGGCTGGATGTGTCCTTCGCGGCCTACTTCCGGTTCCGCCATCGTCACTTCCGGTCGCGGGCCAACCCCGCCGGAAGCCAACCCGCGCACCGGAAGTGCGTCATCCCCTTCTGTTACATTACCATTGGCCTCTCGACCCGAAGCACCGCCCCTCCTCCCGCGGGAGGACGGCGTTTTTTTGCTCACGGCCGCCATTGCTGAGTCAATAAATGCCATGCCGCCGGCTGATACTATACCGCTCCCCACAGCGGCAGCCAAGCTGGCCAGACTCTTCCCATCCTCCTCACACACCCCGGCTCCCTTACCCTGAGACCGACTTGCGGCAGTGGCGGCCGACAACGCAACTGACGGCGCGCCCTGCTTGCAACTGTCGGCTGGGATCATTGGGGACTGTGTTGGTAAGTCCATTTTCTCTAGCCTAGCCAGCTGAACCACTGGAATCTTCTTCTCCTTGGTATTTTTCTTCTCTTTATTGTCTCTTTGTTGCTTCCTTCTTACATCATTGGGGTCTAACCTGCCTTCATGGGACACAGCCTCGTTCATAGGCTGGCAACCCTTAGGCTTACCTGACCCCTCTGTAAGATTACTGGAGTCAGCAGTTTTGTCTTTAGAGACACTTTTCACTTTTCCAGGTTTCTCTGTACCTTTATTCACTGGAACTGTCTCTTTGCAGGTCAATGGCTTTCCCTCACCCACAGTCTTTCTCACTGGTTTCTCACCATCTATCTTTCCTTCCACCACTTTTTCTGTCTCTTCACGGGTGGCCACCTCAGAGGGACCCGCCATTTCCTCCTCTTGCGTTGTGTTCGAGGCTGGATACAGTCTACGGCGTCTCCCCGCCTGGGTCCCCTCGTCACACGCAATTCTCATCGCTTTGTCTACATTAGATAGAAAGTCTTTCTCACCAGAAGCACTGTCAATCAGGTTGGATAACAGCTCACCCAACATGCCGCACTGCTTCTTCAATCCGTCTATCACCGTCTTATACTCTTGTCTCTTTACAACACCCGATCTGTCTCTCCGGTTCCTTAGCTCCGCCAGGACCTTCATTTTCTCGCAGTAGCTGCGGGAAGCCTTCACAATTAAGCTTTTAGCTTTCTTTCTTCTGTCTGCAGATTTCTCTGCATCCTCTCCTGGCTGTCTCAGAGACCAATCTGCAAGATCCAGCTGGTTCTCCAAAAACAACCTCTCCTCCTTGACGAGCTCCAGGAGCTTAGGGGCTCCACGTCCTTCATTAGACTGAGAAACAGGCACCTGGCCTGGGCTGACTGAAGTCATCAGCTCCCTCTCTTTCTCCACCACACTGGAAGTCCTCAGAGATCAGAGCACGCAGCCAGCACACACAAGCTCCTACAACTGACTGCAAGCTCTATTTAAAACGAGCAAATAGTTAGCTATATAGGTGGATATAACGGTGTATACTGGGTTCAGAGCACGCAGACAGCACGCACAATCTCCTACCACTGACTGCAAGCTCTATTTAAAACGAGCAAATAGTTAGCTATATAGGTGGATATAACGGTGTATACTGGGTTCAGAGCACGCAGACAGCACGCACAATCTCCTAACACTGACTGCAAGCTCTATTTAAAACGAGCAAGATAGTTAGCTATATAGGTGGATATAGCGGTGTATACTGGGTTCAGAGCACGCAGACAGCACACACAATCTCCTAACACTGACTGCAAGCTCTATTTAAAACGAGCACGATAGTTAGCTATATAGGTGGAAATTTTTATTAAAATAAAACTGCTACTGATTTACATAATCAAGAACTTAAGAAAGACTCATACTTGAGCAAAAAAGAACAAAAGAACAACTTGTACAAATGCTTTTAGATAGACAGGATCTATTCAAACTGCCCATAACGCCCATATCGGACGACCCCTAGTCCCATGATCATCTGGACTAAAAAAATAAATAAAATAAAAAACCTATTCCAATCATTATCCTAACTATATACATTTATATTACATACCCCCTATAGGCAGGAACGTAACGAAACTGACGGTGCATACCATGTTTTTAAAATTAAGTTGCCCAAAAGCTAAAAAAAGGGGGGTGAAAGGACAGACAGACCTCCACCTAAGGAAAAGAAGGGGGAGATCATCAAGGTGGCCGGAAAGAGAACCCTCTCCACAACCTAGCACACCTTTCCCTACCCATACTTTCCCCCTCAAGAAACCTCACCTTATCCAATTCCCGAACGATATCATCCGCCACCTCATGCATGGGCAGGAACTTGCCCCTAGTGGACACTAAACACCGAGCGTGCCAAGTGTAGTAAAGGCATATGACACTAACTAAATACAGTGATGATAACACAAAACCCCTCCGGGCTCTGAAGTCACCGTACACCCTCTCAGGATAGGCAAGGGCCCGGAGACGGGGATAGCCAATGGCATCTCCAACCTCCCCCAGAACCCCCAAGTTGAAGGGGCACTCGACCAAAAAGTGGTCCATGGTCTCTAGCACCCCACCACACTCAGGGCGAGGACAGCCTCTGTCCTCTGGGCTCCGGTACTTCAAGTTCGATCTCACATAGAGTCGTCCGTGGAACGCCCTCCATGCGAGATCCCAGAACTTGGCAGGAATTCTCTTGGAATTCAGGAGGGCTAGTCCCTCCCTGAGAACCCTGTCTGGACAGTCCCTTAAGGCCAGTGGTCTCAAAACGTCCGAGGCCATGACCCTCTGGTACAGCTCACTCCGGCCCCGGGGAGCCTACCTCTAAGGCCGTTATCCTCCACCGCCTTAGTACCTTCAGGGCGGTTGGGACATAGGCGGGGAGGTACCCGTGGGACCTCCGAAGGTCACCCGGGCGACCGTCCCCCTCCCACCTGCTCAGGAACACTAGGAACCAATTCTTGCACGAACGTTCCCACAGAGAGGGTTCGTCCACAAAAATGGATTGCAGATTGAACTTCAGGAACACCACAGTGAAAAAAAACGTGGGGTTGATCATGTCCAAACCGCCCTCCCCTCTCCGCCGATACGTGACCTCCCTTTTTATCAGGTTCAGTCTGTTTCCCCACAAAAGTAGAAAAAACAGACCGCAGACCCGCGCATAGAGTGATTCTGGCAACAGACATGCGTAGCTGACATAGAGGAACTCGGGAAGCAAATAGGTTTTAACCAGGCTCACCCTTTCCCTCAACGACAGCTTCCAGCCTTTCCAGGCGTTAACTTTCTGGGTGGCACTTACCAGCCTGCGCTCCCAATTTAGCTTGGGATAACCACCCTGGCCGAAATAAATGCCTAAGATTTTAACCTCTGGTCGGGGCAGGGGAAAAACGTCCGGGAGGTCGAACTGCTCACCCTCCCTTCCCAACCAGAGAGCTTCACTCTTGTTCCAGTTGACCAACGAACCAGACGCCTCGGAGTAGCCTCCAATCTGTGTTTCCACAAACTGGGCCTCCTCTCGGCTAGCCACTACCACCGAGACGTCGTCCGCCTAGGCCACCACCTTCACCGCTTTATCCGGGCCACTGCCGGGCTCCATCAGGACCCCCCTCAGCTGCCCACAGTCTAGCCTTCTTACGAAGGGGTCGACTGCAAAGACATAGAGCAGGGGACTCAGCGGACAGCCTTGCCTAACACCAGAGTCCACCGGAAAGGTAGGACCCACCCAACCATTGACCAGAGGGAAGCTCTCGGCCCCTCTGTACAAAGTTCTGAGCCAATCAATAAATCGATCAGGCAAGCCGTATCTACCCAGGAGAAGCCAGAGGTACTCGTGGTCTACCCGATCAAAAGCTTTCGCCTGATCTAATGCCAGCAGATACCGCCCATCACCCGTTGCCCTGCACCTCTCCACAGCCTCCCGGACGTTAAGGACTGCACTAAAGGTGCTACGGCCGGGAACTGTGCAGTGCTGGGAGGCAGACAGCAGCTTGCCTGCAACAGCAGACATACGCGTAAACAAAATCTTTGCCAGAATCTTTCTATCCGTGGAGAGAAGGGCGATAGGACGCCAATTCACAACCACGGACGGATCCTTCCCCTTGGACAGAAGGATCAAGGCCGACCTTCTCATCGAGGGAGGGAGCAGGCCAGATGCCAAACACTCACTGAACACCTCCCTCAGACGAGGAGCCAAAAGGCTCTTAAAGGCTTTATAAAATTCTGCCGTGAACCCATCAGGCCCCGGCGACTTCTTTAGAGACAACGAGTCAATAGCCTGCTCAATTTCGGCCACTGAGATCTCTTCTACCAAGGAGTCTAGGGGGTCAGACCCCACCTCAAGTGGAGTCCTGTCAAGAAATTCCTTGGCTCTCCTCAGATCCAACGGCTTCTTCCGAAGGATGTCTGAAAAATGGGCTCTGATGATCCCCAGGATGCCTGGCTTGGACCTTACCAGGGAACCCGAGGGATCTCTCAGTCCATGTATAACCTTCCCACTCACCGCGTCCCCACAGCTTTTGTAGGGATCCGGGATCCGGGTTGGTGAACTTCCCGTAATCCCTCTCCAGCATCAGGGAGGCGAGACGGTCATACTGACACTCCCTCATCTGGAGCTTCAGATCCGAGATCTGGTCCTGAGGACCACCATCAGAAACCAAGCGATCTAGCTGCCTGCATAACTTCTGGTAGGCCTGATACCGGGATGCTGCCCGATGGCCCGAGACTTCCCGGAAGAAGCCCTCCGACCTCTTCTTCACCACTTCCCACCATTCCTGGCGGGAGCAGCCGCTCTCAAGGAGCGAGGCTTGTTCTAAAAAGAAGTCCTCATAGGCCGATCTGATTTCAGGGTCCTCAAGTAGCGACCCGTTTAGTCGCCACAGGCCCCTTCCTTTCTGAGGGGTGTCCGCCACATTCAGAGTGACCGACACCATACGGTGATCAGAGAACTCAACCGCATGCAGCGCAGGAGCTGCAAAGGACGAGTCCCCCTTCAAAAAAAATCTAACCTACTCCTACAACTACCTCTGGAATATGTGAAACCAGTGAGGTTGGGGAAGTGGCGAACGTGAACATCCACCAACCCAGCTTCCCTCACTATTCTATTCAAAAAGATACTATCATATCCCAGAGGGCCTGAGGTGTCTGCCCGGTCCTTTGACCTGGTGACCATGTTAAAGTCACCACCAAAGACCACCTGCTGGGATGTAAACAGGTATGGTTTCAGCAGCGTGAGAAGGTCCTTCCTCCCCCTCTGGGACTGAGGTCCATAAAAATTGATAAGGCGGAGGGATTCCCCTCTCACGACTGCGTCCAAAATCAAACACCTACCGATTTCTTATTCAATCACTCGTCGACAAGCCACCGAACCAGTCTTATAAAGGACCGCAACACCACTGCAGGGCTCAGCCGCAAGAGACCAGAGGGAGGGCCCATGTCTCCACTCCCTCTTTGCTAGGTGCATCTCTGCCACAGATGCCAGCCAGGTCTCTTGCAAAAACAAAATGTCGGCTTCAACCCGGCCGAGAAAATCAAAGGCTGAAAATCTAGCCGCCGCAGAACGCACACTTGCGACATTAATGGTCGCAAGGCGTATTGGAGCGGGTACCGCCATCCTTAGTGATTGAATTTTTACGTTCCTCTCTATTTTACATTTCTAAAACAATCAATCCTCCTCGGAGTCCGAGGAGGAAAGGATCCCGCATCTGTTCCATAGGGCCAGTGAGGAGCCCCCCCCTGCCCCTGAACTCGTACTGGGCTGGGGGTCCTCACCACCCTCCTTCCCCGAAACCTTCCTCTTCCTCTTCTTTTTGGTTTTCTTCTCCCATTCCACTTTGGGAGGTTCCCTCCCACTCTCTTCATCGGACCTCCCACTGGAGATCTCCTTAATTCTCTTATTAACCCCCTTACCGGCCCCTGAGATGTCCATCGGGGTCACCCCTCCTGCACCAGCCTGCCGACCACTCACGACCACCGAAGAGGCCGGAGGGGGCATTAGTATAGCCGTCTGATCCAGGGGTGGGTGCGGTTTACCCGCAGATTTAATTACTGAAGGGGGGGGGAAGGGGGCAAAGGAGAAGAAGGGGAAGCTGGGAGGGGAGAGACCGGGGGGGAGAGAGGGGAAGGGGGGCAGGGGAAAGGGAGGAGGACGGGGGGGAAACAGGGGGAGGGTGATTTTTGGGCGAGGGCTTTTTCGCCTTGGCCGGCTTCCCAGGTGTTTTTGTTGCCCCATCTGACACAGGGTCAGACGGGGCCGGAGAACTCGCCGGCTCCCTCACTACGCCAGTTCCTGTCCTTGATCCGCGCCTGGGGGATTTGACCCTTTGAGGGAGGGGGGAACCCTCCCTCTGTGACCCTGAGGGGTTGGGATCCCCACTTCGTCTAGGGACCCCCTCACCCTCTGGGCCTGGGGCACCCCCCTCAGCCTGGTACCCCCTGAACGCCTTGGGGTACCGACTAAAGGGGTGTCCCATTTCCCCACAGAGGTTGCAGACAATAAGCCTGCAACCCTCAGGTGAGTGGCCGAAGCCATTACACCTCACACAGCGGGGCATTGTGCAGTCCACGCTGAGGTGCGCGGGACTGCCGCATTTGAAACAGCGACGGGGCTGTCCAGGGTAGAAGACCAGGATCCGGTCTCTACCTATGAAGGTACAGGTATGCCAGGTACATGCGCCACGGTATTGTTGTGGCGCTTGAGCCGGATCCTGACTAACCACTTACCTGTCCAGACCCCGCGCTCATCCAAACTTTTCTTCAGCCCTGTCTGGAGCTGCCCGTACCGCGCCAGCCAGGTCGCGATGTCCTCAGGTGGGAGGGACTCATTCCTGACCAGTACAGTCACATTCTTTACCTCCTCCTGCCTCGAAAGAGGTATCACCCGGAAACTTTTCCATGGATCTGACTTCCTGATGAGCTCGTACAGTGTCAGGAAGAGCTCCATGGAGACCAAGGAGACGAAACCTACATCAAACTCCTTCGAGTTTGTGGGATGTATGACTGCAAATAAGTCCGAAACTTTAAAGCGCAGCCCCAGCAGATAGTCGATGACCTGACCCCTGCTGGGACATGCAGACGTCCCTTCCCACCTGAGCTGCACCACATTCCGTCTGCGCCTCTCAGGGCCCCCCGTACCCCTCGTCCAGGCCTGTGCACCCTGGGGCTGATCCCCAGGGGGAGCCCGGAAATTCTGGGCGCCAAACTGGCCGTACAGGGGACCCAGGGGGACAGAGGAACCTGCCACCTGTGCAAACGAGCGCCCAGCCTTCAGGGCACCTAAGAGGTTTGCCTCCTCCTGTGTGCCCAAGATGAAAACTGGGTCTGTGGGGGAAGGGCCAGACCCCTGATGGACCGGACTCCCTGGCTCAGTACCTCTACCCACCGCATCCCCACCAACCGGCATCTCACTCCTTACCGCGGGGGAAGGAGCAGTACCCCCTACAGCCATATGATCCTGAGGGGGAGCCACCTCCATTTCTTCAGGACCCCGCTCCTGTGACCCCTCCAAACCCCGTATGAATTCCAGGGCCGAGCACTCGTTCCTCAAATCCCCCATCGGGGACTCACCCCAGCATACTTGTCCCGCTGGAAGAAATCCCCCAGAGGACTCTAGGGCTGTTACCTCCAGGGAGGTCTTCGACACCACCGCCTCCCCTCCCCCAACGAGCGACACCAACGGCCCCCCTAGCTGAATCTCCGGTGTCCCCACTTCCGTTTTAGGCCCTCCCGGGACCTCCGGGGTCACCGCTGACATCACTTCCGGTTCCCGTAAGTCGATCAGGTCACTTCCTGTCTCGTCACCCGGAACAGGAAGTGACGCACCCGCCCCCATCCCACCACTCCTCCCAGTGTCAGCAGAAGATGCTTGTCCACATTGTCTATCCGAGACCGCACATGTGTCCGTTCCCATCAGCACCTCCCCCTCTCTCCATGCGGCCGCGGCGGGGGCCGCCATTATGGCCGGTTTTCCTCGCACCGCTATGGGTCTGGCGGGAGTCATCAAGGTCACCGGGGGGCCCCGGAGGGGGGTCAGACTGCACTATCCGCTGGGGACTTCTGACCATTGGCCTTCACTGGCCCCTCCGACGGCTCTCTGGTGAGGACCACCATCAGTTTTTTGTTCCGCTGACTGTGACTTGCAATTCCACCGGAGCTTTTACGTGCTTCATCGGGTACCCTACCCAGATCCTCCTGGACTGCGGCCATAGGCATAGCAGGTGTTAACACAGGAATCCGGGGACCCTCCGCACTGACAGCTCCGGGGGTCATACTTTCCTGACAGGCCATGGATTGGTTGTCACCGGAAAACGCTGCTTCCACTGGGGTCTGTGGCACTGTCGCATCAGGTGAGAGTTTCAGGGGGGACTTCAGGGGGGTACTTCCTCGTCTCACCGCCTGGGTTCCTTCCTGGCTGGCCTTTAGAAGTTCTTTCTTCACCTCTGTCAAAAACCTTCTCTCACCCTTTCCACGTTCGCAGAGACCGCCCAGCAGCTGCCAGAGGTCCCTGCATTCATGCTTCAGGCCATCTATGGTCTCCCTATATTCACCACGCTTGCTGCTGGCTGAGCGGTCCCTGCGATTTCGTAGGTCGGCCAGTCGCTCCGAGCGCTGTACATAAGCTGCCGCTGCCTTCTGTATTAGGGTTTTTACCCTCTCTCTCCTCTTCTGGAGCTTGCTTGGGCCCTCTCCCGGCTGGGCCCAGGTCCGGTCCATTAGCTCAGACTGTGTGACCAGGAACAACTTTTCCTCCCTGGAGAGGTCCCTCACCCCAGGGGGGGTTGTCTGAGACCCAGGCCGGGAAAGAGACCCCGGGCCTGGGCTGGCCGATGCCATGAGGCCGGATGTCCAGGACAGCCGTGGTTCTCCACAGAGCTCCTCCACGCACGTCTGCTCTCTTGGAAAGCCTCTCCAGGTGTGTGCTGGGTTCAGGGCACGCAGACAGCACGCACAATCTCCTACAGCTGACTGCAAGCTCTATTTAAAACGAGCAAGATAGTTAGCTATATAGGTGGATATAGCGGTGTATACTGGGTTCAGAGCACGCAGACAGCACGCACAATCTCCTACCACTGACTGCAAGCTCTATTTAAAATGAGCAAGATAGTTAGCTATATAGGTGGATATAGCGGTGTATACTGGGTTCAGAGCACGCAGACAGCACGCACAATCTCCTACCACTGACTGCAAGCTCTATTTAAAACTAACAAGATAGCTAGCTATATAGATGGATATAGCGGTGTATACTGGGTTCAGAGCACGCAGACAGCACGCACAATCTCCTACCACTGACTGCAAGCTCTATTTAAAACGAGCAAGATAGCTAGCTATATAGATGGATATAGCGGTGTATACTGGGTTCAGAGCACGCAGACAGCACGCACAATCTCCTACCACTGACTGCAAGCTCTATTTAAAACGAGCAAGATAGCTAGCTATATAGATGGATATAGCGGTGTATACTGGGTTCAGAGCACGCAGACAGCACGCACAATCTCCTACCACTGACTGCAAGCTCTATTTAAAACGAGCAAGATAGCTAGCTATATAGATGGATATAGCGGTGTATACTGGGTTCAGAGCACGCAGACAGCACGCACAATCTCCTACCACTGACTGCAAGCTCTATTTAAAACTAGCAAGATAGCTAGCTATATAGATGGATATAGCGGTGTATACTGGGTTCAGAGCACGCAGACAGTACGCACAATCTCCTAACACTGACTGCAAGCTCTATTAAAAAAGAGAAATATAGCTAGCTATATAGATGAATATAGCGGTGTATACTGCGGTCAGGGCACGCAGACAACAACCACTACAGAAGAGCAAGAATGAAAAATCGGCCAATAACGATCGGTGTATACTGTGTTGAAGGTACACAGAACACCCACTAACTGCTACAGACACCAACACACTACACAAGGTCGCCGCGCTGGCGGCCTTATATAGTGTGGGGCGTGTACTACACAGCCTGAGATGCATGTGGCCAATCATGGCTCTCCTCGCTGCCGGCTCTGTGATTGGCCAAGCATGCGGGGTCACAGTGCATGCTTAGCCAATCATGAGCCAGCAATGCACTGCGCCATCGCAGTGCATTGTGGGCCGTGAGCGCCACACGAATTTGGCACGAACGACCCATAACGTTCGGAATTCGCCGAACAGGCGAACAGCCGATGTTCGAGTCGAACGTATGTTTGACTCGAACACGAAGCTCATCCCTAATCAACACCAAACACAGGTAAATGTATTCATGAAACAAGCAAGGGACATAGGTAATTATGGATGGAACCCCTTTTCTAGTTTGGGTTTAGGTGGATTGTTTTCATGGTTAAAGGACATAGTGATTATGATTATCATAGCATTATTGTTAGGATTTATAGGCTACCTGATTTTCAAGCTTATTCTACTTTGTATTAGCAAATGCACTACACCAGACCAACCTTCTCACGCATATACACAATAGCTGCAGCTTTATGTAAATGAATATAACAAACATAGCAAGAACCGTAGATTTCAGGAGGCTGCGGATCTGTAGAAAGTCATTCCATGACTTTAAGAGGGGGTTGAAAGGTTATGTTAAGCATCCATCTTGTTTGTCAGCCATCTTAATATTCACAAACTTCCATTTTACAATATGTACAGTTTGAACATTTCTTTAACTTCTCAGATAACTGTCTCAACATGAGATTCTTCTAACTCATTTGTTCTCACACACTTATCTAAAACTTTCACAAATTTTCTTAGCATTCCTTCAGCTACTGGAGAAAACATGAACTGTCTCACGTTTTGTTATCTTTTTCTCACATTCCTTCAGCTACTGTAGAACAATGAACAAAAGCTTCTTGTCTTAACCAGCTGTAATTGTTTTAACATCTACTGCGCATGTCTTATTCTGTGTGACTTGTAAATTGTTATATGTATCGCTTTGTGATAACTCAATACAATTAGTTCTTGAAAGGACAGCATCGTGTGAGTGTCGTTACTTTGTTCTTTGAGAATTGATTCCAGATATATCTGAAATTGTACAATACATTGGATCTGAGGCCTGAGAGGTTGAAGGGACCATCCTGGACACAGGATTAAACTTCCTGCTGTCTGAAAGCTCCGTCATCTGAAAATTCTTAATTAACTAAGGTGCCGGGTCACCCGATGAAACCATTGAGTGACCCTACCCCCTTGTGACATCATTGACCAGGACGTGTTTAGCTATTTAAGAAATAGCAGATGGCGGAGCTGGCAGACAACGGGAGCCTTTTTTTGGTTGGGCGGTGGCGGCGGGTGTCATGATTAGGATCTACACTGGGGCACATTTTTCTTTATTGTTGGTTTTTTAATAAAGGAATTATCAAAAACTGGCATTGTGTTTTTATTTACTTTTTACACTTTATTGGTGAATCAGTAGGGGAACTATGTACCCCATACTCATTCACATGGGGGGGTTGGGATCTGGGGGTTTCCAGGGGCTTCCAGATTCCCATAAGCCCCCTGCCTGCAGACCCCAACAACCACCAGCCAAGGTTGTGGGGAAGAGGCCCTTGTCCCCATTAACATGCGGACAAGATGCTTTGAGGGGGCGGAGCCCCTCCTGCCCCAAAGCACCCCTTCCTCATTGAGGACATGTGGCCTGGTACGGTTCTGGGTGCTCGCTTGTCCCCCCCTTTCCAGGCCTGCTCGGCTGCATGCTCAGATAAGGGTCTGGTATGGATTTTGGGGGGCATCCTTCACCATTTTTTTTTGTGTGAGGTTCCCCTTAAAATCCATAGCAGGACTGAAGGGCCTGGTATATATTGGGGGAGCATGCTTTTTTTCTGAATATTTCATTGTCGACATTCTTTTTTTTACATTCAGCTGTTAGTGGGGAAGCTGATGAGTCACTGACAGCTGATGAGTCATTGGTTGTTAGGGGCGAGGCGGCCAGCTTCCCTGGCTGCTTCTTAACAACCAGCTATTCTTCGCACAGAACTCAAATCGGTCTGAAAATTTGAAATTAGTTAGAAAACAAATATACAAAATTAAATTAAATGAATTTCAACTAAATTCATTACTATTTCATTTGGAGATTCAGATGCATACAAATTTGTCCAAATTTATATTCCGACCGAAACAAATTGCACATGCCTGATCATTGATAATATATTGAACTCAACTTGTTACCTTCAGCAACCAATCAGCATTCACCTTTCATTTTATTGAAATTTTATTCAAGAATTTTGATTAGTCACCTTAGGCAACAACTCCAATTATGTGCTTTTTTAATTTTCTTCAGTTTTTAAGAATCAGTCTTGATGATGACGAGTCTTTTTCCTTCTACCACTGACCTTGGGTTTGCCTTCTTATTTTCATACATGATCAGTGTTAACTCTGGAGGTGATAATCATTACTGAGCATATTCATAACACAGCTGAAATAGATATATTTATGAGCTATAATCACTGGCATGATTAACACGCTCAAACTGGTGTCACCGATGTCTGTTTTGATGATTTTTCCATTAATATACAGCACATAGAAGGAGAAAGGTCACTAGTGATGTAATCAGTTCCCATGAAAAGATGAACTCTATGCCAATAAAAGACTGTTGTAGTGACTAAACAGGATGAGATGAACGTGTTCATTCATGTGCGCTAAATGATGTGCTAATAGAGGAAGTGTAACATTGTAGCTGATACTGCAGCTTACTGCATTTGGGTTTTTTCCTTTATTTTCACGTGGTGATCCTGCCAGTAACAGACATTCTGTCTCAAGGTGACTCCTCTCCATGGAAGAGCAACAGAGACAGCTTTGGGTAGCAGCACTGTCTAGAGAAAGTAGTTTAAGATGGACTAGTAGAATCAAGTTGACCATAAACTGGATGAATATTATTATTATTATTATACAGGATCGCGCAATGCTTTAAAGCATGAAGGTAGACACTACAGTTACAATACAATTCAATACAGGAGGAATCAGAGGACCCTGCTCATTAGAGTTTACGATTTAGGAGGGAGAATCAAATGATACAAAAGGTAATAACTGTGGGGGTTGATCTGATGGAGAAAATAAAAGAACATTTGTTAGGTGGAGGCAAGATATGCTTCTCTGAAGAGAAGGGTTTTCAGGGATCGCCTAAAAGTGGATAGAGTAGAAGATAGCCAGACAGATTACAGTAGGGAGTTCCAGAGGATGGAAGAGGCTCAGGAAAAGTCCTGGAGACAAGCATGGAAGGAGGTGACAGGGGGACTACAGAGCACGAAGTCTTGGGAGGAACGAAGGGAACAAGTAGATTGGTACTTTGAGACTAGGTTAGTGATGTAGCTGGGGGCCGAGTTGTGGATGGCTTTGTAAGTTGTATTCAAATTTTGAACTTAATTTGTTGGGTGAGTGGGAGCCAATGGAGGGATTGACAGAGAGGAGTAGCAGACACCGAACGGTTTGCAAGGTGGATGAGCCTGTCAGCAGCATTCATGATGGGATATTACATAGTCACCTAGTAGTAGGCGAGGTTGAAAAAAGACACAAGTCCATCAAGTCCAACCTATGTGTGTGATTTTATGTCAGTATTACATTGTATATCCCTGTATGTTGTGGTTGATCAGGTACTTATCTAGTAGTTTTTTTAAATTATCGATGCTCCCAGCTGAAACCACTGCCTGTGGAAGAGATTTCCACATCCTAACCGCTCTTACAGTAAAGAACCCTCTACGCAGTTTAAGGTTAAACCGTTTTTCTTCTAATTTTAGTGAATGACCACATGTCTTATTAAATTCCATTTCATAGAAAAGTTTTATCCCTATTATGGGGTCACCAGTACGGTATTTGTACTTTTAGTGCTCGTAACCTTTCCTCATAAATAAGGTCCTCCGGTCCCTTTATTAGTTGTGTTGCCCTTCTCTGGACTCTCTCCAGTTCCAGCACATCCTTCCTGAGGGAGAAGGGATCTCACCGCTCCAGGAGCACACATGCAGGCTGTAAACTGTCTCTTCGGATGGGAAGCCACAGGTGCTGGCTATTACCACTAGCAACAGACGAAAAACAAGCTCTGGACTGCCGCACTCTTTAGAAGACCACTTTCTTTTATTGGAAAATCACATCACATCTCAACAAACAGAGCGAACAAGGAAACATTGCTGACGTTTCGCACTAGCTGTAGTGCTTATTCATAGCAACATCCTTCCTGAGGACTGGTGCCCAGAACTGGACAGCATACTCCAGGTGCGGCCGGACCAGAGTCTTGTAGAGTGGGAGAATTATTGTTTTATCTCTGGAGTTAATCCCCTTTTTAATGCATGCCAACATTCTGTTTGCTTTGCTTGCAGCAGCTTGGTATTGCACGCCATTGACGAGCCTGTCATCTACTAGGACCCTCAGGTTCTTTTCCATTCTAGATTCCCCCAGAGGATCTCCCTCTACTGAGTATATTGCATTCATATTTTTGCCAGCCAAATGCATTATGTTTACATTTTTTATACATTAAACCTCATTTGCCATGTAGTTGCCCACCCCATTAATTTGTTTACACATCCTACGGAGAAGTTATTGCCCTGCTTAGCTTAGAATAGTACGCAAATACAGAGATTGTGCTGTTTATCCTATCCTCTAGGTCGTTGATGAATAAATTAAATAGGATTGGTCCTAGAACAGAATTCAGTGAATATCCATGCACGGATCAGCGTTATGGCTTGTGGGTGAAGTCACGGCTAATGTCACATGGGCGGCACAGTGGTGTAGTGGTTATTACTCTCGCCTAACAGTAAATGGGGTCACTGGTTCGAATCCCAACCACGACACTACCTGCATGGAGTTTGCATGTTCTTTTTGTGCCTGTGTGGGTTTCCTCTGCGGACCACGTGACATTAGCCGTGACGTCACCCGCAAGCCATAACGCTGATCTGTGCATGGATATTCACTGAATTTGTATTTCGCTTACTACTTGGCACTGGAGATCAGTGCAACAGCATGTGAGTGTACCATTTTGTCTGTATTTTTTTAATACATCTTTTTGTAACGGAGAGCACTAGATTTCGTCTTCTTATGCTTTCATGTGGAATGATGCTGGTATATGGGATATGAAAAGGATCCATTTCCGGAGCACTCCTGTCTGTATGCTGATGTCTGTGTTTAACCCCTGGTGGGAATATGCGTTTTTGACCTGTCTGATTTATCAGGGGTCCATTGTTTAAGGTGAGAGTCCATCTTGCTCTTTGGTGGAAGGGATCACATCATCACCTTTTTATGCTGAATGAAGACACACTGCACTTGTGGACTTTTTGAAGCTCATCTTACCTATCCTATATTTCGTTTATTTATAGATTTTTCTATATATGTTACTACTTTGTTAGTTTTTTTCTGCGCTGTACTGTTGTTTTTAATTTTTAATGTGGGATTTGGTATTTTGACCTATAGTATTCTAGCCGCAGTATTTTAGTACAAACTGTATGTATCTTAGTTTATTTGTTCAGCGCTGATTGATTTCGTTTAGAGGTTTAGATCTACTTTAACTCATGCTTGGGTTGCCCCCTTTCCTTAGTTTGCTGTTGTCATTATCAGGTAACTGGCCCTAAGAAATTATGTACAGCTGATTTAAGTAGATGTAGACAGGAAATGGTTGAAAGAGGCTGCAGGAGGTAAACAGCACTTAAAGCGGAGGTCCACCCTAAAATGGACCTCCGCTCATCGGAATCCCCCCCCCCTCCGGCGCCACAATCGGCACCTTTCAGGGGGGAGGGGGGTGCAGTTACCTGGATAATCCAGGTAACTGCACCCACTTCCGGGCTAGCTCTCTGCGGAACGGGGCTTACGTTACGCCCCGTTCCGCAAGCGCCCGCCCCCTTCAGCAAGTGCCCCGCTGCCTGCTGGGAAACACACAGCTCCCAGAGGCAGCGGGGACCGTCCGGATTGCGCCGCGCGGCTCGCGCATGCGCAGTAGGGAACCGGGAAATGAAGCCGAAAGGCTCCATTTCCTGATTCCCATACCCAAGATGGCGGCGGGACCCGGCAGCCGAGCGAGCGATCGGCTTCGGGTGCCGACATCGCGGGCGCGCTGGACAGGTAAGTGTCACTATTTAAAAGTCAGCAGCTGCAGTATTTGTAGCTGCTGGCTTTTAAAAAAAAAAAAAACGCGGAGTCCCGGTGGACTCCCGCTTTAAGCCGCGTACACACATAGCCGTCTGTCCGACGTACTTAGTCTGGCGGACTTCCCGCCAGACTGTCCATCGGACTTTCCGAACGGGCTACTTGCCCACACACGGCACTTTTTCAGCGGACTAATACGGCATACTAAGTCCGCCTTAATATCCGCCCTACTTTTGAAATGAACGGACTCGCCCACACACGCGGAGGAAAGTCCGCTCATTTTGAGCGTGTCTCCAGGTAGGCGGGGCCCGCGAAGGATACGTCGCTGGACCCGCCGCCTGGTATGGACTTAAAGGGGAACCCCAACGCCAAAAAAAAATCGGCATCGGGGTTCCCCCCAAAGTCCACAACAGACCCTTGTCCGAGCACGAGCGAGCGCCCCCCCCCCTGAGCCGTACCAGGCCGCGTGCCCTCAACATGGGGGGTGCCTTGGGGAAGGTGGGGCCGCGCGGCCCCCCCACCCCAAAGCACCTTGTCCCCATGTTGATGAGGACAAGGGCCTCTTCCCGACAACCCTGGCCATTGGTTGTCGGGGTCTGCGGCGGGGGGCTTATCGGAATCCGGGAGCCCCCTTTAATAAGGGGGCCCCCGGATACCGGCCCCCCACCCTATGTGAATGAGTTTGGGGTACAATGTACCCCACCCATTCACCTGTAAAATAAAGTACAAAAAAAAACACAACACACAAGATAAAATAATTTATTGCACAGCTCTGGGGGTCTTCCGTCTTCGGGGGTCTTCTCGCCGGACTCCTCCGCTATCTTCTTGTAGCTCTTTTACTAGCGGAGGAGCCCGGCATTCTTCTTCGTCGCCGCGGCCTCTTCTTCCGACTTCGGGGGTCTTGTCCCCCTCTTCGGTTCTTCTGCCAGGCCACCGTGCCTTCTTATACAGTGGTGTGAAAAAGTGTTTGCCCCCTTCCTCATTTCCTGTTCCTTTGCATGTTTGTCACACTTAAGTGTTTCGGAACATCAAACCAATTTAAACAATAGTCAAGGACAACACAAGTAAACACAAAATGCAATTTGTAAATGAAGGTGTTTATTATTAAAGGTGAAACAAAATCCAAACCATCATGGCCCTGTGTGAAAAAGTGATTGCCCCCTAAACCTAATAACTGGTTGGGCCACCCTTAGCAGCAACAACTGCAACCAAGCTTTTGCGATAACGTGCAATGAGGCTTTTACAGCGTCCTGGAGGAATTTTGGCCCACTCATCTTTGCAGAATTGTCCTAATTCAGTTACATTAGAGGGTTTTCGAGCATGAACGGCCTTTTTAAGGTCATACCACAACATCTCAATAGGATTCAGGTCAGGACTTTGGCTAGGCCACTCCAAAGTCTTCATTTTGTTTTTCTTCAGCCATTCGGTGGTAGACTTGCTGGTGTGTTTAGGATCATTGTCCTGCTGCAGAACCCAAGTTCGTTTCAGCTTGAGTACACAAACAGATGGTCGGACATTCTCCTTCAGGATCTCTTGGTAGACAGCAGAATTCATAGTTCCTTTTATCACGGCAAGTCTTCCAGGTCCTGAAGCAGCAAAACAGCCCCAGACCATCACACTACCACCACCATATTTTACGGTTGGTATAATGTTCTTTTTATGAAATGCAGTGTTCCTTCTACGCCAGATATACTTGGACACACACCTTCCAAAGAGTTCCACTTTTGTCTCATCGGTCCACAGAATGTTGTCCCAAAAGTCTTGGGGATCATCAAGATGTGTTGTGGAGAAATTGAGACGAGATTTGATGTTCTTTTTGCTCAGCAGTGGTTTTCTCCTTGGAACTCTGCCATGCAGGCCATTTTTGCCCAGTCTTTTCCTGATGGTGGAGGCATGAACGCTGACCTTAACTGAGGCAAGTGAGGCCTGCAGTTCCTTGGACATTGTTGTGGGGTCTTTTGTGACCTCTTGGATGAGTCGTCGCTGCGCTCTTGGGGTAATTTTGGGCGGCCGGCCACTCCTGGGAAGGTTCAGCACTGTTCCATGTCTTCGCCATTTGTGGATAATGGCTCTCACTGTGGTTCGCTGGATTCCCAAAGCTTTGGAAATGGCTTTATAACCCTTTCCAGACTGATAGATCTCAATTACTTTCTTTCTCAATTGTTCCTGAATTTCTTTGGGTCTCGGCATGATGTGTAGCTTTTAAGAATCTTCTGGTGGACCTTACTGTGTCAAGCAGCTCCTATTTAAGTGATGCCTTGATTGTGAACAGGTGTGGCAATAATCAGGCCTGGGTGTGGCTAGAGAAATTGAACTCAGGTGTGGACAACCACAGTTATAGTATGTTTTAACAAGGGGGGCAATCACTTTTTCACACAGGGCCATAATGGTTTGGATTTTTTTTCACCTTTAATAATAAACACCTTCATTTACAAATTGCATTTTGTGTTTACTTGTGTTGTCCTTGACTATTGTTTAAATTGGTTTGATGTTCCGAAACACTTAAGTGTGACAAACATGCAAAGGAACAGGAAATGAGGAAGGGGGCAAACACTTTTTCACACCACTGTAGCTCTTTTACAGGCGGTGGCCCGGTCTTCTGTCGCCGCCGCCGCCTTCCGTTCTTCTTCTTCTTCTTCTCCTGGAGATGTTGACTCGACGTTCTCTCCGGCCGCAATGCCAGGGACGCGCTGCGCTGCGACTTATATAGGGACAAGGGGCGGTGTCACATGGGTTGATGTCACATGGGTTGGTCACATGGGTTGATGTCACATGGCGACAGTCCCAGCATCCTCCGGGACTGTGACATCGTAAGGGGGCGGGGTCACCATGTGACACCAACCCATGTGACATCAACCCATGTGACACCGCCCCTTGTCCCTATATAAGTCGCAGCGCAGCGCGTCCCTGGCATTGCGGCCGGAGAGAACGTCAAGTCAACATCTCCAGGAGAAGAAGAAGAAGAAGAAGAAGAACGGAAGGCGGCGGCGGCGGCGACAGAAGACCGGGCCACCGCCTGTAAAAGAGCTATAAGAAGGCGCGGTGGCCTGGCAGAAGAACCGAAGAGGGGGACAAGACTCCCGAAGTCGGAAGAAGAGGCCGCGGCGACAAAGAAGAATGCCGGACTCCTCCGCTAGTAAAAGAGCTACAAGAAGATAGCGGAGGAGTCCGGCGAGAAGACCCCCGAAGACGGAAAACCCCCGGAGCTGTGCAATAAATAATTTTATCTTGTGTGTTGTGTTTTTTTTGTACTTTATTTTACAGGTGAATGGGTAGGGGTACGTTGTACCCCAAACTCATTCACATAGGGTGGGGGGCCGGTATCCGGGGGCCCCCTTATTAAAGGGGGCTCCCGGATTCCGATAAGCCCCCCGCCCACAGACCCCGACAACCAACGCCCAGGGTCGTCGGGAAGAGGCCTTTGTCCTCATCAACATGGGGACAAGGTGCTTTGGGGTGGGGGGGCCAGCGACGTATCCTTCGCGGGCCCGCCTACCTGGAGACCCGCTCGAAATGAGCGGACTTTCCTCCGCGTGTGTGGGCGAGTCCGTTCATTTCAAAAGTAGGGCGGATAGTACGGCGGACTTAGTACGCCGTATTAGTCCACTGAAAAAGTGCCGTGTGTGGGCAAGTAGCCCGTTCGGAAAGTCCGACAGACAGTCTGGCGGGAAGTCCGCCAGACTAAGTACGTCCGACAGACGGCTACGTGTGTACGCGGCTTTAAACTACATTCTAAGTCCGCCGTACTTTCAGGTCAAAAAAGTATGCCGGAGGCTACACACGGGGGGATTGTTTGGCGGACTTCAGTTTGCCGGACTTTTCCACCCGCTTGTTTGATCGTGTGTACGTGGCATAAGATGCAAAAAATTGTAAAAAAATGTATTTTGCAATTACAAGTTCTACGCATTACAAATAATTATATATTGTATTGTAGGGGCATTTTATAAATATCTTGTGTGCAAGGTTAGTTTTTTTCTCTGTAATCGTTTTTTTTTATCAACCATCTATGAATGAGGCCTAGCATTATAGTTCTATACCCGTGAATGCATAATAATTTGATTCCTTGTTCTTTATGTATATTCTATTTTTTTTTATATAGGTTATCAAACCACATCCTGATTTCATACAGCATTTTCTATTTTCATGTCCATGGTCATGAGAATTAAAAGTGGGAATAAAATTCACTCTCCTTCCATTTCCTGGCTTCTATGTTATAAACATATCATGACCTCAGTGCCTGAATTGTGGAGTCAGTGTTGAAACACAGCACTTGTAGATGATGTTTCTTGATCCTTTAGGACAGCAACATTTTCAAATGTGCCTCAGATTAGTTTTAATGTCTACGGTATCTGAGGGAAATGTGCCAAAACATTCAACAGCTATCATGTAACGGTAAAGAGAATAAATAGCAGAAGCAGCACTTTAGAATTTTGTACATTGCTTGTAGCTTAAAGGCATGATCCATCTTTTGCAAAAAATTGAACAAACGCACCCACATTATTAAAATAAAAATGTGCATTGATTCAAGTTTTTGCGTTAAAGCCTGAATTGCATACAACCAGGCCTTTTTTCAGCAGGAACACAGGGAAACACAGGAAAACACAGGGTAACGCAGTTTCGGCACCTCCCGCACTGAATGTATGTAATGGCAAGGGGTGCTGGGGTATGCTGGAGGGTCTATTAATGCTGGCTGCTGGGAGAAATATTGTTGCTGGGGGACAATCAATGTTGGGAAGGATCTACTTTTGAGGGAGAGATCAATTGTTGCTGGCTGCTGGAGGGTCTATTGGTACTGGCTATTGGGAGTCTATTGTTGCTGGGTGGATCTATTTTTTCTGATGGTGTTCATTGTTGGGGATCTATTTTACTGCCTTTCTTGTTATCATTCCATATAAATGACTTAGTACCACAAAATGATACTTGGTTCTGTATTCTTTAGAAAGGTGCATTACTGGGAGGAGGGTAAGAGGCAGAACCAATGAACGGTGCTCTGAGTTGGGTAGGGGGCGTAGACAAAAGGTGGCTTGGAAGGGGGGAGTTCCTGTACCTATACCCTGTACCAATAAACAAAAAACGAGATCACACACATGTGAATACCCGCCACCTCACCACCTGCCACCGGAGTACCTGCCACCAGAGTACCTACAGCCACTATGTCCAGAAAGGTGTACACTCCAGAAGAGGCATACCAAATACTCAGTCTGACCTATGAGAGCAACGGGGAGCTCTCACCGCTCAGTTCTGATTCTGATTCTGGTTTGGAATATGAACCCCCCCGAAGGCAGCACATCAGGATCCAAATTGGAGGAGGAAGCAGTCCGTCCAAAAACAAGATGGTCTGAACAACAGGCAGCTACCAGCAGTGCCAACGGTGGTGGACACCAGGAGGAAAGGCCCAGTATAAGCGCTGCTAGACCCCAGGAGGAAAGGGCCAGTTCACGCCAAAGAATTAGGGCCCAAACCCAGCTTCCAGAAGCCTTGGCAAACCCATTGTGGCTGAATTATACCACATGGTCAGCCATGATCCCCCTTTTACAGAACAGCCAGGTGTGCAGGTCAACACTACGGGTTTTTCCCAAATGGATTTTTTTCATTTATTTTTCCCCAACAAATTACTTCAAGGCAACGTGGACCAAACCAACCTTTTTGCCCAACAATTTATTGCAACCAACCCCAGCTCCAGCTATGCTTGCCCTTTTCAATGGCGACCCCTAACAGTGGTGGAGCTTAAATTGTTTTTAGGCCTAACGCTCAACATGGGGCTTACAAAAATGAAATGCATAAGTATTGGTCGACCAAACCCATCCATCATATTTCATTTTTCTTCAGCCATGTCCAGGTCCCGATACGAAATTATAATGCGCTTCCTGCATTTGTGGGGCAACTCACAGTGCCCCCGCCCCCCGAAATCACCCAAACTTTGATAAACTATATAAAATTCGCCCCCTAATTTATTTTTTTTCCAAGAAGTTTGCCGAACTTTATGTCCCTGACAAAAAAATATGTGTGGATGAATCCCTGGTTCATTTCACAGGCCGGGTGGGACTCAAGCAATATATCCCCAGTAAGAGAGCGAGGTACGGCATGAAGCTCAACAAGCTCTGTGAAAGCGCCACCGGTTATGTGCACTCTTCTCGCGTGTACGAAAGATTCCCAGCTCCAGCCCCCTGAGTGTCCATCATACATGGGAATAAGTGGAAAAATAGTTTGGCATTCCCACTCCTCCAAAGGGGTATCATATTTACATGGACAACTATCACACAAGTTTGCCCCTTCTCCGCCACCTGTACCTGAAAAAAACTTTGGCCTGTGGTACAACAAGGAAAAACTGAAAGGGCTGCCCACAGCATCTTGTCACCACAACCATTTGAAGGGGGGAATCGGCAAGCTTGAGGAATGAGGAAGTGTTGGCTGTGAAGTGGAGGGATAGAAAAGACATATACATCATGTCCACCTTCCACGATGACACCTCAGTGGAACTTCACAGAAGACGTGGTCCCATTTGCAAGCCTTTCTGTATCAACGAGTATAATAAATTTATGGGGGGGTGTATTTAAATGATCAAATGCTGCAGCCTTATCTTTCAACAAGAAAATCCCTTTACAAGAAAGTCGGAATTTACTTTTTTGATTTGGCCCTTTTAAATTCTTTCATTAACTACCAAAAATTAACAGAAACACCCACCACCTTCATAAAGTTTATTGAAGACATTGTCACTTCCCTGATCTACCAACAAGTATCCCCCCCAGAAAGCATTCGCTCGGATTCTGTCAGCAGACTACATGAGCGTCATTTTCCAGACCATATTCCACCATCAGGATCCGGAAGACGACGCCCAAAAAAATGTTGGGTGTGCACCAAAAGAGGAATTAGAAAAGACACCAGCTTCCATTGTCCTGACTGTCCCTCCCAACCTGGCCTTTGCATCGGAGAATGCTTCAAGCGATATCACACTCTGGAAAACCATTAGCCCATATTTCTAATACTGCCATTTCCCCGTTTTCTGTCATGAATATTTGCCTGCCTCAATCGACCATATTATTGTCTTCAATGTGAACTGTCCCTGGCCTGTTTCTCGACTATGCCTCTGCCTACCGTCTGCATTGTTTATCCGCTATGTTTCTGCCTTTCACGTGAACTTACCCTGGACTGTATCGACTATGCCTCTGCCTACCGTCTATTTCTGCCTTTTACCTGCACTGACCTCGGCCTGTTGACCATGTTTTTGCCTGCCCCTTGGACTGATCTTTTACCCTGCTACACAGGGGTTTCACATATGTGAGGGGCTCCAGAATAGTGTTCAGAGTTAAGAAAACCAGTTTTAGTTTTCTGTGTTCCCATAACAGGGTCTGGTTGTCCAGAGGCTTCAAATCGATTTGGGTGGGAGAAGCCTCTACCCCTGTCCCCATTCTTTCCTGATCGATGCCCTAAGCTTGATGGTCCTGCCTGCTCTCTGGACAAATAATCTGGCTGTGCTGACCATACCTCTGCCTGCTGCATGTACTATGGACAGTATTCCTGCCTGCTGCATGGACTATCCTTTGCTGCTGCTGACCACATCCCTGCCTGCTATCTGGACCAATTATTTGGCTGTGCTGACAACTCTACCTGTACTGACTATTGCTGCCTGCTACCTGTTTTGCTGTCTCTGTCCACGTTCCTGCCTGCTGCCTGGACCAATGCTCTCCTCTGTGGACCACTGCACTACTAAAACCGCAGGTAATCTTTTCTTTACCCTTTGCTCAGCAGAATGTATTTTGGTTTGTAATTAGTATGTACAGTACATGCTATGTGTTAGAAATATGAAGGGCCTTCAACAATGTGATTTGTGGTTGGCAGGGATTTATGTGTGTAATTTATGCTCCTAGAACACCTGACAGTGCTACTTGGTTGTTGGGCCTCTGTATGGGGCCAGGCTGTGTAAAAGTCTCACACATGTGGTATCGCCATACTCAGGAGGAGTAGCATAATGTATTTTGGGGTATCAATTTTGCTATGTACATGCTATGTGTCAGAAATATCTTATAAATTGACATAATAATAAACTTTGTATTAAAAAATGTGTTTTCATTTTTTTCCCACAGTTTCCAAAAGCTTCTGGAAAAAAATGAACCGTTCAAAAGACTCATCATAACTCATTTATTATACGTTGAGGTTTAAGCTTTCCAAAATGGGGTAATTTTCTGGGCGTTTCTATTGTCTTGGTGCTCCAGGGTCTTCAAAACTGTAATAGGTGGTTGAGAAATGAGATGTGTAATTTATGCATGTAGAATGCCTGATGGTGTTACTTCAATGTTGGGCCTCTGTATGTGACCAGGCTGTGTAAGTCTCACACATGTGGTATCGCAATACTCGGGAGGAGTAGCAGAATGTATTTTTGGGTGTCAGTTTTGCTATGTACATGCTATGTGTCGGAAATATCTCATAAATGGACAACTTTGTGTAAAAAAACATGCGTTTTAATTGTTTTCTACAGGTCCCAAAAACTTCTGAAAAAAACCAAACCGTTCAAAAGACTCATTATGCCTCATAGATTATATGTTGGGGTGTTAGCTTTCCAAAATGGGGTCATTTTTTGGGTGTTTCCATTGTCTTGGTGCTCCAGGGTCTTCAAAAATGTGATAGGTTGTCATCAAATGAGATGTGCAATTTATGCTCGTAGAAAGCCTGACGGTGCTTCTTGGATGTTAGACCTCTGTATGTGGGCAGGCTGTGTAAAAGTCTCACACATGTGGTATCACTATACTCAGGAGGAGTAGCAGAATGTATTTTGGGGTGTCACTGCAAGTATGCATGTGCTGTGTGAGAGAAATAACTTGTTATTATGACTATGTTGTGCAAAAAAATAAATAAAAATAATAATAATAATAATAAATTTCCCAAGAATTGTGGGAAAAAAATTACAACTTCAATAACTGCCTCTTACTAAATACCTTGGAATGTCTGCTTTCCAAAAGGGGGTAATTTGGGGGATATTTGTACTTTCCTGGCTTGTTGGGGTCTTAGGAAATGAGATAGGCCTTCAGTACATCAGGTGTGATCAGATGTGATCATTTTTCAATGATTTGCACCACAGCTTGAAGACTCTATAACTTTCACAGAGACCAAATAATATACACTAATTTGGGTTATTTTTACTATATATATATAGATATGTAGCAGTATATATTTTGTATCATGCAAGACAAAACCAGAGAAATTTCCAGCTCAACTCACCAACCAGTCTGTTTACCAACCAAAACCTGTCTAAGCCCTTGTACACACGGTTGGACATTCCAACAACAAAATCCGTCGGATTTTGTCCGACGGATTTTGTCCGAAACTAATGTTGCATACACATGGTCGGACAAAGTTGTCGGAAAATCGGATTGTTCATAACGTGATGATGTTATTTAGTTACGACGAGACTACGTTCAGGCTAGTAGCCAATAGCTTTGGTCTAGGAATTTGATCTGAGCATGTGTGGCCGATCGGAATTCTCTACAAACGATCGGATCTTGTTGTCGGAAAATTTTATAGCCCAGCTCCAAAACCTTGTCGGTCGGATATTCCGACGGAAACAGTCCGATGGAGCCCACACACGGTCGGATTATCCAACAACACGGTCCGATTCCCATCGGAATGTCCGACCATGTGTACAAGGGCTAACAGTATACGTTAAAAATAGGGGTTTAGTTAGCACACATTTGCAAATGCATGCGTAAGCTACAAGGCCACTTCACGGCACCCTGTATTACCTTAAGTCCTAACTCATGTAAATATTTGAACGTCTCCATAGTCAAAACACATGCATTCTAATTGTTAGAAAGAGGGGAGGTAGGCCTGGGGGTAGCCCATTTCTTCTTTTTTTTAACAGATAAACTTGTATTAAGGTACAAGGCAGATAGGCACATACATAGTAATGTATGAAGCAAGAAGACATTGGTACTTAATATAAACAACAAAAAGAAAAAAACAAGTCAGCCATGAGCAATGCAAAATAAAGGTTCCACAATTGGCCTTCAGATCATGTATCTTATTGCAATTCTACCCAAACAATACAAGGGGGAGCCCAATTATCCTTAAAGTCACAGGGGCACACTGGAAAGCCACCACATAGCACAATGGCAGCAAATGTGTCCAGTTTGTCCCCTCACCAATATTTGTTTGTATACTTATCCTGCTGTTTAGTGGGAACCTCTCTACTGCTATAGCTATTAGACATGTGCATTCGTTTACGTCCGAATGCCTTTTCGTCCGAATTTCAGGTATTTTCGTTATCGTTCTGACAAACGATAATGAAAGCACTGAATCTGAAAAACAAAAGATCCGACATAAATAAATGCTTTATTTTTGTTTTCGTTGTGACACAGTTCGATACAGATAGGAGATTCGACGTGGCTCTAACAATAACAATCTGATAACAATCTGTGTCTATTGAACTTGTATCATAATAGTCCATTCATTCACACAGGGGCAACACGACTTCCAGTATGACTTTGGGAGGCAACTTGGACACGACTTGAGTGTGAATCACAGCGCGACTTACAACACGCCTTTAATGTAAAAAAAAAAACGGCATGGGTTCCCCTTCAAGAGCATACCAGGCCCTTCGGGTCTGGTATGGATATTAAGGGGAACCCTGTGTGAAAAAAATTGGTGTGGGGATCCCCCTCAAAATCCATACCAGGCCCTTCAGGTCTGGCATAGATTTTAAGGGGAACAAAAAAAAAACTTTGCAGGGTTTTCGGCATATGTGGAGGTGTGTGTTACACAATTTATATATTTTTCTTCTATTGTGCTATTCAAAAAAAAATTTTTAGGGCAAAAAACTGAAAATTTATATCAAATACTTACCGGAATTTTCCTTTCCTGATGGACTCCATGGAAGCCTACGTATGGGTTAATCCCGCCTCTCATACCTCATAGGACCCCACTCCCATAAATCTTTGCTTCTGGACAGAGACTGTGTTCCGTAATCTAGCCTACTCCAGCAAATGGGAGGGAACTCCATCAGGAAAGGAAAATTACGGTAAGTATTTGATATACATTTACCGTTTTCCTGACAGACTCCATGGCAGCCTACGTATGGGAAATAACTAGCCATACACACCCGAGTGGGAAATTGCTGGTTAACGAAAGAAAGGTTTAATTGGCACCATCAACAGATAAGACATGTAAACCAAACTTAACTGAAGACAAAGAAACCTGCTCAACACAATAATGCGTCATAAAGGTATTAATTGATGACCATGAGGCCGCTTTACAGATCACTTCCGGAGAAACATGACGAGCAGCTGCCCATGATGTGGAAACGCCGCTGGTAGAGTGAGCCTCTGGAGGAGCCAAACCCTTAGCTTTATAAGCCCCTTGAAAAGCCTGAACAATCCAAGCTGCAATGGTTCTTGAAGAAGCACGCAATCCTTTATTCTTTCCGTGAAAGTAAACAAAAAGATGATCAGAAATCCAAAAAGAAGCTGTGGCTTCTAAGTATTGTTTTAGAACTTCAACATCTAAAGGGTGAATGTTAGAATCTTCGGAAGTCCAAAAAGTTGGAAGAACAATCTCCTGGTTCTCATGAAATACAGATGTGACCTTAGGATTTGACCCTAACATAGGAACCAAGAGAAACCGATCAGGAAAGAACATCAGAAAAGGTTCTTTGCAACCCAGAGAACTGATCTCGGAGACCCTCTTGGCTGATGTTATGGCTACCAGGAAGGCAGTTTTAAAAGAAAGATCCTTAATAGATAATTGATCCATATTCTCAGGCCTTTTCTCTGAGAAGAAATCCAGGACAAAAGGAAGATCCCACTTGGAGAATCTTGTTTTTTTCTGGGGTCTGAGTCTTATTGCTCCTCTGAAAAACTGTCTGATAAGACGATGTTTGGCACAGGAGACGCCAGTAAATGAGAAATTGCAGGAATTTGAAACCGTAAGGAACTCATTGATAGGGATAGGTCTAGTCCTGTCTGTAGGAAACCCAAAATGTCTTGAATCTTTGGATCACTACAGGAACCGTCAGTGGAAGAAATATAATAAGCAAACTTCGTCCAAATTCCCTGATAGACCTTATTAGTACCTGGCCTTCTAGCGTTCAGTAAAGTAGCGATAGCAGTACTTGGACACCCTAATGCTTCCAACCTTCCCCTTTAAAGAACCAGACCATCAGATGAAGATGGGACGGGCATGGGTGAAGAGATGTTCCCTGCAGCAGGAGATCTGCTCTGGAAGGGAGAGGAACTGGACCCCGAAAACTCAGCTGCATTAGGAGTGGGCCAAAATGGAGCAACTGTCACCACCTCGGCTTTCTCCCACTTGAGTCTTGAAAGGAATCGAAGGATGACGGGAACTGGGGGAAAGGCATAAGCTGTGCGAAACCTCCATTGATCCATCAGTGCATCCATACCGAAGGCCTGGGGACAACGACACCTCGTGTAATATTTCTCCAGCTTGAAATCGCACGGGGAGGCAAACAGGTCCACTTTAGGTAAGATCCCCAGAGACAGAATCCATGTGAATACCTTGGGATGGAGAGACCACTCGTTGTCCAGGGAGAACCTCGAGAGGAAGTCCGCCTGGACATTCTGAATTCCGGGGAGGTAAACCGCCGTCAAATTCGCCAAGTTAATCTGAGCCCAGGACATGATCGGGCTTATTTCCTTCAGTAGAGAGAGACTGCGGGTGCCCCCTTGTCTCTTGATATAAGATACTGCTGTCGTGTTGTCCAGCCTTAGGAGAACCGAGGCTCCCGAAATCAGGTGAAGAAAAGCTTGAGCACGGAGAGCAGCACGAAGCTCTAGAACATTCGAGACTATGTCTCGAGCTGGAAAAATCCTATACGTCTTGGGCTATTTCTGACAGACAAAGGGCGCCCCAACCCCTGTTGCTGCCATCCGTCGTTACCGTGATCCAGGAGACGGGGGCTATGGCATGGAAATTGAGGAGGTTCTCCCATTGTAGCCACCAAAAGAGACTCTCCCGCATGGAGGGGGTTATCCTGACAAGATGATCCCGAGACCATGGGTCCCACTGTTGAAGAAAACCCTTCTGAAAGGGATGCATCCTCCATTGTGCCCACTTTACCATGGGAGCTGTGAACACCATGGTGCCAATTATCTTGAGACACTGCGAAGCTCTGAGAAGAGGAGAATGCAATGCAAGCTGAATCCTTCTTCGAATCACTGGAATTTTCTCCACAGGCAGGGAAATAGTACTCTTTACTGTGTTGAACTGGGCTCCGAGGAATATCAGAGACTGAGTTGGATCCAAATGACTTTTTTCCTCGTTCAACAGCCAACCGAATTCCGTGAGTGTAGAGATGAGTTTGATGTATCAGCACCAGATAATGGTGTAACCGAATACCTTTGATTCTGATTAGCGCTACTACAGCCAGTAAGAGCTTTGAAAACACTTGAGGCGATGTTGTAAGCCCGAACGGGAGACATATAAATTGAAGATGTAACTGGCCCACCGTGAACCGAAGATACTTCTGAAACTCTTTTGTGATCGGAACATGAAAATAAGCATCTTTCAAGTGTATGGAAATCAACCAGTCGCCTGGTTGTATTGTATGACGTATTGTTAGCAATGTTTCCATCTTGAATTTTTCCTTCTTGATGAAAGAGTTCAGGTGCGTCAAGTCGATGACTGGTCTCCAAGAGCCATTATTTTTGAGGACCATAAAAAGGGGGGAGTAGACCCCTTGAAATCTCTCCTTGGTTGGGACCGGAATGGCAGCACCTTGAGCCAACAGGGTGTCTGTGTAAGACAGAAGTACTTGTCTCTTTTCTTCTACAAGCAGTAGGATTGTAGGAACAAACTGATGTATGGGTGGACTGTTGAACACCCAAGAATGACCTGAGGAGACCGTCTTGACAGTCCAATAGTCTTGAATCGAAGCTGCCCAGACGTGCCGGAAATGGAGTAACCGAGCCCCTACTTGCTCCGTCTGGACAGGCCCCATATCAAAAGGACTTGGAAGCATCTCGTCCCCCTGATGTGGTTGACTTAGAGGATTTCTGGCCTGAAGACTGAGTTCTTCTCCAGTTCTTCCTAAATTCCCGACCAGGCCTGTAACGACGAGCATCTCTAGCACGCTCCTGTTCTTGTCTAGATTGAACTTTCCTCTGATTCAAGAGGCTGTCACGATCGATCGCCCGTCCCGATCGCACATAGGAAACTCACCCGCAGGTTTCCTGTACAAGAAGCTCGTCGGTGTCCTCGGACGCGGGCTGGCGCAAACGAACGCACGCGAGTGCACGTAGTCCCTAACAGGCGCACGCGGGTGCGCGTTGACACAAACGAGCGCACGCGGGTGCGCGCTGAACCGAACGGGCGTACGCTGGTACGCGGGGTCACGAGCAGGAGCACGGTTACCGGCGGGGGCACGCAAACTCGCCGTGCGACCGTTCTTGGTGCCCAACAGGCTATTTAGGGAATCAGCTCCTGTTCTCCCGTGCTGTCCTGTCTACAGCGTTCCTGTGACTTCTGCTACCAGTTCCTGCTTGTTCCTGATACTGTACCCGGCCTGTTCTTGACCTTGTTTGATTGCTGCCTGCCTCCGACCCTCTGCCTGACTGACCATGTTTCTGCCTTCTGCTGTGTACCTCTGCTGCCCGCTAGTTGCCGACCCGGCTCGCCTCTGACCACGCCTGCTGCACCCACCTGAACATCAGCACCTGCTATTCCTGCTGTTCCTGCCTGACTGCCAGTGCCAGCTGTTTCTGCCGTCCCTGACCGGTTGCCAGTGCCAGCCGCTCCTGCTGTTCCTGCCCGGCTTCCAGCGCCGGCTGCACCTGCCGTTCCAGTCAGTTACCTGTTCCTGCTGTGCCCGTTGTCTACTGCCTTCCGTCCTCTGCCTGACCGCCTGCACCAGCTGGTGGTGGATCTCCGTTGCTGCAACCCGGCTTGGCACTTGTGCCCTCCGAACTCTTGAATCCCTGTCTCCACCTCCAGGGGCTCTCGAGCCGGAGGCTTACGAGGCGCCGCTCCCTGCACTGTTGGGCTCTCCAACCAGGTACGTGACAGAGGCGATGATCCTGGGGTAAGAACCCTGATTTACCTCCAGTAGCATGGGTAATGGCAGAATCAAGCTTATTCCCGAAGAGGGAGGACCCCTCAAAGGGAATCTTACACCATGCCTGTTTAGAGGCAGGATCTGCAACCCACGGACGAAGCCACAAAGCACTCTTTGCAGGAGAGCATGACCCATGCCACTAGGCGGATAATATCAAGGGATGCTTCTCCCAAAAAGACTGATGCCAACTTCAGTTCATGTACTGGTGAACTCCAAATCAGTTACATAGTTAATCAGGTTGAAAAAAGACACAAGTCCATCCAGTTCAACCCCCAAAAAAAAAATATATATATATAATAAATAGCATACCAGCCCATATACCCACAGTTGATCCAGAGGAAGGCAAAAAACCCCAGCAGAGCATGATCCAATTTGCTAAAGCAGGGGAAAAGATTCCTTCCTGATCCTCCAAGAGGCAATCAGATTTTCCCCGGATCAACTTTACCTATAAATGTTAGTACCCAGTTATATTATGTACACTTAGGAAATAATTCAGGCCTTTCTTAACCACTTCCCGACCAGCGCACGACGATGTACGTCGTCAGAATGGCACAGGCAGGCATATTGGCATACAGGTACGTCCAATATTCGATGCCGCCCTGCCATCGGGAGCGAGCCGCTGGCGGCGCGCTCCCGCGCCGCCGGCGGCGCGCTCCCGCGCTGGTCGGGACCCCCGTGAGTCCGGTCGCGGGACCCGCTGACTCGATCGCCGCGGGCATCCCCACGATCGTCTCACGAAGCGGGCGAATGGAGGAAATGCTGTATAAACAACATTTCTCCATTCTGCCTAGCAACTAGTGACGCTGATCTCTGCTCCATGTGATTGGAGCAGAGATCAGTGTACACTAAATGAAAGCCCAACCCCCCCACAGTTAGTAACACACCCCTAGGAACACTTAACCCCTACACTGCCACCCACTGGTTAACCCTTTCACTGCCAGTGTCATTTACACAGGAATCACTGCATTTATATAGCAGTGATTACTGTATAAATGACAATGGTCCCAAAAATGTGTCAAAAATGTCCGATGGGTCCCCCACAATGTCGCAGTCACAATAAAAATCGCAGATCGCCGCCATTACTAGTAAAAAAAAAAATAATAAAAAATTATTAATAAAAATGCTATAAAACTATCCCTATTTTGTAAACGCTACAACTTTTGCGCAAACCAATCAATAATCGCTTATTGCGATTTTTTTACCAAAAATATGTAGAAGAATACGTATCGGCCTAAACTGAGGGAAAAAAATGTTTTTTTATATATTTTTGGGGGATATTTATTATAACAAAAAGTAAAAAATAATGCGTTTTTTTCAAAATTGTCGCTCTATTTTTGTTTATAGCGCAAAAAATAAAAATCGCAGAGGTGATCAAATACCACCAAAAGAAAGCTCTATTTGTGGGAAAAAAAGGACGTCAATTTTGTTTGGGAGCCACATCGCACGACCGCGCAATTGTCAGTTAAAGCGACGCAGTGCCGAATCGCAAAAAGTGGTCTGGTCTTTGACCAGCAAAATGGTCCGGTCTGCAAGTGGTTAAAGCAATCCACTGAGCTGGCCAGAACCACCTCTGCAGGGAGTCTATTCCACATTTTCACAGCTCTTACTGTGAAGAAACCTTTCCGTATTTGGAGATGAAATCTCTTTTCCTCTAGACGTAAAGAGTGCCCCCTTGTCCTCTTTGTTGACTGTAAAGTGAATAACTCGACACCGAGTTCCCTATATGGACCCCTTATATATTTGTACATGTTGATCATATCCCCCCTTAATCTCCTCTTATCAAGAGGGAATAAATTCAATTCCTCTAATCTTTCCTCATAGCCGAGTTCCTCCATGCCTCTTATCAGTTTGGTTGCCCTTCTCTACACTTTCTCCAGTTCACCAATATCCTTTTTGAGAACTGGTGCCCAAAACTGAACTGCATATTCCAGATGAGGTCTTACTAATGATTTGAACAGGGGCAAAATGATATCTCTCTCTCTGGAGTACATACCTCTCTTAATACAGGAAAGGACTTTGCTCGCTTTGGAAACCGCAGCTTGGCATTGCATGCTATTATTGGGCTTATGATCTACCAAAACCCCCAGATCCTTCTCCACTATGGATTCCCCCAGTTGTACTCCTCCTAGCATGTATGATGCATGCATATTCTTAGCCCCCAAGTGCATAACTTTACATTTCTCAACATTAAACCTCATCTGCCACATAGTCGCCCAAGTAGACAGAGCATTGAGGTCGGCTTGTAAATTGGAGACATCCTGTAAGGACGTTATTTCACTGCATAGCTTGGTGTCATCTGCAAACACGGAAATGTTACTTTTGATCCCAGACCCAATATCATTTATAAAGATATTAAAAAGTAAGGGTCCCAACACTGAACCTTGGGGTACACCACTGATAACCTTAGACCATTCAGAGTAAGAATCATTAACCACTACTCTCTGAATTCTGTCTTTTAGGCAGTTTTCTATCCATTTACAAACTGATATTTCCAAACCTGTAGAATTTACCTTACACATGAGCAGTGTGTGCGGAACTGTATCGAACGCTTTTGCAAAATCCAAATATATCATGTCCACCGGCACCCCTCTGTCCAAGGATTTACTTACCACCTCATAAAAAGAAATCAGGTTTGTCTGACAACTTCTGTCTTTCATGAATCCATGCTGTCTGTTGCTCAAAATATTTTTTTCCTGAAAGAACTCGTCTATGTGGTCCTTTATTAATCCCTCCAGTATCTTCCCAACTATAGAAGTTAAACTAACGGGTCTATAATTACTTAGTAAAGACTTTGTTCCCTTTTTAAATATAGGCACCACATTGGCCCTGCGCCAACCCAGCGGTACTATTCCTGTCATTAATGAGTCCCTAAAAATTTGATACAATGGCTTTGAAATTACAGAGCTCAATTCTTTTAGGATCCATGGGTGGATGCCATCAGGTCCAGGTGCTTTATCCACCTTTATTCTGTCCAAATATTTCTGGACCATATCACTTTTGAGCCATTGTGGATTTGGGGCTGCGTCAGTACCACCCCCATTATGGATATGAGCTCCCCCATGCTCTTTTGTATACACAGAGCTGAAGAAAGTATTTAATAAGTTAGCCTTCTCTTTGTCCCCAGTCACCCACTCCAGATTATTTTGCAAAGGGCCTACATGCTCAGACTTAACCTTTTTACCATTAATATATTTGAAGAATTTCTTGGGGTTTGCCCTACTATCTTTTGCAATCTGTCTTTCATTTTGAATTTTTGCATCCTTGATTTCCTTTTTACATATTCTGTTATATTCCTTGTAACATTTAAATGACACTAGCGTTCCTTCATTTTTATATTTTTTAAAAGCTCTTTTTTTATAGTTTATAGCTTTTTTAACTTTGGCCATGAGCCACATCGGTTTTATTTTCAACCTTTTAAACTTATTGCCCATGGGAATATACTTTGCCATGAGATCACAAACAGTATTTTTGAAGAATTCCCATTTCTGTTCTGTGCCCATTGGTGCCAATATTCTCTCCCAGTCTAAGTCCTGGAGAGCAGCCCTCATCCTTGGAAAATTTGCTCTCTTGAAATTAAGTGTTTTTATCTTTCCCGTATGTGATTTTTGCTTACAGCTAACTTCAAATGAGATCATGTTATGGTCACTACTACCCAGATGTTCCTTTATCTGAATATTAGTAATACGTTCTGCATGGTTTGAGATTACCAGGTCCAACAGAGCATCATTCCTAGTTGGGGCCTTAATAAACTGGACCATAAAATTGTCCTGTAATAGGTTTACAAATTTTTGCTCTTTAACTGTCCCAGCAGTGCCATTACCCCAGTCAATTTCTGGGTAGTTAAAATCCCCCATTATTATCACTGTTCCAGCCCTTGCAGCCCTTTTTATCTGTGCAAGGAGCTGAGTCTCCACCTCCTCATTAACATTGGGTGGTCTATAACAAACTCCAATGATTAACTTTGAACTACGCACATCTGTCTGCAGTTCCACCCATAATGCCTCAGACTCATCACACTCTCCGTCCACCAGGTCCTCTTTCTCACTCGCTTTGAGATCACTTCTCACATACAGACAGACCCCTCCACCTTTCCTTTTTACTCTGTCTTTCAGAAAGAGTGCATAGCCAGGAATATTAATAGCCCAGTCATGTGAGGAATGAAGCCAAGTTTCAGCAATACCGATTACATCATAGCTCTCCTGATGCACCAGAGCTTCCAACTCGCCGATTTTGCTTGGCAGACTTCTGCCATTGGTGAACAAACATTTTAATGTATTAATATATTTTGACCGGTCACATACTATCCTCTTGGGTGTTCCAAGATTACAACTAGGACTTGCTACTATATTTACCTTGGGTTTATGTGCTTTGGTTACCCTACCACTAATGCCCCTAATATTACCCTCTGGAATATGCTTCACGCTGACTATCTCTATCTCTGAACCCTCGCCCCATCGCCTAGTTTAAAAACCCCTCTAACTTTTTGGCCATCCTTAATCCCAGCTGATCTGCACCCTCCTCATTTAGGTGCAGTCCGTCCCTTCTATAGTACCGGTTATCGACTGAGAAGTCGTCCCAGTCCTCCAGGAACCCAAACCCCTCCTTACTACACCAGCTTTTGAGCCACTTGTTTACTTCCCTAATCTCCCTCTTCCTTTCTGGTGTGGCTCGATGTACTGGTAGTATTCCTGAGAGTACTACCTTGGAGGTCCATTTCCTCAATTTAGCTCCCAAGTCCCTAAAATCATTCTTTAGGACACTCCATCTGCCTCTGACTTTGTCATTGGTGCCAACGTGCACCATGACAGCTGGGTCTTCCCCAGCCCCTCCCAGTAATCTGTCCACCAGATTCGTGATGTGCCGAACCCGAGCGCCCGGCAGACAACATACAGTTCGGCACTTCAGGTTGTTACAGATTGGCCTCTCTGTCCTCCTAAGAATTGAGTCCCCTACCACCAGAATCTGTCTTTCCTTTCCCTTCGCTCCCCCCCCCCCCACTCTCACTGATGGAGTTCTTCTCCTGGCAGCTAGGAGAATCCCTCAGCTCCAGCAGTGCTGGTCCCTGACTGGGATCACCAATGTCACTCAATGGAGCGTACTTATTGGGATGCTCAAGCCCTGGATCGGCCTCCCTGGCACTTGCCCCTCTACCCTTCCTGACTGTTACCCATCTACTCTCTGCTAGTGCCTGCACCTCTTTGTCTCCACCCACCTCTGTGCTGGCCCCAGCCGGCACCTGCCGTGTACGTTCCTGGCTCTCATTTAGGGTGGAGGGTCCTCTCAGTGCTGACAGTTGCTTCCCCAGATTCAGAACCTGGGCTTCCAGGGAAACAATGTGCTTACATTTTGCACAGCAGTATTCACCCTCGATCAGATGATCAAGGAACGCATACATGCAGCAAGATGTACACAGAGTCGCCTCTCCACACCCGCCAGTCATCATACCTATTAATTTAATGAGGATTAGAGATTATACCCAGTCCAAATTACCTAACAACTAGCTTCCTGACACTAATACTCAACAAGACAGTACACAGGTACTCACAGACCAGTGTGCACCCACAATACACAAGTACTAACGATATATACACACACACACTACTCAGACACCCAGGTACTCACACTACACAGCTACTCTGACCCCTGTTATAACCTCCTGTTTTAAACTCTGGTTTTTAACTCACCACTTGGACCAGTTCCACTAACTCTGGTTTTTAACTCACCATTTGGACCAGTTCCACTCACTCTGGTTTTTAACTCACCACTTGGACCAGTTCCACTTAGACAGAGTTCTCACAGACTCAAGATGAGCAGGCTCCAATGAGTTCTACCCAAACTTATATAGACCTCAAGCACCTGTGCCCAATTAAACCCTCCCCTTAATTAGTAGGCTGAAGGAAGGAAAGGAAAAAAATATTTAAAAAGTGTCAGAAAAGGGTATTAAAAAGCTACACGAAAAAGCCCCAAAAGAACCTAAAAATGCACCCCAGCAGTCACCAGCAGTCAAAAAGCAATACTTATTCACACTCCACTCAAGGCTCCACTGTTCAGCTTGCAACCAGCAGTTTGGCCAGATACACTTTCCAGAGCTGCACCAACATCATCCGTCCAAGAATCCATGGCTTTAGACAATGTCGCAAGAGCCAGAGCTGGTTTACAGGCCATGCCTGCAGTGATACAAATACGCTTTAGGTCGGTGTCAATCGTCCTCTCTAAACCATCCTTGAATGAAATGGTATCTTCAAGAGGGAGTGTAACATGCCTGACCAGACGCATGAGGCCCGCATCACAAAGAGGGGCTGAATCCAGATATTTTACGTCTTCACTCCTAAACGGGTACATTTTTGCAATCTTGGAAATTAAGGAGTTCTTCCTCTCCACTTTTCCCCATTCATCTGAAATAATCTCCCCGAGCTCACCCAAGAAGGGGAAATTCGGGCGATCCTTCTTAAGGTGTTTAAAGTACTTCCTCTGTTTAGAGGGTGCTTTCACTGGATCTTCCCATTTCAAAGCATCCTTGACTGCTCTGACCACCTGCGGAACAAGAGAAAAATCGAAACCTGCAGCAGATTCATCAATCTCACTGTCCAAAGAATTGCTTGAAGAAACACTGCATCTAGAAGGGCCCAGAATTACAGGGTCTGCGTCTACATCGACTAGAGCTGTAACAGAGGGAGGGTTAAACATCCGATCAGACTCTGCTTTGTTCAGATATTCTTGAACCACCTTCCTGACCAATGCTTCCACTTGCTGGTCTCCGGCTCCTCTTTCCTTCATAGCTCTAGAATAACAAGACTCACAGAGGGATTTACCCTCTGGAACGTGAGCTTTACAACCCCAGCAGGCTTTCCTCTCTGAGCGGCTGAAATGGTGGGTTGAATGACGACCAGATCCAGATCTTGACTTATCTTTACGGTGTCTGGAGGGTGATCTAATGCGTCTAGAAGTTGATGTAGAATGACGATGTTGTAACCTAGACTGGTCAGTATCTTTGCGTGCTGACAATTGACATTCAGACCTAGAAGGGCTAAATAGAAAAGAAAAGAATACAGCAAGAGAAACAAAAGTAGCCACCCAAAATAAAACCAGCAGAAGGAAATAATATTCCTACCTGCAGCGTAAGAGTTGGCCACTGGGGAACAATGATACGTCCATAATGAAAGTCTGTATGCTGGAGAGATTTAGAAACGCCATAAGCATCCAAAGGGAATCAATAGTAAAGCTTACTGGCAAACAGAACATACCTCCAAGGAAAACACACAGCACACCGGGAAGCCACCGTTCTAATCCCGCAGAACAATCCCAACCATAGCTGTATCTGACAGCTATTCGAATGTTAGCGCCGATAGTGACGTCACCACGCCCCCCGGTGTTGGCCAGCGGAGTTCCCACGCATGCGCGACCGCGATCCATCCTCTGAAAACTGTGCACATGCGAGCCAAGCCTTGATCTCGAACGAGGCTCGCGCCTGCGCAGAATGAATGGAAGAGGCGGCGGACTGGAACACAGATGCAATCCAGCCGCCATACATACTGAAAGATGGTAAAGGAAGGGACAAACAACACACAAAAACAGGCTGCCACAATGAGAATAATTATGCCAAATACGATACCGCCACGGCACGATCACGATCCATCCTGACTGTGGGCACTTCACCCACTGCACGAACGGGACATAAAAACAGAGGCCTCCTGCTAATAGCAAAGGATGTATGGCCAAATTGCCGCTTGCCTGCCAACGGAAGGTTAGTAAGCTCTTCCTGGCATCGCATGTCGCCCGTCTCCACCCGGCTAATACTGGGTCTGCTGGAATCCATAACCACCATCAGAATATTCGTGCAAACAGGACTGGACTGGAACTACTCTTCATAAGGTAAGAAACACCTTGGTCCGAGGAGGAGAACAAAAAAGGAACACAGTCTCTGTCCAGAAGCAAAGTTTTATAGGAGTGAGGTCCTATGAGGTATGAGAGGCGGGATTAACCCATACGTAGGCTTTCATGGAGTCTGTCAGGAAAAATTTTTTTGGAACAGCATTTTCTCCATTTCTATAGCTCTAAGATACACCGTTTACATACTCTGGGTGTATTCTGCTATTGCAAAAACACCCATTTAGTGCAAAAAAACAAAACTTTGCAGTGTTTTCTGCATTTGTGGAGATGTGTGTTACACAATTTATATATTTTTCTTCTATTGTGCTATTCAAAAAAAATTATTTAGGGCAAAAACATTTTTTTGGAATAGCATTTTTGCCATTTCTGTAGCTCTAAGATACACCGTTTACATACTCTGGTTGTATTCTGCTATTGCAAAAACACCCATTTAGTGCAACAAAAAAAAACTTTGCTGTGTTTTCTGCATATGCGGAGGTGTGTGTTACACAATTTATATATTTTTCTTCTATTGTGCTATAAAAAATTTTTTTTAGGGCAAAAACATTTTTTTGAATAGCATTTTCGCCATTTCTGTAGCTCTAAGATACACCGTTTACATACTCTGGGTGTATTCTGCTATTGCAAAAACACCCATTTAGGGCAAGATCCTAAATTTTGAAAATATGAGGAGAACGTCAAAGAAGGGACGTGGTACTGCTGGTGGAGCTCCTGTTGCAGGGAGAGGACGTGGTCGATCTGTGCCAGCTACACGCACAAGTGAAACACCTTCCTCAGGTGCGAGTAGGCGACAGAGCCTGCAGCGGAATTTGGTCGGGTCTAATGTGGCTGTACGAATGTTGAGGCCAGGACAAGTACAGGCCTCTGGTTCCTTGACATTGTCTCCCACCCAGTCTCCTGATGAAAGATCAGAGTTGGCACTGCAGCCGATGTCCATCAGTCTTTCACATCACCCCCTTGCAAATCAGCCAAGCAGTCTGAGCCCCAAATCATGCAGCAGTCTCTTCTGCTTTTTGATGACTCTGTTAGCAGGGTTTCCCAGGGCCATCCACCTAGCCCTGCCACAGAAGGGGAAGAGATTTCATGATGAGTACATGGGAGGACCATCGCAGCACGTCTCGGATGCTGACAAAACACAGGTGCCAACTGCTGCTGCTTTTGCAATTGTGCAGACCGACAAGGAGGACAGGGGTGAAGACTGCGTGGAAGATGATGTGGAGGACTATGAGGTCCTGGACCCCACATGGAATCAACATCATACAGGTGACCAGTGTAGTTCGGAGGAAGAGGCGGTGGTCGCACAGAGCCACCAGCACAGCAGAAGTGGGAGCAGGGTGCAAAAGCGGAGCTTCCGTCCCTTAGACAGTATGCCTTCTACTGCCCGACACAGCAAGGGACCGAGCACACCATAGCCAGGTCCAAGGAGTTCCCTAGTGTGGCAGTTCTTCAGACAATGTGCTGATGACAAGACACAAGTGGTTTGCACGCTATGCAATCAGAGCCTGAAGTGAGGCATAAACGTGCTCAACCTGAGCACAACCTGCATGACCAGGCATCTAAGTGAAAAGCATGAGCTGCAGTGGAGTAGACACCTCAAAAAACAAAAAAGGTCTCTGGCTCCTCCTGCTTCCTCTTCTGCTGCAGTCTCGGCCTCTTCATCCACCTTGTAGTGACAGTGGCACCTGCCAACCCGCAAACAGAGGATCTGCCAGCAACACTACCACCTGGGTCACCAACCATTTCCACAATGTCCCATGGAAGCGTTCAGCTCTCTATCTCCCAAACACTGGAGCGAAAGAGGAAGTACCCTCCTAGCCACCTGCGATCCCTGGCCCTGAATGCCAGCATTTCAAAATTCCTCGCCTTTGAAATGCTGTCATTCCGTCTGGTGGAGACACAGAGTTTTAAAAGCCTGATGGCATTGGCTGTCCCACAGTACGTCGTACTGCGGATAGCAGTTTGGCGCATGCCCTTCCACCACCGAGGATTGCAGGGCGCTTCAGTTTGCCCCCTGTTGCTAACTCCTCCTACTCCGCTTCCTCATCCTCTACCGCCTCCTCATCCGGTCAGCGTAACACCTTCACCACCAACTTCAGCACAGCCAGGGGTAAACGACATCAGGCAGTTTTAAAACTTTCCTGTTTGGGGGAAAAACCCGCCACCATGCTGGAGTTGTGGAGGGACTTGGAACAACAGAACGATGAGTGGTTGGTGGCAGTGAGCCTCAAGCCGGCCTGGTGGTGTGCGATAATGGGCTAAATCTCATAGCAGCTCTGGGCCTAGCCGGTTTGACGCACATCCCTTGTGCTGAACTTGGTGGTCCAGAGGTTCCTTAAAAATTACCCCATATGCCAAAGCTGCTGCAGAAAGTGTGGGCCATCTGAGCGCACTTTCGGCGTTCTCACCCTGCTGCTGCTCGCCTGTCAGCCCACAAGGTGGAACCTTTCAGGGCAGTCATTCACAAGTGGCTATGAGGGTGGGTTCCTGCACCAACAAACACCAGGTACACAATTGTCCGGCAGCAAGGGCACAGTTCTGGAGGATGACGAGGTGGAGGATGAGGAGGAGGAGATGGAGGAGGAGGAACTATGTTCACAGCAGGGTGGCACACAGACCAGCTCATGGCCATACCTAGTGTGTTGCTGGGGGGATACAGAGGACACAGACGATACACCTCCCCCAGAGGACAGCTCTGGGCAGCCTGGCACACATGAGCGATAACATGCTACAGTGTCTCCGAAACGACCGCCGAGTTGCCCAAATTCTAACTGGTGCTGATTACTGGGTGGCCACCCTGCTGGATCCCTGTTACAAGGACAACGTACCGTCCTTAATTCCCTCACTGGAGCATGATCGTAAGATGCGCGAGTACAAGCACACGCTGGTAGACGCGCTGCTGGTGGCATTCCCACCTGACAGCGGGGGTACGGTGGAAGCACAAGGCGAAGGCAGAGGAGGAGGAAGAGGTCGCCAACGCAGCCGGGGGGCGCCCGCCAGCACCTCAGAAGGCAGGGTTAGCATGGCCAAAATGTGGAAAAGCTTTGTCAGCATGCCACAAGAACCAGCACCACCAGCTGATATGGAATGTCTTAGCAGGGGGCAGCATTTCACCAACATGGGGGAGCAGTGTGTGGTCCGGCCCGAGGACAAGGAGATTCCGAAAATCTCAGAAGATGAACGGAGCCTGCGCAGTGAGTGCAGGTTCAAGCCCCACCATTCAAGTGGACATACAGTAGCACATAGTAACTGGGACGCTCACGGGCTCGCTTCGCTCGCCACGCTTCGCTCGCCATGCTCCGGGTATGGCCTCGCTTCACTCAGCTTGAACCTCGAAAGGTGTGGCTTGAACCTGGACTCACTGCGCAGCGCCGTTCTTCTTCTGAGATTTTCAAAATCCCCTTGTCCTACATACTGAGCAAGCGCAGTACAGGGCGGACACTATACGACGGGGGACAGAATTCGACACATCACCGGCCTTACCCAGCCATTGTTGTATTTTTGAACCAGTGTTGGCTACCTCGTCCTCCTCCATCGCCGCTTCCACCTACACCGCCACATCCACCGCCACCTCAACCTTCTACTCCATATGGACCTCGTCCTCCTAGGCCAAGATTATAATTTTTAATTTTTTTAATTTCAAAGTATTTTATTTTCCCACTAGCTTATCCATTAAATTGATACATTTTTTCCAGAAAGGGCGTATTCTGGGGCATTCCCACCATATGTGTGGCATCGTGCCGTTGAGTTTGTGAGGTTCTTAATTACTTCCTGTACCTCTTCTTCTGAGAAGGGGGCCTCCAGCATATTTAGAAAAAAGAAAGAACTGCGCTAACCACGAATACCCAAATGTGAGTAGGGTATGTATATGTGCCAGACCCACGATATGGGTCTTAGTGTCTTAATGTCTCCAAGACCACTTCCAAAGTATAATGCAAACCATATACAAATAAGTGCAATTTGAATGCAAAAACAAACCATAAATACGTGTCAAGAATGTGAGTTACCCAAACACAATATGAGTAAATCAAACTCAGTGCATATACCTCTAGAAATAAAGAGTTGAAAAATAGAATAGAATATGAAAAAAAAATATTTGCAATTTTTTTACATAAATGAAATATCAAGAAAAAAGATTATATTTAGAGACACCCTATATAATGTCCATATAGTCATATGTCAAAAAATAATAAAATGTCCATATAGTAAACAAACACCAGTGAAGTAAAGCTTCAAGTGGAGTGCAGCAGTGAAGGACAAACTTCAAACAGCTGAGTTATGAGTACACAAAATAAAATCTTCTCCAAAGATGTACTGTGCTTTTCCCAACACCGAATGAGTGAATTGGCTTCTTACCAGATCCAAGCGACCCCCCGTTACAGAGGGTCACCACAGGCGACAATAGTCAAAGGGTATCCGGATAGCGATTCCTCCTCAAGCGATCCTGAATCTTTCACGCGGTAGGGTTATGGCTGTTATTCCACATATCACTCCCAACTCAACGTGGTATCACATAGGGAAAAACATAGGCTCCAGATAGTGTAAAACCAAAAGACTTTAATTTGCAAAAACGAACGTATACACTTACATAAAAGACTTTAAAAGCAGGTTCAAAACAGAAGCGTGCACCGGCCGGATGCACGCCAACGCAGAGACCGGCCCGTCCTTCCTGGTCCAAAAAGCACGAACACGACTGGGGTGACGTCGACACGTTCGCACCGCCAGGGCGGTGCGAACGTGTCGACGTCACCCCAGTCGTGTTCGTGCTTTTTGGACCAGGAAGGACGGGCCGGTCTCTGCGTTGGCGTGGGCGGTGCGAACATGTCGACGTCACCCCAGTCGTGTTCGTGCTTTTTGGACCAGGAAGGACGGGCCGGTCTCTGCGTTGGCGTGCATCCGGCCGGTGCACGCTTCTGTTTTGAACCTGCTTTTAAAGTCTTTTATGTAAGTGTATACGTTCGTTTTTGCAAATTAAAGTCTTTTGGTTTTACACTATCTGGAGCCTATGTTTTTCCCTATGTGATACCACGTTGAGTTGGGAGTGATATGTGGAATAACAGCCATAACCCTACCGCGTGAAAGATTCAGGATCGCTTGAGGAGGAATCGCTATCCGGATACCCTTTGACTATTGTCGCCTGTGGTGACCCTCTGTAACGGGGGGTCGCTTGGATCTGGTAAGAAGCCAATTCACTCATTCGGTGTTGGGAAAAGCACAGTACATCTTTGGAGAAGATTTTATTTTGTGTACTCATAACTCAGCTGTTTGAAGTTTGTCCTTCACTGCTGCACTCCACTTGAAGCTTTACTTCACTGGTGTTTGTTTACTATATGGACATTTTATTATTTTTTGACATATGACTATATGGACATTATATAGGGTGTCTCTAAATATAATCTTTTTTCTTGATATTTCATTTATGTAAAAAAATTGCAAATATTTTTTTTTCATATTCTATTCTATTTTTCAACTCTTTATTTCTAGAGGTATATGCACTGAGTTTGATTTACTCATATTGTGTTTGGGTAACTCACACTCTTGACACGTATTTATGGTTTGTTTTTGCATTCAAATTGCACTTATTTGTATATGGTTTGCATTATACTTTGGAGGTGGTCTTGGAGACATTAAGACACTAAGACCCATATCGTGGGTCTGGCACATATACATACCCTACTCACATTTGGGTATTCGTGGTTAGCGCAGTTCTTTCTTTTTTCTATTTCTGTTTGGTGTATTCTTGGTGTACATTTTGAATTGCAGCTTCCGTTCAATACCATTTGTATTCCGTAGCGCAGTTTTTTCCCTTTTTTTCCCTCCAGCATATTTGACTTCAATGGGCGTTCAGGTTCGGTGTCAAGTTCGGGTCAAGTTCGGTCCCCAAACCCAAACTTTTTTCCGAAGTTCCCCTGAACCCGTCGAACCCAAAAATCCAGGTGTCCGCTCAACTCTTGAGTAGTGATGGACGAACTTCTGACGGGACGTTTCGCAAACGCGGCCCATAGTTCGTGAACCGTAACGTTCGCAGTGGGCCCCATTGACTTCAATGGGAGGCGAACTTTGCAAACCTACAGGTCAAATTTGCAGCCACAAAATAATTACTAGCTGTGCAGACAAAGTCCCACCACATGGCCAATGACATAACACGTGTATGAGGTGAATCTGGGATCGACAACTACAAGCATTCTTTTTTTATATGTGAAATTGTGACAATTCAGGACTGTGGAGCGCATGAAGGCAATGGAGGAGAGGGAAGGTCAGGGTAGGAAAAGAAGAGGGTGCAGGAGATGATCACCAGCAGCGTGACATACAGCAATGACACCTGCACCGTGATAGAGTGATCTGACACCAGCACCGTGATAGAGAGCACTGACATCAGCAGCGTGACATACAGCAATGACACCTGCACCGTGATAGAGTGATCTGACACCAACACCGTGATAGAGAGCACTGACATCAGCAGCGTGACATACAGCAATGACACCTGCACCATGATAGAGTGATCTGACACCAGCACCGTGATAGAGAGCACTGACATCAGCAGCGTGACATACAGCAATGACACCTGCACCGTGATAGAGTGATCTGACATCAGCACCATGACAGAGAGCACTGACATCAGCAGCGTGACATAAAGCACTGACACCAGCACCGTGATATACAGCACTGACACCAGCACCATGATATACAGCACTGACACTTGCAGCGTGACATACAGCAATGACACCTGCACCGTGATAGAGTGATCTGACACCAGCACCGTGATAGAGAGCACTGACATCAGCAGCATGACATAAAGCACTGACACCAGCACCGTGATAGGGAGCACTGACATCAGCAGCGTGACATACAGCAATGACACCTGCACCATGATAGAGTGATCTGACACCAGCACCGTGATAGAGAGCACTGACATCAGCAGCGTGACATACAGCAATGACACCTGCACCGTGATAGAGTGATCTGACAACAGCACCGTGATAGAGGGCACTGACATCAGCAGCGTGATATACAGCACTGACACCAGCACCGTAAGCAGCCCCAGAGGAAGTCAGCATAGCACAGGGATGGTGGGAGCCCTGCATAATAAGCAGCCCCAAGAGGATGTCAGCATAGCACAGGGATGGTGGGAGCCCCTCATAATAAGCAGCCCCAGGAGGAAGTCAGCACAGCACAGGGATGGTGGGAGCCCCTCATAATGAGCATAGAACAGGGATGGTGGGAGCCCCTCATAATATGCACAGCAGAGGTACAGCCCCAGGAGGAAGTCAGCACAGCACAGGGATGGTGGGAGTCCCTTATAATAAGCAGCCCCAGGAGGAAGTCAGCACAGCACAGGGATGGTGGGAGCCCCTCATAATAAGCAGCCCCAGTAGAAATATGACACCGCTCGACCTCTTCAAACAGGAGGGTAGGGCATATAGTACGGTGCGCTTTTTTTGAACAGGAAAGTGAGCCAAATGAAGAAAGAAGGTCTGTGTGCTCGATTAAAAAAAAATCATTTATAGACATATAGACAAATCGAAAAAATCGTTTATAGACATATACATGGTCTACTGGTCACATGTGTTGAATTCCTCCGAGATCCATGCCTCATTCATTTTTAGAAATGTGAGGTAGTTAACACTGTCGTGAGCTAGGCGAGTACGCTTATCGGTCACGATCCCCCCAGCTGCGCTGAACGTCCTTTCGGACAGGACACGGGATGAGGGGCAAGCCAACAGTTCGATTGCAAATTGGACAAGCTCTGGCCAGAGGTCAAGCCTGCCCACCCAGTAGTCCAGGGGTTCATCACTCCTCAGAGCGTCCACATCGGCCGTTAACCCGATGTAGTCGGACACCTGATGGTCTAGGCGTTCCCTGATGCTGGATCCGGATGACACCTGTCGATGGGTTGGCTGAAAGAATGACCTCATATCCGAAGCCACCGACACATCTTCAAACCATCCTCTTCTTGCAGGCGCTGTTGGATTGGTACCCGCAACTCCTTCTCTGGGAGTGAGAATTGCTCCTCTGCCAGCGCACGCAAAAGCAGAATGCAGCATTTCTCAAAGCAAGGCCTGGAAGTGCTCCATTCTGACAGCCCTCTGTGATGTAAAAAACCTAGCTACCCAGAACCTGTTCTGCCGCAGAGTTCATACAGGTAGATGTTAACTGCACGTTTCTGCTGGAGCAGCCTATCAAGCATATAGAAGGTTGAGTTCAATCGCGTCGGGCAATCGCAAATAAGACGTCTGACCGGCAGATTGTGTCGCCGCTGAATGTCAGCAAGGCGAGCCATGGCCGTGTAAGATCTTCTGAAATGGGCCGACATTTTCCTTGCCTGCCGCAAGATGTCCTGGACCCCAGGGTATTTGACAACAAATCGCTGCACGACCAAGACGTGTGCCATGCATGGCACGTGCGTAATTTTGCCCTGTTTCAATGCGCTAAGCAGATTGGCACCATTGTCACACACCATTTTACCAACTGTCAAATTGAGCGGTGTTAGCCACTGATCTGCCTGTGAACGCAAAGCTGAAAGGAGTGCCGGGCCAGTGTGGCTCTTGGCTTCCAGGCACAACAGACGCAGCACGGCATTGCAACGTCTCACCTGGCATGTCGAATAGGTTCTGGGGAGCTTGGGCGGCGCAGCAGAAGAGACGCTAGTAGCGGAAAAGGAGGAGTCAGCTGAGGAGGAGAGGGAGGAGGATGGAGTAGGAGGAGGAGGAGAAGAAGAGCCAGGCCATCATGCAATCCGTGGCAGGAAAACCAAATCTACATGGGTGCCACGGGTTACATGCTTGACGGCCGTCAGAAGGTTCACACAGTGGAAAAGGAGGAGTCGGCCGAGGAGAAGAGGGAGGAGGATGGAGTAAAAGGAGGAGGAGAAGAAGAGCCAGGCCTGCATGCAATCCGTGGCGGTAAAACCAAATCTACACGGGTGCCACAGGTTACATGCTTGACGGGCGTCAGAAGGTTCACCCAGTGGGCAGTAAAAGTGATATACCTTCCCTGACCGTGTTTGCTAGACCACGTGTCTGTGGTCAGATGTATCTTGGCACCGACACTGTGTGCAAGAGATACATTCACTTGCCGCTGAACATGGCCATATAGCTCTGGGATGCCCTTCTCTGAGAAATACTTCCTTCCTGGGACCTTCCATTGTGGTGTTCCAATGGCCACAAATTTTCAAAAGGCCTCCGAGTCCACCAGTTTATATGGCTGTAGTTGGTGGGCTATCAGTTCTGACAAGCCAGCCATCAACCGTTGGGCAAGAGGGTTATCCGGCGTCATCATTTTTTTACGCTCGAACATTAGGCCCACGGAAGCCTGCCTTTTTGCAGAAAAACGTGAGCTTGGCGTGATGGAAGGTGGAGTGGAGGACAATTGTGAGAAGAGAGGAGAAGGAGAATTAGAAGACGAGGCTGGACAATGAGAGCCTGGAGTGTGGCTTTGTGTGTTCCGCTGCTCCCACTGGGCTCGGTGATGGCTGCTCATGTGCCTTCTTAAGGCGGTCGTCCCTAGGTGAGTGTTGGGCTTACCGCGACTAATGCGTTGACTGCAAAGATTGCAGATGGCAACACTATTGTCAGCAGCGGACACGTTAAAAAAAGCCCACACTGCGGAGCCATGTGCCGGCATTCTGGGAGCGCCAGATGTGACCGTACATGGTCAATGACTCGCTCCTGATACATTAGCAGTCTGCTTTGTCCCTCCTGTGCAACGTAAGTTATTCCTGCTTCTCCTCCCTATCTGCTGGTCCATATCTCCCTCTGAACTCCCCTCCTCTTCCTCTCTTGTGGGCACCCACGTGACATCACTAGACATGTCATCACCGCTATAAGTAGAGATCTTGGAGTAGGCAGCAACACTGGGGACCAACGTCAGACTGCTGAGTGGTGGTTGTTGCTACCTCCTCTTCCTGATCCAATGCCAAGAGTGGCTGCGCATCAGAAATGTCTCGATATGGATCGGAAAATAATTCCTGTGATTCAAGCGGAAGGTATGTGGTGGTGTTGTTGGTGGTAGTGTCTTTGGGGGTGCACATAGCAGAGAGTGAAGAAGAGGGTGCAGATCGAGAGGATGAGGAGGGTGCAGAAGAGTAAGGCTGAGTGAGCCACTCAACCAAGTCTGGTGCGTCCTTTAAAGTAATTGAACGCACCTTCTGCAACTTCCCACTTTGGATGAAGCCTGTTGCTTCTGCCCTATCCCTACCACCCCTGCGGAAGGGCCTGCCTCTTCCTCTGCCTGTCATTTTTTAAATGACCCTGTGACAAAACTCTCAGTCCCTATACTGTTAAAGGACTGCTGCAGTATAGGGCAGCAGTCAGCATTATTGCACCTCAACCCTATATATTGTGGACCTATACCAGTCCTTAAGGAATAGCAGACTGTACCTCACTCAACCCTATGTACTGTAGTACACTATACCTTACCAGTCCTTATAAGAACCTTTGTGGAACTAGTAGGTTGTGATTAGCAGACTCTACCTCAGTCCCTATACTGATAAAGGACTGCTGCAGTATAGGGCAGCAGTCAGCAGTAGTGCACCTCAACTCTATATATTGTGGACCTATACCAGTCCTTAAGGAAGAGCAGACTGTACCTCACTTAACCCTATGTACTGTAGTACACTATACCTTACCAGTCCTTATAAGGACCTTTGTGGAACTAGTAGGTTGTGATTAGCAGACTCTACCTCAGTCCCTATACTGATAAAGGACTGCTGCTGTATAGGGCAGCAGTCAGCAGTAGTGCACCTCAACCCTATATATTGTGGACCTATACCAGTCCTTAAGGAATAGCAGACTTTACCTCACTCAACCCTATGTACTGTAGTACACTATACCTTACCAGTCCTTATAAGGACCTTTGTGGAACTAGTAGGTTGTAATTAGCAGACTGTACCTCAGTCCCTATACTCATAAAGGACTACTGCAGCAGAAGGGCAGCAGTCAAGTATAATATTCTTTCTATATTTGGAAGAAAGAATATTATATGTGTACAAGCCTATTACCATACCAGTCCTGAAAAGAACCTTTGTGGACCTAATAGTAACAGCTGCTGATTAAACTGACTGTCCCTCACTGCCACACACAGCTTCCTGCCTGTCCCTATTTAAACTGACAAAACACAGACTGCTGCAACAATAACTTGAATAGCACTCAAAACTATATCCTGTACTGAAAATATGGTAATGATAGGGGCGCTGAAATATAAACCTTAATTACAAAAAGTGTAGAACTTAATAATCATAAGCGACTAAAGTGATAAACAACCTGTCACCATACAATAATAATCATATGACAATTGCAAAAAGCTAATAAATAATAAAGTCCCAATTGAATACTAGAGAACAACATATATCCATACAGTGATTCATTTAGTGATAAACTCCGTCTATATCCATTTGCCAGAAAATACTGAAATCTGTGCGTATACGAACGTGACCAGGTACCGCCTCGACGTACGTCACAGTTCCGGGTGTTTTGGTTGTCGGCCGCATTCGGTGGAACGCACGCCGTACACAACGAGGAACTACGAACCTACCACGAAACGATTTGTTTAAGCGAGCAGCCCCAGTGCCAGGTCGGGCACTGAGAAATGTAAGCAGCCATTTGGCTTTATGTTTTTACATTTTTGTTTTTAATTAAAACGGTGTTATACTATGGATATCGTTTGCTCTCCTTTTTTATGCCCCGTCTGAGTCTATGAGGAGGAAGGTTTTTTCCATAGAGACCCATCTTATTCCATGTGAGCAGGGATTTACCTGCACAAGCTCAGCTGACTATCTTTTTAATTAAAGTAGTCAACACCATCTGGTAAGAAGACAACTAAATCTTCACGGTTGGGTGTTGTCCGTGTCCAAATCTTGGTGAAGGGACGTTTCACAATTTTTTAGAAGATTTCAGTATTTTCTGGCAAATGGATATAGACGGAGTTTATCACTAAATGAATCACTGTATGGACTTTGGATATAAGTTGTTCTCTAATATTCAATTGGGACTTTATTATTTATTAGCTTTTTGCAATTGTCATATGATTATTATTGTATGGTGACAGGTTGTTTATCACTTTAGTCGCTTATGATTATTAAGTTCTACACTTTTTGTAATTAAGGTTTATATTTCAGCGCCCCTATCATTACCATATTTACAGCGCAACAAGTTTTTTCACTATAGATTTCTTGTTTTTAGGAAGCAGCTATAAAGCCCCATACACACTATCAGTTTTTCTGCTGAGTTTTTCCTTCAGGTTTACCAAAAACATGTAGTGCAAGGGCCTGCCTGATTGCATACAAATTGAAACTCCTAAGGTTTGACCTCGTATTACATGGTTTTGGTAAATCTGAAGGAAAAACTCAGCAAAAAAACTGATAGTGTGTATGGGGCTTAAGAGTTCACTCAGTTAGTTCTGAGTCACAGATTATTTATTATTTTTTATCACACAGTGTTTTAGTAAGTGGCGCGGAGTTTATTTACAGCTGTTTTCAGCCGTATGCACACATATATCCTGTACTACTTTACCATACCAGTCCTGAAAAGGACTTTTGTGGACCTAATAGTAACAGCTAATGATTAAACTGACTGTCCCTGCTGCACACAGCGTCCTGTCCCTCTCTCTACACTGACAAAAGACAGGCTGCTGCAACAATGACTTGAATAGCAGTGCGTCAAACCTATATCCTAAACTATACCTAACACCTATACCATACCAGTCCTTAAAAGAACTTTTGTGGACCTAATAGCTAGCGATTTGGGTCACTGCAGTCTCTCCCTGCTCCACACAGCAACCTCTCCCTATAGTGACATACGAAAGAATGTAAAATGGCCGCCGGATCGGGTCTATTTATAAGTTAGGGGGAATGTCCAAGTGTCCATGTGCTGTAATGTCTCAATTGGCTGTCCTGTACCACATGATGGATGTGTCATCATAGGTCAAAGTTATTTTACATAGTAAACACGGAAGTCCGCCGGGCGAACAGCAGCAATAGTCCGCCGATCGGGCAGAGCCCAAACAGCCGAAATTCGCCGTGAAACGACCGCCGGGCGAACCGTTCGGCCATCCCTAGTCTTGAGGCTTTGATCCATTTATGTATCCAAATTGATTCTAACATTCTTGAACTTGTGCAGGTTGATGCTAATAAAAGATTCATTTCTACTCAGGAGAAAGAGAGGACGTTCAGAAAACATATGTCTATATTGTGGGCAGGGCCAGTGCAAGGATTTTTGTCTACTTAGGTGAAGGTGCATTTTGGTGCCCCCAAACATCAGAGACTGCATTCATGGCACAAGAGACTATCAGAGGCTGTAGACATGGCACAAGAGACTGCCAGAGACTGTGGATATGGCTCAAGAGATCGTAGAAGAGCGCAGACATGGCTCAAGAGATGATTACTGCTAACCTCTTGTCTGCAACAATTGCAAAAATACTTATGCTAAGCTGTGGGCCGGGGGAACAAACTACACTATTTAGCCCCTGGGCTCAAGCCCTTACCTCTTGTAATTCTGTTTACTATTTACTATTCAGGGCACCAGCAGGTTCCTCGTGCAGTGGTTAAGACAAATAAATTAGAGTACTGATCTCCGCTTCTATACCACTTTGCCAGGGCTTTGAAACGCCGGGAGCCTCTGCCCATAAATCATCAAATAGTCCCAGCGGAGTAATCCTTGTGCTGCGGTTCCGCTAATTAAGCAAAATTTATGGCCCCCTCTTCTATACCACTCCACCGGGACTTTGAAATTGCCTGCAGTGTTTTGTTATCTCTCTCCAATGCACTGTGTCCCGTTGCTGTCTCCTGCCCTGTTCCTCTGTTATCAGCCTGATTATCAGGGCTGGCTTAGCCCTTCCTTCTCTGGGCTGGCCGCTCAGCTGTCAGCTAATTGCCAGCTCTCTTCTCTTTCCACAGTAACCAGCTGTTCCCGATGATGCTCGTCTGACCTGCCTATTTAAAGCCTTCCAGCTCACTCTTTCATTTGCCTTCGCGTTGGTCACATCACTAGGAACCATCTCCTGCTGTTTGTTTCAGGACTGGCTTGCTGACATCCCTCCTGGCTTCTATCCTGCTTGCAGTTGCTCTCCTTGGATCCCTGACGTCTGGACTGGCTGATTTCCCCATCTGGTTTATGAACTTTGGACTGGCTGACTACCCGATCTGGCTACTGGACTCTGGCTATGCTTGACTACGCTTTTTTCTATTTACCTTTTTATTTTTATTAATAAACAAGTGTTATTTGATTGTACTTCTGTCTCTGTCTGTTTCATGGTTTCTGACAGTACGCGAAGGCCATGAATTCAGAAGATACAGTCAATCCACTTGTTGGTAATATTTTTTTCAGATTGGATGAGCAAGATCAGTTTGCCTTGGCATTACAAAACGCTCCTGAATCGCACGGCTCACCTGGAATCCCCCACGGTGGCTGCTCTGGTACAACCTGAGTCGCAGGCCGTCCCTGCTGCTGTGCCAGTCTCTGTGAAAGCACCCGCCTCGAGTAATACCTCTATAAGAGGTATGTCTGGTTCTGCTCCGCTTCCCCAGCGATTTGGGGGCGATCCAGTTCAATGCAGTGGGTTTCTCAATCAGGCTGGGATATACTTCGAACTGCTGCCCAAGCATTTCCAAAGGACAGAAGCAAAGTAGGTTTCCTGATATCTTTGCTTTCTGAGAGAGCCTTGGCCTGGGCTAACCCTCTATGGGAGACGCAAAAACCTGTTGTCTTGAGTTACCCTCAGTTTTTAGCCTCCTTAGAAAGGGTTTTTGACGTTCCTGCATGCTCCGCTTCTGCTGCCAAGTGTCCATCAAACAGAGTACAAGAACTGTTGCCGACTACGCCATTGAATTCCGTACTCTGGCAGCAGAGGTTGCTTGGAACAATGAGGCCCTCGTGGCTGCTTTTTCTCATGGTCTCTCGGATTCCATCAAGGATGAGATAGCAGCCCGAGATATACCCACTGAGTTGGAGAGCTTGATCTCGTTTGCCATTCTCATTGACTCCAGACTCATAGAAAGACTTTTTCTTAAGGAGCGCTTGCGGAAGCCTCCTGTACGATTACCCATGCCTCTCTCACCTCCTATGCCTCCTGGTACCGAGTTGGTCAGTGAAGATGAACCCATGCACCTGGGCTACACGCGTCTCTCTGTGGATGAGAGAGCCTTTAGGAGGAGGGAGAGATTGTGCTTTTATTGTGGCCAGGCAGGTCAATTTTTGAAGTCTTGTCCTACCCGTCCAGGGAACGCCCGAACCTTGAGGTCCTGTCATGGACAGACCTTAGGTGGCATTGTTTCGTCCCCAGTTATCCAGAAGGATAAGCCCCTGGTTTTGGTCACCCTTTCTTGGGCTGAGTCGTCCATCGAGATACAGACACTAATCGACTCTGGGGCTGCAGGCCTGTTCATTGATGCTGCATTTGTTTCGCAGCACTCGATTCCGCTGCAGCTGTGTGACACTCCACTTGCCATTGAGGCTCTTGACGGGAGACCTTTACAGCCTGCCCATGTGACTCTTGAGACGGTTCCGTTGTCCATGGCCGTAGGGGCTCTTCACCATGAGATAATCCAATTCCAAGTTATTTCCTCACCCAGATTTCCGCTGGTTATTGGTTATCCTTGGTTACAGAGGCACAACCCCTCTTTTGATTGGCTCCATGCTGAGGTTCTCTCCTGGTCACCACAATGCAGTGAGACATGCTTCCTGAAGGTATCCAAGGTCCTGTGCACCGCTTCACTCCCTTCCCTGCTGGAGGAGTACCGTGATTTTGGCGATGTCTTTGATAAAGGTCAAGCCGGTAGTTTGCCTCCACACCGGCCTTATGATTGCACAATAGACCTTCAACCTGGTGCCATACCTCCTCGTGGCCGGGTTTACCCTTTGTCGGTCTTGGAGGATAAGGCCATGGAGGAGTATATTGCTGACGCACTTTCTCGAGGTTTCATCCGCAAGTCCTCGTCTCCTGCTGGTGCTGGTTTCTTCTTTGGCTACTGGACTCTGGCTATGCTTGACTACGCTTTTTTCTATTTACCTTTTTATTTTTATTAATAAACAAGTGTGATTTGATTGTACTTCTGTCTCTGTCTGTTTCATGGTTCCTGACACTGATAACTCCTGACAAATTCTCAGACACATGAGATAAAAGCAGCCAGAGTTTTGTGTTGGGGAGGGAGCTATAAATAGATCAGATGGCTTGCCGTGTCACAGAACACCTCTGAGAGTCTTTGCCTATGTGGAGAGGGGGAGTGTGCCTTTCCTCCAATCGGCTGCCTTGGCTGTATGCCCAAACATCACACTCCATGTTAAACAGGAAGATAAAATCTCCTAACATGAAGAGCACTTTCTAAACAATATATAAAGATGAAGACAGCAGCCATACATGTAAAACTTATGTAGGGAGATTTATTTAATCGAGTATGTATTATCTGAGGCTGTTCACTTCACTGGGTATATGGAGGGTTTACATCTACTTTAACCGACCCTGGTCTGTTTACCGACAATGCCTTTGCCTTCCATCTGGGATGCGTCTAAACCACGTTTCTGCCTTCCACCTGAACAGACTTTTGCCTCTTAATTGACCATTTTTTTGCCTGTCGCTTGGACTGATCTTTTGCCCTGCTACTGTAGAGGGACTTCAGTTTAGAGAAAAAACTTTTTTGATTTTCTCTGTGTTTTGTAACTCCCAGTTTAGGGCCTGGAGTCTGGAGGCTTTGAAGAGATTGGGTGGGAAGAAGCCTCTACCCCTGTGCCATGGTCTTACCTGACCAATGTCCTAGGCCTGATGTCCCTGCCTACTGCCTGGACCATACTTTCACTGTGCTGATCATATCTCTGCCTGCTGCCTGTAATGACCTAGGGCTTTTTATGGATGATATTACTGCCTGCTGCTTGGACCAATACTTTGGCTGTGCTGACCATATCTCTGCCTGTACTGACCCAGGACTTTTTATGGACCATGTTCCTACTTGTTGCCTGGACCAATACTTTTACTTTCAAAATCTTTTTATTTGTTTTCTTTGAAATGAATAACATTACAAAACATCCACTATCACATATAACATATAATATTCCTAGTGTAAACATACTACAAAAATATTTAAACTTCCTTTAATATGTAATTATTCCTAACCTTCTCTCTCTCCAAGAACAACAAAAAAAAATCCCCAACCACACACTCCCTTTTTGAGTCTTTAAAAAAATCTAAAAGTGAAATCATTTTTAATTGTGTTTAATTTAGGGATGGACACTGAGACAGCTACCAATCACTATCAACCTGATCTACCTAAATATAAGGGTCCCCTTACCAAATATTTTCCCCATTGCACTACTTCCTAGTGAATTCCTACACCCTAATGGAAAAAAATAAAAATAAATAATTTTCCAATGCTTTGGCTGTGCTGACAATATCTCTGCCTGCTGCTTGTACTGACTATGAACACTATTCCTGCCTGATGCCTGGATGATTCCTGACGGTGCTCATGGGTTGTTGGGTCTCTCTATATGGCTAGGCTGTGAAAAAGTCTCACACATGTGGTATCACCATACTCAATGTATTTTGAGGTGTGAAAAACTTTTGGAAAAAAATGACATGTTCAAAAGACTGATTATGTCTCAAAGAATATTCATTGGGGTGTTTTCTTTCCAAAATGGAGTCATTTTGTGGGTATTTTTATTTTCCTGGTGCTCCAGGGCCTTCAAAAATGTGATAGGTAGTCAGGAGATTAGATGTGTAATTTATGTCCCTAGAACGCCTGGAGGTGCTACTTGGATGTTGGGCTTCCCTATGTGGCCTGGCTGTCAAAAAGTCTCACACATGTGGTATCGCTATACTCAGGACGAGTTGCAAAATGTGTTTTGGGGTGTAATTGCAAATATTCATATGCTGTATGTGAGAAATAACTTGTTAATATGACAATTTTGTGGAAACAAAGTAAAACAAATTATAATTTCTTAATTTTCCCAGGAATTGTGGAAAAAAAATTACAATTTCAAAAGACTCACCCTTCTTATTAAATACTGTTTACTTTCCAAAAAAATGGTTTTTGCACTGTCCTGGCATTTCATGGCCTCAAGAAATGAGACAGTCAGTACAAAAAGATTGATCAATTTTCAATGATATGTAGCATAGCTTGTAGACACTAAAACCTTCACACAGACTAAATAATATACACTGATTTGGGTTATTTTTACTAAAGATATATGGCAGTATAAATTGTGGCCAAAATGTATGAAGAAAAACTGCTTATTTGCAAAATTTTATAATAGAAACTAAAAAAAATTGGTGTTTTTTTCAAAATTCTTGCTCTTTTTTTGCTTATATCGCAAAAAATAAAAAACCCAGTGGTGATTAAATACCACAAATAAAAGCTCTAGTTGTGTGAAAAAAAATGATTGATGAAACATTTTGTTTTAGTACAGTGTAGCATGATAATTGTCATTCAAAATGTGAGAGCACTGAAAGATAAAAATTGGTCTAGGCAGGAAGGGAGTAAAAGTGTCCTGTACTGAAGTGTTTAATGAAGAAAATAAAGTTTAAACTGATACTAAAAAGAGAAGTGTTAATTGCCATAATTAATTTACACAAATCATACAAATCATGGCACTCAATGTTTTTTTTAAGTATTCAAATTTTTCCTCTACGTACCCTATTTTTGCAGCGCTGTTGTCACATGATCTTTCCCTGTTCTTTGCCATCTACAGGGAACTATCTTTGGGACAGGCTTCTAATACTCTGCTGATGTGTACTCTCTACAGTGCGAGTCTGTGTCTTTCCAGCCTTGATTGGTGCTGTGCCAGTCACATGACTAAAAAAAACTGTTTCAAAAGAGCAATTTTTAAATTCAATTATAAATATCAAATACCTGTTTTACAGCTCCCTATAAATCCTTATCAAACATCAAATGTGTATTTTTTGTGCATTAATATGGCGTAGGTGGAGCCAAAGATGATTGACATTAGCTTTCATTTTGTTCAGATGGCATCTGCATCCAAGGCTCTTTTTTAATTTACAGGTATTAGCATTTTTTTGTATATCCCAGCATAATATATCCCACCCTATAGTATTTAGCAATAGAAGAACAAAGAGGAGGAGAGAGTTTAATTTTTCCACTTTGTATACACCCACATGTGTGACTCTATAGTCATGTTGACTGCACAGATATGAAAAAGGAGGAAATAGAGGTTTGAAGGGAACTGAAATTTGAGCATGCTTAGTAGACTACACCAGCTGGTATACACAATCTTAACCCTTTCCCGCCGAGCGTACGCACATCTGCGTACTCGGCTTCCGGGGGTTATACCGGGATGATGCCCGCACCTGCAGGCATCATCCCGGTACCGTTTTTTACAGCAGGCGATTGGCTATCCAGGCATAACAACCGATGCGGCTAAAAGCCGCTCGGCTGTTATGCCGGAGGAGCGGGAGGGGACGTCCCCCCCTCCCGCCGCCTCTCGCCGCTGTTACCGGTGCTCCCGCTCGATCGGGAGCACCGATTAAACATCCGTCGGCTCTGGCTGCTGGGGAGGAACTGGAACGAAGCCGTAATCGGCTTCGTTCCAGTCTCCTCATCGTAAACACGGAAGCGACGTCATGACGTCACTTCCCGTTTACTCGGCTGCCAATGGCGCCGGTTTTAAAAAAATATCCGGTATTCAGAATCGCCGTTTTCGGCGATCTGAATACATTGAAGTGTAAAGGAGGGGTGGGGGGTCTTTTAGACCCCCGATCCCTCCATAAAGAGTACCTGTCACCACCTATTACTGTCACAAGGGATGTTTACATTCCTTGTGACAGCAATAAAAGTGATCAAATTTTTTTTTTTTTTTTTTAAACAATTTAGTCATTTAAAAATAAATAAAATAAATAAAAAAATAAAAAAAAAATTTTCAAAGCGCCCGCCGTCCCCGCGAGCTCGCGAAGCAAAGAAAACGCATACGGAAGTCGCGCCCGCGTACGTAAACGGTGTTCAAGTCACACATGTGAGGTATCGCCGCGATCGTCAGAGCGAGAGCAATAATTCTAGCAGTAGACCTCCTCTGTAACGCTAACCTGGTAACCGTAAAAAATTTTTAAAGCGTCGCCTATTGAGATTTTTAGGTACCGTACTTTGTCGTCAATCTACAAGTGCGCGCAATTATAAAGTGTGACATGTTTGGTATCTATTTACTCGGCGTAACATTATCTTTCACATTTCGCAAAAAAATTGGGCTAATTTTACTGTTTTGTTTTTTTTTTATTCATGAAAGTGTCCCTTTTCCCAAAAAGTTGCGTTTAAAACACCACTGCGCAAATACCGTGTGACATAAAATATTGCAACAATCACCGTTTTATTCTCTAGAGCCTCTGCTAAAAAAATATATATAATGTTTGGGGGTTCCAAGTAATTTCCTAGCAAAAAATATGGATTTTAACTTGTAAACACCAAATTCCAAAAATAGGCTTAGTCATGAAAGGGTTAACCTGCAATGGGGGCACCAAGATGGGAGGGAGAGCTAAAAGCAGGATGAACCAGGTATAGTTCACTCTACACAAAACAAATGCTTTAGTGGCTTTGTGAGTATGAACACTATTACATAGCATGTAATAGCATTAATTCTCTACTATCTCATTTTGTCCCTATCAAACTTATCACAGAGGGCCTTGCTCTGCTATGCTGGACTCCATGGCTCAGGGGAACATTATGGACATAAAATTCACCCACAGCAGTAATATTTAAGCAAGTAATGAATCTACCCCTATTAATTTAGAGACAGTTGATAGTTCATCTTTATTGTCAGTACCTGTGACTCATGAAATGGTCCCTCAGTGTCAGAAAGCATGAATCAGACTGAGACAGAAGTACAGTTAAATCTCATTTGTTTAATATTAATAAAAAAAGGTAAACAGAGTAAACGTAGTCAAAACATAGCCAGAGTTCAGGAACCAGAGCGGATAGTCAGACAAGCCAAAACGTCAGGGAGACAGAGATTAGTGTAGTAGAACAGCAAGCAGGATATGGAGCCAGAAAGAATGTCAGCCAGGTAAGTCTTTAACAGTAACACAGGAGAGTGTCTATAGAGATGCGGCCAAGGCGAAGGCAGAGATCATCTGGGCTGGACGGTTTAAGTAGGCAGGACTGACGAGCAGGTGAGTTACTCTCCAGCTGAGAGAAGGAAGAGCTGAGCCCATTTCTGACACTCGGTACTTCAGTTTGAGGCTGACCATCGAGAAACAATCAGCTATTAGCTGATTACCTCACCCAAATTTTCTGTCATAATGGGCATTCCTTGGTTTTCTACCCATGATCCCTCAATTAACTGGGAACATGGACTTTTAATTTTACGTCCTCCCATTGCGTGGAACACTGTGGAGAACCTTGTCAAACAAGTTATCATAGAATCGCAAGTCAATGTGGCTACTACGTGGTCATATGACAAACTTCCTCCTCAATACCATGAGTTCTGGGATGTCTGTGATAAAAATAATGCCGATCAATAGCATTCTCATCGCCCGTATGATAATCCCATTCAACTGCTTCCATGGGCAGAAAACAGAAAATTGTATACTCACCTTTCCGTAATTTTCCTTTCCTGAGGCATCCCATGGCAGCACATACATTGGGTTGTGACTCCGCCTCCACAACCTGATTGGACTGGTTAGCTATAAGATTTGAAGAGCAGTCCACCGTTGCATTCTCAGTAACTATCACCTTAGAGGGGTGGGATCTTGTGGGCTGCCATGGGATGCGTCAGGAAAGGAAAATTACGGAAAGGTGAGTATACAATTTTCCGCTTTTCTGACGCATCATGGCAGCACACACATTGGGAAATAGCTCGCTACATGGGTGGTTGCATTTAAAAACATTTATTTGCTCAAGTACAGGGTATAGATGAATTTGTTTGGATGATTGATCTGCCGAACTCAGCTCTAGTTAACTGGGTCTATTCTGTAATGGGTCATGAATGTGGTTTTTGATAACCAGGTTGCTGTTTTGCAAATGGTTTCTGGAGACACTCTACAATATGCTGCCCAGGAGGTCGCTACTGCTCTTGTCGTGTGGGCTTTTAATCCTTCTAGTATCTGGAGACGTTGCACTACGTATGCTTTTCTTATTGTTCTAATCAGCCAAGATGCTATCGTTCTTGAAGACGCTGTCTGGCCCCTTTTTGCACCATATGGTATGATTAGAAGATGCTCCGATTTGCTAAATGTACACGTGACCTCTAAGTAGGTGGAAATGACTGATTTTACATCCAAGGGATGAGGATTCCCTTCAATATTGAGAAAAACCAGGAGGATGATTTCTGCGTTGAAATGAAAGGTAGAGGCTACCTTAGGTATGAACTGATCCACGGGTCTAAGGACAATTCTGTCTGGACAGAGCACCAGATGTGGTTCTTTAATTAGTAGAGCCTGAAGTTCCGAAACCCTCCTCGCTGATGTTATTGCCAGCAAAAAGGCTAACCTGAGTGTCAAGTCCCATAGGGAAATTGAAAGTAGGGGAAAGAATGGTTCCTTTGATAGAGCTTCCAACACAATTGACAGGTCCCAGGTCGGGAAGATTGGCTTCTTGGGAGGCCTAATTTTCAGGCATGCCTTCTGGAATTGAGTAATGAGAGGATCCGAGGCCCATTTTACCCCCGACATCGCAGAAAGAGCAGATATTTGGACTTTTAAGGTGCTGGAACTTAGCCCCTTTTCCAGACCTATTGTTACGTACCTGCCGGATGAGCCTGATGTGCAGTGGGCAGGCTGTCTCGTACAACCCCGGCTCAAGGGCCACCGATGTTGCAACAGTGGTTACAAGAGCCTGACGTGTATGGGTGCCTGGTTCATCTTTGGTCTTGTCAGTTCAGCTGGTGCAGCAGGAAACAGGAAGCAGGCTGGTAAGCTGGGGAGACACTGACTATGTAGTCAGACAAGCCGGGTTTGGTAACAGGTGATCAGATGTAGATATAGACGACAGGCAGAGAATGGTCAGGATACAGGCAAAGTTTGGCAACAGGATATCAAGCAGTGTAGAGCAGAGCGTGGTTACAAGGCAGGCCAAGGTCAGGATAGCAGAGATCAAATCTTAGTCAAACAAGCCGGGTCAAACACAGGAAACAGATTGGATCACAGGAGCAGGCAGTCACTGGAACAGGTATGAGCTGCAGACCAGACAGCAAAGACACAGTGCTGCTGAGGTGTTTAAATAAGGCAGCCTGTTACCAATCACTGAAATTAGTCTGCACTATTTTAACCCCTAGGTGGCAGATCCCATGACATTGGCCCCCTCTTACGTGCAACCTCCGGGTGCCCAACAGGTCTCTCTTCTGCGGATGACCGTGAAAAAAGGCATTAAGCAAGTCTCTGGCATGCACATCCGATTCAGCCTCCCAAGAGTTATCCTCTGGGCCATAACCTTTCCACTTAACTAGGTACTGTACCTGATTCCTTCTTTTCCTACAGTCTATGATGGCTTCTACCCCATATTCCTCTTCGCCATTGATGGTCACAGGTTCTGGTGGCCTGGGTACTCTATCTGGGAAAGAGTCAGGGACTGCGGGTTTCAAGAGAGAAACATGGAAGACAGGCTGTATCTTAAGTGAATCAGGTAAATATAATTCATAAGCAACCTCATTGAGTTTCTTCTTGACAGGGAATGGTCTCACAAATTTAGGTGCCAGTTTCTTTGAGGGACATGCCAACCTGAGATTCATAGTAGACAGCCATACCTGGTCTCCCGGGTGGAGAATCAGTTCACCCCTTCTTTTCTTGTCAAAAGCCCTCTTGCTTGTTGCTTGTGCCTTGGTAACCACTTCTTGAAGTAACTTATTGTTGCGGTTGAGGAAATCCACTGTGTCTTGGACAGCAGGAACTGTGGTCTCTGGAATAAAGTCGGGCAAGAAGGATGGGTGAAAACCATAATTTGCAAAGAAGGGTGACTGACCTGTGGCTGAGTGAGTGGCATTTTTGTAGGCAAACTCCGCCAGTGGTAGCAGCGATACCCAGTCATCCTGGACAAAAGTGGTGAAGCATCGGATATACTGATGTCTGATTGGTCCTTTTCTCAACGAAAAATATTCCTGCTCCTGCTGGGGAGGTAGAGGGTCAGATGAACCCCTTATTCAAGTTTTCTTGGATATATTCTTTTAGTGCCTCCTGTTCTCGTTCAGCGAGGGGGAAGATTCTACCAAAAGGGATTTCAGACCCTGGAAGCAGTTCAATTGGGCAGTCTTATGGCCGATGCGGGGGAAGAGTGTCAGCCCCTCGCTTACTAAAGACATCCAAGAACTCATGGTATGGTTCAGGTGCGACTTTCCGCACCTCAGACTCAGAGTCCACACAAAGTAGTGTTGTAGAAGAAGCTGGGGCTCTTGGAAGGCAGTGTTCCTGGCAATTGGCTGAGTGGAAGTCAATTCTCCCTGTGGCCCAGTCATCTCGTGGATTGTGCGCCTGCAGCCAGGGTAGGCCCAGAATAACAGGGAATAGTGGAGAAAAGATGACATCGAGGCTTAGGATTTCCTTATGTTGGGAGGAGGCCAACACAGGTAAGGGAACTGTCTCTTGGGTCACAGGTCCGGACTTGATACATGACCCGTCAGCTAGAAAAACAGAAAGTCCTTGTGCTTTAGGTCTTAAGGGGATACGTTGTTGTGTTGCAAAGGTTAGATCAATGAAGCAACTGCAGGCCCCGGAATCAATGATTGCGGTAACTGGCACTTCCCTTTCTAGCAGCTGGAAAGAGATGGCAAGGGTTAGGTTGAACGTGTCTTGGTTGGACAGGAACGTACATAATGGCCCGCTTCCCCACAGTATAGGCAGAGGTTGTTCTGTCGTCAGTGCAGGCGTTCCTCTGGAGACAGAGAGGGGCGTATTAGGCCAACTTGCATAGGCTCTGGTGCTTCGGTGGCAATAGTAACAGGAGCTGGCTGAACTGGAGTGAAGCAAGCAGGTGCAGAGTGAGTAGGAGCTGGGATCCGTGGCATCATCCAGACCGAACGTGGCTGTTGGGCTGATCTTTCGGATCGTCGCTCACGGAGCCGACGATCAATTTGAATGGTCAGTGTGATAAGGGCTTCCAGGGTGTTTGGGACTCCGACACGTGCCAATTCATCTTTCAGACCTTCTGATAACCCCAAGCGTCATTCCACTGTGTGTCTGCACTCCAGCATCTAAAGTCTGTAACGTAATCTTCGGCCGTTCTGCGGCCTTGCTGGAGTGCATGAAGGGCAGCCTCTGCTGTGGTAGTTCGTTGCGGGTCGTCGTTTAATTCAGCCATCGCGCCAAAGAAGGCGGACATGGACTGTAACAAGACATTGTTCTTCTCCTACATCCAATGAGCCTAGGACTGGAGCTCACCCTGAAGCAGTGATATGATGAATCCTACTTCGGTGGCTTCAAGGGAGAAGGTTCGAGGTTGCAAGGCGAAATACAGTTCGCATGCGTTACGGAAGGATCGAAATTTCCCCCGGTCACCTGAAAATCTCTCTGGTGCTGGAACTCTGGGTTCAGGGGGCAACATCACCACTGAGGTTGCTGCAGTGGCAGTCCCTAAGGCAGAAGGCGCAGCAGCGCTTGCTGGTGTAGCTATAGTCTGTACACGTTGTTCCAGTTGTGTATAACCCTCCTGTAGAGATTTGACTGCTTGGGTAAGGGCTGCAAGATGCTGACAGATGTCATCCATGGCCGACTTCCCACTTGCAGGCTCAGACATGGCTGTCTGGTACTGTTACGTACCTGCCGGATGAGCCTGGCGTGCAGTGGGAAGGCTGTCTCGTACAACCCCGGCTCAAGGGCCACCGATGTTGCAACAGTGGTCACAAGAGCCTGGCGGTGTATGGGTGCCTGGTTCGTCTTTGGTCTTGTCAGTTCAGCTGGTGCAGCAGGAAACAGGAAGCAGGCTGGTAAGCTGGGGAGACACTGAATACGTAGTCAGACATGCCGGGTTTGGTAACAGGTGATCAGATGTAGATATAGACGACAGGCAGAGAATGGTCAGGATACAGGCAAAGTTCGGCAACAGGATATCAAGCAGTGTAGAGCAGAGCGTGGTTACAAGGCAGGCCAAGGTCAGGATAGCAGAGATCAAATCATAGTCAAACAAGCCGGGTCAAACACAGGAAACAGATCGGATCACAGGAGCAGGCAGTCACTGGAACAGGTATGAGCTGCAGACCAGACAGCAAAGACACAGTGCTGCTGAGGTGTTTAAATAAGGCAGCTTGTTGTGCACTATTTTAACCGCTAGGTGGCAGATCCATGACACCTATCTGCAGAAACTCTAGGATCTGAGAAACTGATGGATATAGTTTCATAGTTAGTTTCATCGTTTCATAGTTAGTTAGGTTGAATAAAGACACCAGTCCATCCAGTTCAACCTGCGCGAGTGTCTACAATTGTCCCTGTCCCTATACATTGCACACTCACATGGGTCCCTACCCTCAAGGAGCCCACAATCCAAGGTCCCCATTCATATACTAGGGCCAATTTTGGACAGAAGCCAATTAACCTACCTGCATGTCTTTGGATTGTGGGAGGAAACCGGAGTACCCGGAGGAAACCCATGCAGGCACAGGGAGAACATGCAAACTCCAGGCAGGTAGTGTCGTGGTTGGGATTTGAACCAGTGACCCTTCTTACTGCTAGGTGAGAGTGCTACCCACTACACCACTGTGCTGCCCTCAATATAGGGGATTCCAGGACTGCTGTTCAGCGAACGTGGCAAATCTTTCCCAGATTTTATTATATATACTAGTAGTTAATTTTTTCCTGGCTTGCTGTAGGGTGGATACTACCCAGAATGAACACCCTTGGTCTAGCAGCCTCTCCCTTTCAACCTCCAAGCCGTTAGGTGTAACCGTTCTGGAGATGGATGTAGGAACTGTCCCTGTGATAGCAAGTCCAGGTATAGAGGAAGAGGAAGTGGCTCTTCCGTGTTTAGTTGCAGAATAGTCGCAAACCATGGCCTCCTCAGCCAAAATGAAGCGCAGGTACTTCTGGATGTTTTGATGTACGGGTATGTGTAAATAAGCGTCAGACAAATCGACCGAGAGCATCCAGTCTCCCGCTGCTATTGCTAGTAGGATGGTTTGCAGACTCTCCATCTTGAAAGATTCGACTAGAATTGTTTGATTGAGATGCTTTAAATCCAGGACCGGCCTCAAAACTCCTGTCTTTTTTGTAACTAGAAAGAGAGAATAGAAGCCCACACCTCTCTGTTCCTATGGAACTTCTATAATCGCCTGTTTCTCTAGAAGCTCTATGACATATCCGACCAGAAGTTTGCGTTTTGGGTGTGAAGATGGTAACCCGGTGAATCTGCAGTGGTTTTGGGGTGGTCTGTGTTTGAACCTCAATTTGTGGCCGCTTTGGATGGTGGAGATTATCTAGTTGTCCTGTATATGTTCCGTCCATACATGAGCAAATAGCCTCAGCCTCGCTCCTACTATTGCGGGCTGGGCAAGTGTGACATCAAAGGGACTTAGGTTGGTCCCCTGGGGTAGTCCCTTTAGACTTTTGATCCCTCAAAAAGGATGGCTGCGTATTCCGCCAATTCCGCTTAAACTCCTTCCCTGGCTTATAAGCCCTTGCATCCCGATATCGTTCGGGCAGGTGGCATCTGAAGGATGGATTCCTTTGTTGCTTGGGCCTTTTATCTGATGGGATAAGTCCCGACTTTCCACCCGTGACTTTCGATATTGCAGAATCCAGTTTGGGTTTGGTCTGCTGCTTCCATTAGCAACTTCTCCACGTTGGAAGTCCAGCATGATATGGCTCTGCCGACCGCTGCTAGAGTGACCGCTGGCCTGCAAGCCCCTCCTGCTGCTGAATATGCTTTTTTAAGGTTATGATCGATTTTGCGATCCATCACGTCCCTGAAAGTCAATCGCATTATCGAGGAATCCACCACTGGAGCCAGAATAAGGGGATTCACCGTTGGTTCCTTAAGTGGGTAGAGTTTGCTAAGCCTGATGTTTTCTTGTCCGGTTTTTGCCACTCGTCCTTAATTAGTTCTTTGAGCTCCTCGATGAAAGGAAATGTTTCGGAATCTTTCTTTAGGTTAGGAAAATATTTTCTTAATTTAGCTGGAAATTCTTTTTCCTCCTCCCACCCTATTGCCTCCTTTACTGACTTTGTAAAAGGATCGATTAACGCAAAATCAAATGCAGCTGGTGGTAACACTTCATCATCCTCTAGAGAGTCCTCCTGATCCTGATGGGTGTAGGACGTAGAGGCTGAATTAGAAGTTCCAATCGGTTCATAGGCTGCTACTTGCATGATTGATTCTTTCACTGATTCTTTATTATGTTTGATGCTTCCCTTGTGTCAGACTCTTTATCACGAGTTGCTTCCTCTAAGCAGCCCTGACACACCAATTTGTTTGGTATAGCTTGTGCCCCGCAAACCCAGCAAGCATTAGGCACAGGGTGTGTACGCCTTCCATCCCTATGTCATTGGGAAGAAGATGAACTTCTGTGATGGTGGGAGGCTCTTGAATGGCTTCTCTGGGGCCGAGAGTGCCTTGAGGGTGAACGCTCTTTTCTTTTAGATTGTGATGACCCTGAAGATCCGACAGAGCTGCCAGAAAATAAAGGTGGCATTAGTGGCAATGCTTCTTACTTACCAATTTAGATGCCCCCTTACCTCATGGTTCATGGATGGTCTGCTGCAGCAGCGGCCTCGATAAGGAAAGTAAAAAGTGTACCTGTGAGGAAAAGGTTCTCTTAGAAAAAAAAACAATAGCAGAGTATGAGCAGCAGGTGCTGGGATAAGGAAATAGTAATGCATTGCTTACCAGGGACCAGGCAGACAGCGCTTAGCAAGGCAGCAGCTTATTAGAAAAATTCCCAGGCTGTAGAGTGGTGTTTCTGTCAGCCTGCAGTTTGTTTTAGGTGCAGACCGCTTTTTAAATATGCCGCGGGGGCGATGACGCCGCTGTTGCGCATGCGCCGTAGCGTTCCACGACACTCTGCGCCATTTTGGAAGCTGGCAAAGCTAGGAATAGTTCTATGTCACTTCCTGAGTGCCTGTGGAGTGCTATTGCAGCCGCCATGATGGAGGAGGCAGAGCGGCTGAGGAACCACAGAGCCCAGTGGGGAAAAGATAGAGAGAGAAAAAAGAAAAAGATTAAATAAACAGGTACGTGAGGAAAAAAAAAAGGAAACAAGAGGCATACTGGATAATAAACTGTAAGACCTAATGTGCGAGAGAGGGAAGGAGTGATACAGAATGGGGATGACCGCTGCAAACTTTAAAAAAACCTTTTTAAGGTTTGTAAAATATTTGTTCAGAGCCCTCGCCCCTGAGACCATCAGAGTGGGGCTTCCCGTCTTGTAGCTCATTTAGAGACTGTACGGACCGGGCTTCCAGCTAGGAGAGGCTAACCTAGCTGGGGTGCAGTGGTAAGGGGGGTTCCTCGTTTCTAACCGATCCAGATCAAACGATCGTCCTACCAGGTGAGGAAAAAAAGGAGAATGCAACGGTGGACTCCTCTTCAAATCTTATAGCTAACCAGTCCTATCAGGTTGTGGAGGCGGAGTCACAACCCAATGTGTGTGCTGCCATGATGCGTCAGGAAATACCTTTTGATTGCCCTTTCAATTTGTCTGAACCCAAATTAAAGGTGCTCAGGGAGTGGCTTGATGTGAATTTAGATAAAGGCTTTATTAGACACTCAATGCCTCCTGAAGGGGCAGACCTGTTCTCTATTGAAAAAGGGACTCAACCCTGTATCCTTGCATCGATTACAGGGATTTGTATAAAATCATTTTTAAAAACTGTTACCCACTTCCCTTAATCTTTGAAATGTTGGAAAGACTTTGTTCTACCAAAATCTTTACAGAACTAGATTTACAGGGTGCATATAACCTTGCCCGCGTCAAGAAGACATATAGAAAAACGCTTTTAAAACCATTTTGGAGTCCTTGGTTATGCCTTTTTTTTTTGCAATGCTCCTGCAAGTTTTCAACACTTCATCCGTGATGTTTTCGGGATCTGTTGGACCAGTTTGTGATTGCTTATCTGGATGATGTTTTCATCTTTTCTGATAACCTGAAGAAGCATCACAAGCATGTTTGCACTGTCTTTGAAAGAAGGAAGAACTGACTTTATATTAAATGGAAAAATGTGATCCAGTTCTTGGAACATATTATTTCTCAATAAAGAGTGAGAATGGATCCTGAGTAGATTAAAGCAGTGGTGGATTGGCCTGTCCCTAGAAATGTTAAGGAAATACAACAATTTGTTAGATTTGCCAACTTCTTCAGAAAATACATTTCTCTGAAGTAATAGAACCAATTACGCAGCTGACAAAGAAAGGGATGACCTTTGTGTGGTCACCTAAAGTAGACTGCCTTTAGTAAGCTAAAAAATATTTTCACTTCTGCACCAATATTGGTATATACCAATCCTGAACTACCTTTTATCATGGAAATGGATGCTCCAGACTCTGCTGTGGGAGCTATCATTTCTCAGCAAAGAAGAGAGAAAAATGCTGCTTTCTCCTTGTGCTTATTTCTCTCGTAATGTCTTCAGCTGAAAGAAATGATGATATTGGGAATAAAGAGCTGCTGGCAATTAAGGTAGCCTGTTCTAAAAGGAGGCAATGGCTGGATAGGGCTATTCATCCTGTAACTGTTCTCATTGATCATAACATTTAGAATTAATTCATTCTGCCAAGAGATTGTTTCTAGACAGGCACATTGGTCTTCTTTTCAAGGTTCAATTTTATTATCTTGTATCAATCTGTATCAAGGAACAGAAAGGCCCATGCCTTATCAAGGATGTTTTCTGAACCTCTCCAGGAGGGAAATTCTGAACGTACAATCCTGCTTCAAAAGAACTTCCTGGAGGCCACATGTTCCAAGACATTCTTGAGTCTCCTCAAAGAGGTGTATGAGAATGATCCACTCCTTAGTCATCCTCCCAAGGAGATTAACCTCGAGTACAAGAATCGCTTTGTCATCACAATGCCTATACCTATCCTGTCCAGAGATCAGAACTCCTCAGCCCTGTACTCAAAAACAATTTCATGACTTGGGATGCAGTTACATTTTCTACTTCTACCTACCACTATTTACACTGCTTAGTAATCCCCTGTTTTTTTTTTCCAGCTTTTAAATGCCAATCTTGCATTTTAATGGTGGACCTCTCACAACTTTCTCACCATACACCATCTACTACACTCTAGAAAGCCTATCCATGGGAAACTACCCCTAGGCTCGAACACCCTCCCTCTAGGAGAGTTCTTTCATTTCACCCAGATCTGTCATTGGCTTGCAAACCATATATTAAAGTGGTTATAAAGGTATTTTTTTTTTTTTTTTAAACAAACATGTTATACTTACCTCCACTGTGCAGCTCGTTTTGCATAGAGTGGCCCCGAACCTAGTCTTCTGGGGTCCCCCAGCAGCTGTCTTGGCTCCCCCCCTGCAAGGACTTCTCACGCATGGTGAGGAGTGCTTGCGGGCGCGCTCCCGTGATACAGCCGGCGGCCATAGCAGCTCACTGTATCACTCGGCCCCGCCCCCGTGCCGAGTCATTGGATGTGATTGACAGCTGCGCTACTTTCAATCCATCCACTGTAACCAATCAACAGCCAGGATGAGCGGCGAAGAGGATGTTGGGGACGAGCGCTTGACTTACGAGGGGTCCAGTAAGTAAAACGCGTGGGCTGGGGGGGCCGGCACTGTCGGATGTTTTTTCACCTTAATACATAGAATGCATTAAGGTGAAAAAATGTTTACCTTTACAATCCCTTTAACTAAAAACCTTTCTCTTTACTTTACAAATTTTGAACTTATGTTCCTTGACAATTCTCGTACCCTCTAGGGTACTCTCACCGCTCTACTCACAACCAAACCCACTATCCTCCACCTGCACAAAGAGCTAGGATCAGTGAGGTTCCTAGAAGAAGAGGTAATCATCTAGAAATCAGTATCCACATACTCTATTAATATATCAAATATAGGGCCAGACTATGAAGTTATGATGAGATCATACCTGGTCCCCTCTATATTGGGAACTTCAATCCTTTGTCCTCCAGGAATTGTCCCTGTGGCTGTGAAGCAGATAATGATATGAAACATACCTGGTGGTCCTGCCCCATAGCAACCAGATTTTGGTCCAAAGTACTCTTCCTCCTTTCATCATTAATTTACATCCACATTAGTCCATTGGCCAGCACTTCTCCATACTAAAATCAATGCCCTTTTACTAAGCTGACAGAAACTAGCAAACTTTATCTTCCTGGCAACCAGACAAACCATATCCCATGTGTGCAGCTCAGTGTACGTTTAGCAAAAACATTGCTAGCAGGCAGATAAAAAGGTTTTTTTTTTTGCAGAAGAGACATACAAAGTCTTTTTCTGCTCTAAAAATTGCCTGTCAGTAATGTTTGCTAAATATGACTTTATTTTCCCTTTAAGGCCTTGTTTACAGGAGTGGCCGGGGGGGTAAGACAGGAGGTTTATGTGCATTTTTATCCCCTCGACCACCCACCAAAACTGGCAGCTGGATGGGCAAGTACATATTGCTGCAAGCGCAAAACTTTGCTTCATTATGTGGCAAAAATGATAGAGCATGACTGTTTGGCAGGCAATATGGCCGCCAAATTAAACTCAAGCTAGTGAATAGGGCCACACCATAACTGCAAGCCAAGCATTGGCTGGTGGTTGTTGCACAGTATTTCACATGAAAATGTCCGGCTGGCTGAAAATAACAAAAAAATGAGGCATTCAGGAGATGGCAGTATCACATCCCGAATGCCTGGCAGCTGCTGCTCTACTGCCCTTAAAAAGTCATTCACTGTGGATTGGTTTTCAGAGGGGTGGTAGAGAGTGCTAACACGTGAATGAGCTCTAAGAGTTGTAGTGTAACATGTTTCTGCAGTATTAGAAGCCATAGAAAGTGGCCATTGCGAGTTACGTTGATGTGTTTCTGGTGTGCACTGTCAATGAAGTAACAAAATATGTTTTAAAGACAGTTGTCCCAGACAGAATTTCTGTTGGAATACATTGTTTATGTATTTTGTGCAACAACTATATCAGCTGGTAGATGGCAGTGTTTATAAGTTTGTAGCTGCATCTATGACTATACTCTATGTCTTCTTTCCTGTCTGCAGTTAACCAGTAAAAAAAATGTGTGGACCTTGCACTGTCTGTTCTGTAGGGCTATATACAGAATTTCTAGAAGCTTATGGGTAGTGATGGCCGAACGGTTCGCCCGGCGGTCGTTTCGCGGCGAATTTCCGACATTCGCGGTCCGCACGTTCGAACGCCTTTTTCCGTCGTTCGCCGCGGCGGACTTACGTGTTTAATGTATACAAGAACTTTAACCTTTGGTGACACGTTTATCATGTGATACAGGACAGCCAATTGAGACATGACAGCACATGGACACTTGTACATTCCCCCTAACCTATAAATACACCCGATCCGGTGGCCATTTTACATTCTTTCTTCTGTTACGATAGGGACAGGTTCCTGTGTGGAGTAGGGAGAGATAAACCACTAGCTATTTGGTACACAAAAGTTCTTTTCAGGACTGGTATAGGTGTTAGGTGTTGATAGGTTTGCTGTGCTGCTGATTCTTGCAGCAGCCTGAGTGTCTTTTGTTAGTTTAGAGAAAGGGAAAGGACGGTGTATGCTACAGGGACAGCCAGATTAGTCTTTCATCATCATCATCATCATCATCATCATTAGCTGTTACTATCAAGGTCCACAAAAGAGCTGTTCCAGTAACCACTAATCGTTCTCTTTTTTTGCCAATTTGTATAGGGACAGGAAGGAAGCAGTGTTGTCAGGCAGTGAGGGTAATTTTAAAGACTTGCTGTTATTATTAGTTCCACAAAGGTTCTTTTCAGGACTGGTATCAGTGGTACAGTAATAGGCTTGTACATGTATAATATTCTTTCTTCCAAATATAGAAAGGATATTATACTTGACTGCTGCCCTTCTGCTGCAGTCTGCTAAACATTCACAACTCACTTGTTCCACAAAAGTTCTTATAAGGACTGGTAACTTGGTATAGGGTGCTACGGTACATAGGCTTGAGTGCGGTACAGTCTGCTGTTCTGTAAGGACCGCTATCGGTCCACAATAGATAGGGTTGACGTGCACCACTGCTGACCGCTCACCTATACTGCAGCAGTCCTTCAGCGGTATAGGGACTGACGTACAGTCTGCTAATCACTAACACACAACCTGCTTGTTCCACAAAAGTTCTTATAAGGACTGGTAACTTGGTATAGGGTGCTACGGTACATAGGCTTGAGTGCGGTACAGTCTGCTGTTCTGTAAGGACCGCTATCGGTCCACAATAGATAGGGTTGACGTGCACCACTGCTGACCGCTGCCCTATACTGCAGCAGTCCTTCAGCGGTATAGGGACTGACGTACAGTCTGCTAAACACTAATACACAACCTGCTTGGTCCACAAAAGTTCTTATAAGGACTGGTAACTTGGTATAGGGTGCTACGGTACATAGGCTTGAGTGCGGTACAGTCTGCTGTTCTGTAAGGACCGCTATCGGTCCACAATAGATAGGGTTGACGTGCACCACTGCTGACCGCTGCCCTATACTGCAGCAGTCCTTCAGCGGTATAGGGACTGACGTACAGTCTGCTAATCACTAACACACAACCTGCTTGTTCCACAAAAGTTCTTATAAGGACTGGTAACTTGGTATAGGGTGCTACGGTACATAGGCTTGAGTGCGGTACAGTCTGCTGTTCTGTAAGGACCGCTATCGGTCCACAATAGATAGGGTTGACGTGCACCACTGCTGACCGCTGCCCTATACTGCAGCAGTCCTTCAGCGGTATAGGGACTGACGTACAGTCTGCTAAACACTAATACACAACCTGCTTGGTCCACAAAAGTTCTTATAAGGACTGGTAACTTGGTATAGGGTGCTACGGTACATAGGCTTGAGTGCGGTACAGTCTGCTGTTCTGTAAGGACCGCTATCGGTCCACAATAGATAGGGTTGACGTGCACCACTGCTGACCGCTGCCCTATACTGCAGCAGTCCTTCAGCGGTATAGGGACTGACGTACAGTCTGCTAAACACTAATACACAACCTGCTTGGTCCACAAAAGTTCTTATAAGGACTGGTAACTTGGTATAGGGTGCTACGGTACATAGGCTTGAGTGCGGTACAGTCTGCTGTTCTGTAAGGACCGCTATCGGTCCACAATAGATAGGGTTGACGTGCACCACTGCTGACCGCTCACCTATACTGCAGCAGTCCTTCAGCGGTATAGGGACTGACGTACAGTCTGCTAATCACTAACACACAACCTGCTTGTTCCACAAAAGTTCTTATAAGGACTGGTAACTTGGTATAGGGTGCTACGGTACATAGGCTTGAGTGCGGTACAGTCTGCTGTTCTGTAAGGACCGCTATCGGTCCACAATAGATAGGGTTGACGTGCACCACTGCTGACCGCTGCCCTATACTGCAGCAGTCCTTCAGCGGTATAGGGACTGACGTACAGTCTGCTAAACACTAATACACAACCTGCTTGTTCCACAAAAGTTCTTATAAGGACTGGTAACTTGGTATAGGGTGCTACGGTACATAGGCTTGAGTGCGGTACAGTCTGCTGTTCTGTAAGGACCGCTATCGGTCCACAATAGATAGGGTTGACGTGCACCACTGCTGACCGCTGCCCTATACTGCAGCAGTCCTTCAGCGGTATAGGGACTGACGTACAGTCTGCTAAACACTAATACACAACCTGCTTGGTCCACAAAAGTTCTTATAAGGACTGGTAACTTGGTATAGGGTGCTACGGTACATAGGCTTGAGTGCGGTACAGTCTGCTGTTCTGTAAGGACCGCTATAGGTCCACAATAGATAGGGTTGACGTGCACCACTGCTGACCGCTCACCTATACTGCAGCAGTCCTTCAGCGGTATAGGGACTGACGTACAGTCTGCTAATCACTAACACACAACCTGCTTGTTCCACAAAAGTTCTTATAAGGACTGGTAACTTGGTATAGGGTGCTACGGTACATAGGCTTGAGTGCGGTACAGTCTGCTGTTCTGTAAGGACCGCTATCGGTCCACAATAGATAGGGTTGACGTGCACCACTGCTGACCGCTGCCCTATACTGCAGCAGTCCTTCAGCGGTATAGGGACTGACGTACAGTCTGCTAAACACTAATACACAACCTGCTTGGTCCACAAAAGTTCTTATAAGGACTGGTAACTTGGTATAGGGTGCTACGGTACATAGGCTTGAGTGCGGTACAGTCTGCTGTTCTGTAAGGACCGCTATCGGTCCACAATAGATAGGGTTGACGTGCACCACTGCTGACCGCTCACCTATACTGCAGCAGTCCTTCAGCGGTATAGGGACTGACGTACAGTCTGCTAATCACTAACACACAACCTGCTTGTTCCACAAAAGTTCTTATAAGGACTGGTAACTTGGTATAGGGTGCTACGGTACATAGGCTTGAGTGCGGTACAGTCTGCTGTTCTGTAAGGACCGCTATCGGTCCACAATAGATAGGGTTGACGTGCACCACTGCTGACCGCTGCCCTATACTGCAGCAGTCCTTCAGCGGTATAGGGACTGACGTACAGTCTGCTAAACACTAATACACAACCTGCTTGGTCCACAAAAGTTCTTATAAGGACTGGTAACTTGGTATAGGGTGCTACGGTACATAGGCTTGAGTGCGGTACAGTCTGCTGTTCTGTAAGGACCGCTATCGGTCCACAATAGATAGGGTTGACGTGCACCACTGCTGACCGCTCACCTATACTGCAGCAGTCCTTCAGCGGTATAGGGACTGACGTACAGTCTGCTAATCACTAACACACAACCTGCTTGTTCCACAAAAGTTCTTATAAGGACTGGTAACTTGGTATAGGGTGCTACGGTACATAGGCTTGAGTGCGGTACAGTCTGCTGTTCTGTAAGGACCGCTATCGGTCCACAATAGATAGGGTTGACGTGCACCACTGCTGACCGCTGCCCTATACTGCAGCAGTCCTTCAGCGGTATAGGGACTGACGTACAGTCTGCTAAACACTAATACACAACCTGCTTGTTCCACAAAAGTTCTTATAAGGACTGGTAACTTGGTATAGGGTGCTACGGTACATAGGCTTGAGTGCGGTACAGTCTGCTGTTCTGTAAGGACCGCTATCGGTCCACAATAGATAGGGTTGACGTGCACCACTGCTGACCGCTCACCTATACTGCAGCAGTCCTTCAGCGGTATAGGGACTGACGTACAGTCTGCTAATCACTAACACACAACCTGCTTGTTCCACAAAAGTTCTTATAAGGACTGGTAACTTGGTATAGGGTGCTACGGTACATAGGCTTGAGTGCGGTACAGTCTGCTGTTCTGTAAGGACCGCTATCGGTCCACAATAGATAGGGTTGACGTGCACCACTGCTGACCGCTGCCCTATACTGCAGCAGTCCTTCAGCGGTATAGGGACTGACGTACAGTCTGCTAAACACTAATACACAACCTGCTTGGTCCACAAAAGTTCTTATAAGGACTGGTAACTTGGTATAGGGTGCTACGGTACATAGGCTTGAGTGCGGTACAGTCTGCTGTTCTGTAAGGACCGCTATAGGTCCACAATAGATAGGGTTGACGTGCACCACTGCTGACCGCTCACCTATACTGCAGCAGTCCTTCAGCGGTATAGGGACTAAGAGTTTTGTCACAGGGTCATTTAAAAAATGACATGCAGAGGAAGAGGCAGGCCCTTCCGCAGGGGTGGTAGGGGTAGGGCAGGAGCAACAGGCTTGAGCCAAAGTGGGAAGTTGCAGAAGGTGCGTTCAATTACTTTAAAGGATGCACCAGACTTGGTTGAGTGGCTCGCTCAGCCTTACTCTTCTGCACCCTCCTCATCCTCTCGATCTGCACCCTCTTCTTCACTCTCTGCTATGTGCACCCCCAAAGACACTACCACCAACAACACGACCACCACCACCACCACCACATACCTTCCGCTTGAGTCACTGGAATTATTTTCCGATCCATATCAAGAGGACATTTCTGATGCGCAGCCACTCTTGGTATTGGATCAGGAAGAGGAGGTAGCAACAAGCGCTACTCAGCAGTCTGACGCCAGTACCCAGATCAGCCCAAGGAGGAGGTTGGTCCCCGGTGTTGCTGCCTACTCCGAGATCTCTACTTATAGCGGTGGGGAAGGTGACGTTGATGATGACGTGTCTAGTGATGTCACGTGGGTGCCCACAAGAGAGGAAGAGGAGGGGAGTTCAGAGGGAGATATGGACCAGCAGATAGGGAGGAGAAGCAGCAATGACTTACATTGCACAGCAGGGACAAAGCAGACTGCAAATGTATCAGGAGCGAGTCATCGACCATGTACGGTCACATCTGGCGCTCCCAGGACACCGGCACATGGCTCCGCAGTGTGGGCTTTTTTTAACGTGTCCGCTGCTGACAATAGCGTTGCCATCTGCAATCTTTGCAGTCAACGCGTTAGTCGCGGTAAGCCCAATACTCACCTAGGGACGACCGCCTTAAGAAGGCACATGAGCAGCCATCACCGAGCCCAGTGGGAGCAACGGAACACACAAAGCCACACTGCAGGCTCTCACCGTCCAGCCTCGTCTTCTACTTCTCCTTCTCCTCTCTCCTCACAATTGTCCTCCACTCCACCTTCCATCACGCCAAGCTCACATTTTTCTGCAAAAAGGCAGGCTTCCGTGGGCCTAATGTTTGAGCGTAAAAAAATGATGATGCCGGATAACCCTCTTGCCCAACGGTTGGCGGCTGGCTTGTCAGAACTCATAGCCCGCCAACTACTGCCATATAAACTGGTGGACTCGGAGGCCTTTCGCAAATTTGTGGCCATTGGAACACCACAATGGAAGGTCCCAGGAAGGAAGTATTTCTCAGAGAAGGGCATCCCAGAGCTATATGGCCATGTTCAGCGGCAAGTGAATGTATCTCTGGCACACAGTGTCGGTGCCAAGATACATCTGACCACAGACACGTGGTCTAGCAAACACGGGCAGGGAAGGTATATCAGTTTTACTGCCCACTGGGTGAACCTTCTGACGGCCGTCAAGCATGTAACCCGTGGCACCCGTGTAGATTTGGTTTTACCGCCACGGATTGCATGCAGGCCTGACTCTTCTTCTCCTCCTCCTACTCCATCCTCCTCCCTCTCCTCCTCAGCTGCCTCCTCCTTTTCCGCTGCTAGCGTCTCTTCCACTGCACCGCCCAAGCTCCCCAGAACCTATTCCACATGCCAGGTGAGACGTTGCCATGCCGTGCTGCGTCTGTTGTGCCTGGAAGCAAAGAGCCACACTGGCCCGGCACTCCTTTCAGCTTTGCGTTCACAGGCAGATGAGTGGCTAACACCGCTCAATTTGACAGTTGGTAAAGTGGTGTGTGACAACGGTGCCAATCTGCTTAGCGCATTGAAACAGGGCAAAATCACGCACGTGCCGTGCATGGCACACGTCTTAAACTTGGTCGTGCAGCGATTCCTTGTCAAATACCCTGGGGTCCAGGACATCTTGCGGCAGGCAAGGAAAATCTCGGCCCATTTCAGAAGATCTTACACGGCCATGGCTCGCCTTGCTGACATTCAGCGGCGACACCATCTGCCGGTCAGACGTCTTATTTGCGATTGCCCGACGCGATGGAACTCAACCTTCTATATGCTTGATAGGCTGCTCCAGCAGAAACGTGCAGTTAACGTCTACCTGTATGAACTCTGCGAAAGAAACGGTTCTGGGGAGCTGGGTTTTTTTTCACCGCGCCAGTGGCTGCTCATGCGCGACACATGCAGACTTCTGCGGCCATTTGAGGAGATCACCAAACTGGTCAGTCGCAGCCATGGCGCCATCAGTGACATGGTACCTTATGCCTTCTTTCTGGAGCGTGCATTGCGTCGTGTCATTGATCAGGCTGTGGAGGAGCAGGAGCGGGAAGATGAGGAAGTCGCAATGCTGGATGAATTCCCAGGGGGGGCTACTCTATCTGAGACAAGTCAACAACAGGAGTCTGATGAGGAGTCAGAGGAGGATGGTGCCGGGGCGGATGAGCAGGAGCAAGAAGAGCATGCTTTAAACCTTTCTGGGATCCCTGTTGTGCGAGGATGGGGAGAGGAGAATGAAGAGGACGACATTATCCTGGATGATGAGCAGGAGCCAGGCCACCACACCGCTTCCACTTTAGTGCAAATGGGGGCCTTCATGCTCCAGTGTTTTAATAGGGACCCCCGTATAAAAAGCATGAGGGTCAAGGACCAGTACTGGGTGGCAACGTACTTAGACCCCCGGTACAAACACAAAATGGCGGAAATGTTACCGCCGTCGCAGAGGGCTGTCAGAATGCAGCACTTCCAGGCCTTGCTTCGAGAAATGCTGCATTCTGCTTTTGCGTGCGCTGGCAGAGGAGCAATTCCCACTCCCAGAGAAGGATTTGCGGGTACCAATCCAACAGCGCCTGCAAGAAGAGGCCGGTTTGAAGATGTGTTGGTGACTTCGGATATGAGGTCATTCTTTCAGCCGACCCATCGACAGGTGTCATCCGGATCCAGCATCAGGGAACGCCTAGACCGTCAGGTGTCCGACTACATTGGGTTAACGGCCGATGTGGACGCTCTGAGGAGTGATGAACCCCTAGACTACTGGGTGGGCAGGCTTGACCTCTGGCCAGAGCTTGCCCAATTTGCAATCGAACTGTTGGCTTGCCCCTCATCCAGTGTCCTGTCCGAAAGGACGTTCAGCGCAGCAGGGGGGATTGTGACCGATAAGCGTACTCGCCTAGCTCACCACAGTGTTAACTACCTCACATTTCTAAAAATGAATGAGGCATGGATCTCGGAGGAATTCAACACATGTGACCAGTAGACCATGTATATGTCTATAAACTATTTTTTTAATCAAGCACACAGACCTTCTTAATTCATTTGGCTCACTTCCTTGACCCAAAAAAGCACACCGTACTATATGCCCCTACCCTCCTCTTTGAAGAGGTTGAGCGGTGTCATATTTCTACTGGGGCTGCTTATGATATCCCTGTGCTGTGCTGACTTCCTCCTGGGGGTTCTTATTATGAGGGGATCACACCATCCCTGTGCTGTGCTGACTTCCTCCTGGGGCTGCTTACGGTGCTGCTGTCAGTGCTGTATGTCACGGTGCTGCTGTCAGCGCTGTATGTCACGGTGCTGCTGTCAGCGCTGTATGTCACGGTGCTGCTGTCAGCGCTGTATGTCACGGTGCTGCTGTCAGCGCTGTATGTCACGGTGCTGCTGTCAGCGCTGTATGTCACGGTGCTGCTGTCAGCGCTGTATGTCACGGTGCTGCTGTCAGCGCTGTATGTCACGGTGCTGCTGTCAGCGCTGTATGTCACGGTGCTGCTGTCAGCGCTGTATGTCACGGTGCTGCTGTCAGCGCTGTATGTCACGGTGCTGCTGTCAGCACTGTATGTCACGGTGCTGCTGTCAGCGCTGTATGTCACGGTGCTGCTGTCAGCGCTGTATGTCACGGTGCTGCTGTCAGTGCTCTGTATTACGGTGCTGCTGTCAGATGCCTCTATCACGGTGCATGTGTCATTCCGGTATGTCACGCTGCTGGTGATCATCTCCTGCACCCTCTTCTTTGCCTACCCTGGTCCCTGACCTTCCCTCTCCTCCATTGCCTTCATTAGCTCCATAGTCCTGAATTGTTAGAACAATTTCCCAAATAAAATAAAAATGCTTGTAGTTATCGATCCCAAATTCACCTCATACATGTATTATGTCATTGTCCAGATGGTGGGACTACGTTTTACCCCCTAATAATTACCACGTGGCCGCAAATTCGACATGAAGGTTTGCAAAGTTCGCCTCCCATTGAAGTCAATGGGGCCCGCGGCGAACGTTCGGTTTCGCGAACGTTTGGGTCCGTTCGCATTTCGCGTTCGCGAAACGTCCCGTCGGAAGTTCGTCCATCACTACTTATGGGCCCAGACATAGCCCAGAAACCCACCCAGAGAAAAGCTGAGAACCCAGACATCCAGTCATAGCCTGCTATAGCAAAAGAAGTGCAAGATACAGCAACAGAAAAAACACTGCAAGAGAATAAAAGAAAATGGCTATTAACACAGCTGCAACAATGCTTTACTTTGAAAATCTGACAAACCAGAACTACCAGTCTTGGAAATTCAAGATGAAAATGCTACTAATAAGAGAAGGTACGTGGAAATGTATAAATTAAGTCAGACCGGAATACCCTTCAGATGAGTGGATAGAGAAAGATCAGAAAATTCAGAGCACAATCACTCTTAGCATAGAAGATGATCTGATGATACATACATGCAAGTGTGAAACTGCTAAAGAAATGTGGGAAGGATTACAAAAGATGCAAAGGTGAAAGAGCATATCTCAGTAATAAACTATATTTGATTAGAAACTGATACCAAGGGGTGTGGCCTGGATGACGATGGTATAGGACGCGAGTAAGAGGAGCTCCGCTCTCGGAAGATCCTTCGCTATTATCCTGAGTGCATATTACAGATTACCGATAACTTCTCCAGCTACCTGTGAGCCTCACCGAGCACCGGCAATGTCACCTCCAAAGCGGAACACCTTGGCTGCCTCATCTGGACAAATACAGGCGAGTGGAGAAAGACCATGAGGAGCAAGATGGCAACTCCCCGCTGGCTCCTCTAGAACACACAGGGACAGATACCAATAAGGTACTGGAGGTTATTTCTGCATGTCAGTCCTCTCTGACTACAAAAATTGAGGAGATAAGAGTGGATATCTCTCTTATCAGGCAGGACATGACTAAGATCCAGGATAGGGTCAAAGAGACAGAAACTAGTATCAGCCAGGCGGAGGATGTACTTTACCCCCTGCAGCATGCACAAGAGGAGATGCAACGCCAGATCCAGCAGTTGGCTCAAAAGCATGACGATCTAGAAAATAGAGCCCGCAGATCGAACCTTTGAGGCCGCGTACACACGCGGGGACTGTTCGCTGAAACTTTGTTCGTCAAACAGTTGCCGCAACAGTCCGCTCAAAATTTGCATGAGCGGACTTGCCCACACACGGCACTTTTTGAGCGGACTGTTTCAGCGAACTGTTTGCCAAACAGTTCGCTCAACTTTTGAAATGAACGGACTCGCCCACGTAAGGCGGAGGCAAGTCCGCCCATTTCGAGCGCGTGTACAGGTAGGCGGGGCCCGCGAAGGAGACGTCGCGGGCACCGCCGCCTGGAATGGACTTAAAGGGACACCCAACGCCGAAAAAAATCGGCGTGGGGGTTCCCCCAAAGTCCACAACAGACCCTTGTCCGAGCACGCTACCCGGCCGGCCAGGAAAGGGGGGGCGAGCGAGCGCGCCCCCCCCCTGAGCCGTACCAGGCCGCGTGCCCTCAACATGGGGGGTGCCTTGGGGAAGGGGGGGCCGCGCGGCCCCCCCACCCCAAAGCACCTTGTCCCCATGTTGATGAGGACAAGGGCCTCTTCCCGACAACCCTGGCCGTTGGTTGTCGGGGTCTGCAGGCGGGGGGCTTATCGGAATCCGGGAGCCCCCTTTAAGAAGGGGGCCCCCGGATACCGGCCCCCCACCCTATGTGAATGAGTATGGGGTACAATGTACCCCTACCCATTCACCTGTGAAAAAAGTACAAAAAAAAACACAACACAGGGTTAAAATATTTTATTGCACAGCTCCGGGGGTCTTCCGTCTTCGGGGGTCTTCTCCAGACTCCTCCGCTATATTCTTGTAGCTCTTTTGCTAGCGGAGGAGTCCGGCTTTCTTCCTCCCCGCCGCCGGCCTCTTCTTCCGACTTCGGGGGTCTTGTCCCCCTCTTCGGTTCTTCTGCCGGGCCACCGCGCCTTCTTATAGCTCTTTTAGAGGCGGTGGCCCGGTCTTCTGTCGCCGCCTTCCGTTCTTCTTCTTCTTCTTCTTCTTCTTCTCCAGGAGATGTTGACACGTCGCTCTCTCCGGCCGGAATGCCAGAGCCGCGCTGTGCTGCCACTTATATAGTGCCAATGGGGCGGTGTCACATGGTATATGTCACATGGGTTGGTCACATGGGTTGATGTCACATGGTGACCCCGCCCCCTTACGATGTCATAGTCCCCATGTGACATCAACCCATGTGACCAACCCATGTGACATATACCATGTGACACCGCCCCATTGGCACTATATAAGTGGCAGCACAGCGCGGCTCTGGCATTCCGGCCGGAGAGAGCGACGTGTCAACATCTCCTGGAGAAGAAGAAGAAGAAGAACGGAAGGCGGCGACAGAAGACCGGGCCACCGCCTCTAAAAGAGCTATAAGAAGGCGCGGTGGCCCGGCAGAAGAACCGAAGAGGGGGACAAGACCCCCGAAGTCGGAAGAAGAGGCCGGCGGCGGGGAGGAAGAAAGCCGGACTCCTCCGCTAGCAAAAGAGCTACAAGAAGATAGCGGAGGAGTCCGGAGAAGACCCCCGAAGACGGAAGACCCCCGGAGCTGTGCAATAAAATATTTTAACCCTGTGTTGTGTTTTTTTTTGTACTTTTTTTCACAGGTGAATGGGTAGGGGTACCTTGTACCCCATACACATTCACATAGGGTGGGGGGCCGGTATCCGGGGGCCCCCTTCTTAAAGGGGGCTCCCGGATTCCGATAAGCCCCCCGCCCGCAGACCCCGACAACCAACGGCCAGGGTTGTCGGGAAGAGGACCTTGTCCTCATCAACATGGGGACAAGGTGCTTTGGGGTGGGGGGGGCGCGCGGCCCCCCCTTCCCCAAGGCACCCCCCATGTTGAGGGCACGCGGCCTGGTACGGCTCAGAGGGGGGCGCGCTCGCTCGCCCCCCCTTTCCTGGCCGGCCGGGTAGCGTGCTCGGACAAGGGTCTGTTGTGGACTTTGGAGGAACCCCACGCCGATTTTTTTCGGCGTTGGGTGTCCCTTTAAGTCCATTCCAAGCGGCGGAGCCCGCGACGTCTCCATCGCGGGCCCCGCCTACCTTCACACGCGCTCGAAATGAGCAGACTTTCCTCCGAGCGGGAACAGTTTGCTCATTTCGAAAGTAGCCTACACACGGGCGGACTGTTCGCTCAAACAAAGTTTCAGCGGACAGTTTTTCGGAATTTCTGAAAGACTTTGTCCATCAAACTGTCAGCTGAAACTGTCCGCTGAAAGCCCACACACGGGCGGACTGTCCGCTGAAACACTGTTCAGCGGACAAAGTTGAGCGAACAGTCCGCCCGTGTGTACGCGGCCTGATTCATTGGTTTACCAGAGGGGGCTGAGGGATCTGACCTGGCCACATTCTTGGAAAACTCCTGATCAAGACCTACAGCAGGAAGGCCCTGTCCGCCACCTTTGTGGTGGAGCAGGCTCATCGCATGCCCGCACACCGCCCACCTGAAGGAGCGCCGCCGCGCGCGTTCATCGCCAAATGACTTAACTATCGGGCCCGGGACACCATCCTGCGATTGAACCGAGAGAAGGACAGCATTCCCTTTCAGGCAGGACATGTGATGGTATTCCCAGACTTTTCGGCGGAGGTCCAGAAACAGAGGGCCCGCTTTCTGGATGTTAAGAGGCACCTCAGGGCCCAACACCTGAAATACACGATGCTATTCCCAGCGAGGCTGCATATTGTAGGAGATGAAAAAACGTACTTCTTTGAGGACCCAGCACAGGCATCGGGATGGCTGGACCAGAGGGAGGAGGCGGACAGGAATTGCAATGCCTGAAACAGAGCGACAGCTGCCCGCTGTGCACGGGGTAAACCACTCACGTTTCTGCCTTTGTAAGACCAACAACCCTATCTATACACCCTGATGGATAATTGCTGACTTCGACTCGCCTCTCGGGGACTGACGATACAGGGGAAGCGGGGCCCAGTTGACTACAATACCTTGTGATAATATAGGTACTATGTGTTTTACTATATATGCTTTGATAGAAACGAGCCAGCATTAACCCTGCTCACCCCTTACATGTGGATGAAAAATGAAAACCCCTGTGGATACTGTTTTTGAGGCAACAAGGACCGCTAGATGTAAGATAGTTGGGTGAGTTTACGCCAGAAATGAGACTGCACTGTTTCTTCCTTTTTTTTTTTTGTGTGTTTTGTATTGGGGGTCTTTTCTTTTTCACATAGTTAATATTGCACAGTTATTGTGGGAAGGGGGACTGTACCTCTGAATAATGGATGGTAATATCCTTCCCCTCCATTACAATGGTTCTAATATCTGAGAGCGGGACTATGAACACTCCAGGAAATACGTGATACTATTATCTGCAGTTGAGTTCATACACTGCGAAGGCCTACCCCCTGCCTAGCTAGACACAGTGTCCACCACCCAGGTATCCTGGAATTTTGGTACGGGTGATAGTGGCTCAGATGCGTGGTGGCAGACGCGGCAGGATACTGTGATGTCTAGTCTAGGTTGTAACAGTTTTGGGTTGAATGCTCCAGCACAGTTGGGGATGCTGAGGGCTGGGTGGGAAGGGAGGGTGGGATGTTTTGGATGTTTATTAGTGCATAAGAGAATGAGTTATGTGTTACAATGGCATACAGGGCAAAGGTTAATGGTGCAATGCTACATGGTGTGTATTTCTGGTCGATGTGGGGGTGACCCTGCTCTGGGGACCGTTCCAATTATCCGATTTGATAACTTTGTACCTACAGTTATATGGTCACCATAAAATTCTTGACGTGGAATGTCCATGGGATCCGTGATAGGATCAAACGCACCGCGGTTTTTGGATGCCTTAAATCCAATCGGGCGGACATAGCCGTTCTGGTTGAGACACGTTACAGGCCAGCTCCAATTGGCGCTGAAGCACCCGTGGATAGTTTGGGCCTATCATGCCACGCATACCCCACACTCCCATTGTGTGTCAGTCCTAATAGCCAAGACGATGCAATTCAATTTACTATCTATGCAAACGGATCTCCAGGGCCGGTTCATCTTCAAGCAATGTATCCTATATGGCAAACAATACCTTATCTTAGCCTGCAACATACCACCACCTTACAACGCCAGCCTGGTAAATGTGGGCTTATCATCTATAGCTCAACACCCAACAACTCCGGCCATATGGCTCGGAGATTTCAATATGGTCCTAAACCCAATCATTTATAGGCTAAACCCGCAGCCCGCCACCACACCCCACAGTGCTTTCTGACTGAGCCACATTTTTAAGGAATTTTCCTTGAGTGACGCATGGCGACATAAGTACCCTGATGATTCTCTTGTTTCTCAGCATCGCACTCCACGATGTCCCGAATAGAATATATTATGGTGTCGGACGTGTTGGCACCTCTGTTAGAGGATCCATTCCCACTGGGGCGAGGTACCCGGCAGAGCTGCCCTCTGTCCCCACTGCCATATGGCTGCAGAGCCCCTAGCCATATCCATCAGAAACAACCCAAAAATTTGAGGGCTTCGAGTGGGTTCCATTGTGGAGATGATTAGCATGTACGCGGACAACATGCTCCTGTATCTTGAAGACACGGGCCCATCTCTCTAGGCTGTCCTTCAAACCATTGAAGATTTTGGACGATACTTAGGTCTGTACATAAATTGAACTAAGTCACAGATTTTACCCCTCGATATATTCCCTCCGTCACATGACGCCTGCGTCCATTACACAGGGTAAACACTATACAATACTTGAGAATCCAAATTACCAGGGATCCGTTAGAATACATGGCAAATAATATAGAGCCACTCTTTGCCTACACCAAAACAAAAACACAATCCTGGGCCCGACTCCCACTAGGGGTGATGGGGAGAATTAATTTAGTTAAAATGATCCTACTGCCAAAGCTTTTATACAAGCTCTGGCAGTCACCGATTTATATCCCTATGAAAATTTTCAAAGCGTTCCACACTATCCTAAACACCTTCATATGGGGCCCCAGTAGACATAAATTGGCATGGAACATTCTTAAGAATCCAACTTCCTCAGGGGGCACTGCCCTCCCGGACATACGAGCATAATATATTGCGGCTCAACTATCCCACTTTTACCACCTACACAAGATGGACTGATCTAGATACCTGGCCCTAACTTGCAAAAAGCCGAACATTTATGCATATTCCCCTTTACAGGTGCTATTTAGAGGTGGGGGGGTAGGAAGGGAGGAGAGGATTGTAATCTACTATTTGCGCACCACAGACGCATATGGGAGTCTGCACTTAAAATGACTGGCGCCGATTTTGTGCACTCCCACGCGCCTCTCTGGAATAACCCCCAATTGAGGGAACTAGAGGCACTACCAGGTACCAGTCTATGGGCATCTAAGGGCGTGGTCTACATACATCAGGTGGTCACCCCAATGGGAGTGCGTAGCTTCCAATCACTACAGGACGAATTCGGGCTACCACCATACATGGTATATAGATATGCACAATTGCGTCACGCTCTCCTAGCCCAATTCAAGGATGGTCTCTCTAACCCACAAACCCTACCCATGACTGAAGTGATAATTGGTGTGGACCCCGCTAAACTGATATCCACTATATACAACATATTAAGAAGTCGATTAGTAGCTGAATAATAGATACGGCTAAGCACAGATGGGAGTAGGAAATGGGCCCCATAGAGGACGAGGATTGGGAAGAGATTCTTGAAAACATCAAAAAAGCTTGACTGACAGATTTACCCAATTATATATTATACATGACTCCTATCTCACACCTGAAAGACTTGCCAAATACCAAACCACTCAGGATCCGCAGAGTCTGAGATGCACCGACCGATCCTGCTCATTTTACCATCTAATATGGATATGTTTGGACATCCAATCCTACTGGACGCAGGTAATTTGATTCCTGCACGACTGCATGGGCTCGCCATTACAATTAGACCCCAAAACCTGTCAACTGTGCTTACTCCAAGACACAACGACTGACAAGTTTCAAGCCATCTTCCTGTGTGAATCATTATTTTGTGCCAGGAAAATGATAGCAAAGCTTTGGATGCGAAATGCCCCTCCCTCTGTCCAAGCATGGAAAAAAGCATGTAAAAAAAGGTTATATATCAACACAGAGGGTGCCTGGACAAATACTATAAGGTCTGGGATAGATGGCTTGCTACACCGGACACCTGTAAGCCCTTGTACACACGATCGGAGAATCCGTCGGAATGTGTCCTATCGGACCGTGTTGTCGGATAATCCGACTGTGTGTGGTATGCATTGGACTGATTCCGTCGGAATATCCGTCGGACCCAATTTTCCAACTTGTTGGAAATATTTCCCAACCAACTGGGCCGATCGGACATACTCCGATCATGTGTAGAGAATTTTGATCGAACCAAGTGCCATGCATGCTCAGATCAAATTCCTACATCAAAGCTATTGGCTACTAGCCTGAATGTAGTCCCATCGTAACGAAATTACGTCATCACGTTCTGAAAAATCTGATTTTTCGACAACTTTGTCCGACCGTGTGTATGCAACAGTTTCGGACAAGATCCGACGGACAAAATCTGACGGACAAAATTCGATGGATTTGGTTGTCGAAATCTCCGACCGTGTGTACAGGGGCCTAAGGAATAGGCCTAACTACTGCCTGGCATATGGGGAGCTAATAGATAACACTAGAGTAATCAATGCCGGGAATAACCATAAGAGTCATACACGTGGTAAAAAAGGTGCTGAGCAAAATGAGGGAAATCAAGAAAACTCGATGTAAATATACTAAATGTGGCCTCTGCTGTTAGATGCTCAGGAGAAGAAGTACGCACATGTTTTGTTTGTAAAATGTTTTTTCTCTGTTATGTAACACATGCACTATGCCTGTATGACTTGCTGTTTAAAAAAAAAAAAAAAAAAGCGATACCAAAACCAATTTGTTGAAAAGCCAGGATATGCAGTATAACATCAGGCACACATTGGAAATGGTTGAATGCCTGAGAGGTATAGAGGAAGAAATAAAAGATTTTCATGTCGCAGCACTATTTCTAGTGATTACTTGATGCATGTCCAGATGATAAACTGACATTTGAATATGTTAGGAGGAAGCTTGTGGATGAATGTAAGCATAAAACAGAAAGCATTACTAAAAAGGAAATAGTAGGTATTCCGGGTGACCACCCATCTATTAGGTACACCAACAGGGCCCTCAGATATCTGGAGACACCAAATGAAATGAGAAGCAGGTTGTGCATTCGTAAAATGTCTACCTTTATTAGGTGTGTTGCAGATTATATATGGTTCAACATACCATTAGAAAGAGGGGAGAGGGGAGTGGTTAGTAAATTATGTATTGGTATAAAATATATAGTTATACAAGTCAATGACCCTTTAAGATACATATCATATCTTAATGCGGGTCAACAGGCCATCTGGCTATGAGTCATAAGTCATGAATCCTGTCCCATGGCCTACAGAATAGAGAACAGGAAAAGACAAACCAACCCACAATGATATATATAGCACTGTGCTTATGCAAGCATTTTTCTAAGCACTCTTTCATAGTTGAACTGGCAACGCATATCAAAGCATATCAAAAATGGGGTCACAATGGTTTGGGCATATTATTACAATTATTAGTGTTGGTGCTTATGTTGGTGCGATATGCGAACTGATTTGGAGGTGTCATTAACTATTAGGCTAAGTTCACACTGCTGCGATGTCCGAGATTGGATGTGATTCACACCGCACTGCAGTGCAAATCACATGCGATCTCTGTGCGATGCGATTTCAGCCATACAGATAGTATGGCTGAATTCGCATCACATCCGGCCCAAACTCGTACAGTACCCTTTTTTTGGTCCGCAGCAGAATCGGATCACATGGGTGTCCACACCATGCGATTCAATTCCTGTCCAAGTTTGCAGATCCCACTGCAAGGTGTCATTAACATTTAACTGACACTCCCAGCAGTTTGCATAGGGCAGTGTGAACTGCCGCTGGGAGACATGCAATGCGGGAACCCGCAGTGGATTCGCAGCATTCCCGCATCGCAGCAGTGTGAACCTAGCCTAAACTGACACTCCCAGCAGTTCGCATAGGGCAGTGTGAACTGCTGCCGGGAGACATACGATACGGGAACCCGCAGTGGATTTGCAGCATTCCCGCATGTAGTGTGAACCTAGCCTACAACAGAAAAAAGCATCACAGCTAATGGACAAATAATGGAATCAGGAAAAATAGGAGACTTTTCTTTACTGTCCTATTTCCTCGAGTGTCACCAGAAAGATACCTGTGAAAAATGTCCTGTATGGTTCTGCTCTTGAAACAAATCTTTTGCCAGTGAAGAAACTCACAACACAGTGACAATGACAGTTGTGCCATTACAAAAGGGGATATCTTATTTCCAAAGGCTAAAATTACAGAGGAACTGTATCAGGTGAATTGCAATTGGGTGGTTAATACTGCCAAGGAGGAAGAATATTCAAAATGCATTCACACATGGCACAGGCGACTTGGGAACAGAGGTCCTGACATAATAAAGAAATTAACTGAGCATGACTATGCAAGTGGAATAACAATTAGTCCATGTGAACAAACAATAAAATGCACCAGCTGTAAAAAAAAGGAACAATGGCAAGAAAAACCTTTCCAAAGCAGAGTAACAGGAGAACTAGGAAACCTCTGGACTTAATTCATTCAGAAAGTGGCAGAAGTATAGGGGTCATTGAGGTTGGGCAACCGGGCCCCATGCTGCACCTCAATAAGAGGAGCGACAAGGGCGGCTGAGACCGAGCCCCCCGATCCTCAGCCAAACTGTTATCAGCACTGTGGGGAGCTTGTCACACTGATTTGACTTAAAGTGAAAGCACAGTGTGTGCTGTGCTCTTTGTCTCCCCCTACAGTGCAGTATCCGTCAGAAAGAGGTGAGGTAAAGCACTGCTGTATTTTAAAAGTCTATCTGTATGTATGTGTGTTTATATGTGTGTGTGTGCATGTATGTGCATGTATGTGCATATGTAAGTGTATATATGTGTTTGTGTGTGTGTGCATGTACAGGTATGTATGTATGTGTGTGTGTGCATGTATGTATCTGTGTGTGCATGTACATGCATGTATGTATGTAGGTGTGTGTGTGCATGTATATATGTGTGTGCACATTTGCATGTATGTATGCGTGTGCATGTGTTTATATGTGTGTGCATATGTGCATTTATATATATATATATGTGTGTGTGTGTATTTATATGTGTCTTTGTGTATATATACAGTATATGTGTGTGTATTATGTGTGTGTGTTTATATATGTGTATGTGTGTGTGTGTGTTTGTATGTATGTATGTATGCACATTTTATGTATGCGCATTTAATCCTGACCCCCTATATGTGTACAATCAGAACTGATTTTTTTCTTGCTTGTTCATAGTACCAGCAAAAAAAATACTGTTCCTCTGAAAAGCGATCAATGCTCAGAGTGCTTTTCAGAGGCATTTGACAGCTGGTAAAGAGGCAATTTGTTTCCTCCTGACCGCCTGTTTTAACCCATTAAATGCATCATCACTATGCTGCAACTGAATGAAATGCACACAGTTGCAGGGTGGTTGCAGTGCAGCCCCATTCACCTAGGAGTATACTTCAAGGTTGCCCTGACTGGAAAAAGAATGAGAAACACTGGCATAGAGGAAACAATCTCTCCATTTTCCTGCTGCAGCCGCTGAATGCCTGCTGGAGCCACCCACTTGCAACCATGTCCTATTGTTCGGAAGAAAGGGCCCTGTCTGGGGGTCAAGGGGCCCTTTTACATCGATTCTTACATCGGGGCCCCGAAGAGTCTAGTTATGCCACTGCTTTCAGATCTTTGCAGCCCAAATGAAGAATTGACTCTAGGAAAAAAGAGGTATTTTCTCACTTTTATAGATGATTACTCCAGATATACTACACTATGGGGGTTATTTACTAAAGGAAAATCCACTTTGCACTGCAAGTGCACTTGGAAGTAAAGTCACTGTAGATCCGAGGGGGACATGCGAGGAAAATAAAAAACAGCATTTTAGCTTGCACGTGATTGGATGATAAAATCAGCAGAGCTTCCACTCATTTCAGATCTACCCCTTAGATTTAAAGCGACTGCACTACCAAGTGCCCTTGCAGTGCAAAGTGGATTTGCCTTTCGTAAATAACCCCCTATATCTGTTACACAACAAAAGTGACGTAGCTGAAAAACGTGAACAAATATGGAAAAATGCTGAGTGTATTACGCACAGACAATGGAACTAAATATATAGGTGATAACACAAAGGTTATTCTCAGTAAGCATGGCATAATATTTCAAACTACTGTACCATACAACCCAGAACAAAACGGGGTTGCAGAAAGAGTAGAAGAACCATGCTGTTTAATGCAAATATGCCAACCACATACTGGGGGAGGCAATTATGTCTGCCTGCTATCTCTAAAATCGACTACCAGGAAAATCAACTGAAAAACTCCATGTGAATTATGGAATGGAAGGGCCCTGAAACTGAACCATCAAAAAATTTTTAGAAGTACAGCCTATGTGTAAATCCCAAAAGAAAAATGTACAAAATGGGAATTGTGGGGTACAGTGAACCTCAAAGGGGATACAGAATTCTACATAAAGACACAAACAAGGTAACCATCAGTTGAAATGTAATTGTTGGTGAAAGTTCAGTGTGTTCAACATTTCACAAACTAACACAAACACTTAAAACTAAGGGAAATTCCACATCAGCGTCACATGAAGAAAACAAAGTGACATAGAAATAGAAATGAATGCAGACAACCCAAACGCTGGAGAAGCCATAAGGGTGGGTATCCTAGTAGGTGGTCCTCTAGATGAAAGCCAAAATCCCAGAACTACAAACAGGAGGAAGAAGCAGACAAAAGATTTTCCCTTGAAACTAGAAATCCCCTTTAAACCATTACACACTTGTGAAAGGTTTGTTTTGTGGCCTGTGCTGCACTCCTGTGGTATGACTCCATACATATTTTACGACCCACAGAAGTGATTAAAGTCTTATGTGCTTTGTAGCAGTATACATTATTATCAGTTAGACTTTCAGTTAATTGTTTGAAATAGAATCAACTGTGAAAAAAAACAATTTATGCTGTGGAAGACCCATGTCAGTACTGTGAGGAATTAACCAAAGTGAATATAATATAGAGACCATGAGGTGAGAATTCCTCCTAAAGACCGTGGTTTCATCTGACCACTATTGGAATTTAATAATCACGCAGAGAATTCTTTGTCCAAGGGAGACAGCTAGGATAGTTGAAGATATGCTTAGGCACTTGTAAAGTGAAGCCTTCTTCTACCATCTCCTATGGGAATCAGGACCTTTCTCATAAGCAGTAGTGATCTAATACTAACGAGGTATGCAAAATGTAGGCCCTGCCCCATATAAGTTCAAAAAATACAATGCATGCAACTGAACACAAACTTGAAAAACACAGTGGGACTGGAGTAATACCATGTCAAACTGTTTTTTTTAATTGGGGTTGTGTTATAGCTCTGTTTTTTTTTGGGTTGGACTCTTTAGTTTTTTTTTCCAGAACCCACAATTATTAAAGGGGTGTCATTTTTATGTCACTTCTGAGGCCGCGTACACACGCGGGGACTGTTCGCCCAACTTTGTCCGTCAAACAGTTTCGGCAAACAGTCCGCTCAAAATTAGCATGGACGGACATGGCCACACACGACGAACGAACAGTTTGCTGAAACCGTGCGCGATGACGTGAACGGCACGTACGACGGGACGAAAAATACGACGTCCTATACACTGCATTATAACTTTCGGCGTGTAAATCCTTTCTGAGCATGCGCGGAACTTAGTTTGACGAACAAGCCTACACACGGGCGGACTGTTCGCTCAAACAAGGTTTCAGCGGACAGTTTTACGGAATTTCCGAAAAACCTTGTTCGTCAAACTGTCCGCTGAAACTGTCCGCTGAAAGCCCACACACGAGCGGACTGTCCGCCCAAACACTGTTCAGCGGACAAAGTTGGGCGAACAGTCCGCGCGTGTGTACGCGGCCTGAGTTACAGGTGTATAAAAAAAACTGTGGAATTCCTCATTCTTAAAGCACAACTCCAGTCATTTTTTTATTTTTAACAGAGCAATGAAGGGTTCGACTCTCTGATGACTTTATGCTAAGTCCCCATTTGGGAGAATTATCTTTACTTCTCAAATACAAAGTGCAGCGCTAATAACCAATGCATGAGAAATTCAATAGTTACAAAATAACATCAGTGATATATAAATTATGCAAAAAATGATTTTTCATAAATGAATTGTGAACTAGACAGTGCAGAACGAAAGAATTTGTTTATTTTCGTTTCGATTCGTTATTTACATAAATATGTTTAGTTAAATTCATTTAACCCATTTAGTTTGTTTTCGGAATTAATTTCATTTATAGGATTCAAATCGATTCAAATTTTCAGAATTTGAATCGTTTCGAATAGTTTTCAAATTAATTTAGCATCGTTTTCAAAATTGAAAAGTTTTCAAATTTTGAAAACGATGCTAAATTTAAGTTTTTTGAATTTGAATGTTGAATAGTATTCAAATTCGAATCGTTTTTTGAATTTGAATCGTTTTCTAAAAGTTTTCGAATTCGAATAGGTTTCCCATTTCCAAAGAGAAAAAAATATAATAGAATAGAAAATAATATAACAGAAAATAAAAGAATATAAGAGAGTAAAACAGAACAAAATAGAATAGTAATAGAATAGTAAATAAATAAAAGAACAGACTAGAATGGACTAGAATAGCACAAACAAGAGAGAAAAGAATATCATTCAAAAAACAATCAAATAGAAAAGAAATTAGAATTTAAATAGAATAGAAAATAATAGATTAGAATAGAAAATAACAGAATAGAGAGAATATAGCCATCTTCCTATTCAAATCTATTTTTCTATTCTATTCAAAACAAATTGATTCTATTTGAAATTTGCGAAATGGTTATATTCCTTCTATACATATACATATATATATATTCTATTGTTTTTTTATTCTATTATTTTTCTATTTGTTTATTCTATTCTATTTTTTTCAATTGTATTTTTTTCTATTCTATTCCTTTCTATTCTATCCTATTCTATCAAATTATATTCTATTTCTATTTAAATTCAAATATATTCTATTATTCTATCAAATTCTATTCTATTCTATGAAATTCGAATTTCAGAAGATGGTTATTCTCTTTCTATTCTGTTGTTTTTTCTATACTATTCTGTTATTTTCTATTCTATTCTAATCTATTCATTCTATTCTATTCCATTTTAAGTTGATTCTTTGATATTACAATTTTGGGAAATGGTTATATTCTTTCTATTCTATTCTATTGTTTTTATATTTCTATTCTTTTCTATTCTATTATAGACGATTCTATTCTTTTTGAGTCTATTCTTTTTTATTCTTTTCTTTTCTTATGTATTCAAATTTATTCTATTTGAAATTTGAATTTCAGAAGATGGTTATATTCTTTTTATTTTATCCAATTCTTTTTTATTCTATTCTATTCATGTATATTCTTTCTAATCTATTCTTTTATTTTCTGTTATATTCTTTTCTATTATATTCAAATTTTACATTTCTATTAATTTATTCTCTATTCTATTTTATTCTCTTTGGAAATTGGAAAATTATTTTAATTTGAAAGCTATTCGAATTCAAAACATGTCTATTATGAACACCAATAAACAGTGTGTAAAGTGATTCTTAAATATAGAAAGACCATCCACCGGATTCTCACTTGTGTCATAGGGCACATGAGTATAAAACAAACGGCTCCACATAGTGTAATATTATAAAACCAATCCTGTTTATTAATAAAATATTGCACTTACATACAGGATAGCAGTAACTCACAACATTCAAATACCGCAGACACGTCTGTTTCCAGTCATAAAAATAGTCAGAAAGTGATTGTGCATGCTCTGTGGCGTGTGTGCATGACTCCGCCCTACATATTTCGTCATATGTGATGTCATATATATATTTTATACATATATTTTAACATGGTTAGTGTGGTGGAAGCACACAGTGTTCACATCCACAACCTTGGAGCCAATGGACAAATATTTGCAGTGGCTGGGCATTGAAGCCCACTCGCCCTGCCATTGCACATACCCATTACATAAAGGGGGCTACACGAAAATGTACATTTACAATCTGGTACACAGAAAGGCTAACAGGCCTAAATAACCAACACAATAATGTCCAAACCAACTGAATATCTCAAATGTAACTTCACCAGAGGCAAAATCATTCAGAATGGGGTTACTTAAAGTTACAACTCATTGGCATTAACCTCTTCTAGCTTATATTACTGTCAAAAACCATATCAAAATAATGTTTTTTTCTACTCATGATGAAGGGGCACCTCATCTTGTTTACATTACTTGCCTTTAGAGCCTATGTCTTCTGCTCCTTGTTGGAGAAAGTGTGGTTAGATTGGTTTATTTAGTCAAATAAAGCAGAAATGCACTGTAATGAACAGATAGTGGGGATTCAGGGCCTGAAGATCACCCAATAAAAATGTAATCCAATATTGCGCTTCAGCATGGTCCCTTCTGCACAGAGGTTTCTCCAGATTCTCGTAACCTTTTAAAGATATTGTGTAATATAGATGATCATATATTTGCAGCTTTAGATTTAAGGAACTTTATTCCGAAATTGTTTGACAATTTTTAGACACAGTTTTTCACAGATTGGTGAACCTCTGCCCATCTTTACTTCTGATACACTCTAATGCTCTAAGATACTCTTTTTATATCAAATCATGTAAAATACCTGTTGCCAATTAACCTAATTTGTTGAAAAATGTTCTTCCAGCTCTTCCTTGTAAGAACCACTTTTTGCTTTGAGATGTGTTGCTGCCGTCAATTTCAAAATTACTTTTTTCTTAAACTGGTTTGTGGACGGGGTCTTCTCACCCTGCATGGGGTACCTTTCGCATGGAGCACACTCACCAATGCCCGGGACCAACGGTAGACTGCAGTTTGAAAAGTCAAATGTTAAGGCAGTTCCCCTGCTTAGAGATGAACCTTCACTGTGATCAGTAATAAAAATACAGAGTTCCTCTGAAAAGCGCCCACGTCACTATACAACGTAACTTGTATAGATAGAACTCAAAATAAATGGTGTGCTGTCCCTTTAAACTAAAAAACAAACTAATATTGCAAACCTAAACCCATACAGAAAACCTATATGGCATCATGAAATTAGTGTAGTGTATACAGTGCTTATATAATGCTCCTAACTTAACCACTTCAGCCCCGGAAGATTTGGCTGCCTCATGACCAGGCCATTTTTTGCCATATGGCACTGCGTTGACTGACAATAGTGCGGTCGTGTGATGCTGTACCCAAACAAAATTGAAATGTTTTTTTCCCGCCAAATAGAGCTTTCTTTTGGTTGAATTTGATCACCTCTGCGGTTTTTATTTTTTGTGCTATAAACAAAAAAAGAGCGACAATTTTGAAAAAAACACAATATTTTGTACTTTTCGCTGCAATAAATATCCCCAGTTTTTTTTTTTTTTTTTAAAAGCATTTTTTTTGCTCAGCTTAGGCCGATATGTGTTCTTCTACATATTTTTGTTAATAAAAATGGCAATAAGCTTATAATGATTGGTTTGAGCAAAAGTTATAGTGTCTACAAAATAGGGGCTAGATTTATGTAATTTTTATTATTATTTTTTTTACTAGTAATGGCTACGATTTGTGATTCTTATCGAGACTGCGACATTATAGCGGACATATCAGACACTTTTGACACATTTTTGGGTCGATTGACAATTATACAGTGAACGGTGCTATAAAAATGCACTGATTACTGTATAAATGTCACTGACAGGGAAGGGTTTAACACTAGGGGGTGATCAAGGGGTTAACTGTGTTCTAACTGCAAGGGGGGGGGGGCTGATTATAGGAGATGACAGAGAGTGTTTCCTAGCTATTAGGAACTCGCGATCTGCATCTCCTCTCCTCACAGAACAGGGATGTGTGTGTTTACACACACATGTCTCTGTTCTGCCTCTCGTGCCCGCGATCGCGTGTGGCCGGCGGTCATCATGCCTGCTATCCTGCTTAAAGGAGCCGACGTACAGCTATGACAGTTCGTGGGATCGTGCTGTCCTGCTGCAGTATAATGACAGCAGCTGGTCGGCAAGTAGTTAAGAAACACATAAAAACAAAAATCATAAAGTCCGTAAAGCCAAAATATAAATTATATTACAAATAAAGCATTCAATAAGTGTCCATGTATTTTTTATCCACTTCTCAAGTGATTCAAAGACATCTTCTCCAGAAGTGTGCTCCAATCCCCAGTGCTGCCACTCCGTTGCAAGGGCAATGCCCGCTCACCTTAGTTTAAGACCTAAACTCAGTAGGTCATTTGTGCTTTAGTAAGTTTTCTGTGAGTTTCCACCACCTCCTTTTAGCAGCTTCTTCCGCTCTGGTGTCCCTTTAAGAGACCTCTCCTCGCTGTCTTCAGTGGCTCAAAGAGATGGGAAAATACTCATAGTGTACCCCGTATTATGATAAAAGCCTGTTATTAAATAAAATGTGCATTCACACAATTTAAAACACCATCCTCACCACACTTCCAGAAGTGACATCACTGGCTCTTCCCGATCAGTTGCATCACTATTCATGTGACTTTTTCATTAGGAGGGACGTGCTGAGTTTGCACCCACTCTACCAGTCCAGGGGGCCCCTTGTTACCTCACTCCCAGTAACAAGATGGGGTCCTGCCAAGCCCTTAGCATGGACTTCACGCATGCTCTCACTTAACTCTTTCCTTCCTATACCTTATGACCAGGCCATTGATCTCCATAATGTAGGTACAAATGTTGTTGCTATTGGATACTGATTGCTAAGGAGGGAACCCCTCGCTAACGGAGGACCTGTCACTTTACCAGGTACCACGTCTTACGACTGGTTGCTTTGTAGCCTGTTTTATCACTTGATTACACTCCTCTTGCTGTCTTTGCCAAAACTTCAGACCCCAAATGTGCTTTACAGGTACAGGTTCTTTTGGAATACACCAGAACCAACATATACCCCTTTGAATAACTTCAGACCAGACTCATAATGGTTAATATGACTTTACTGTAAAAATTCAGCATGACAGTACAAAACGAACAATGACTTTTTCCTGATCCTAACTAAGATAACGTAGTGGCCCAGGCATGACAAGAGAATCCATAATGGCATTGTCCATGGCTGGGTTACTGTCCATGATCCTCGGTTTCTTCAGCGCAACTCTTGCACCTGCAGGTGAGTCTGTGATACATCATTACCAACGTTCTCCTTCTCCTGAGTCCTCCAGAACCAAACTAACCACACACTCATTCTTAACCTGCCTACAGGTAAAGTTTTAGAGTTTTAACATCTGATATGTTTTTTTATTTTCTATTGTGAAAAAAAAATCTGAGTTTGTAAGATTTGCAAATCATAGCATTCTCTTTTATGTAGATTTTACACAGCATCCCAATCCTTTTTAAGTTGGGGTTGTATTTCCGTCCAGTAACTAAATTCGGGAATGGTTATGCAAAGGAGTTTATAGGGAATGCATATTCTGGCCATTGATATTTTTAGATTAGATATACAAGATATACAAGAAGGATCATATTCATTTGAATAATCAATGTTTGTTAATATTTAAAAATGTTTTCCTATGTACAGTTTGTAATGATATATGTGCATAGAGTCAGCCATATTAATGTATTACATATGGATACTCTTGTTCCTGCTTTGCAATGATATACAATGGATCTGCTTTAAGGCTCCTCACTAGGCTATAGAGGACATTTATCAATTATCCTGGTTAAAAGGAGCAGTGAGACAGATAATGAAACAAATTTGCAATAAGGTTACAGTTTAAACCATAAATTCCTCCTTCTGCCAATCTAAAATAGCACTGAAACATAATAAAACCTGACCCTGACCACTTCTTAATCGTGCATCTGTTTAGCATCTGCCTCATCTATAGTAATTAATCTGTCACACACCTGTAAAGCCCCATACACACTATCAGATTTTCTGCTGATTTTTTCCTTCAGACTTACCAAAACCATATAATATGAGGTCAAACCTTAGGAGTTTCAATTTATATGCAATCAGGCAGGCCCTTACACTACATGGTTTTGGTAAATCTGAAGACAAAAATCAGCAGACAATCTGATAGTGTTTATGGGGTGTGTAACTGGACCATGTCAAAGCAAAATAAAAAAAATAAAAAAATTTGTACATCTCTCCAATACAGTGCATCCATATTTTCCATGTTTTAAATGCTACAAGTATAGATAATCACAGCAGCAATAACGAGAAGGAGGGAGGTGTATTGTAGTGCTATACCTAAATAAACGTTTTATATAGATAATACTGATATTCCAGAAAGGAAAATTGGGTAGAATTGGCGCTATACCTTTAAATCAATTATATTTCAATTCACAAAACCCATTTACTCATTATTGTTATGAAATTGCCAAATTGTTGATTAATGTTTTTGTAACACTAAGGAATTTTTACTTACACTTATATATTATACTACATTATTATTATTTATTTTATTTTTTTTGCACACCTGAATATTATAGCAGCACGAGGCCACTGCTATTGGGCACGGACACTACATTTTTATAAAAAGTTTTTTTTAAAAAATTTTTTCGTTAAATGCACCGATAAGTAGCAATTTCATAACACTAATGAGTAAATGGGTTTTGTAAATTGAAATATAATTGATTTAAAGGTATAGCGCCAATTATACCCAATTTTCCTTTTATATCTCAATAGGCCCCATCCGGGTGGGGGGGGCATATTAAGTAGAGGCAGCTCTTACCCTATAATACTTTAGCATCACTCCAATACTATTCCATAGCGCAATCTCATCCTTCTTTCTGATATTCCAGAAAGCCACTGTGATCCTTACTTCATCTTTGAGTGAAAAACACAATGGCCTGCTGCTCTAAAAAAAATCATCCAGCATTGCCTGCCCTGCCTGCTGGACTACAGAACATCAACCCTACCCCTCTCTGCTCCAATCTACTTGCATGCTTAATTAATAAAAATTCTGCTGCTTTAATTTCTTCCATGCTGATAGACTGGGGTCCACAGCCTCTCTTCCCCTATGCTCCAGCCATCCTGAGACCTCTGACATCATAGAGAACAATGCAGGGCCCCGTAGCCCTGCATTGGATGTGGGAATGTCAATGGACAGAGAAGGAAGAAGGGAGGGGCACCAGTTTCCACTGAAGTGAGGGATCAGGTAAGTAAAAAAAAAAAATTCTGGTACCCTAAACCTAAATGAGCATTTAAGCCTTGCAATGTGGAGGCAGTTCCACTGCAAGGGAGGATTTTTATTTTCCCCAGGGATGAGTTTTAAAGCTGTTTTTGCTATATGAATAATGTTAAAGAAAAAAAGCATAATTTTGGTACATAATCTGGAGGTGGTGAAGAAGGTCTGGGTGTAAATTTTGGTCATACCTATTTAAGAGAGGCTAAATGACTTCAGATTGATTGATTGCTCATTTCAGTGGTTAATCTGCCAAAAAATCTACAAATATATTCAATACAGTAACAGTATAATGAAAAAGCAAACATGAAAAAATGTGTAAGCGCTATAAAACGTATTTTAAATAAACTGTACAATATTAACTAAACTTGTCCAACGTTAAATTGTGGTTTACTACTGTCACCTAGTGGTTATAATATGATATTACAATGTGGATAAATGTTATGCATTAACTGAACTTTCACATAATGACTTTTGATTTTCCAATGGTACTAAATATTGTAGTGGGCCCAGCACTCTCTGGAACAATGCATTTTATGGCATTCATCACAGCTAGAATTTATATTGCACAAAGATGATTTTTTTGTTTGTTTTATTTAAAAAAACAATGTCAGGTTTAAAACTATATTCTCAGGAAGATTTTACCCCCTCGCCCAGGGCATTTTTTTACCCCCTCGCCCAGGACAATTTTTGCTATTCAGCACTATTCAGCTCTAATTTTAGTATCATTGTTTTTTATTGAATATCAAAAGCATTCACAAGAATGAAACAATTGGAAAGACAGCTTCCAAAGGGTGCCAATACACATTGCATAGTACAAATACAGGTTATAGTTGTTGTTACAGGCACAAAACAAAACAAAATAACTGGTTGCAAAACCATAAAGTAACATGTATAATTACAATACACATACTCTAACATCCGATCATGGTTAATCAGAAAATAATACGCATATAAATGAAAGCTAGAGAAAAAAAAAACAAGAGCAAGGATTGCAATATAGTACCTTTCTCGCACATTTATATAGGTTCATTTATTCTGAGCAGGTCTATACCAGTCCAACCATGGCTGCCATAAAACTCGTTTGGTCGCTAAAGTACCCGGTGAAGCAGCGAACATTAGTTCATAATTTATATGTAGGTCCACCATTCTTAATATCTCTGTCAAATTTGGTATTTCTGCCGTTCTCCACCATTTTATAATCGCTAATCTAGTACTCACTAGGATATGAAAAACTACCAATCTATATCTTTTGGGGAATCTGTCTATACTCAGCGTCAAAATTGCCAGGCCCGGGTCGTTACTGATGCTTGAACTAGCAATCCGGTCAATCAAGCTGAAAACTTGACGCCAAAGATTATCCAGCTTTGGGCAAGCCCAAATTATATGTCCTAGTGACCCCCTATTCCCACAAAGTCTGCAGCACATCGGTGATGTCTGGGGATGAAAGCCAGCCAGTCTCACCGGAGTCAAATAACCCGGAGAAGAATCTTATTAGAAAGTTCCCATAAGTTCACGGATTTAGTTGCTATGTAAATGATTTTTACTGACTCCTGCCACTGGTCTACAGAGTAAGATGTCCCCAACTCGAGTTACCAAGATCTCGTAGACGGAGACCCCAGAAACTCGGACTTATGATTCAGGAAATTATAAAATAATGATATGTCTTTAATTGCCGTGTTGTTATTCTGATAGTACAAATATATTCTGATCGGAAGGGGTATCTGGGTTGTAGGAATTGTATGTATAAGATGGGAGATTTGATTATATGTATACAGATCCCTTAACTCCAGCCCAAACTCCATCTGTAGTGCCCTAAATGTTAATTTGTTTCCATTCGCTATCAATTTTTTTATGTTTAGGTCAGGAATCAGGAGCTTCAAACTTGACAAGGTCAATGGGATTGGTTTAGTGGGCTGGTTCAGGCGAACAGAGCTCAGAAGTGTCCTCCAAGCCTCTATCGTAACCTTCAATTCTATGCAAGGTTCACGACCTGTAGTTATGTTTTACTTTTCTTTTTTTTTCTCTTTTTTGTTTCGATGCTGAACTATACTGGAGATCACCTCTGAGTTTTTTATTTTTTGCGTTATAATTTTGCGTTATGAAAAAACCCTCTATTTTCAACTTTCTGTTATAAAAAATATCCAATAAACTCAGATTATGTCATAAATTTAGGCCAAAATGTATCCTACTAAATGTCTTTGGTAAAAAAATTGATTCCAATCAGTGTATATTAATTGGTTTGTGTGAAAGTTATAGCGTCTACAAACTTTGGTATATATACTGGAATGTACACAGCTGTTACTTTCTGATTGTCTATTACTTTTTATGAGGTGCTAAAATGCCAGCGCAGTATAAAAATCCCCCAAATTAACCCTTTTTGCAAAGCAGACACCCCAAAGAATTTGCTGAGAGGTGTGTTGGGCCCATGGAAGATTTTATTTTTTGTCACAAGTTTAAAAAAAGAAAAAGACAGAAATAGTTTTCCTTTTTTTAACCCAAAGTTGTGATTTTAATAAGACATTTCTCACACATGCCATGGGTAAATGTGGAATAACAGCACAAAACACATTCTGCTACTTCTGAGTATGGGCACACTATATGTGTGAGACTTTTTGGGAATCTAACAACATACAAGAGCCTGAAATCCAAAGACCCATTTGAAAGCCTGAAACTATTTGCTGAGAGGCAGGTTGAGTCCATAGAAGATTTTATTTTTGTCGCAAATTTTTGGAAAACAAAATGACAAAAAAAAAATTACCAGATGTGTGAGACTTTTTAGGAGTCTAGCCACATACAGGAGCCCAAAATCCAATGACCCCTTTGAAAGCCTGAAGTTGCATAATTTCCTAATTTCACTTGCTCCTACCATGAAATTAATCTAGACTCCAGTGTTAATTTTAGCAGCAAAATTCAATTTCTTTTTAGTCCCATTTTAGTCTTCTGCAATTGTTTTAGTTTTAATCGTATTTCATTGACTAAATCTCCAGTACATTTTAGTCGACTAAAATTCTAATTATTTATGCATTTCTCTACAATTTCCAAACTGAAAAATTGAATATGTTATTATTTATGATATCAAAAAAGGTTTTTTGAGGTAAACCAAACCTAAAGGAGTGGGATGTTAACGGTGCAATAAGTCAAAAACTGTATTCTTATTAAAAAATTACAAAATTTATTTATACATAATTCATAAAAGCAGAACAATGATCTGTATAATCATACTGAGGTTATATACAACTTTGTGGTCCAATAGATGGTAAAGTTGAGGTAGTTGCGATTGATTTATCCCGACATGTTTCGCTTAATGCTTCATCAGAGGATAAGCCAACTACCAACATAATAAATTCAAAAAGGAGAAAACATAAATTAATTTCACAAAATACATTTCTTTGTACATAATTCATACAAGTAATCGACATATATAGTGTTTAAAGGACACGAGTGAGGTTCAAAGAAATGATGGAAATATGCTCACCCCCATTTTACCGACCCATTCGTACCCCAGGAAAAGTTTTATGACTACCAGATGGATAGAGGAATGCAGGGCAACAAGTACAGCAGCCAGGCAATATAGCTGGAGAGGGCATAGACGGCGGCTAATTGGGACAGAAAAATTGTATCATATCAGCATACTATTTATAAATAAGAGCTATGTTGTTATTATATTTTATACTATAGTCAATATATAGGAGTAATCTGTAGCCTTTTTTTTAAAAAAAAGAGAATTATATTTTAATATAGCAATCATTTCAAGATTTTTTGCATTTTTGATTTAATAAATATTTTATACTAGTGGGGCCCAATTACTATTTATTTAAATACATCCACTTACATTTACTGACGATAAAGTAGAATTTCCTTAATATATTTTATTTCCCAGATATTATATTATATCCACCAAAGTGCATAAGGAATTCTCCTTCAGGTTAAGACAAGCCCAGAGTGATAGCACACTCACATGGGCTCTGCAACCTGTTTACACGATATCTAAGAAAGAAAAATACATTTACCATTAATTGAAGTGTGGATAAAGAAAGAGAGTCATACTCAGCAATCAAATGTTAAAACTACTAACCAGCCAGCAAGCGTGGACTTCCTCCTAGCGCGGCTCCCCCACAATAGAGCCGAATGTTTTGTGTCCCAATAAATATACCGCCGTCCATCGAGCCGGCGTCTGACGTCACCGGCTCGATGCGGACGTAAACAGCGGCAGTGCGCCTGCGCGAGAGAGCCATTAGGGGAATCTGGAGACTACATTTCCCACAAGGCCTCGGTGCAAACACCGGTGTTCAGGGAAACGTACAGGAGGGGGCAGCCAGAACTTGCACTACAGTCACAGATTTTGTCATTATATAAGGTCTTTAATGTAAACCAAGTTTCGTTACAAGAATATTGCTTTTTTGACAGTGTAACGTTAAAATAAAAAAATAAATACTCTTTGCATAATGATCCCACCATGCAGTGCACATTTATATGAACTTGTCTGCTCTAAGAAAATATATAATGTTGGGGGGGATGTATGTAATCTTCAGGCCTAAATTGATTTTTTAAGCATTGGTGCTGCTCTCCCATAGTGGACAATATTGACAAAGAACAGGTCTCCTTCAGGGGGCCTTTATGTATCAGTATGAAGGGATGTGACAGCGTGTGAGAATGTTAAGTACACAGCCAATCCTCTGCCTTCCTAATAGAACATCCCCCTTCAGGCTGCAGATAACAGATTTGTTTGTTCATATAAAAGTTGTCACTTCAATTATATATTGCTCACACATGCCATGGGTACATGTAAATTTGCACCCCAAAATACATTCTGCTACTTCTCCCGAGTATGAAGATACCACATGTGTGACACCTTCGGGCTTTCCCAACCCAATGACCACCTTCAGGCTTTCAAAGAGTGCATTTCCTCATTTCACTCCCTCACTAATTATCACTATTCACTACTCACTACTTATCACAGATTCAAAGGTTCTGAAATACCAGGATAGCACAGTCCCCCCCCCCCCCCCCCCCCAAATGACTCTTTTTTTATATTGAATTTGATAAGAGGCATTGTGAGTATTTTGCAGATCTCATTTTTTTGAAAAAAAATAACATTTTCTTTCTTAATTTTCCAAAAACGTGCAGCAACAAATGAGAAGTAGAAGAATATATTTTGGGGTGTAATTCCACATATACTCATTGCATGTGTAAGCAATATATAATTTAAGTGACAACTTTGTGTAAAAAAAAATTAATTTTCAAAAACTTGTGGAAAAAATGAAATCTTCCATGCACTCAGCATGCCTCTCATCTTGGGGTGTCTGCTTTCAGAAAAGGGGTGGTTTAAACTATACTGGCATTTAATCCCAACATTAGAAGCTTATGCCACCAGGGCCGATCCTAGGGTCACAGATGCCTGGGTGCAGAAATATTTATGGTGCCCCCACATGGGCGTGATCATCTTGCTAACTCCTCCCCTTTACAAATGTTTCTATGGCAACACAGAGATGCTCCCCTAAGGAGTCTTTGTTACCCTGGGATACTCACATGATCTCTTAACAATAAACAAAATACAGGAAGAGAGTACACTAATGGGACCTGGAGGGGGGGGGGGGTCTCTCTAATGGATACAGAGAGAGGGCCTCTGTTAGAGAGTCTGTTAGAAAGAGTCCACAGACATACTGAAGACATAGTACAGGAGATAGTCAGAGACTGCGAACATGATACAAGAGATGGTCAGAGACTGCAGACATGATACTAGAGATGGTCAGAGACTGTGGACATGATAAAAGAGATGGTCAGATACTGTGGAAATGATACAAGAGATCAATGCATTAAATGCAGCCTACCAGTGCCCACCAAATGCAGCCTTATCAGTGTCATCAAATTCAGCCTCATCAGTGCCCACCAATTGCAGCCTACCAGTGCCCACCAAATGCAGCCTTATCAGTGCCCACCAATTGCAGCCTACCAGTGAACACCATTTGCAGCCTACCAATGCCCACCAAATGCAGCTTAACAGTGCCTACCAAATGCAGCCTACCAGTGCCCACTATATGCAGCCTACCAGTGCCCTCCAAATGCAGCCTACCAGTGAAGTGTCCATCAAATGCAGCCTACTAGTGCCCACCAAATGCAGCCTACCAGTACCCAACAAATGCAGCCTTATCAGTGCCCATCAAATGCAGCCTTATCAGTGCCCACCAAATGTAGCTTATCAGTGCCCATCAAATGCAGCTTTATCAGTGCCCACCAATTGCAGCCTACCAGTGCACCCCAATTGCAGCCTACCAGTGCCCCTGGATCACACAGAGCAATGACAATCTCCTTCTGTCAAGGAGCTTGGATTTGAATCTCCCGGGGGGCCACTGTAACAAAGTCCCGCCTCCTAGACTGGCTTGCGGTTCCTATGATGCACATCACACTGATTCAATTACACTGCATTGGATCAGTGTTCCGTCTATCTCACAAGAGCCGTCTAGGAGATGGGACTTTGTTACAGCACCGCTGGTCATTTCAGATCAAAGCTCGTGCAGTGTGTGTGACCAGGCCAATGCAAAGATTTTTGCCTACACAGGCAAAGGTGCATTTTGATACCCCCATCCTTCACAATGGAACCCCCCGCTGTCTGCAGCCTCGCTGGTACCTCTGTAATGTTGCACTTATAATGTGATGGGGCGCAACATGAAGGAAGTCACACAGCATGGGAAATTTGAGCTGTGCTGAACTGGCCCCATATCCTCCACCACAGCACACCACCATTTCAGAACAAATCCTCCCCCATCCAATTCCCTCTATCCAAATCCCTCCCACACAAATCCCCATCCTCCTACCCAGCAAAACAAATCCTGCCAAATTTCTTCTCCCACCGAAAATTCTCTTACCCTCCCCTTCTAGCATAATCACCCCCCCCCCCCCTCAAATCCCTCTTCTAGCACAGATGTTCCCCCCACTTCTGACACAAATCCATATCCCCCATCCCAGCAAAAAACCTTCCCCTCTTCAAATACCCTTAGATCCACTATTCCAGCTAAAATCCTCTCCCCACTTCTAGTACAGATTCCTTTCCCTAAGTCCTCCATTCCAGCACAACCCCTCCCCCATCCTGAGTTAAATCCTCCCCCCAACACACAGGAACTGTATCCTGTGTGATACATAGGATGAACCAGCCCGAGTCCCGGAGCCCAGTGCTGAAAAAAGTTATGCCACCTGGCTCCCTTAACTTGCCTGGCAGGGGGCCACTAGTATGAGCACCTGGGGTGATTGCCCCACATCTCTAGCAGGGTTCCCAGATGCAATCATTGTCCCCTGTGTAGCAGCCAGCACAGTGGCGGCTGATGGAGTTTTAGGATGGGGCAGATCCCGGCCTTCCAGTTTGACCCCTCCCACTTCTCATAAGCCACACCCCTTATAGAATCCCCCCACTCCGTCCCCTGTATTCCACTTGCTTCTACCCATAGTGTCAGGATTATACAGCTCAGCATCACAGGACAGAGTATACAGCCCCCAAATCACAAGACAGAGTATACAGCTCAGCATTACAGATCAGGGTATATAGCTCAGCATTACAGCTCAGGGTATATAGTTCAGCCTCACAGTTCATGGTTTACAGCTCAGCATTACAGATCAGGGTATACAGCTCAGCATTACAGCTCAGGGTATATAGTTCAGCCTCACAGATCATGGTTTACAGTTCAGCATTACAGATCAGGGTATACAGCTCAGCATTACAGCTCAGTGTATCTAGTTCAGCCTCACAGATCATGGTATACAGCTCAGCATTACAGATCAGGGTATACAGCTCATCTGCAAACATCAGAGTATACAGCTCAGCCGCACACATCAGGGTATACAGCTCAGCAGGGGCAGCAGGGGACTTGCAGAACTGACAGCCCCCTCCCACGCAGGGCTCACAGCACTTTGAAGGCACACCCAACCCTCCCACACGCGCAAGGTCGGGCACTTACCGGGCTGTGGTGTTCTCTCCTCCTGTGTCTCCCCCAGAGTGCGGGCAGCAGAGGAGGTGTCCGTTCCTCCAGCACATGTCTCCTCTGCTCCTCTGTGTGTTTCCTCTTCCTAAGCACCAAGCATCCAATAGGCCTTGCGCTTTGGCCAATTGGGAAACATGTATCACGAGCTGCCTCCTGATTGGCGGGGAGAGACTTTAGTGTGAAAATAGCAAAAATTGATTTGCTATGGTCACACAATTGGGTGGGGTCGGGGCACACTCTCTGTGTCCTGATCTCACCCTTTTTTGAAGCTTATTAGAGCCTCTACCATAGGAATTCATGCATCTGGCATTCTGAAAGGGGCCAGGCACATGGATAGGAGGGACCAGGTGCATGGATAGGGAGGCGGCACCCGTGCGTCCTTAATGCATGGGCCACCACTGAGCCAGCATCTCTTTTAACTGGAGGTGGGGAGGGTGAGTATGAGGATACTGTATGTGCTAGGCAGGGGGCACTTTGGGAGGAGATAGGATTTGTGATGGGGGGGTCAGATTTCATATCCAACCTTCCTCCCAGCACAAATCCTCTCTCCTCCCAAAGTGCCCCTGCCTAGCACATATAGTATTCTCTTACCCACCCCCGAATCACTGAATATACTCCTTTCTCTCAGTTTGCCTCCCTTTCCCCAAATCATTGCAAGTATTCCCATTTATCAGTTTCAGGGGGGTCACTGTAAGTTAAGTACTCCTTTTTATTAGCTTACACCCCCCCTCCCCCGCAAGTGTCACAGTGTGTTATAATCACAGACCTCAGATCAGAGCCACAGATGCACATGTCTCTTCACCTCCCCGGCTCCTCCCACTGTCTGTGACAGAGAGGCTGTGGCTTCAGTCCCTTATGCCATGTGTCAGTGTTAAAGGCAGCCGGCATGACATGTTTTGCAACATCACGCTTCAAAATTGTGCCCGCTCGTGTAATGGTGACAAATTTTTACCCTTAAAAATCTCCATAGGAAATTTAAAAAAAACTCTACAGGTTGCATGTTTTGAGTTACAGAGGAGGTCTAGGGCTATGATTGTTGCTCTTGCTCTAACAATCGCGGTGATACCTCACATATGGTAGGCGCTACTCACGTATGAGTTTGTATCTGTGCGCAAGCTCGGCGGGATGGGCAGGTAAATTTTTTTTGTATTTATTTTACTTTTTATTCTTTATTTTTACACTGTTCTTTTAAAAAAAATTGTGTCACTTTTATTCCCATTACAAGGAATGTAAACATCCCTTGTAATAGAAAAAAATCATGACAGGACCTCTTAAATATGAGATCTGGAGTCAAAAAGATGCAAAAACAAACAAACAAAGGAAGTAAATGTCCCTTTAAGAGCTATGGACGGACGTGAGGTTTTGACGTTGTTTCCGCCCTACAATAGTATGGAGCCGGGTGGGGGCCACCTTCCCCTTACTCAGCTCCATACCACACAGGGAGAAGGATCCAGTCACCTTCGCCACTACCGGCAGCTCCGGTAAGCAGCAGAGGGCACTGGAGTGCGGCGGGTGGGGGGCCCTCTCCTGCCACTGATAAAAGCGATCTTGCTGTGAATTCGCCACAGAGACCACTTTTATCTGAAAGCCGACCTCCAATTGAAGAAGAGGATACTGGGGTTATGGCAGCAAGCTGGCTAGCCGCTGCCATAACAATGATATTCCTCTTCAAAATGCTGATGTATAACGATGGCGAGTGATCGGCAAGTGGTTAAATCTTTCATCAAACTTCTATATTATTGCACTTGTTCAGCACTATACCAAATCTGCAGTGGTGAACTGTTTGTTGTACTTTAGCTCCCTGGTGGCCAACAGGCAGCCCATCGAGCTCCCATGTGACCTGCAAGCCTCTCATGTGTAGTCTACTGAGTGTCAGGCGCCAGGTAAACAGCCTCAGCTGGTCCCTGTACCAGCCGCATTGCACTGTAACCAGCCAGTGTACAAGCTTGCTGATCCTGCCTAACCACTGACTTTCCAAGTTTCTGCCACATCCCCTGGCTCTGATATGTCACATGACACAGCTTAGAGGAACTTCCGTTATGCTGAGTTTTTGTGAGTATATTTTGGTAAGGAAAAAGGGAGTTTGTGTTGGGCTGACACTAGCGGCAGATGTTTGATTATAAACCTGCAGCCCACTGGGACGTGTCCCCCCACATAAGTCACACTCCCATATCACCCTTCTGCTTCTACTAACTTCTGGAGATATTTCCCCAAATCCTGGACCACTATCATTTACTTTCAGCCAACATTCCCGGCACTCTCCATCCTCTGATAGCAGCCGCAATCCACACAATCTAATTTCTATTCCTCTTCAGTCTAGAGCCAGTCTCTCCTTCTCCTGTGCCCTTTGGAATGCCCGCTCTGTTTGTAACAAACTCACCACCGTCCATGACCTATTTATCACTAACTCCCTGAACCTACTTGCAATTACTGAGACCTGGATTCAAGAAACTGACCTTTCTTCTCCTGCTTCTCTCTCCTATGGTGGCCTTCTGTGGACTCACTCTCCTAGGCCTAGTGGACAGAAAGGAGGTGGTGTTGGAATCCTCCTATCCCCTCAAAGCACTTTTCAAGTTCAACTTCAACTTCACCCACCCCCCTCTTTGTCCCTCTCTTCATTTGAAGCTCACTGTATTCGTCTATTTTCTCCAGTTTCATTGCGAATTGTTGTGATCTATCGGCCCCCTGGACCAGTATCAAACTTCCTTGACGACTTCTCTGCCTGGCTACCCTACTTTCTCTCCTCTGAAATTCCAACAATCATTCTTGGAGACTTCAACATCCCTGTTAATCTTAACACTCCTGCTACTTCTAAGCTGCTGAGCCTAACCTCCTCTTTTGACTTAAACAATGGACAAGTGCTTCTACTCACTCTGTTGGCAACTGCCTTGACCTCACCTTCTCCTACCTATGCACTCCGCACACCCTCTCTAATATTCCTTTTCCTCTATCTGATCACCACCATATTAGTTTCACTCTCTCCTTGTCTGCCTCCTCCTTGCCTTCCAAATACCAAACTATTACCTGTATAAACCTTCGCCATCTTAATCCTTCTCTTCTTTTTTCTGCTACAGATTGTCTCTATGACAAAATCTCATCCTTGTCCTGCCCCAACTTGGCTACTTCTGTCTACAACAGTTCACTGTCAGACATACCTTTGCCCCCCTCACTACGCACAGAATCAGGCCCCGATCGCTTCAACCCTGGCAGACAGACAATACCAGAAGCCTCAAAAAACGTAGCTGCGCTCTTGAGCCTCTGTGGCTTAAAACAAATTCGTAGCAAGATGTCAGCCAATATAAATCTGCCCTTTCAAAAATACCATTCCTGCCTCGCACTGCCAAAAAGACCTACTTTATCACTCTCATTAACACCCTCTCACGTAGTCCCTGTCAACTCTTTTCTATGTTTACCACTCTACTTCGTCCTCCATTACCCCATCCCACTAACTTACTCAGTGCCCAGGAGATTGCTAATCACTTCAAAAATAAGATTGAGACAAGTCGTCTCGAGATCTCCGCTCTACAGACATCTCCCTCACTTTACACTACTTATCCTCCTGCACAATCAATACTTCCCTCTTTTAACCCAGTTACTATAGAGGAAGCCCACCTCACCTCCTGCCCCCTGGACCCTGTTCCTTTTCAAATACTATGGTCACCATCTGACTCAATCCTATACTCCCTAACTCATATCTTCAACCTCTCACTCTCTACTGGCATCTTCCCCAACCCTCTAAAACATGCGCTAGTCACTCCCATACCAAAAAAGGCCTCAGACCCTACCAATCTTAACAACTTAAGACCCATCCCTTTTGCCTCCTTTAACGTTTAGTCTACAACCAACTGAGTGACCACCTCATTGAGAATAACCTTCTTGATCCCCTTCAGTCTGGATTTCGTCCAAAGCACTCCACTGAAACTGCCTTCCTAAAAACTCACAAATGACTTGCTAACAGTCAAAACCAACGGTTATTATTCCATACTCTTACTCCTGGACCTTTCTGCTGCCTTTGATACAATCGACCACCCCCTCCTCCTCAAAAAACTCAATTTGCTTGGTCTCCAAGGCTGCACTCTCTCCGTTGGTTCGAATCTTACCTATCTCATCGCACCTTCAGTGTCACCTAAAACTCCACTTCCTCTTCTCCAACTCCCCTTTCCGTTGGGGTCCCCCAAGGTTCTCTCCTTGGACCTCTACTATTCTCGATCTACATGTCCTCCCTGGGTCACCTGATACCCTCCCATGGCTTTCACTACCATTTGTATGCCGATGACACCCAAATCTATCTCTCTGCCCCTCAGCTCACCCCATCAATCTCCTCAGGCATCACTGATATACTTCCAGACATATATTTCCTTCCCCACGTGCCCCTTCCCCTGACTTCTCTGTCAAGATTAATGGCACATCTATCAGTCCGCCCCCGCATGCCAGGGTGCTAGGGGTAACCTTAGACTCTGAACTCTCCTTTCGGGCCCACATCCAATCCCTGTCCAAATCATGCCGCCTTAGCCTCCGCAACATTTCCAGAATACACCCCTTTTTAACTAATGGCACCACCGAGCTTCTTATTCACTCCCTGGTCATATCTCGCCTCGACTACTGCAACTCCCTCCTCATTGGATTACCTGTACATAGACTATCCCCCCTTCAGTCCATAATGAATGCCGCTGCCAGACTCATACACCTTAACAGCTATTCAGTGTCCTCCACCCCTCTCTGTCAATCCCTCCACTGGCTTCCACTCACCCAACAAATAAAATTCAAAGTACTAACAATAATTTACAAAGCCATCCATAACTCTTCTCCCAGCTACATCACTAACCTAGTCCCAAAATACCAACCAAGATGCTCTCTTCGGTTATCCCAAGACCTCCTGCTCTCTAGCTCCCTTGTCACCTCCTCCCATGCTCGCCTCCAGGATTTCTCCAGAGCTTCTCCCATCCTTTGGAACTCCCTACCCCAATTTGTCCGACTGTCCCCTAATCTATCCATCTTTAGGAGATCCCTGAAAACCCTTCTCTTCAAAGAAGCCTATCCTGCTTCTAACTAACACTGTTTTACTTCCTCCATCAGCTCATCTCCCCACAGCTATTACCTTTTGTATCAATTGACCCTTCCTTTTTAGATTGTAACTCTAACGAGCAGGGCCCTCTGATTCCTCTTGTACCAAATTGTAATGTAGCTGTAATGTCTGCCCTCATGTTGTAAAGCGCTGCGCAAACTGTTGGCACTATATAAAACCTGAATAATAATAATAATAATAATTTGTGTACAATACGCTTATCTTTTTTTTTTTATTCATTTTTGTTTGTTCACACTAGCTGCGTTGGACTCAACATTGTTGCACAACAGTCCCAGCAGTCTTTTTTGTTCAGTTCACACTGTGTGCAGTGAAAAAAGTAGTACGTAATAACTTTTTGCAAATCACATTCCAATTCCAGTGCATCATGCACTAGTACAGGGGTGTCAAATTCAAACTCATCACAGCCCGCATCAGCATAATGGTTGTCCTGAGATGAGGTGCATACACTCAACATACAACAGCTCTTCCCCAGTGCAGTTTCAGGGGTGCCCTGTGCATAGAGTGCAGAGTTCAGGGGCGCAATATGTACAGAGTTCAGGGGTGCGTTGTGTACAGAGTGTAGGGTTGAGGAGTACACTACAAGCAGAGTGTAGGGTTTAGGGGTGCGCTATGCAGGATTTAGCTCTTTCACAGGCTGTGCACATCTCACTTCCACCCCTCCTTAGCGCTGACCTTTGCACCACTCTCCCCTATTCCCCACCTCTTTTTTTTTTTCGTTCAACCTGCTTGTTGAAAACTATGTTTGTGTACCCGGCTTAAGGGTCAGTAGTTTGATATTAGATGCAAGATACCTGACCACTTTAACTACCGTGGCAAAAATGTAAGTAAATATAACTTCATCTGCCACATTTCCTTTTAGCACGCTGTGTCAAAGGCTGTCAACAGCTTATAAAAATAAAGAACTATATACAATTGAGGAGAAGGCAGTTATTTTGAAGAGCTTAACTCTATGGTTGTGTAATCAAGCTGCAAATAACTTTTACTGTAATACACATTCATTTTTAGCCAGAGGACCAACTAGTAGGGGTCATACTTGTAAGAATGCGTACAGTGTAAATTTCAACCATGTACACACAGAAATAGAAATAATAAGTAAAGTCAGTCAAAGGAAAACTTCTTGGGAGAAAAGGCTTCATTCTAAAAGTTTCACTTTCCAACCCAGCTAATCACCCCTGCTTCCATGCTTTTCACACATCAAACTTATTTCTGGCCTGGGTCCTGAAGCCCAGAGAATTTATAGAGCTTTGAGTGGGATAGATCATACATTCCTAGGTCTACCCTCTTACCTGGTAGCCAGACCTAATTATTAGTCTCAGCTGTCCTGGGCATTTATTTGTGAGCTGACATACACAGGGCTGTCTCTCTCTTGCTCTTTTTGCTGGAGGAATATGCTAATGACTGAGAAGGCTGACTGTTGACAGAATACTAAAAAGGTGCAATTGCAATCTGTTTGCATTTGGGAACCCATTAAATGGCACCCTGTTAGTCAAGAATAGAGTTGGCAAACAGTTCCGGGCTGGGCAATGCCTTTTCGCCATTCGGCTAACACCCGAATTTGCAGGGTGCTCAGCAGGATGTTCACCCGCCAAGCACGGTCACACCAAGGAACTTTTAAAAGTCAGTGGGAAGTCAGCAGCGCCCTGCACCTGCGGAGCTCTGAGGTTTGATGCAATAGGGTGGCTGCCCTTAAGCTGGCCCCTGGAGGACATCCTGCCTCAATGGAGTTGTGCCTCATCCTCCTCACTTTCCTCTTCTCCTCTCAAAGGCAGTAGGAGACCTCATCATCCCCTCCCTCCTCATCACTGGAGCAAACATGGCAGTATGCTGCAGCTCAGGGAACATGGCTGCCAGTTTCTTGTCCTTCTGTGGCACCCACTCTATCTAGGCTCATGTTACTCCCTTCCTTAATCTGGGAACCAACATCAGAGCCTTCAAATTGCTGCGCATCCTCCAGCAGCATGTAACTGACACTGTGGTCGAATAATTCTGGGGACTCCTCCGTACACGATGGTCGGGAAACAGAAGGAGTGACTGAGAACAAGGAGCCGGTGGAATAGGCCACTTTGGCAGCTGCATTGGAAGTCAAACTACTCTGAGCCTGGGTGACAGAGGATGAGGAGGATGGGGATGGCTTTCAAAACCCAATCCACCAACTCTTATGCATGTTGTGGCTCAATAACATGGACAGCAGCAGAAAAAAAGGACAAGCATGCCCCACAGCCACCTGCAGAGGATGCACCATGTCCATGATCACCACTGTTGACTGTAGACACAAAGGCTGCTTGCCCTCTTTTAGTGGCCTGTAAGTGCCTGCCTCCCCTAGGTGGCCCCATGGACATGATGTTTTTTTTTTTTTGGTAACATCTGCACTACACTGTATTATACACTGTGTACACCACCTGAAGTGTATTAGAAACAGTACAAAACCAAATGTGCTGTATATATAGGCTACACTGAATGCAGAGTATATATATATATATATATATATATATATATATATATATATATATAAATATGGTTTAGAGCCCTGTGGCCGATACGGATACGGATGACATACAGGGTTAACATAAACTTACCACTTGAAATGGACCTGAAAGTGTGCCTTGGTCTAACGTATGGTATAAGAAAATAAGGGGGCATACTCTAGATAAGAAATGAGAAATGAAATGAATATGAAATGAGACGAAATTAGTACTTTTGTGAGGAGTATGAATACCTTGAGAAATGCCCTAAAAAGGGGATGGGAGGGTGGGTAAGGTGCACAGGAACCGACGAGGAACACAGCCGGATGGGCTGGTTAAATACCCCTCCGGGCTCCTCCCATAAATTCAGGCCACCATACTGGCCTTCTTATTTTTGGTTTAGAGCCCTATGGCTGATACGGATAAGGATGACATACAGGGTTAACATAAACTTACCACTTGAAATGGACCTGAAAGTGTGCCTTGGACTAACGTACGGTATACCAAAATAAGGGGGCAAAAACATTCAGGTAGGGATAGCTCTTTATTGGCTTGAGTTTAGTCACTGTGTGAGTTCGGCAACGGCCTCGGCCATCTCCACTTGCGGACTTCCACCTGCCTAGTTTTTAATAACGTGGTCCGGGACCCCTTGGCGGGACGCTGTTGAGGCTGCCCCGATACGGAATGAGTGTCCGGAGTACTGAGCAGGGTTGAGATGAAGGTTACGAAGAAGTATCCTCATGTGCTCCATGAACTGAGCGGTGTTTAGGGGCTTGGCATGAAACGGTAGAAATGGACTAGAGTCCGGTTGCTCAGGCAGTATTGACAATAACCGATTGAGTGTAGTGACTGAACACCAGTTGTTATTGGTTCTATAGAAATGGATATCCATACCTGGGCCTACTTGCTGGGTTTTAAAGACCGCTAGATGTAGAATGAAATGGCCTTTGCAGAGGACCAGGTGGCGTTTGCATAGCATTCGGCCTGTAGGGCTGTTACAGGTGAACTCTCCAGGTCGTAAGAACCCGTAGAAGGCCAGATACATGGCCGCTTGCAGGACCATACTAGGGAGAAGACCGAACGGTGATGTAGCCAGGATATCTGACATACTCCTAAAGATATCTCCCGTTAAGGGCAGCCGTTTGGCGCTGACCACTGGTTGGAGCTTCTGAATACCACGTAGAATGGCCCTTACAGCATGGAACGTAAACAATGAGGGTTTCGTGGGGTCCTGGAGTGACAAGAAATTCTGGACACCGGCTAGGTACAGCCGGATGGTATTGTGGGATAGCGCAAGCTCAGTATGGCAGTAAGAGATAAAGGCCAGAACCTGTTTGACACTGGATGTCTCTCTGCCGTGATATGAAAGGAATTTGTTGAAGGCCTTCCAGGCCATCTGGTAGGCCTTGAGGGTGTTGCGTAAGGGAGAGGAATTGATGAGCTGGGTTGCTGACTGAAGATGTAGAGCTAGTCCAGGGTCAACTGAGATCAGGCCGGGATAGCGGCTGACACCGACTCGGCTCCGGGCATCTTTTCAAAAAGTGAAACAAAATTAAAATGGGAGAAGGCATCTGCTGCAAGATTGTGCTTGCCTGGGACAAACGAACAATAAATGTTGAATTGAAACTGTAACGACAGCTGAACCAGCCTACGCAGGAAGGACATGACTGTAAGGGACTTGGACCTGCCTTTGTTTATGATCTCTGCTGTGGTAAGGTTATCTGTAGTGAAGGCCACAGTTTGACCAGTCCAGCTATGGCCCCAGAGATGTGCTGCTGTCACTATAGGGTACAGCTCGAAAAGGGAAGATGTGTTGGTAAATCCGGGTATAGCTAGTATCTGAGGTGTCCTGCGAACCAAAGACGGCCAAAAATTGCCATGAAGCCTGTGGAAGCAGCTGCGTCTGTCACTACCTGGGGTGATAGGGAAGACACGGTGGGAATGAACAATGATATACCATTCCAGGAAGAAAGGAACTCCTCCCACATAGAGAGGTCCACTATTGCTGCAGAGTCGAGACTGAGGACTTTCTCGGGATCCTGTGTATGGGATAGGAACACCAGTAGGCGGGACACGAAGGAGCGACCCTGGGGGATGATACGCATAGCGAAGTTGAGCATCCCAAGAAGGGATTTCAACTGTTTCTTGGTGCATCCTCTGGAGTGGGTGAAGTCTCCCAGAACCGCCCTGATGTGGGCCAGTTTGTCTGTGGGGAGACTGGCCTGCATGGCACAGGTGTCCAGGTTAACCCAGAGGAAGGTGATGGACTGAGGTGGACCGTCAACTTTGTGTTCAGCAATGGGGAAATGGAGATTCCTAAACACAAGCCTCAACTTGTCGAAGTCCCCGGGGGGTGAGCCGGGCTGCTCTATCAACAAGAAATCGCCAAGGTAATGGATGACCTCTTGGCACTGGGCTTTGTGTAGGAGGATCCATGTAAGTGATTGCGCAAATGTGTCGAAAAGCCAGGGGCTGCTTTTTGACCCGAAGGTCAATTTGGTGGCAAAATAATACGACTCCCTCCATTTGATGCCATGCCAGCACCAAAGAGACGGGTGGATGAGAAGGAGCTTAAAGGCATCTGAGATATCGGCCTTGGAGAGCCAGGTGCCAGTGCCCGTTTTGAGTATAGCCTGGATGGCCATATCCACAGAGGCGTACTTGAGAGAAACTCTTTGGAGGGGATAAGGGAATTCAGACTGGGGATGGTAGACGAATGAGGCGCTGACAAATCGTACACCAGACGTAATTTATTGGAGAACTTGCCCTTGACAAGCCCAATAGGGCTGAGCCTCCATGTGTTGAAGGGGGGCTGAGTGAACAGGCCTATCATGAAGTCCTGATCTAATTCAACTTGCTGGAGCTGGTCTATGGCCTGCTCGTCTGTGGCCGCCAAACGAAGGTTCCGGCACTCATGGGTAGTGTGAGGCAGTGAAATGAGACCAGTGTGGAAGCCCTCCGTAAAACCTTGAATGAGGTAGGTGGCCAGGGAGGGAGTGGGGTGTGTGGAAAGGTAGAAGCCGAGCCATGTGAGCTTAGTCATGCCTTGACTTCACACAGGAGCCTGGGATGAGCCCTTTGGCAAAGGGTACAGATGTGCAGCAGATGACATTGGCTAAAGTTGCAGGAACCATAATTAAAATGATTGCAGATCGCTGCTCCTCCAACGGGCACCCGATTTGTCCATCTGAGGCAGACGTGCAGGGGCCTGCTGACCCTGAACTGCACCGGAGGTAGAGGGACTTTCAAAGGGACGAGCAGATGTCGTGTTGGCGCACCAAGTGGCAGTGTGGGTAGCTGACTGGCAGATTGCGCAGAGCGATGAACGAAGGCCCGCAAAGTGGTGACAATAGAGCTCGGTATCCATGATGCTCCAGTCAGTGGGCATCTGAACTTGTAAGAAACTGACAGCCGCTTTGGCGGAGAAGGAGCGGTGGTAGTCATAGAAGCCGAAACCCCAGTATTTGTAGCCCAGGTCTACCACGGTATGGAGATACCGATCCAGCTCTTCTCTCCTGTTGGGGGAGGCTGAGCAGATCACATCCCTCATCATGCCGAAGGCATGTGCACCAGTTGTGTGGTGCTAGTAACACCTCAAACCCAAGGACCTTGTGATCTATGCTGCCTCTGCTGAGAACCAAAGAACAGGTATTTTCTATTTCTGGCAACTGGGCAAGAAAGAGCTCTTTTATTTACTTACAATAATTGTTATATTTGATACTGCTGGCATGTGTTCTACTAAATCATGTAAAGTGTAAATATAAAATGTTGTTTTGCCTAAAAGTGATATTATAACTGTATAATGTGTGAAACCTTGTAGGCTGAGTTAGCCCCTGGATTCTTATGTGTGGATTCTTATGCTTCCCCAGAAAAATCTCCTTCGAAGAATTCCTCACTGGTGTCTGTATACCTGTGATATTTCCATTCTCCATGATTAAAAATATGTATTCAGTGTGCAGTATGTAGCAATATTCAACAGGTAGACTGAGAACACCTCATCAAAGCCACAATAAGTGGGCAGTCATCTCACCAATGAAATCCCAGTGAGCTATAACAAACTATCAGGTTTTTCCAGAATCTACCAAAAGCTTGTAGTCAGGCAGCAGGTGAGACACTGGGTCACATAAATACCCCACACTGTTTTTTCTGGGGTACTTTAGGCACTTTTTACAGGGTCACTGTACCTGGGGTACCTTTGTGTTTTGTAACTTTCATTAATACCTGGGACAAGGCTGAAGCCTTCGTGGGGGAATACTCAACCTTATGGTAAGCATCTACTCTTAAGCCCTATACACACTTAGATTTTCTGCAGATTTTTGTCTTCAGATTTACCAAAACCATGTAGTGCAAGGGCCTGCCTAATTGCATACAAATTCCGACGGATTAATTCCGGAAGAGGTCCGGAAGTGATGTTGCATACACACGGTCGGACTAAGTTGTCGGAAAATCTGATTATACATAACGTGATGACATTATTTCGTTACGACGGGACTACGTTCAGGCTAGTAGCCAATAGCTTTGGTCTAGGAATTTGATCTGAGCATGCGTGGCACTTTGTCCGTCGGAGTAGGCTACACATGATTGGAGTATGTCCGATAGGAGCATTTTGTCGGAAAATTTTACCGGCAAGTTGGAAAACTTGATCCGTCGGATACCCTGACGGAAACAGTCCGATGCAGACCACACACAGTCGGAATATCCGACAAAACGGTCCGATAGGACACGTTCCGTCGGAATCTCCGACCGTGTGTACAAGGGCTCAAGGTTTAACCTCATATTATATGGTTTTGGTAAATCTGAAGACAAAAATCTACAGAAAATCGAATAGTGTTTATGGAGTCTAATGTCGCGTACACACGATCAAACTAACCGGCGGACTTGGTCCGGCAGACCAGAGTCCGCCCATGTGTTGGCTCCTGCGTACTTTTTTTCCCAAAAGTCCGGCGGACTTAGAAAGTAGTTTTGACTCAAAAATTGTCATCCCTGTCATTGCGGCCAAAGAGAGCGTCGAGTCAACATCTCAAGGAAGAAGAACAAGAAGAAGAACAAGAAGAAGAACAAGAAGAGAAGGCGGCGGCGACAGAAGACCAGGCCACCGCGAGTAAAAGAGCTGGAAGAAGGAGCGGAGGCCCGGCAAGAAGAATCAAAGAGGGGGACAAGACCCCCGAAGTCGGAAGAAGAGGCGGCGGCGATAGAAGACCAATCCACCGCTAGTAAAAGAGCTAAAGGAAGAAAGCGGAGGCCCGGCAAGAAGAACCGAAGAGGAGGGCAAGACCCCCGAAGAGGGGGACAAGACCCCCGAAGTCGGAAGAAGACCCCCGGGCAGCAACGAAGAAGAAAGCTCCTCCGCAAGTAAAAGAGCTAGCAGAAGATAGTGGAGGAGTCCGGCGAGAAGACCCCCCAAGACGGAAGAAGACCCCTGGAGCTGTGCAATAAATAATTTGCCCCCCGCCCGCCGACCCCGACAACCATCGGCCAGGGTTGTCGGGGAGAGGCCCTTGTCCTCATCAACATGGGGACAAGGTACTTTGGGGTGGGGGGGCCGCAGGGCCCCCCCTTCCCAAAGCACCCCCCCATGTTGAGGGCACGCGGCCTGGTACGGCTCAGGAGGGGGGTGCTCACTCGTCCCCACCCCCTTTCCTGACCGGCCGGGTTGCATGCTCGGATAAGGGTCTTATATGGACCTTGGGGGGACCCCCACATCGTTTTTTTGGCACAGGGCTTCCCCTTTAAGTCCATACCAGGTGACTGGGCCAGCGACGTGTCAAGAAGGTGGAGACATTGACCTCCTGCACTAGTCCCGTCTACCTGGAGCCGCGTTCAAAATGAACGGACTTTCCTCCGTGTGTGGGCAAGTCCGTTCATTTCAAAAGTACGGGGGACTCCCGCCATAGTCCGGCGGACCTAGTCCGCTGAAAAAGTGCGGTTGTGTGTGGGCAGGTCCGCTCGTTCAGAAAGTCCAGTGGACCTCCGCTTCAAAGTCCGGCGGTTTGTCCGCCGGGCTAAGTCCGCCGGACAGTCTGATCGTGTGTACGCGGCATTAGAGATAAGCGACCACCACGTATACTTGCACTGCAACTGTTCTCCAGTTAACTCTCGGTTCCCCATGACAGTGTACACTTTCTCTGTAGTGTGCATTTAGGAGAGACATGCCAAGTCAATATTTACATCCGCATATCCAGAGTTTCCTACTACCACTTTCCCATTTTGCAGGGGCTCTACACATGCAAATAACTTAACTCTCAAACTTTCGTACTTCTGTACAGGTTGGGAACAGTATCATCCAGGGAATATCCGATTGCCTCTTGGGGGATCAGGAAGGAATTTTTTCCCCTGCTGGAGCAAATTTGATCATGCTTTTCTGTTTTTTTTTTTGCCTTTGTCTCAATCAACTGTTGGTATATGATTGTAGAATTATTTTTTCCCTTTTATTGTGTCTTTTTTCAACCAGACTAACCATGTAACTAAGTACAGTAACTATGTAACCTCTGCGGCATAAATCCACTCCAGTTGCTATGGGAGACTGTTGACGGAAGGAGTGCCAACAACACCTCCCTCGCTGCTGGAGACCACACCACCTATAAAGCCTCATACACACGGTCGGACTTGTACAAACTTTTCCGTGGACTTTTGTACAAAGGGCGTGGTCCACAAGTTTGTATTGCATACACACGGTCGGACTTTTTGACAACAAACACGAACGTGGTGACGTCACAACGTACGGACGCCACATCAAAAGAGGACGTTCAATGACTCCAGCGCCACCTTTGGTCAACTTCTGTATTGTAGTCTGATCGTTTGCATAAGTTCTGAGCATGCGTGTTTGTACCTTGTACAAAAGTCCGATGCTTTTGCGTACACACGGTCGGACTTTGCTCCATCGGACTTTTGTTGCCAGAAAGTTTGTCCGTTCGCACAGCCAACAAAAGTCCGATGAAAACAGAAAAAGTTTGTCCGATGGAGCGTACACACAGTCGGATGTTGCTCCAAAACAGCTAATTTGCATGTTTGTTGTCAAAAAGTCCGACCGTGTGTACGGGCCTTAAGAGGTACACGCTGGCTGCTTGATAAACTTACTCCAGGTAACCACTTGAGTCTTCACACTACTCCACTCCAAATCAATGTCTTAATACCTTAATGTGTTCAGAACCACTACGTGTGTGCCAGTTACTCGTTATACACCCCTTTCAGTAACTTCAGACCAGGCCAGGACAACATTTCAATACTTTACCTAGAAAAGTGCAAATAGACATTTCACAGTCCAACAGATAAAGACATTATTTTTTCCTATTCCCTTACTCTAACTACAGGCTTGAGTTCTGCCCCAGCATACCTGCTAAGGTGTAGTCCAAGCACAGATTATAGGCATCTCCATATAGGTAAAAGCCATTCTGAAGCACAGACTAGTACTGGTGTCTTCAGGGCGAAACCCAGATTCCGATAATTCTACATATGGACAGTGATGGATAGTATCCTTCTTCTTTCCCACTCCTACCTCCTCTCTCCTCTTCTCTCCTCTATTCTCCTCTCTATCTCTGAACCACAGTCCCTTTTATATCACACAGGACCAGTGGGACGGTCCCAGAGAAGTATCAAAGAACTAGAAAAGGCATTGACTTCTATCCTTCCGGCCAGGACAACACCTAACTATCTGTTAACCACTTGCTGACCACCTCACGCCGATATACATTGGCAGAATGGCACAGGCAGGCAGAATAACATACCTGTACGTTACTCCCCTCCCAGAAGCAGGGGAAATTATGTCATCTCCCCTTGTGAAGCCTTTTAGTTCCAGAGCCCTAGGAGAGAATATATCACTGCCCCTGCTTCTGTTTACAGTTTCAGAAGCAGAGAAAGCTTCTCATTCGTCAGGAGAGATCGTGAGGGAGAGGCCATGACTCGGTGGCCTCCACCTCAGGATGGATCGCTCCTGGAATGACAGCACACTAACAGCACACTAACACCAGTACACGTTAGCACACAAATCACCCCCCCCCCCCCCCGCAACCCCTGTCACCCCCTGTCTACTGATCACTGCATTGGTGTCATTTTGTGACTGTTATAAGTGTTAGGGCTGTTAGTGGTAGACCCCATTAGGTCTAGGGTACCCCCTAAACCCTCCCTAAGAAAAATTTAACCCCTTGAGCGCCCCCAGTTAACCTTTTCACCCCCTGTCGCCAGTGTCAGTAAGCAATCTTTTTTATGATCACCATCTTAGTGTCGTGGTGACGCTAGTTAGCCTGTTAGTTATTTAGGTTCACCGTCGGGTTTTTATAATGCAGGTACCCCCATATACTACCTAATAAAGGTTTTAACCCCCTGATTGCCCCCTAGTTAACCCTTTAACCCCCTGTCACCCGGTAGGTAATATCAGTTAGATTTTAGGGGCAGTTAGGGTAGGCGTCTCCCCAGGCAGTGCCAGATTAGTGCCAGTAGCGCTAACACCCACGCACACAGCATACACCTCCCTTAGTGGTATAGTGTCTGAATGGATCAATATCTGATCTGATCAAATCTATACTAGCATCCCCAGCAGTTTAGGGTTCCCAAAAATGGAGTGTTAGTGGGATCAGCCCAAATACCTGCTAGCACCTGGGTTTAGCCCCTCCAGCCAGCCCAGCCCACTCAAGTGCAGTATCGATCGATCCCTGTCACTTACAAAACACTAAACACATAACTGCAGTGTTCCTAGAGTCAGACCTGACCCCTGCGATCGCTAACAACCTAGGAGCTTTTTTTCCTATGAATCTTACTACTGTACCAGTAAATTTTGAGCCCAAAATGGCAAATCGAAGGTACGCTAGGGAAAAGGCCTACACATTTCTGAGCATGACAGATAGTGAAGAGGAAGTCACTCATCTGTCAAAATCAGGCTCAGAATATGATCCTGTAGACAACAGCGGCTCCATGACAGATAGCTCTGACGACAGAGCTGTGGTCCCTGTCAAGGTCAGGCGTACCCAACCCCATTCTTCTTCTGCTGTTATTGAGGTGAAGTACTAGTGCCGCTCATCCTTCTGGTGAACTGGCAAGCACCAGCGGCCTAGAACACCCTGGTCGTACATCCACCACTGCAGTATCACGTGGTGACGTGGAGAGTCCCATAAGTGCAGTTCAAGCTGGCGAGGTGGCAAGCACAAATAGTGTCCTGCTGCCACCAAGAAGACAAAAAGAGGCCCGTCGTGCCCATAGTGTCTTTCCTGCAGAATTTGCCAATTCCTAATTGGGAGCCCACCACTCCTGCAGCACCCGTACTTCCTCCATTCACTGGCCAACCCGGAATTCAGGTGGAAACAGTTGATTTTACTTCACTTGATTTTTATTTGCTGTTTTTCACAGAAGATCTCTATAGAAATATTGTGGACCAAAGTAATTTGTATGCTGGTCAATTCATCACCGCTAATCCCCAGTTGTCCTCCCTTGCCATAGATTGGAAGCCAATTACGGTTTCCGAATTTAAGACCTTTCTGGGCCTATCCCTCCTCATGGGTGTAACTAAAAAGAGTGAGTTGCGCTCATCTTGGTCCACTGACCCAATTCACCATACGCCTGTGTTCTCTGCTTCCATAACCAGGGCACGATACGTGCAGATCTTGCAGTTCATGCACTTCAATGACAATAAACTCTGCCATCCTCGTGGAGACCCTGGATACGATTGGCTCTACAAAATTCGGCCCCTCGTAAACTACTTCAACAAACGTTTTGCAGCCTTGTTTACCCCTGATCAAGTTGTCTGCGTTGATGAGTCCCTGATTAAATTTTCTGGCCGCTTGTCTTTCAAACAGTATCTTCCTAGCAAGCATACCAGATATGGGGTCAAGATGTATAAGCCTTGTGACAGGGCCACAGGCTATACATATAGTTTTATGGTTTGCAAGGGAAGAGATAGTCACGTAGAGCTGGAGAACTGCCCAGATTACATAGGGAGTGCTGGCAAGACTGTGTGGGACTTGGTATTACCCTTATTCTGAAAGGGGTACCATTTGTATGTGGACAAATATTACACGAGCGTGTCACTTTTTAGTCACTTGTTTGATCATCAGATTGGCACATGTGGCACCGAGCTATCTGGCCTTCGAAACTGTGATAGGTAATGAGGAGTGAATTCAAAAATTTACACCCTTAGAAAGCCTGAAGGCGGTGCTTGGTTTTCGGAGTACCGTATGCGGCTAGGCTCCAAAAAAAGTCTCACACATGGTATACCCGTACTCAGGAGAAGCAGCAGAGTGTATTTTGGGATGTAATTCCACATATGCCCATGGCATGTTTGAGCAATATATCATTTAGTAACAACTTTTTGTAAAAATGTTTTCTTTTTTTTGTCATTTTTCAATCACTTGGGACAAAAAAAAATATTCAATGGGTTCAACATGCCTCTCAGCAATTTCCTTGGGGTGGGGTTGTACTGCCCTGCAATTTCAGCACCTCAAGAAATGAGATAGGCAGTCATAAACTAAAAACTGCCTAAATTCCATAAAATGTACCCTAGTTTGCAGACGCTATAACTTTTTCACAAACCAATAAATAAATGCTTATTGACTTTTTTTTGTTATCAAAGACATGTGGCTGAATACATTTTGGCCTAAATGTATGACTAAAATTGAGTTTATTGGATTTTTCTTATAACAAAAATTAGAAAATATAATTTTTTTCAATATTTTCTATCTTTTTCCGTTCATATCACAAAAAATAAAAATCGCAGAGGCAATCAAATACCATAAAAAGAAAGCTCTATTTGTGGGGAAAAAAAGAATGCAAATTTTGTTTGGGTACAATATTGCATGACCGCACAATTACCAGTTAAAGCAGCGCAGTGGCAAATTGTAAAAAGTCCTCTGGTCTTTAGGCAGCCAAATGGTCCCGGGCTGAAGTGGTTAAAACCTGCTTACCAGCTAAAATATATACTGTATATTGAAAAGATGGACCCTGTCATAAATCCAGTTTGCAATTCTTATCAGAAAGGATTATAATACACTGGCAATCCTGGCATTAGAGCAACCTCTGTAATTGTTGTTAGGGTCTGTAGGTACCTATACACAGCAGTTATTTGTTTGACTAATTGGATGCTGCTGTTTCACATATCCATATCCAGTTTGGTGTATAGGTCTGATAGATGAAAGTATTGAGTCTGTAGCTTGCCCATTACTGATATCACTCATTACATTTATTAAATGAACAATCACTCAATGCCCTAGAACTTTGCGATGACATTAATTCATAATTATGTGCAACAGAGCTTCTGAGAAAGACTCTACAAAGTACTTTATTTAATTTGTGCTTGCCCTCTCTGACTCAGACAAGTTATAACTGCAATATTGCCCTAATTCATTTATGGAATTCCCCTGATAAAATTAGAGTGAAATAGAGCAGCAAAAATGACATATACAGTATATTGTCTGAAGGACATGCTTGTTGAATTGCAGTTCAGCAGTTTGTAGGGATATTGCATATGCATTCTCACTTTTAACTCACTACGGTTTTATTAAATCACTGTAAATATACTGTATAGAAAACATCAACAATCACAGAAAAATGCAAAACTTATTTTAAATTTAAAGCAATATTAAACCCAAAAACACAAATGCAATATCCTGCAGCTTACTAGTTCTTAGCCCTTGTACACACGGTTGGAGAATCCGTCGGAATGTGTCCTATCGGACCGTGTCGTCGGATAATCCGACTGTGTGTGGTATGCATCGGACTGATTCCGTCGGAATATCCGTCGGACCCAATTTTCCAACATGTTGGAAATATTTCCCGACCAACTGGGCCGATCGGACATACTCCGATCATGTGTAGAGAATTTTGATCAGACCAAGTGCCACGCATGCTCAGATCAAATTCCTACATCAAAGCTATTGGCTACTAGCCTGAATGTAGTCCCATCGTAACTAAATTACGTCATCACGTTCTGAAAGATCGGATTTTTCACCAACTTTGTCTGACCGTGTGTATGCAACAGTTTCGGACAAGATCCGACGGACAAAATCCGACGGGCAAAATCCAACGGATTTGGTTGTGGAAATCTCTGACCGTGTGTACAGGGGCTTAAATGTGGGGGCTGCATTTGTTTCCTTTCCTTTTTTTTTTTTTTTTTGTTATTTTCACTGGCCGTTCCAACCAGTAAGTCTGTTATTTTTCAACTTACTTTAAAGTGGTTGTAAACCCTTACATATACCCAGTGAAGTGACTGACTTCGGGGGATACGCATAGATAAAACAAATCCTCCTACATAAGTTGTACTGGATTATCTGCAGTCTTCTTCTCTCTACAGTCAATCAATGTGCAAAATGTATAACGCTTGTCTGAGATTTCAGAGAAAAGGGGATGGAGAGCCGAAATCCCATTTTGCAGAGCTCAGGGAGGAGAGCTCTCAGAGCTGATTGGAGGGAAGGCAACCATCCTCCTTCACACAGCACAAAGGAAAGGAACAGAGCTGAGGCTGTCAATCTGCTGGAGCTCCCTCCCCTGTCAGTATTTTTTTCTTGGTGGTAGGAAAACTTGTTGCAAGTGATTCAGAAATAGACGATTGCTGCTAGGATCACAGGTGTATGTGAATGGCTTTGGCCTCTGGAATAACAAGGATTAGAGGAGCCATTACTGTTTGTATTTATCCACACCTCCAGCAGTGACCTACAGATAGTGACAGATAGGGTAAAAAGCTGTAGATAGAAATTACACTTAGTGCTCTTAATTGAGACTTAGGATGAGCTTGATGTTCGGATCGAACATAAGTTTGACTCAAACATAAGGTGTTCGCCCCTTCTCTGAAGAGCGAACATTATGGGGCATTCGCGGCAAATTCGAGCGCCACGGAATGCCCCATAACACACTGCGAAATCGCATTGCATTGCTGTATTGTCAGGTCACCTTGAGGCAAGGTGACAGATGCACACCGTAGGGATCAAGAGTGCACTGCAAGGTTGTGGACCCTAAGGTTGACTGCTGCGGACAGGAGACAGATCCCACCGAGGTTAGAGCGTAAGATTCCCTGGGGCGCGGAGTCTAAGAGCCAGCAGGTGTTCACCAGAGCCTCTAGTGGTGAGGATGGACTTGGCTGCAACTGGCTCCAGGTCGCGACCCCCAGGGTCCCCCAGCTCGCACCCATAGTAGGCAACAGGAGGATAGGGATAGTGAGGGATAAAGCCAAGGTCGGGGGCCACAAGCAGACAGGACTAGTCAGGGACACGCCAATAGGTCAGGATCACAGGCAAACAGGGATAGTCAAGGACACACCAAAGTCGGTAACAGAACAACAGAAGAGCACACGGCAGGTAACAGGAAGCTAACACACAAAGGAATACACAATGGTTGATCAGCAGGGTTGGCCTGCAGTGCACAAGTTAATATAGAGTTCTCTGATAGGAGCTAGGGTGGAGTCATGCCAGGATGGATTACAAAAGCAGTCAGGTGAGGGTCGGCTGGTCTCTAGAGATGAACACATGGAAACAGGTAAGCAGACAAACTCTATTGCATAACCATGACATGTATGATGATTGGCCAAAGCATGCACCTGAACAGCATGCTTTGGCCAATGACAGTGCCCTCTGCTAAGAGAGCCATCATTGGCCAAAGGATTAAGTCCATGCCCCACACTATATAAGGCTGCTTACACGGAGGCCTTGTGTAGTGTTGTGTCAGAAACCATGAGCCAGACCGAGACAGAAGTACAGTAAAATCACTGTCAATAAAAGTCAGGCTTTTATTGACAGAGGATATAGCTGCGTCAATTGCCGGTATACCCTACATCTTTGTGAATTTTTCCTCCATAGGATAAAGTGTTGAAAACTTTTTAGAAGGGCAAAAATGTTTATCTGATTGATCCCATTCAGAATAAATAAGCTTTTCCAGCAAGAAATTAACAGGAAAAGCATGCGCAGCTTGAGCAGGCTTCAGTGAACCCAAACAAAAGGTGGATTTTTCAACCGACTCAATTACGGGTAACTTAAATATGGAGTGGACCATTTCAGTAAGAGATTGCACCAGCAATTTCTCAGCCTGTGAAACTGAAGAGGGTCCTTTCCCACTTGATACCATCAGAAGAGGAGTCATCATCCTCATCCCGATCCTCTGAGGGGGTTTCGTCTCCCCTTTCCCAGAGTTCTTCTGTTTGAGGGTCCTGGCTGGTAGAAAGGGACCTAATGCATTTTCTTCCACTTTGTGAAGATGCGATTAAGACCATTAATCTTTCCTCTAATCCATTTATGGTTGAGTAAAAAACCTCCTGAATAATATATACAGGAGCTGAAATTCCAGAAACAGTTGCAGCCCCTCACCCTGATGGCTCACTCTGACCAGCCTCCCAAGGTCCTTCAGGGGAGATGGCGCTGCAGAGGGGGGTCCTCAGAGCCTAAGGGAGATCCTTTTGAGCCCCTTTTTCTCTGGGAATTTGTACCTCCCCCTTCTGCCCATAGTGCCAAGCACAAATGCAGAGATACTACCAGAAATGCACCCAGTGCTGAGCAAAATAGTCCAGCAGCTGCTGCTGTGATCATGGCTCAGTCTGATGCTGAGTAAATGTTGCCTGGGAATGCCTGTGTCATCCACACTCACATGCCATCCACTCTGTGTCCCTCCTTGAGCTGTGTGCACCTGCAAAAGAGTGCACTTTATAGCCTTGTATAGCCCACATTGTGGGCGTTAAACCACGCCAATGTAGTGCTTATGCTCCGCCCCCCTCCTTCGACCACCATTTCCACCCCCTGTCTTTTTTTTTTAAAAGGACCGCTTTTCCCGTGTGAGTCGAAGGCTCTGATCCTGATCAGATTGCACATGGAGGGGAGGCTGGGGCGGAGGAGAAAGGATGGCCGGTGGATGAAGAGCCGCCGTAATGGTGGCGGCAGCGGCAGGCGATGTGGCATACCGTCGACTGCCCTATGGTCTCTAGCATGAAGGAAGCTGTGGGAGGGGCATTCCTGAAAGAAAAAAAAAAGCCCTTCCAACATCCTACCTGGAGCATGGGCTTGGAGGAGCATGCTGCTTGTACACAGAGAGGAGACTGATAAGCTTGGAAAGATATGTGCTCTTGACAGCCCCCGTGGTGACTTTAGGCATAGCAACATTTCACTTAAAGGAGAAAAACCCACAAGAAATAGAAAAATTCTAAAGGTCTCTCCCTTACCTTATCCAGCCGCAGGGTTCTGTCGTAACAGACCCAATCTTCACCTCTCACGGTTTAGAAAACCTTCAGGGACTAGGGCCCCTTTTTTTTTAAACGGGGGATCCACAGCCCTGGGCCTGTAAAGCAAACAAATACTCGATCCCGGGGGCCAGCTCTCTAAAAAGAGAAGTGTTACAGGCAAAACCTTGTTTCTTAGGACACAAGGCCCGGGTACCATTCAATTCGGCCTGAAAAGGGCACTTTGAATGGATTCGGTTGCATGGCTTTCCCCAGTAAGGAATATTCCAGTGGAGCTCAGCACAGCATGTCTTTACTCGTGACCAACACCTAAGACACTGGCAAAAAAAACTGAGGTACTCCCAGTAACGGGAGGGGTTATATAGGGGGCTAAACTTCCTGTCTAGGGCGTGCCAGTGTCCATCACCTAGTGGTGCCTATATAACCCATCAGTAAATACTGTGTCTCAGTGTCCCGTGATGTACAATAAGAAATCATGTTTGTGTAAGAAAAATGTTTTACTCCCACAGAGTCAGATTTTTCCCTGTCCACATTTCCACAGTGACAGGCACGGCCCCACCCACATTTCAACAGTAACTGGCCCCACCCATATTTCTAACAGTGACAGGCCCCAACCCACCCACATTTTCAATAGTGACACGCCCACATTTCCATAGTGGGAGGTTTGACCCCAGCCGCATTTCCAAGAGTGATAAGCCCCGCCCACATCCCCAACAGTGACAGGCCTCACCCAACTTTCCATTAGTGACAAGACCCGCCCACAATTCCAATAGTGACAAGCCCCACCCACATTTCCAAATAGTGACTGGCCCCACCCACATTTCTAATAGTGACAAGTCCTGCCAGCATTTCCAATAGTGACAGGCCCTGCCCACATTTCTAATAGTGACAAGCCCCAAACACATTTCCAATAGTGGTAAGCCCTGCCCATATTTCAAACAGCAACAAACCCCATCCACATTTCCACTAGTGACAAGCCCTGCCCACATTTCCCCTTTTTATGTTCCTTGTGTGTGCAGCCAACAATGAAACCTAAAAAATATGTAATGCATGAAGTATACAAAATTAAACTAAAGCTAATCATTAAAAACTCATGGAAACAAATCTTCCATGAAGATAAAGTCAGCTCAGGTGAGGATGAATACAATTTCTCTCTATTTCGCCCAAGAAGCACACATGTTCCAAACAGAGTCAACACTAGAGCCAACACTTGGACAAAATAGATTAGTTGCATTCATCCTCACCTGGTTGCCGACTTTATCTACATGAAAGGACTCTTGTGTCTTTGGGATTCTCCTGTTAAGAAATTTCACTCCTGCTCCTGCGCCCGGTCACACAGACTTCCAGTGCAGACTACAAATAGCAGTTTCCTGACGGACTCCATGGCAGCATACATTTGAGTATCTCCGCCCACGCTCCTACCCCATAGGGCCCCACTCCCATAAAGTTTGAGGCTGAGCCAGAGGCTGCGTTCCTTTTATCAATTAATGTGTTATGCAGTTTCCTACCTCCTCTTTTTTTTTTGTTCTGAATAGATAAGGCTGTGTTCACAAATATACGGCTGCAGATTCCCAGCACAGGGTCCGGTGCTCCCCTGTTCAGCGGTTCAGGTGCAAATCAGGTCTGAATTTTATGCCTGAATTCGTACCTGAACCGGACCCAAAGACGTGCAGGACCTTTTTTGAATGTGGACTGCTGCCGTCCTTGACCTGTGTGAACCAGCTCCATAGAGAGCCAATCACACTCGCCTGTCATGCGAATTGAATGCGGAGAAAGCCACATCCAATTTGCATATGTGTGAACCCAGCCTGACTGTTTGTTTTTTAGCATGGTTTGCATTCTGTATGGCAGGGTATTCTCATTAGCCACCTGGTAGAATCTCAGTACTCTGGAATTTGTAGTGTCAGCATTCCTTTAGCAGTGGTTAACCCTTTAGGGTTTTTTCTCACTGAACAAACAAACAACTATTACACTGTATTTTTTTTACAGCTTAGAAAACGTCACCAGCTGCAGTTTGATTTGGGAAAGTTATCTCATGTTTTTCAGGGGTATACTCCATCATAATAATTGGGTGTGTCCTTGTGGGTGCAGCATCTTCTATTTCCAATAGTGACAAGCCTCGCCCACATTTCCAATACTGAAATTCCCTGTCCACATTTCCAGTAGTGACAGTTCTCACCCACATTTCAAATAGTTACCGACACCTCCCACATTTCCACAGTGACATGTTTGGCCAAGCCCACAATTCCACAGTGACAGGCATTGCCCACATTCTGCTTTTTCATGTTCCTTGTGGATAGAGTAAGCAAACAAACCTAAAGATATGTAATGCATATACATGATTAATCACTTGACCTCCGGAAGGTTTACCCCCTTCAAGACCAGGGCATTTTTTGCTTTTCAGCACTGTGCTACTTTAATTGGCAATTGCTCAGTCACACAACACTGTACGCAAATGAAATTGATATATTTTTTTTCACACAAATAGAGCTTTTTTTGGTGGTATTTGATTTGAAAACCACAGTTTTTTTTTATTAAATAAATAAAAAATTACTGAAAATTTTGAATAAAAAAGCATATTTTCTACTTTCTGTTCTAAAACATATCCAATAAAAAAAATTTATTTCTTCATAAATTTAGGCCAAAATGTATTCCGCTAAAAAAAGTGTAAATGAATCGACTTTTGAGAAAGGTATAGTGTCTACAAACTGTGGTGTATAGATACTGGAATTTACATAGCTATAGACGCTAAACGGTATTGAGAGTGATCGGTGACTTATGGTGTAACTGTGATAGGGTGGCAGACAACCTGCCGCTAACAGACACTATCTGGGAGGGTCACTAACTGACACTGATGCTGCTAAAGACATACAGTGATCAATGATAATACTGTACACTGACACTGGCTGGGAAGGGGTTGAAATCTAGGGGCAATCAAGGGGTTAACTTTGTGCCTAACAATGTGTAATGTGTGCTGCTTTTAATTTCTAATTTGGCTGCTTTTTCTCCCTGCTTTTCAGAGAGAAGAAACGGCCAGATTGCTGTTCCTATGCACACAGAGTTCTGTGTGTTTGTACAAACAGAACTTTCTGTGTGATTGGATGTAGTCAATCAGCTGATTTCGCAAAAGATAGATAAGATTGCGCTATGGACAAATTCCACCCGTTCGCCACACAGGCAAGGGGAAAAAAGAATATATATATAATGTAATATAGTGAAATATAGATAAATTAAAAATAAATTATAGAATGAACTAAAGGGGTTAAAGCTGCCTGTGCTTGAGACCTGTCCCTAAGAATAGGAATAGGTTAGAAATCTAAAATATAAATTAAGCTTTGGCGCTAAAACCTTTTTGTGCACTGTGAATACTAAAATCATATATAAGTGTAAGATGATCTATTATCTCTGCTGGTGCTCTGGAGAATATTAAAACAAATTGCGGTGGAAACCTCTTAAAACCACTGTATACGTGATAAAAAATGCGTGAAAAAAGAAAAGAGGATGTATGTCTGTTGATTTACACCTCAAAAAATGCACATATGTATTGGGAAAGTGGTGAATCAATCACATAAAAACAATTCTACTGTGCTCGATAAACATACATAAACCAATATCTGAAAAATCATATGCAAATATGTTCAAAGTGATAACGTTTTGTGAAAGTACCCAGAAAAAATAATAATAATAGTAACAAAAAATCTTATAATGTCCAACGGAAATTTTCAAAGTCGCATCAACCAGTTGCTGGAAAAACGCATGGAACTTTCATCAAATGAGGAAGGTAGAGTAAAGTGACTAGTGCAGAAGGGTTAAATACATTCCTCTCCGGTGCGCCACTCTGTGTTAGGCAAAAGGTATGTATATGTGCTCACCAGACAAAAAACCCTCAATGGGTTAATCGAGCAGCCACAGTATGAGCCACTGTGCAGCTTTCTTTGGGCTCTGCTTCTGCTATGCTGGGGAGATGCTTTACACTTTTCCTTCCACAAGTAGTCCGTTTAGCAATTATGCATGAAGGGAAACAGAAGTACAAACATAGTGCAATACTGTTGTTTGAACGTTTTTTTGTTTATTAAGAAGTCAGGTTACTCACAATATCCAAAGAGACAAAATCACTTTCAAATTAGCCGCGCCGGCGTTACTGCTTGTATGTCAGTGTAAGGTGCACGTTCTAGGCCACGCCCTACGCGTTTCGTCAGAGCGAGCAGGCACCAGTGCCCCCATAGCAAGCAGCATGCTATTGGGGGCACTGGTCAAGGAGGAGCCAGGAGCTGAGAAAAGGAGGATCGAGGCTGCTCTGTGCAAAACCTTTACACAGAGCAGGTAAGTATAAGATGTTTGTTTTTTGAGGTGGGGTTTTAAAAGCTGAACATTTAATACTACTTTAATTCTGCTGTAGTAGACTGGGAAGCTAGTCTCTCTGATGGCAGCAAAATTAAAACTTATTATGACTTTCCTTACATCCTACAAGGTAATACCCTATGCAGCTGGCTGTGCCTTGGCGATTAATGGAGGTGTCTCATAGAGCTGGAGATGCCTAAGAGTATGCTCATATATTTTAAGACATAAATGCATAGGCAAGTATTTCTAAAGTGTGTATTTGTTCTCGTTTTGAAACCTTTTGTTAGTTCCTTAGAAAATTCAGAATCAGTGCTCTGTTCAAAAATAAGAATACTCCTTTTCTTTGGATAAAAGTTTATTGAATACTTTATGAATCCATATCTAGTAGCACTAGGCAGTAAATAACGCATATTCTAATAACCTTCTATGTCTCCAATTTGGCTTCCACTTCATTTCCAGGTCCACTTGTCGGTTCGAAATTCAATCTGAGAACTAATAAACTAATAGGTCTTATTCAGATTGAAAGAACTTGTGCAATTACAAGAAGTAAGGAGTGGAAACAAAAAAAAATAGCTCTCATCGTTCATCCTACATTTCTTCCCAAACAAAGGAATCTTTTCCTTTAACAAAGCCTGGTCAGTCATAAACCTCTTCCAGTTCCGAATTCCAAAGTCTCTTCTAAAACATCTTCTCTAACAGTCCAAAGGCTTGAAGGATCTGATAGACATCATCAGCTTCCAACTCATGCCCTTTAACCTTACTATTACTTTCATGCACATCAAAAACATTTTATACTTATTCAGAACAATCCTTTCAAAGGTTAGTTAATTGACCAAACTGCCCTCTTTGTGTATACCATTCCAGTGTATTACTGTAGAAGGTTAGAGGGGTGATTATAAAAATTCTGATGTTTTATGGAATACCACCAATTACAGACTTTGACAAGATCAGAAATTGTGAGTCCAGCTGCAGACGTACGTGCCTCTGGTATATTCTTTGTGGTGCAGAACAAAGTCCTTTTTTAATCTAAATGTGACAGTTAAAAATAAATTACAATATTCAAAGGCACAACCTCCATTTTAATGTATTTGAGTTCAGCAGTATATGTTTGGAAGTTTGGTCTAAAATGATAGTGCATATATAGCTCGATGAGCACAGCTATTACATTCCCTAAATGTAAGAGATTAACCATTTTGAACAGTTTTTTAAAAGCTGGGATAGATGTTTATGTGCAAATTATCCAATGGATTTACATGACAGCCAGGCATTTTCAGAAGGAAAGGTCAGCAATGACAGCTTATATTTATTTTAAATGGATAAAACAGCTGAGGGAATGTCAAAACAGCATATGATCAATCAAATTATGCATTAATTAAAAACAAAAATCTCTGCGCCAATTCATCTTGCAACATGTGCATTTGCAAGCAGTGTTAGGTCAGACATGATCACATGCAACTGAAATAAAATTTGTATACTTTATTTACGATTTAGTGCGGTAACATTATAAATAGTAAGCCTATTGTTGTCACAATACTTTTTGGTAACAAATCAGTTGCATCAGGTCACATTTAAGATTAAACCTATTGTCAAGCCATTTTTTCATACCTCAAATGCAGTCTAAGCCCTTGTACACACGGTCGGACATTCCGACAACAAAATCCGTCGGATTTGTGATGACGTTATTTCGTTACGACTGGACTACGTTCAGGCTAGTAGCCAATAGCTTTGGTCTAGGAATTTAATCTGAGCAGGCGTGGTACTTTGTCTGATCGGAATTCTCTACACACAATCGGACAAAGTCCGATTTGATCATGTTGTTGGAAAGTTTTATAGCCCAGCTCTAAAACTTTGTCCGTCGGATATTCCGACGGAAACAGTCCGATGGAGCCCACACACAGTCGGACATTTTGCGTCGGAATGTCCGACCGTGTGTACAAGGGCTAACAACTATACATAGGTGAAATATATGTAAGGATATTATTTTTCATGCCAAATGACTCCTGTTCTGAGATTTATACAGCTCTGCAACACAGACTGTCTAGCAGGGTATGAGACTTGATTTTTGCTCTGCTGCTGCTCTAATACACTTACAGTTCTTATTTCTACCCCAACCTGTGACTGGACAGTGAAAGGATCAGCAGAAGAATGATGAGCTTATCTCTCTGTCACTCTGCTTTCTGCTATTAGCACATCCCTTGTTAGTGCATTGCACTGGCATTTTAAGCAGTTTTTTTCTCATTCAGTCTGAGCTCAGTTGTACAGGGACTGCAAGAGACTTATAAGTCAAATTCAGGTACTTATAAAAATTACATCTAAAAAATAATACATTTGAGTATATAATGTGAGTACATGGTAGCACTAACTGCCTGGAATGCAGCTGTAATTGTTTTATAAAAAGTAAGAATTAATTCAAACTTTATGACAGTTTAAATAATTTTGATTGAAGTTTGCTACATTTGCTTTGAACCTCATTGAAGTCTTTTGGTGAAGAATCATTAAGAATACATTCTGGCAATTTGTAGGACTAATAAGCCATTTTTGCATAAAAGGCATAGGAAGTCAGGAACTACTGAGGGGTAAGGGGGGATGAAGCATGTACCAATACCTAAATAAAAAAAAAACTAAACTAAAAAACAATAGGTTTTTCCCTATTTTTGGCTGCAAACATGAACATTTTGGGGGCAAACATTGACAATTTTTAAACCTCGCAAATCATGGTGATTCAAAATGAAGCCATGGCAGTGGCAAACCCGACATGTCTCCCTATTGACCACATACTACAATATCTCCATTCAGTGCTATGTTACATAACTAAGATTAATTTAAAAAAAAAAATGTAAAAATTACCTTTTACTTAAGTAATTAAGGATGATTTGCACTGAAAAAAAATCTCTCTTGATTTATTAACACCTGTTTATTACATATATCCTTATCATTTTAGTACAATGGGTGTGGAATAAAGAGCTGGACAGCACCAACTTACTAAATGCAGCTCCACACTACACAGAGCTGTGCTGAAACCTACACACACAGAGCTGGGATCATTAGTATGACTACAATAAACATTTAAAAGTTGACTTATGATTAGTTTCTGTAGGCCAAACAAATCAATATTATTTGCACAAAGTATTTTAAAAAGCCCCAAGACATGTATAAACAAGACATTTGCCCTCAGTAAATAAGAAGTTAAACTTTGTACACAAATGCCTTGTATATATTTGACATATGAAGCCACAAAATACTGTGATGTAGCAAATGTGTTAATTAGACATGCACTTCAAGTTCAAACAAGGTAACATGCAGTTCTGACTTCAGCTATGATTCTTAAGAAATTGAAAAAAAAAATTACACCAACACAACAATATAGTTACTTGATATTTCAGGTTTGGTGCAGAACACCAACGTTAATTCCCAATATTCTAGCCTGGGAAAAGATGTAGAATCTGCATGTATGTCTTATTTACCGACTGAGTTATTTTTGCACTTGTGTTAAAAGTTCATTCTGATCACCAAATGTCATTTTTTTTTTTTTTTTTTTTACGGTGGTATGACAGAAAACATATTCCTTAATTAAACCCCTTATGGGTTAATGCACCCACCTTCTATCACAGTAGACATAATGTCCCCATTTGTGTTCAACCCTTTCAAAGTGCATGCTCATTCTTTAAGGCGTTTTCCATTACATTCCTGTTACATTCTGTACATTTCAAAATTAACTTTTTGTATTTTTGTATTTATATTTTTCATTCAGGTTATAGTTCATCTTCATTTTTCAAACTGTAATCCATCAAAGGGTATTTCTGACCATTCATATGTATTTCAACTTGTTTAGTTTCTTGACATTGATGTACAATGTACATTGGTGTCTCAAAAGAAAGAAGCAAGGAGTGCACACGTGTTATTCTGCCTATGCATGTTACAAAACAGCTAAGCAACAGAACTTCCAACAACATTTTACTAAAGGGCAAAAAACATCTGAGATGATGATCTGCAAAATTAGAAGTGAACTCGGGCTGGTCTCCACACATTAGGCTGCATTCCTGTTTTTGCTGCAGAAAACCTGGGTTTTGGCACCTGGATTCTAGAAATTGATGCTCTGGGGTTGGTGACAGAACTTATAGGACTTAGAACTGTAGAAGCATGATAATTCTCATGTGGAGATTCCAGGATAGGATAATGACATTGTGCAGGGCCAGAAACATTGGCAGGCGTAGGCTGACTAGTTAAATCAGTTCTCCAAACTGGTTCTGCAAGTGTTGTTGCAGACCGGGGGGCTAGCACAGTTGGAGTCATGTTTATAGATGATGACATTGGAGTTGGAGTTGAGAAGCGCTTAATCTCATGAGCTCTAGTTTTCACAGGAATTTGTCTGCCTTGACTCGCAGAGAGATTTGGTTTTGGGTTATCCTGGCTAGAAGAATCAGCAAAACAGAACATTGCCGGATTGAGCTGGTAAGGCTGATGACGCATAAAATCAATAGCTTGCATTCTTGGCTTTCCACTAGCTCCTTTTTTCACTTTGCTTTCTACTTTTCCCCCTTGAGATTTTGAGGCTGCTAATGGATAAAATGGAGACACCAAAGGATTGTATGCAATTGGAGGCGGTGCACGAATATTTGATGAATATTTCCAAGAGGAGGGAAGAGATGGAGTTGGTGAGGGTGTTCTTGGCCTTGAGTTAGGTCTGGATTGAGATCTGCGTTCTGAATCTACCACAAATTTGTCCACACGGCTTTGTCGTTTTGCAAACAACTCTGCTCCTTTACCTTTCAGCAGGGGTAAATCTGGGCATCCATTTACAAATTCTTCTACAGGTGTTTTTAAAATGGGTTTTGGAGCCACAGGTGGAGGAACTTTATTTTTTCGTGCTGAAGACTGCATAAAATTGCAAGCTTCAGCTCCTAAGCTAAGAAAATCTTCTTCTGGGCCAGACTCAAATCCTGTGGCATGTTGCGGTTTGTCATCAAGGTTCTGAACCATAGTCAAAAGTTCTGGGTTAGGTTGGTACTTCTTCTCCTCTTTTTTAACAAACATCTGTTTCCTGCCCCCTCTTTTTCGGGCATCATTTAAGATACCAGTGCGCCCAGCAGGGACAGAGATTTTTTGTTCTCTTGAAGTTCCAGATTCTGGTGATTGGACTGCTGGTGCCAAGTAAGAGGATGTGTGACTTGTAGGGCTAATATACTGTGATGCTGTAGGTATCACTGGGGCTGCTGGAGCATTAGGTACAATATTTGATTGTGACGTAATTGCTGGTGGTCCTGGTGGCCGTGAAGGAGATGACAGATATATTGAAGCAGTAGTAGTCCGTGGTGTTCCTGCTGCTGGAATATAAAGAGATGCAACTGAGCTAACTGGAGTTTTTTGAGGACTTACAGATATATCAGGTGTAAATGGTGTGAATGGGGGAGGAGCAATATTTTGCACTGGTACGCTTTCATTTTTTTTTACTGGCATAGGATTAAATATAACTGATGAGGCTAAAGAACGTTGTCCAACTTGACCAGGAGTAAATGGTCGTGCAGACCTGTTGAAGATTGCAATTCCAGAGGCTGGTGACTGGATATTACCAGCTTGTGGAACCAGAGTGTGAGCGGGGGCTAGTGATATCTGTGCACTTGTCACTTTGATGTTCTCTGAGCCTTGAGCCTGCTGGCCTCTTTCTAAATTAACCTGATGGTTGACATTTCCATTGACCATTGACTTCCGAGGAGGGGCAATGGGGGTCTTTTGAAGAATCTGAGGGTTTTGTGCTGAAATATTTTCAACAGCATGTTCTGATTTTTGCCTTTGCAGTTCAAACAATGCTGCACCTTTGCCAGATGCCTCACTCAGACCTTTTTCTTCTGGATGTTCATGTTCCATCTTTGGCTTTTCAATATCAAGATATGTGCTATCCCAATCAGAATTGTTTGTTAGACTACGTGCATCAGAAAAGCCTTCCTCATCAAATTCCGATTCACTTGTTGGAAGGACACCGTCTTCGTCTTCAATGTATCGATCTTCGTCTACACTTCCGTAACTAACAAGGGTATATTTCTTTGCTCTTTGCCTTCTTTTCTTAAACATAAGAACCCCCTTTGAGTGGGGATTTGGAGCATCAGTTAGCAAAGATGCAATGGTTCTACATTTGGTTCTAGCTTCTTTTACATTTTTCTCCTGGGCACTTTCACTACGATGAAGTTCTGAAAGAGAACATAAGAAAACAATTGCTTAGTAGCTATTCTTATGAAATGAATACTATACATTTTTATGAATTGTAATATCAACAATAATGTTAGCACTCCATTTAAAAGCAGGTTCCATCGATTTTTTTTCCTATGTCCTGGGGAAATGTGTATATTTTGTTGTCCTGGAATCAGGGCCAGATTTCTGAATATCCAACATAGGTCATGACCCAGAGCAGCAGGACTTTCAGGGCAGCCTAACTCTGTACACATAGAACCACACATGTAGCAAAGTAAGGTGCAATTTTGCCATACTCTTCATCATTTGTAGACATAATGATGCAGAGTAATCTCTTTCAGTTTTTAATCCCTGGCACTAGCCTACTTTGTGTGCTAGTGTAACATCTAATCTTGTTAGCGTGTTTCTGGGTGAGAGTGGGTGGCACAAGACAGTTGGCGAAAGTGCAGAGAGGATTATTCCAGCCCTGTCTAGGATAGTCACAGATTTTTACAGGCTTGGTGTCATTTTATACATAAAAGACCTGCTGTATTTTGGGTTTGCTAAAACATATGATCAGTTGATAAGCATACTGGAAGGCTCAAGCATGGGAAGTTTTTAAATGATAATACAAGGGTCAAAGTAATGCTGCGTACACACGACCGGACTTTCCAGCAGACTAGGTCCGACGGTCTTCCCGACGGACATTCGGCCGAGTTCCGACGAACTTTCAGAACGAACGGACTTGGCCACACACAAATGGACTAAGTCCATTTGAAAGTCCGTTAGTTTTTAACATAATGACGTAAACGGGACTAGACAAGGAAGTTCAATAGCTAGTAGCCAATAGCTTCCCTTGCATTGTATTTGGTCCGTCGGACCAGCACACAGACGAACGGTTTTCCCGATTTTAGTCCGTCGGAATTGATAGATTTGAAACATGTTCTATTTCTAGGTCCGTCTGATTTATGTTTTGAAAAACGATCGGACTAGCCCACACATGATCGGATTGTCTGACGGACTAATCCCTTCGGACCTAGTCTGCCGGAAAGTCCTGTCCTGTGTATGTGGCATTAGAGCTGTACAATACATATTCGTTTACATACTCATATACACATGAGCATGAATACCGAAATATATGTGAACACTGGAGAGAGAATCAGACTTTTAATTCCCAGATCATTACATCATTCAATCACCTTTTAATTATATGGCTAACTTTTGGCATAAAGCAAACCACTCTGAAAGTATTATTAAAAATCACAACTCCCTTAAAGTCACTGTGAAGGTAATATAGGGGGATTGCACTACATCTGAGGTCTGTCTTTGGGTATACTAACGAACGTTTTTTTTAAATGGTTATTTTCTCGGCTTTACTGGGGTTTCAAACAAGCACAGGTGTGCATTATTTGTAAAACGTACTACTCCCTTAAGTTGTCCTACTGAAATAATACACTCTATTTCGGCTGTGCATATGTTGCCTGGAGATTTGGCAATGTAAGTGGCATTACTAAAAGGAGAAATGGCATGCTGTATTTATATCATATAACGATGAGTGTACTGGTCATGAATTCTGACCTATGAAGATATTTGAACCTTTTAAAAAACAAATTCTAAATATCTTTTCATGAGTATCTTTTCAAATGAGTTGATTTTACCTATATGTTTTGATATGTGCTGAGAAATAAGCAATTTTTGAAATCTTTGTATTTTTATTTTTTAGTTTTTTATAATGATGCATTCATTGCTGAAAGCAACGTTTTTGTCCCTATTAGCTGATGACAGAAGAACACCTATACAACACCTATATAACTGCAGTTCCTTAAAGAGGAACTGCAGTCTGCTCACATAATTTGTAATAAAACATCTTTGCCATTCTGAAGCTTCCCTCCAATCACTTTGCATATTATTTTATATATACTATGATTCTGTACTTGCCAAATATGCTGCAGAAATCTCTCTCCAATGAGTCTGGCTGCAATTATTTTAACTGTGGGCAGCTGAAGCTGCTGCCTGTTCACTTCCTGGATTTACACAGACACAGAGGCACACCTTCAGCTCTGTAGCTCTCATTGGCCATCTTATGACTCTCCCCCCCAGCTTCCTGGCAAACTCTCACCTAGAGTGAGAGAGCTGTGCATGATGTCGTAAGCCTAGGCTTTTTTATCAGACGAGAAACAGGAAGTGAGCTGTATAAGGTATTTACTGGCAGAAAATCTTTTTTTACTATCCAAGGTTAAAACAATGACAGAAGATTTAATAAATGGAAAGATGAAAAAATGACTGAAGTTCCACTTTAAATGTACATAAAAACATTCTAAATTGTAAAATGTATCTAATTTTGTACAGATATGGTTAGGATCAGCACTATTATTATTATTCAATAGCAAAAACCCTGTAATGTATAACTTTCTGTGTAAAATAAACCATAGCTGTGCCCTGGAAACAAGCAAGGGCATGACATATATTAACTATAGCTTTCTACCGCAGTTTTGGAATAATACAAACAAATAAAAAAAATCAAGCAAAAATATAAAAATCATAAAAAATGGTTATAAAAATACATTCTGAAAAGTTGATATAATTTATTGTACTGTGAACAAATGTGGACTAAATTTCTTCAGATGCTTTGTATTATACTACAAAAAAAGAATATAAAACTTTTATTAAGCTTAAAGATCTATCTGTAACTTTCACAATGATCACCACACAGAATGGGATTTTAATCTAGTCAAAGTGAGTATTACGACAACCAGGAATGTGTTACTATCAACTAAAGCAAATCAACCCACTTTAAATGCACTTCTCTTACCAAGCTCTTCACATTGTCAAGCCAGTCACTCAACACCCATGCCTTCAATTTATAACGTGAGCCATGACAAATTAAAAATGTTCAATACTAAAAATATTAACCTATTCATTAAGATCATTTGCTCTGTACTAACTTTCACTCTAAACAAACAGTAAGTATAAGCAGATAAAAGAACAAATTCTGGTTTGTAGCTGAATACATTATTTTACAAGTAGGAGACGTGAATTACCTGCATAGAGATTATCTGTGCTGTGATAGGAAGATACCGGTGAATCAGGCATGACACATGCACCATTAGAGTAACAATGTTCCATATAGAGCTGACAGGGGACAAGTACACTCCGAGCTGGAGCCAAACCAAAGTAGGAAAATCTCCCCAGCTCTGCACTGCCCTTTCTACAAGCCTTTTTAAGTCCCCACTTTTGTCTTCCCTGGCATAGCTGTTGGCTTCACTGGCTTGCAGTAACCGATGAGGTCACAGAGTCTATTTTTAAGTGCTAGGGCTTATCACTGGACTGGGCTATGGACATTGTCACCTGTCACTTCAGCTATGTTCCTCTTTGCCTGTGATTAAGTTAGAAAGAAATATTTTCTCCCAGCAGTAATTCTTCTCCCCTCTTCCCCTTTAAACGGAGCGTGAAACAATGATATGTATTCCGGTCTGGAAACATTAGGTCAATGCACTTAAAATACTATAGTTATCCATAAAGGCCCAGATAGAAAATCAGTATTCCTTTTAGCTTAGCCAAACAGAAGAGTAGAAACATGCAAGTAGTTAGATGGCTATTGAAGAAACCTCATTAAACTTTGGTTTAGTATATGCAGCCATAATTAGATTGATAAGGGAAGATTTATTAAGGAAGTATTTGTTAGTGATTCTGCATTCACTCTAAAGACCAAATCAAGGGCAGATACATTTTTTTTAAATACATGACTTTTCAGTGCACATGATTGGATAATTGTGATTTCAGAAAGATGTACTCCTTTAGTAAACCAACTTTTCTGTCTTCTAACTAGCTGCCATGTAATCGAATATAAATACTATTTTTGTGAGGAAATATTCATTTTCAATCTGGCTTGATCTATTAAGGTCTGTCCCAGGAAATTACAGTACATATTAGCTAAAAGTAGGATTGTCCCAAAGGGGAACTGAACTTTGAAATCTGTACACAAAAGTGTTAGGCAGAGGGCAAAGGACTAGTCACCACTATTACATGTGGTCCCCCTGCAGCTGGTATCACTTACAATGGGGGTGATTTACAAAAGCCGTGCTCCATCAGTAGAGGCGCACGGCGAGGCTCAACGCACATTTCCATATTTATGACAAGGTGTGCAGGTAACAGAGCTTGAATCCCTCATTTACTATAGCGATCTCAGCGCATGGGAGAATGCAATCTGTGCGCCACTATGGACATGGGGCATAGCATCTCCAATTCAATATTAACAGAATATGGAGGTGCCAATATTATGGGGTGATGTGAGGAACAAATATGTCCAAAATAGAATGAGAAAGTAACTTTTTTTAGAGAAAGTCTGCTATGCTTGCAAGTTTAGAACTGCATGAGATCAATGTAAGCAGCTCTTGCACTCCTTCACATGAGTTTGTTCATTGTGCGGCCAAAATCTTAGTAAATGTTACGCAACGTACATGCAATTGCATGGGTTGAACGGACGACTCTACTTTTTTTAAGGAGATTTGCACACAGGTCATGTTAACATGTTACGTTGCCAACAAGAGACATATCTTGTTAAAATTATGTAAAAAGCCTCTTGCTCCTCTAGCTCCTCCTAAAAAGGGCATTTAACCATCTCCCTCTAATGCATATGATTTCCTTGGGCTAGCTTTTGCTTTTAAAGGTGAACTCCATACTCCATTCTCCAATGCTCTTGTCTCCCCCTCTAATCCCTTGGATTTCCATGGGCTAGCTTTTGTTTTTAAAGGGGAACTGCACGCTCCACTCCATTCTCAAACGGCTGTGAGCTGCCTTCACCAGTCCAAACCACATCCTTTTTCAGAACATATAACAGGGCCAGCTAGGAAAGGGGTGAGAAGAGCAATCACCCAACCCCTTCCTGAACCATACAAGTCCTCATGCACTCAACAAAGCTGGATGCCTTTGGGGCATGTTGGGCTCAGCCCAATACCAACCACAAAGCACCTTGTATCCACTAGTTTAAAGGGGCTGTCCACATTCTGTAAAGCCCCCTGCCTGCAGCCCCCCCACAATATGGGAACAAGGTGGTTGACTTTTGGGGTGCCCGAGCCCCTCCTGCCCCCAAGCATCCACCACCCTCTCATGGGCTGGCTTGCTGTGTGTTTGTTAGTATGTGGGAGGGGCGCAATATTTTTTTCATTTAGGGTGGTATTTTTCACATGGGGGTTTTCATTTTAAGCTTTAACAGACCCAAATGGTCTTATATGTATTCGGGGGGCAGGATATTTATGGTTTTGGGTTAAAATCTTGCAGATGCAATGTAGATATGTAAGTTTTCTCTAAAGCCATACACCTTTGAAGCAGCATTTTGGATATATGCTACGAGATGCACCACTTTACAGGCAGAGTAAGCCCCTGCAACTGCCAACCCCAGCATGGTTGTCTGGGGTCTGAGTACCTAGGTGAGCAGAGGAATGCTTCCATGTGTATTTCTCCTTTGGGGTGTACCAAGATGGCTTCAGATGACGCACTTCCGGTGACGCTGCAAGATGGCACCAAAACTGAAAGTTGTGTGACGCATTTCCAGTCACCGAGTCTTTTTCATTTAAAGGACTGGCTCGATATGTCATGCTGCTGGGGATGTACTGCTAGGATTACAGCACTATAAGCAGACAGTGTTCAGCATCTACAGATCGCTCTCCTGCCTGGCTCACGTCATCCTCGTTATGGATGCTGAGGACACCCCTGAGGATGGAGCACCCGCTCAAACTGACCCAGAGGCTACATCCAGGTCCAGTACTACCCCCATGATTAGTACCTCTCTTACTGTTAATTGAGAGCTATTAGGGCCAGGGATGGATTTAAGGAGAAAGTGTCAGTTTATTTGCCTTTATTATTTAGATTTTTTTCTCCTAGGTTGACAAGCCTGTTAAGAGAAAATGTGGGAACTGTAGATCTAAGATAGCTGTAGAAAACTATTGTGTGAGACTTTTATTTCTTCAGTGACAGGAGCTAATTCTGTTTCTATGGTTTCCATGAAAGAAGTAGTTTCTTCCTTTCAGTCCTTTAACAATAGATTAGCAGGGTTAGGTTCTTCCCCTTTAACAGCTGTGACAGTGTCCTAGGTCCCTTCGGTCTCGGTGAGGTCTCTACCTCCCTTAGTTTTAGAGAGCGTGAGTTCGCGGGCGGTCTCTGACCCAGAGGAGGGGGAGAACTCGGACTCTACATCTGGCGAGGAGTCCACGTCAAAGGTTGAGGAGACTGCTAACATGGCCAGATTTCTATTCCCAACTGAAGATATTGAGAAACTGTTGAAAGCAGTTTATACTTCTGAGCAGAATGAGTCACCGCAGCAGACTCAGTCGGTTCAGGATATAGAATGTACAGGGATCTTCAGGGGCGTAAGCCTAAGTGTTTTCCTGTATGCCAGTCGCTTAAGGAAATGGTCCTGTCTGAATGGAAAGAACCTGAGAGAAGGTTGTTCCAATATAGAGGGCAAAGGAGGATGTTTTCCTTTCAGTCGGATGTTGAGGAAATGTTTTTCAAATGTCCCAGGCTGGATGCTCCTATGTCACAAGTGTCTAAAAAATCAATCTCTCATTTGAAGACTCTGGTGTGCTTAAGGATCAGATGGATAGGAAAGCTGACACTTTACTCTGTAAAGCCTGGGAGGCTTCAGCCTTTCTTAGTCCAGCCCTGGCATCCACATGTATAGCTAGGAATCTAGATGTATGGGTCCATAGGCTAGATGACTTTCTCTCCCCCAACACACCAATGGAGGAGGTCAGGGAATCTCTCCCCCTGATTGCCAAATCAGTGGCTTTTCTGGAAGACGCAGAGGCAGACTCAGTTAGGTCGGTGGCCAAAATGTCAGCTCTGATCAATTGTTCTAGATGAGCAATCGGGTTAAAATCCTGGGAGGGGGATCTACCCTCCAAAAATAAGCTTTGTGGTATCCCCTTTGAAGGCAAACTTTTATTTGGTTTGGCTTTAGAGGAAGTACTATCTCATTCTTTGGAAAAGGGTAAGCGTTTTCTGTCTCAGAAGGTTAAGCCCCAAAGTAAGAGGCCATTTTGTATTTTTCGGAACAAAGCTAATTTCAAGACAGGGGGTCAGCAGGCCAAGAAAAAGTGGTAATTTAGCAGACAAAGCTAAAGGGGCACTCTTTGCTCCTTCAGCCCTGACCAAAAACTTTCAGTGACGCTAGGTCAGGGGTAGGGGGAAGGCTGACCCGGTTCGTCAAGGAATGGGCAGAGATCACAGAAAATCCTTTTATCCTCAAGATCATAGAAGAGGGTTACAGGTTGAAGTTCAATCTCCCTCTTCCCCAGAGGTTTTTTCTCACTCGGCTTCCCAGAGACCAAGAGAGACGGGCAGGGCATGTTAGATCTGATTTCCCTTTGGGAATCACAAGGGGTTATTTCCCGTTCCGAAGATCAGAAATTCCAAGGGTTTTATTCTTATGTTTTCCTGGTAAGAGAGGCATCCGGAGGATTTCGGATAGTTGTCAATCTAAGCCTCCTGAACAGATTCTTAATTTACAGGCATTTACGGATAGTAAGCATTTACTCACTCAGAAATCTGTTGTTGCCAGAGGGATTCATGGTAACCCTGGATCTTCAGGACGCTTACCTTTATGTACCAATATGCCAGGATCATCAGAGATTCTTGAGGTTTGTGATCCTCATGGAAAACGTCCCATGTCATTGGCAGTTCAATGCCCTTCCTTTTGGTCTCTCGGCAGCCCTAAGAATCTTTATGAAGATCATGGCCGAAGTACTGGCCCGTACTCGAACGACTTTTGATCTTTGCCCAAGAGAAAGAGAACCTTGGTCAGGATCTGAGAAGTTCTGCAGACCTTTCAAAGATTGGGTTGGAAAGTCAATCTGCAGAAGTCTGCTCCAGTTCCCTCCCAGAGTCGTCTCTTTTTCAGGTACCTGATAGACTCAGTCGCTCAAAAGATTTTTCTACCAGAGGATAAGATCTCCAAGATCCTTCTCTCTGTGCAGAGTTTCAAGTGCCTTCCCCATGCCTCCCTTCATCAAATAATGCAGCTGTTGGGCTTGATGACTGCAGCAATCCCGGGAGGGCCCAGGGTCAAATTGCATTCCTGGTCCCTTCAGGCATTTCTTCTGCGTTATTGGGATCACAGAAAAGCCTCTTTGGATCAGTTCATACATCTTCCAGGAGACGATTCTCTCAATCTGTCCTGGTGGGAGCGGCCGGAACATCTGCAGGTAGGGAAGGCTTGGGACCAGCATTCCCCAATAAAGATTAACACAGATGCCTGCCTGTGGGATTGCGGAGCTCACTCAGAAGACTGGCAGGCTCAGGGAGCCTGGCAGCCAGAGGAAGCAGCCCAATCTTGAAACTTCAGGGAGCTGTTAGCGGTAGGAAAGGCTTTAGTTGCTTGAAAACAAGGGTTCGTGCAAGGAATCTGTTGATTTTTTTGGACAATGCCTCGACAGTGGCTTACTTCAACAAATAGAGGGGTACTTGCTCAGACAGTCTGCTAGTATTAAGTCAGGAGATACTTTCCTGGGCGGAAGACAATGTTTCCTCAATCAGGGAGGTCCACATCAGTGGGACGACGAATGTCCTGACAGATTATCTGAGCAGAGTCAATATCAGCTCCAGCAGTTGGAAGCTGAACCAGGAAACCTTCTGGGAGTTAGTTGTAAGGTGGGGGATGCCCAAAGTGGATTTGTTTGCATCCACCCACAACAGGAAGCTTCCAGCTTACTTTTCCCTGGAGGGAGAAATGGAGTCCCTAGGGACAGATGCGCTCTCTCTCCAGTGGAGCTTTTCCCTACCCTATGTCTTTCCTTCGTTTCCACTATTGCCTCTGGTAGTCCGGAAAATTGTGCAGAAACAAGCAGAGGTAATTCTGATTGCTCCATGGTGGCCCAGGAGGAGTTGGCTCTCTGCACTGAGAGCACTTTCTATAGAGCCTCCCTGGTCTCTGCCAGAGAGAAGAGACCTGCACTGCCAGGGACCAGTACTCCATCCAAGCCCTCAGATTTACTGTTTGACAGCTTGGAGGCTGAGTGGCGCATCCTACAATTAAAAGGATGTTCAGTTAGGGTTATTGAGACTATTCTAGACAGCCATAAATTAGTCACAAGGAAGATTTATGGTAAAGTTTGGAAGACCTTTGTAGCCTGGCAAAAAAGTGCTGGAGTGGACTCGTTTTCTATCCCATGTGTTTTGGATTTTTTACAGAAGGGGGGTGGAAAAGGGGCTTGCTGTAAGAACTCTTAAGGTTTAAGTTGCTGCTCTGTTTCTGTTCATGGAAAAAAAGACTAGCAGAGGAGCCATTGATTAAAAGATTCCTCTCAGCTAGGGCTAGATGTACACCTAGACTCATTAAGCAGGTCCCCCCCTGGGACTGGTCATTGGTGTTGAATGCTTTTACCAGAGCCCCTTTTCAGCCACTTAATGAGGCCTCTTTGAAATTAGTTACTTTAAAGATGGCTTTTCTTTTGGCCATTAGTTCAGCGAGAAGGATTTCTAAATTTAGAATCTCTCGTGTAAAGATCCTTTCCTAAGAATTTTAGCTGACAGGGTAGTAATTAGGCCTGACTCTTTGTATTTACCCAATGTTTCGTCTGAGTTTCACAGATCCCAGGAGGTAGTTCTTCCTAGCTTTTGTTCCTCCCCCAGAAATTCGCAGGAAAGATTTTGTTTCTTAGATGTCTTCTGCATTATTTAGAAATATCGAGTGAGCTTAGAAAAGCTTTCCAATTACTAATTTCTTTTAGTGGCCCCAAAAAGGGTTCCAAGGCATCCAGGGGTTCCATTGCCAGATGTATTAGAGAAGCTATTTGTGAAGCCTACATATCTTTAGGGCAATCCTCTCCTACCAGAGTTGGGGCTCACTCTACTAGATATTTACAAAGCTGCTGTCTGGTCCACCTCTCATGCATTCATCAGGCATTATAGAGTACAGATGCTCTCCAGCCAGGACCTCTCCTTTGGAAGGAAAGTGCTTCAGGCTGTCGTTCCTCCCTAAGGTATAGAATCTTGCTTATCCTCTCAAGTAGCTGTCCTGGAAGATGAAGGGGGAAAACCCTCGTTAGACTTACCAGTAATGGTATTTTCCATGAATCTTCCAGAACAGCACCTATATTCTCAACCTATTCTTTATTCACTGATCCCTTTAATTTAACTTGGTGGTGGTGTGTTAATGAGTTTCTAATATTCCTCTTCCTAGTTCACTTTTGGTGGAGGTTCACTTGATCTTCATACAACTGAGTGTCAGAGGAGAGGGAGGGGCTTTTTAAATTGTGTCTGGTTTGTGCTTCCTGTAGAAGGCAGAGTACCTGTCCTGGAAGATTCGTGGAAATACCATTACCGGTAAATCTAATGGGGGTGTTTGTGTGTTTTATAGCATGTGTTTTCAATTGCCTCATTAGCACACAAACCTATGTTATATAAAGATTGCACATATCATTCTTTATCTTTCCCTGAAAAGAGGTGTGTGTGTTTTGTTTATTTTATTTTTTTGGGAGGGATATTTTTCTCTAAAATAATTTTGATGTTGTCAATGTTTGTTGTTTGTAGGTTGTTAGTTTGACTTTGATTTAATTGTCTGTGCTGCATTATTTTGCTAAATCTTCCTCAAGATGTTGTGACTAATAAATGTTTAAATCCTTAAGATTTTGTGGGTGCAGTCCTTTTAACTCCTGTTACTTTCCTCTGCAAAATGGTCAGACCTCAAAACCATATTCTGTTAGCGTCTCAAATTAACATACATGTGTTTTTTGCTTTCCTTGCTCTTTTCTTGTTCACCAATAAAATGTGTAGCACATTTTTATGTTTTATGTGTTTTGTTAATAATTTGTTTTGCAGATGCATGCTCAATCCAAGTAATGCATTTTACACTCCCCCTTAAACAATTTTCATACAACAGATTTCCCAGCTGCTGCTTAACTAGGCTGATTGACATGGCAAAACAAAAAAAGGTATGCTTTGTCTAAAAGCTATTTTCCTGGTGCCTTCATGGTAGTATATGCATGGATTGTGCATATGCTGCCATGGATAGGCACCAAGAAAGGAAAATTACAGAGAGGTAAGTATTTCATTTTCCATTTTAGTGCAGTGGTTCTCAGCCTCAGTCCTCAAGTACCCCTGACAGGACATGTTATGGGAATTTATCTTAGCTAAAATAGCTGTCCAAAATACCAAGCCATTGACTGTGCAAGATGAAAGAAAACATATCTGGTTCCCGGAAGCGGTGGCCAGCACACAGGAATGACATCACGTCCCTCCAGGAAGCTGCTTGTACTGCTGCTAATTTCTTCCCACCACCATGCCACGCTCACTGTTCTCTGAGGAAGAGATAATCCTTATTTGCAAATTAAGATAATTGTTTATTTATTTTATATGGGGTGGTGTGTGTGTGGGTCATGTGTGTATGTCTAAATGATTTGGTCTCAAAACACACACGCCTACTTCCTATGTACAGATTCACTTCCGGGTCAATATATATTGCTTCCTGCTTCAGTGTGTGTGTATATATAGATATATCTATAGATGTAGGTTCTTGTGTCCACCAGCATAGAGAAGTTGGGTAGATGCCACACTCCCAATTCTGGAGGCATAATAATGGTCTAGCACAGGGGTCTTCAAACTACGGCCCTCCAGTTGTTCAGGAACTACAATTCTCATCATGCCTAGTCATGTCAGTTCAGCAACAGCTGGAGAGCCGTAGTTTGAAGATTCCTGATCACTCTAGCATGTCTTGAAAAAGTTTTTTTTTCATGTGCCTTGTATAATGCCCAATGAATATCGTTAGGAAAATACAAGTGGTCATGGCCAATCTACATTCCAAACTTTGGCACTTAAGATGGTCTTGAACTATGCAATCTGATTGGCCAAACTGTACAACTTGATATTTAGGCAAAATAGGTAATAGTCGACTGAATTTCCAGCCCCTCCTGAAAACCTTTACCTCAGACCTGGAGAGATGGTCAAATTTGGCAACCTCCTGGTTTGGAAGATGTAATGTGCTCAAAATCAACGTAATGCCGTGGCTTCTATACCTTATGCAAGCCTTGCCTGTACGGATTCCCCAATCGTTCTTTAAGGCCCTGCGATCCATCTTTGTCAGATATGTATGGCAAGGCAAGCCACCTAGGCTCAGCAGAGCCTTACTGCTTAGACCTAAACACAGTGGTGGGGTTGGACTCCCGGACCCGGCATGGTACTATACAGCTGTCCATATGAACAGGACGGTTGACTGGTGCAGACACTTGGAGGATAAGCTGTGGGTTCGTCTTGAGCGAGAGTCCATACCCTTCCCTATTGGGGGATTACCCTGGAGTGGACCTGGCTGTATAGGGGTAACGCTGGCGCACCCCCTTATTGAGCCTACGTTAAGGGAACTAGCCAGATACTTCACCCTGGTGGGAGTGCCCAGCTTTCCCTCACCCATGACTCCTATTATTGGACACCCGCACTTTGAGCCCGGTACGGCAGACAAGTCCTTTCGCCTCAATCAAGTCCAAGATCTGATAAGTGCTTCTCACTTTCTAGGCTCGAGGGCATGGAAGAATGTCCTGACTATGTACGAGACGCTGGGGAACACTGCCATGGGCAGGTGGAAACTGTCCCATCAGAAATCTTTACCCAACAGTGATTGTTTCCGCAGACCCTTGACACCATTCGAAGAACTGTGTCTGGGTGAGGGGCCGATCCGTGGGTCTCTTTCCCACTCGTATTTGATTCTACTGGACCATTTATCTCAGGAAGACCCACCGTTTATCGGAAAGGTTTATCGGAAAGTGGGAGAGGGACCTTAATGTCAAGTTCTCGACAGAACAAAAGACTCGTGTGCTTCTTTTTGCGCACAAGTCATCTTTGTGCAGCAAGTACCAAGAAATCACGTATAAGATTTTGGCTCGCTGGTACAGGACTCCCACAGTCATGGCAGCCATGTTTCCTGGGCACAGCCCACGATGCTGGAGATGCGACGCGCATGCGGGTACGCTGCTTCATATATTCTGGGAGTGGCCGCAGCTGACCCATTTCTGGGGACAGGTCCTCAGGATCATACTTTACCTAACAGCCATTGATCTTAGAGATAATCCATCGGCGATCTTCCTTAACCTGACCCCACTTTTGGGTAAGAAATACCGTAAGTCACTATTAAAACACCTCCTGAATGCAGCCAGGGCATGTATACCTAGTATGTGGAAGCAGTAGTCCTCCCCGACAGTGTGTTAGTGGTTTGCGAGAGTTTGCGACATCTATCGAATGGAACAGCTTACATCATCCCTGAGTGATAGGGAGGAGGAACACACCGCTCGATGGATGCCTTGGAGCCTGTTCAGGTATTCCGATGAATACAGAACTTATTTGTGAGCTTTGACAAGAGAGCAGAGAGACAGACCCGGTCTGGGAAAACCACCGGAGTCCTCCCAGTCTTTCTCTCGCCCTGAGAACCGCTCTGCTCCACCCTATCTTCTTTGTTCCCTTCCTGCCTTTTGGCCCTGCTTACCCCCCTTTTCTTTACCTCTTTACCCTCCTCTCCCCCTCCCTTTCCCTTTCCCTTACCCCCCAATCCCAATAAAAATAACTGTTGATTGCCAGGACTTTATCGTACTATTTACCCAGTTTTCTTGCCAAAGACTGTCGGACCTGGGAGTGGCCCCCGGCTGGGCTTTCCACTATGAGAAAGATGTTCAGCCATTGACGGAGACCCATCTGGGTCGGCCTAGGGGGGACCACTCCGAGAGCTGCTTTAGCATAGAGGAGAGTACTGAGCGCGAGGATCACAGAAGAAACTTGGTATTATGGCCTTAGTTAATCTAGGACTGATACTGATGTAATGTGATAAGCTACCAAATGTCCCCCACGAAGTGCTGAATGTATTTTTCGATGCTATAGAGAATTGGATGACTTCTGTTTTTTTTTACAGTCTGCCTCTGTATTACCTGCAATCCGTAAATAAAGAATTTAAATAAAAATAGGTAATAGGAACACGCACTTGAACAATTAATTCAAATGATAGGAAATCAAACTAAGTCTAATTTATTTAAGATCTAACTGATTGCAGTGTATGGTCACCTTTAAAGATCAAGATCTGAAAATATAAATTTATTGGGTTTAAAAACATTTCTCTTTTCTTTGTAATGTATTGAAAGATTTGGGTAAAAAAATTTTCAAAGATATATTAGAAGTGATAGGAATAAGATTAGCATCAAAAGGTTTAATTAAATGAGAACATCTACTAATTGCCTAACAAGACACATCCGATGAGTTGAAATTAACCAATTGTGTTGGGTGTGTGCTATTATCAATGAGAAAACCGCAGTTACCCTTGCGCCAGTTGCAGTTTACAGATGTGGCTATTTATTATCACTATTTGCAGAACTTGCAGTATTCTTTCACAGAATGCAAAGTGTTTTGTGATTGGAGAAGTTAAATCCTGTCATTCATCTGCCCATCCATTCACAGAATGCTTCTCATTCTGGGAAAGAATAGTACGTGTTCTATGAATGGAGGAGATGGGCAGAAGGTGCAGGCAACTCTTTCACATTTGCAGAGACTGATGTTAACCCCAGCAGTGCTGGAGGATCAGTGCTGTGGGGAGGACCCAGTGGCAATGGAAAGAAGATTTCACACTATGCACTAGTCAAGCGGTCATGGAACATTGTTCATTCCAGGTAAGTTATGATGTTTTATAGCAAAAATTTAAAAAAATAGACTTCAGCTTTAAGTTTTACTTAAAGTGTAAGTAAACCCCCCTATTGTTTTCAGCCAAGGAAGCTACCATCTTTGCCTCTGTTTAATCTACAACTGCCATGATGCTGCACATGTGATCAGTTATGACACCAGCCATTTAATGGTTTGACAGTTTGGTTGAGAGCACAACCAATGGGAGTGTTACATTTCCGAGGTTGTGACCGGAAATGAAACTGTTTTTTGAAACTAGTAAATGGATGGATTTACTTCCTCTTTAACTTTTGCGTTGGTTACCCAGTCTGCAAATCCTGTTCTGGTTTCCTGGTTATAACTCCAACTTGTCCCCTGCTTCCTGGTATCTGTCTGCTGGCTTATATTCATACTTATATTACAATTCCATCTGCCATCAGGTTTAATCTTCAGCCTAAGTAATGACAGACTGGAATCTCAGCCTGTTACAAGACTACGCTCATCCCCGATGATTTGGTACTCTGGTTGAATGTCTGCTTATCAGCTGTCCAGAGGGAGGCAAACCCCATGGCTGTGACTTATACCATGTACACACGATCGCACATTCCGACAACAAAATCCATGGGATTTTTTCCAACGGATGCTAGTTCAAACTTGTCTTGCATACACACGGTCGCACAAAGTTGTCAGAATTTCCGAATGTCAAGAACGTAGTGATGTACAACACGTACGATGAGAAAAATGAAGTTCAATAGCCAGTGCGGCTCTTCTGCTTGATTCCGAGCATGCGTGGAACTTTGTGCGTGCTTTGTGTACACGCAATCTGAATTTCCATGAACGGATTTTGTTGTCAGAAAATTTGAGAACCAGATCTTGCTATGGGGGCATTTAGCAGGGGGAAAGGCAAGGAGCGCCGTCGGGGAACCCGAGAAGCGGAGGGTGGTTTTGTAAAGACGAAGGTAAGTATGACAAGTTTTTTATTTAAAAAACATAAAGAATCTGCCTTTAAATATTACTTTAATAAAAGGTGGGTCTAATCTCCCCAAACCTGAAAGTCATGACTTTTCAGGGGACTTCAGTGGCACTCTGGAGAGCTGAACTGTTACAGTAAATGTATGATCTGTCAACTTATGATGCCTGATAACCCCTGCATTCATTGTTTATGATGTTTTGATACAACACCAGTTTACTGTTTTCTTTACAATGATTAGCAGAAATGGAAGAAATCTAGTGGAAATGGAAGCAACGGGGGGGTCATTTGCAAGTGGCATGCAACCAGGTGTGCAATATAGAGCCAAATCATCTTCTTTGTTTCCTTTTCAAGCCTGTTTAGTGTCTCAAACCAAACCTGCATCATAACAAACTTAGATGTTTTCATTCTTGAATAATTTGTTATAATTTTTAAGGACAAAATAGGCCATAATATGGGATTATGGATCAAAGCTGGTAGTTACTGTTGACTGTATATGTTACTTTACATATAATAAAGGTGTTTATTGTTTTTAATGCAAGCACAATTTGTACTTTTCACCTGCATGCTACCAAATGCATTATCAGGGTCAACATTCACTATGTACTCTCTGTGCCAGAAGTTTAAATGATGCTTAGCATATCAGGTTGCAAAATAATTGTATTTGTCACATATCTTCTCCCTCTGAAGTTAATGATCGGATCATAGTGCTAATGAAAACGACTTTAAAAAATTGCTTTCTTTGCAGTATAGTCACCTGTTCAGACATTCCATAGGCCTCAGTGGACACAAGTGCTGCATACTTAGCATTACTTCTTACAAAACTAGTTGATTTAACCCATTAAGACAACTTGGTAGTTCCAGCTTATATATATATATATATATATATATATATATATATATATATATATATATATATATATATGATAAAGTTTATTTATAAAATTTGCAGAGAAGCTTAATACATACATCAGAAGGGTTTACAACTCAACTCTTTAATTGCTGATATTTGTAATTAATATAGGCTATTGTAATTTAGTTTCTAGCCAGAAGCCTGGAAATCATATTGCAGCATACCAATCCTTAAAATGTGGTGACTGCAGTCATTTTCTTTTTTAGGCTTTCTTTTATTTTCAACTTCCTTTCATCCAGTAACAAACTTCCTGCTTTTGGGTGGCTCTGCTCTGTTGAGGGGCAATGGAGCCACCCTTGGACAGTAGCATTGTCAACCTGTGAGGAGGATAGTGTTATATGCACTAGCACATTTAGATGGACATGACTAACAAATTAAAGCTGAACTTCAGCTAATACCTTCTAAGCTGTCCAGCAATATTTTTGTGATAAAGGTTTTACATGAATAAATAAAAGCTCACCATTGTACAACGTAAACTCCACTGTCATTGTTTAAAGTGATAGTAAACATTCATTTTTTTTCTTTAAAATAACAGACATGTCATACTTACCTGCTCTGTGCAATGGTTTTGCACAAAGCAGTCCCAAACCTCCTCTTCTTGGGTTCCCCGCCGATGCTCCTGCACCCCCTCAAGTGCCCCCATAGCAAGCCACTTGCTATGGGGGCACTTAATCTTCCTCGCTCATGTCTCCCGCTCCCTCCTCACTGGTCAATGGCTCCTGCTGCTGTCTCTAAGCCAATGATAAGTGAGAGAGCTGAGTGAGCCTTGGCTCTCATGCACATCGCTGGATCGAGATCATGTAAGAGTAAGGGGGGGGGGGGCTGGGGGGGAAGCTGCAACCAGAAGGTGAAAAAATCTTCTGCCTTTACAACCACTTTAATGGTTTGCCTCAACCCTCTATCTGCCAATTCTGCTGGACAGCTTGGTCTATTAAAGGATATTGAAATATAACAGATTTACTGGCCGGATCACCAGGTGAAAATTCAGGAATAAAAGCTACAAAAAAAATGTAGTCAACACATCTAACCACTTGGTTCCCACACTACGTCTATTGACGTCATGGGGTTCCGGTGGTTATATCTAAACGATGCCTGAGGCCACAGACATCATTCAGATATTGCAGTTTTCAGCCGGCGATTCCCTACACCATAAGAACAATCATAGCGGCTGTTCCGCCGCTTGATCGTTCATACGGGCGGCGGGAGGGGACGCCCCCCCTCCCGCCGCCCTCCGTTGCTTCTACCGACTCACCGATTCCATCGGTGAGTCGGTCACAGGATCCGCCGGCCCCAGCAAGTAATCATAGAGATTTCCGGCGGACTAGATTGTCCCCGGAGTCTCTATGATCGTCACGCCCGGCCTCAGTATTCAAATTAACGGCGCCGATCTGGCTAGGAAGCCATGATCGTTTTGTTTTTTTTCATTCTTCCCAGCCTAGAGGTGAAATATGGGGTCTTATTGACCCCATATTTCACTGTAAATAGGTCCGATCGTGCCATATTCCTATTACAAGGAATGTTTACATTCCTTGTAATAGGAATAAAAGTCATCAATTTTTTTATTTTTTTTTAAGTGTAAAACTAAAAAATAAAAAATAAAATTAACAATAATAAAAAAAAAAATTTAAAGTGCCCCTGTCCCCGTGAGCTCGCACACAGAAGCGAACGCATACGTAAGTCCCGCCCACATATGAAAACGGTGTTCAAACCACACATGTGAGGTATCGCCGCGAACGTTAGAGCAAGAGCAATAATTCTAGCCCTAGACCTCCTCTGTAACCCAAAATATGTAACCAGTAAAAAAATTTAAAGCGTCACCTATGGGGATTTTTAAATACCAAAGTTTGGCGCCATTCCACGAGTGCGTGCAATTTTGAAGCGTGACATGTTGGGTATCTATTTACTCGGCGCATCCTCCTCTTTCACATTATGCAAAAAAATTGGGCTAACTTTACTGCTTTTTTTTTTAAGCATGAAACTGTTTTTTTTTTCTGAAAAAAACGCGTTCGAAAAATTACTGCGCAAATACCGTGCGAGATAAAAAGTTGCAATGACCGCCATTGTATTCTCTAGGGTCTTTGCTAAAAAAACATATATAATGTTTGGGGGTTCTATGTAATTTTCTATCAAAAAAATTAGGAATTTTACATGTAGGAGAGAAATGTCAGAATTGGCCTGGGTCCGAAGTGGCTAAAGATTGATAAACTGCAATATAATTCATTTTGCTTTAGAGGTTAGATACACTTTCAGTGCTTCAATAACCACATCTGTTCATTTTCCCTGCAGCCATGTTTGAACAGGCACAGCAGCTCATGAAAACAAGGAAAAGGTCCTTTTCTAAAAACTGCAGCCGCATTGAAAATGCATAGTCATGCGATGTGTTTACCAGCATGGGAAACCATGAAAAGGTTTCTAATGCACTTTGGGGAGCCATTAAGAATTAATGGCACCCCCACATATCTGCTAAATAACAATGCATTTTTTGGTGCAGGTGCAAGAACACGTGAGATTTGCATACAGCCCGCACCAGTGCAGATGTGATTGTAGCCTAGACAGCTCAGTAAAAAGTCTGACTGCAGCATAGCGGGATGATACAAAGGGCTAACTTTTTAAAGTGAACACATCAGGATAAGGATCTTTTTTAAAAAAAAACATTTTAGCCAATAGATTACAACACATGGCTGAAAAAAAAAGATGCTTATACATGTGTTTAGGCATTGTTAATTGGGCTTAATATGTTCTACCTCAGGTCCAGAGTGTCAAAGGTGGTCAGGGAATATACAGACCAGGGATTGTCCTATACCTATCGGTGCCACTGAAGCCATAAGTCTGTTCTGGGTTTGAAACTGCACTATAACAGTTTGCTACCAAATCTTGCAGGCTCATATGGATTTTCTCATGGTCTCATTTGCTCCTCCTCTTCCCCCACACAATTTTTTAGGCTCTATCTTGGTTTTGAAATCCAGCATTATCACTATATTTGCATTCTGTGTCATCATTCTGCTTGCAGTCATCACTAAATTCAGAATATCACTCAGATGTTAATCGATTGAAAGGCTAATGGCCAATGAGTACAGTAGCACTGATATGTCACCAAAAGATATTAAAGTAAGCTAGTGATCGCAGGAGGTTGGGCAGCCACATGGCCTATATGAGGCAAATCTCTACAGATAATTAACTTTTCCTCAAATTCTTAAATTACTTTTTTATTAATTTTATTTTCATAGCATGTCTAATAACTTGGTACAAATGGACTACAGGATTTTGCAGAAGTAACTACAAAAATAAATGAAAAACATTAATTAATGTATGTCAAGCAAACTGTGATGATTCTCTCAAGTCATTTTAGGTCATTCATTTCTTCCCACCATTGGTGGTTTACTTACCTGAGCACACACTTCTAGGCTGTCTCCTGTCTTCTTCAGTCATGATTATTCTTTCAGACCGAGATCACTGTGTCTGACAATTCTGGCTTCTTTCTTTTCCCAGTGGTGGAATACAAGGAGCATTCCAGCACCTGATACACTGCTCATACTCAAGTCACTGGTGGATGCAGAAGGGGACCATCAAAGTGATGGTTTTCGGTGCAAACCACCCCCTGCCCTCATCTAGAAACCTCAGTGGAGAGATATGATTATAATACATATATTATTGAATGATAAGGCTAACATAATAAAAATATAAAAATGTATTTTAAAACTTGTAATAAAGACATACAAATTTAGATGCCTTTAACTACACCAACAATTTTGAACATCAGAAAATGCAATTCACATTTTATTACTGAGTGTAGCACATTTACCATGACCTCATATATAATTACTCCTCTGCTTTGGTACAGTTCTTAAAATGGATGGGAGCTGTTGATCAGAAACAAAAATCTATTGCATATGAGAGCAGCTTGTCTTAATAAAAAGTGATTACGACTTAAAATATTTCTAAGTTGTAATCACACCTTTAAAGTAATTGTAGTGCAAAAATTGTAGTGCAAAAACAAAGGTTCATTTTTTCTAGCAAGGTTGAATTTTGCTCCCCTACACACCAGTGGCTTCTATAAATGTAGGCATTATTGTTTGTGAATTGCCATGTGTTTTCAGACATATAAGTAATGATTTACTAAAATGAGCTTAGTGAATTAAGTGAAACTGTGGTCACTTCAGTCAACTACGCAGAGCCCAATTCTGCCATTTTGTTCTTCACACTATTGGGCAGGAGCAACTGGGTCCACCATAGTTGCTTAGCTTGTAGAGCTGCTCATCACTCCTTTTATTTGGTCCCAAATGCATATTCCAGGTGAGCCCACGCTTGTAGCACCACCCCAGAGGAGCCACTTGATATAGTGTCTCTGTATAATTAGAGATGACACACCTTGCTCATCCAGCATATACTGACACTCCTTGGGTGTTTTAACAATTTACTTGAACAGCAACAGCCTGAGAAAAGACAATTAGTATGTCAAAGAGCACACAAGTAACAAAACAATATATTTTGTATGTAGGGAATAATGGTCAAGTCCCAGCAATGCTCTTTCATAGCAGTATACAACTTTATGGTTACCCTTGTAGTGTTGAATAAACCAGTTGAAGACCACTCTCACATTGCCTAGACATGGAAAATTGTCATACCTTCACTCGGTTTTTATAAAAAAAAAAGGCCAAGTGAACATACAACCAGTATACATCAAGTTTTTGTATAAAGTACAGCTGATGTAGATGACCATTCTACAAACAAAATACCAAAGTGCCAGAGCATAACATACTCTACCCACCAGTAAACAGGAAGACCAAGTAATTCTTTGCAGATGGCATACTGCTGGGAGCTCCACCAGTCAGCAACCTTATGCTTTCCAGAGGGTCCCATATTTCTCATCAATAATTTGTCTCCCAGCTGAAAGTCATGAACCCGAACTCTCAGATCATCTTTGGTTTTTTTTTTTGTTGTCCGCTGACATCGAGTGAGTTGAAGCTGATGTTCCATCTATAGAGATGTCAAAGACCCATTCCACTGGCAGACAAGCTTCCTTCTTAAACATGAGTCTATAGGGGAATAGGCAATTGCAGTTGCGGCTGGTGTTTTTATTTGGAGACAATGCACCCCCAGCCACCCCCCAGGTCGGTCGGGTCACACGCACAACCCCGCTTCCCCATGGGTCAGTCAGCCCCGCACTTACCCCATCTATGGCATGGGCAGTGCTTCTCTCTGAGCGGCGGGCGGGGGCTTCTCCTGCATCTCCTCACGGCGCCCATGCATCTCCTCCCTCCTCCTCCTAGGCCAATAAAATCGCTTCTCCTTTTGGCCAATCAGATAACAGGTCTCAAGATCTGCTTCCTGATTGGCCAGGAGGAGAATCAGTGTGACAATAGGGAATATTCTTTCACTATTGTCACACAACTGGGTGGTCTTGGGGCGCAGTGCTCTGCGCCTGAGCCCACCCTTTTTTTTTCTAAGCCTATTTTTTCTAAGCCTATTAGAACCTCTGGCTCTAATCATGTGCTTAAAAAACAAACATTGGAATCCATGAATTTGATGCCCTGCATGTAGATTAGAGGGCTGGACGCATGGATAGGAGTACAGCGCCCCTGCTGCCCCTATAGCTTTATACTGTATTCCTTAACACAGAGCATGAACTCCTTCTGGCTCTAATTGAGTCCACTATTTCTTGGAAGCCTCTGATAGGGTCTTCTTGATAAAGTATCAGCCTATTCTTGAATCCAGAATGATATATTAGGCTGAAACAGAACCCTGACAGGGCCGCCAACCATTGATGTTCAACATTCAACTTGCCTGTAATAAGGATGCATGTGAGTGGGTTATTGTCAGTCTTATCTTGAATTATTCCCTGTACAGGTACTCTTTTAGCTTGTCCACAAATGTCCACTTCAAGGCCAATAATTCTAACTTATGAATACTGTAGTTTCTCTCAGAAGGGGCGCCAGACTGAGTGCATATATTTAATAAAAACAAGTAGTAACTTACAGGTTAAATTAGATGAGTTCAGTATGTGGTGAAAATCGCCAGTCCTGGAGTTTCATAAATGTCTTCCCTTTGCAGCCTGGGGCACTGGTGTGATCTTACAGGGATCCAGAGAATGCTGGGAACCAGGAGGCAGGAAACAAGAAGCAGCTGCTCATGATTACACAGGAACAGGAAATGTGATTATTCACAGTGGCAAGGAATGGTAATGCATTTCAAAGCTACAGCTTCTTCATCGGACCATGTCACACCAGTGCCACAGGCTGCACAGCCAGATTCCCACTGCATTTGGTTGAGCTGCTCCCTGTGAATGGTCCCGCAGCCTCCTGGGACATGTGATGTGTCCCGGAAGGTTGTAGGCTGGAGGAGGGAATGGGTATCTATCAAAACTAGGTACCCCCCCCCCCCCCCCCACAAAAAAAAAATCAAAATATGGGATTTAACAAATGTTTAAGAAATGTGCATTTAGTCCCTGATCTATAACTTACCTGTGCAATAATCATTGAATCCTCACACCTATTATTGTAAATATTAGGGAATTACATCCAGCAGGAGAAGGCAAACATAGCAAAATGCGCTTTTCAGAACCAGCACACACAACAGGAAGCCAGAAGAAGAGTTAATATTCCCATAAATTTACCAGGCACTTGAGACCTTTTTTTTTTTTGCATCAGTATACAGCACGCCATAATCTCTCTTCAACAAATTGTGGCTAACTTTGCGCCCTTGTTACTTTAGTTCCCTTCTACTTATCGCCACCATTTTGCCTGTTGGCAGTGCTATTTTCACATCACATGCAAACCTTTTTAACATTTTCCTCTATTTAATTCTTTATTTATTTTGTTAAAGTTTCAGAGAAGAAATATATTGCAAAAAGTATGCTTCCCATTCCATTTCCATATCTATCCCCAACCCCCCCCCCCCCCCCCAATCCCTCGCTCCCTCCCTCCCCTCTCTCTCTCTCCATCTCTCCCTCGCGCTCTCTCCCTCATTTCCCCTCGGATCCACTCATTCTGAGATATTCCCTTGTTTTCTTGAACTCCAGCCATTTTCCCCACTTACTAAAGTAAGTTTCCACTTGGTCTCCTCTTCTAGATATTGATTCCTCCATTGATCTTACCCACTCTATTTTACCTAACCATTCCCTCATAGATGGGGGTTCGGGAGTGCCCCATCTCTTTGGGATCAGGCTTTTTGCTGCAATCAATAAGTGAGGAATCAATGAGTTTTTGTATTCCCCCAGTGTTTTGTCAGTGTCGTGAAACAGACATGTCCATGGTTCCTTCTTTACCTCTTCCCCTGTTATTCGGAAAATATTTTCTATTATTTTCTCCCAGTATGGGCCAATCTTTCCACACTCCCACCATATGTGCAAAGGTTCCCACCTTGTCGCAGCCCCGCCAACATAGTGCTGATATACCTGCTCTCCTCTTATGCGCTCTTTGTGGGACAACATACCATCTTGCCATTAATTTAAATGACATCTCTAATGACATATTGTCCTTAGATATTGTACCTGCTATTCTTAAGATCTTCTTTCTACGTTCCTTATCCCCCACGGTGCCCAGCTCTTCTTCCCATTTTTTCAGGAATAGTGGTTCCCCTGGTTCCTCTTCCTCCTGTAGGATTTTATAAATTTTGGACATACTTTTTTTCTTGCAGCTCGGATCTGAGAGCATTCTCTCCATCGGTCTGAGATCTCCTGTCCCTCGGAGTGGCCGAGGCAGAGTCTGAACAAAATGTTTAATTTGTGCATATCTCCAGCTATCTAAGTTCCTACTTCCCCATCTTTGTCTTATTTCTCCTAAAGTGCAAAATCTGTCCCCATTCATCACATCTTTCAGCAAAATATCATCTTTTTTTGCCCATCTGGTGAAATAAACAAATTCCTCCTTCCCTGGTTTAAAAAAACTTGTGTCTAATAAAGAAATTAAAGGTGAATTGTACTGCCAGTGATTTGATTCTCCCACTTTATCCCATGTTTTAAACAAATTAATAGTTAGTGGGTTAGTGCTACTCCCCAAGTCGCGAAAATCCCGTGGTATCCAAATCCTTTTTCCTAGATTAACTCCGCTTTGTGTTTTCTCTATATTTACCCACCCTTTATCCCCTTTGTCATACACCCAATCCACCACTCGTGAAATGACTGCTGCCTGGTAGTATCTTCTAAAGTTTGGGGCTGCTAATCCCCCTCCTACTTTCCCCCTTTCCAGAGTCGCATAAGAAATCCTGGGATTCCTACGTCCCCATATGTATTTTAAAGTTAGAGTTTTAAGTTTCGTGAAGAACTCCTGCGGAACTTTTATTGGGATCATTTGGAACATATATGTCAATTTTGGTAAAATGAACATTTTTAACGCATTTACTCTCCCTATTAGTGACAAGGGTTTATATCTCATACTTTTAATACATTCTTTGACCTTATTTAATATATATGTATAATTGGCCGCGTATATGGATGACAATGTGGGCGTAATTCTTACCCCCAGGTAACTCAGCTCCTCCCTACACCAAATAAAGGGAAAAGAGCTCTGGAGTTCCTCTTGTTCTTTTTTAGGTACTGTTATGTTCAGAATTTCAGTTTTTGACATATTGATCTTAAAATTTGTCAACATCCCATATCTATGGATCTCCTTAATTATATTTGGGAGAGTCACCCTGAGTTCTGAAACATAGAATAATATGTCATCTGCATACGCAGACACCTTATACTCTTCTCTACCAATTCTCACTCCCCTTATATCTTCATTTTTCCTGATCGAGGCCAACAAGGGTTCCAAGGCCAAAACAAACAGCATTGGGGACAGAGGACACCCCTGTCTGGTTCCATTATATAACTTTACTACCGGGGAAAGGTTACCGTTAATTTTTATTTTTGCCGTCGGGTGGGAGTAAAATGCTTTTATCCATCGCAATGTTTTTTCTTTTAATCCCAGATATCTTAAGGTCTCAAACATGAAGCCCCAGTCTACCCTGTCAAATGCTTTTTCAGCATCCACAGATAACAGGGCGACCGGGGATCCGCTGCTTTCCACTCCATGAATCAACATGAGGGTTTTAAGGCAGTTATCCCTACCCTCCCTTCCCATGACAAACCCCGTTTGGTCACTATGGACCCATTGGGGTAGTAATGGTTTTAGCCTTTCTGCTATCGCTTTTGAAAATATCTTCACGTCCGTATTCAGAAGAGAGATCGGTCTATAACTCCCCGGGGTTGTTGGATCCTTCCCCTCCTTTAATATCAAAGTTATGTAAGCCATCAGTGCTTCTTCCCTCAGTACTTCCCCTTCTGCGACTGCGTTCATATACTCGCATAATTTGGGCGCCAGTATTTTTTCAAACTTTTTATAATAAAGGATTGGGAACCCATCCGGGCCTGGACTCTTCCCGATTGCCGTCCCCCTTATTGCCCGCACCACCTCGTCTACCGTTACCGGGGCGTCTAACCTCTCTAACTCATCCTCTGGGACTGTAGGGAACTCTGTTCCTGTTAGGTACTCGATAGTATCTTTTTTATTCCTACTTTTCTCCTTTCCCTGTCCTACCTTATATAACTGGCTATAGTAACCATGAAAGACCATTGCGATTTCAGGAGTGGAGTGCTTCATTTCCCCCTTTTCATTTTTTATTTTTAATATGAAGGACACATTTCTTCTCTCCCGCACTACTCTTGCTAACCATTTCCCAGATTTATTCCCCTCCTGGTATCTTATACTCTCTACCCAGTGGTTGACTCGCACCCTTTCCTTCTCCATGAGTCCTTCTAATTCTAGCTTCTTATCTTTTAGTTCTACTCTCTCTGGGATCCCCTTTGGTCTTGTTTGTTGCTCCAATTCCCAAATCTCCTTATTTAACTCTTGTAGCCTTTTCCCTGTTTCCTTTTTTTTCCCTGTCCCAATGCTTATTAAAATTCCTCTTATAAATGCTTTGTGGGTCTCCCATATCGTACCCCTCGTAACCTCTGGGGAGTCATTTCTTATAAAGAACTCTTCCAGCTCTGTTTCGATCCTACTTCTAGTCTCTGGGTCCTGTATTAGCGCTTCATTTAATCTCCATGTCTCTCTTTTGGCCTGGTCTGTTGCTAGCTCCAGCTGTACCATAACTGGGGCATGGTCAGATAGGGAGATAGGTTTTATTACTGTATCTTTGAGTGCTGGGAGCATTTGATGTTCAATCAGTACATAGTCGATTCGTGTAAATGTCCCATGTACCGATGAGTAGAAAGTATAGTCTCTGCTATTTGGATGTTTAATCCTCCAAACATCGACTAACTGAAATTCTAAAAGCATAGCCTTTATCTTTTTATATCTGAGCCCCGTCCATCGGGGGGACCCCGCTGAGGAGTCCACCCGAGGGTCGACGCACATATTCAGGTCCCCCGCCACTATCAATTTACCTTTTCTGAACTCTGCCAATAAATCCAGGACCTTCCTTAAGAATTTATCTGGGTCCCTATTTGGGGAATATATGTTCGCAAAAGTGTATACTCCATCCGAGATTCTTCCCCTTATGAACAGAAATCTCCCTTCCGGGTCGGCCATTTGTTTCTCAACTTCGAACCTGACACTTCTCTCGAATCCTATTGCTACCCCCCTAGCGTAGCATGTAGTAGAGTCACCATAGAACCATGTAGGGAACTTCCTAGATGTAAATCTCCCTCTAGCCTCGTGTGACATATGCGTTTCCTGCAGACAGATCACATTCGCCCCATATAATTCTAGCTCCTTATTTACTCTGAACTTTTTTTGGGGAGTACTTATACCCCTCACATTGTATGTTATCAAATTCAACCTTGTCATATCTCACTCATCCTCATCCCCTCCCCTCTCCCCCCGCCCCCCGCCGGGGGGGGGGGCGTAAGCTCCCCCCCGCCGGGGGTCCACGCGGGGAGCGAGAGGAGGGGGAGACGAGAGAGCGCGAGAGAGAGTACATACCCCCTATTTGAGAGAGAGATTGCCCCCCATCCCACCCCCCCTTCCTCCCTCCCCCTTCCCGGCCCCCTCCCTCCCCAACCCTCCCCCTCCCCCCTCCCCCCCTCCTCCCTTCAGAGGAGTGAACAATTTCCGTTTTTGTTCCTCGCATAGGTGTCCCGGTGACCCACAGGTCACCTTTTGCCCACCTAGCCTTCTTTGGGAGGACCGCCTCATTCACAGCCTATCAAAGCACCCGCGCCCCCCCCCCACCCCCCCACATCCCGCCCCTCAATGATGGTGATTATACCCCATCTCTCCCCCCCCTATCCCCGACCCGAGACCACTGCATAGCCCCACTGCTTCCATTATTCCCCATCCCCTCCTCCCATCCTGGTATTGATGGTGGGGGGATTTCTAACCTATTACAGAAGTCCGTTAAGTCCTCTGGGAACCTTAATACTGCAGTGCGGCCGTCTCTCCTTCCCCTAAGACATGCTGGAAATCCCCATTGATAGGGAACATTTAATGACCTCATCAGATCTGTCAGGGGTTTAAGAAGCCTTCTTCTCCTCAATGTTTCCCCCGCCAGATCTGAGAATATCTGTAACTCCGATTCCTGAAACATAATCTTGTCCTTCCTTCGGATATTCTCCAGTACTAGCGCCTTTTCCTCGTAAAAATGAAATCTGATTATTACATCTCTTGGTTTTTCTGTGGCTTGGGACCGATATCCCAAGACTCGGTGCACTCTATCTATTTTTAGTATTTCATCCTCCGCCCTTCCTAGAATGGGATTAAACAGGTCCTGCATCACCTTAGGGAGTTCTTCATTTTTAAATTTTTCTTCCAAACCTTTTATCCTTAAATTTTTCCTTCTTCCGCGATTTTCCTGATCCTCGATTTTATATAGGATTGCTCTATTTATTTTTTGGGCTGATTTCACTTGTTCTCTTAGGTCCCTCAGATTCTGTTCATACCCATTCATTCTTTCCTCCATTTCTTCCACCCTACCTAGTACTAGACCAATATCCGCCCTTATCCCAGCTATATCGGATTTAAGTGAAGTTTCCACTTTAGTCAATGCCTCTGTAAATATCTCTTTCAACATGCCCAGGGTCGCTTGTGGCTCCGCCAACACTGGGTCTCCTTCTAAATCGGATTGAATTTCGGGTTGAGTTTCGGGTTGGGGAGGGGCCTCTCCTTTTCTCCCCGATTCTTCCCTTCTTTTAACCTTGTCATCTTCTCGGGAGCTAACCCCCCCCATCCTAGTGCGAGTTGGGCATAAGTCCTTAGGCTTTTCCGCTCCCCGCCCTTCTCCCGTCTCCATAGTTTTACTGATGCCCGCGCCTGATTTTCTTAATGTCTTCTGGCTGGGGGTTTCCTGGCTGTTTTCCATCGTGCTTGTCTCCCCCACCAGATATCGTTGTATCCCCCCAGGACTAGTAGGTCCCGCTCCCCCCCTTTTATTCGTTTTCCCCCGCATACTCCTTTTGTAGTGGGTCAGCTCCAAAACTCAAGACCTTTTTCAGAGCTAAGGTCCTTTTTCTTTTCCTATAACTCTTGTGGGGTACAGGTTGCTTACGTCACTTTCTGGGAGCGGGGCACTTCTATCAATTAGGGAGGGATGCTGAAGAGATTTATTTTGCATGGGAGTTTTTCCTTTCTTTCTTTCTTTTTTCTTTTTCCCCTTCCTCCGCCCTCTCTCCCCTTCCCCGTTCCTTCTTTCACAGAGTAAGGCAGCGCACAATGGTGTAGTTCTTCCCCCTTATGCCAGTATGCCAACGGGCGACAGCAAATGCTGTTGACGAGCAGTGGGCACCAGTCTGACTCTCCACCCAGGTAACGCACTAGGATTCACCCTCTTTTTCCTTTTTCTTTTCCTGCCCCCCTTTTTTTTTTTTTTTTTTTTAGTCACAGGTACAAGCCGTAATTCAATTCCCGCATCAATTCCAGCATTTACCACCTGTGTCTACCTGCCGATCCACTGTCGAATAGGCAAAAGGGCAGACAGTCGCAAGCAAGCGCTAACCGACCCCACTACTTTGTACCTCTGTATGGGAGATGTATGTAAAAGAAAAAGAAAACTCCACACTGCATAGCTGTTTGTCTGCCCTTCATATATCCATCCACCTCACACAACTTCTCGTCCTGCAGGGTTTATATCCGACTGATCAGACAACATTAATAACAATCCGGCGGTCTGGTAGTGAGCGTCACATTGATAGCAGTCATTAGGAGGGTTATAACTATACGCCTTATCACTCACCGCTCCGCTGCTCCTCTGCTCTGTCACTGTTATCTGATCCGTGACCTTACCTACGCATGAGGGGGTAGAGATGTCCGTGCAGTCAGGTCGGCTCAGTGGAGAGGGGGGGGGGTGCAGGGCTCCGCACATAGCTGCCGTCCTACCGTTGTGTCCCTGCTTCACAAGGGAACGCTCTCTCTGCCCGCTCTCTCTGCGCTATCTTCACCTGGGGCGTCCGCTCTGTCTCGCGCAGGCGAACAGCTGATGGCAGGCAGGCGGTGCGGTCGACATGGAAGGCGGGAGGCGGGGACGGCGAGGGAAGAGGACGCACGCCGCTCCGGCGGCTGCTACGTGTCAGCGGCTCCTCCCATCCCCCGTATATGGAATTTAACGTATGTAATTACAGTATATGTCTACAGAATATTAAATATTTTAATACCCACCATTCTACTCAACTGCAACCACGTGCTTCACATAAAGTCCCATCTCCTTGCTCCTTCTTCCTCATACAACAATACAGACGTTACTTACTTTTTATTTTTCCATGCTAGGAAATGCATAGTTTTGTTTCGGAAGAGTTATACTCCTCCATTGGTAGAGTACTGGAAGGCTTCAGTGAATAGGGCTCTACCCTTCTATAAAGCCACATATTTGAACGGGGGGGGGGGGCTTTTCGAATTTGATAAGGTCTGGGGTGGTTGGATGGCATCACCCCTCTCTGTAACAGACTAGTTTTAACCTTTTATTAATGTTATCCTTTCTGTTTCATGTGACCTTCTGATATGCACCTCTGCACCTCCGACAAGGCGGGTTGGTGGTCTGTGTACTACATTTGTGTACTACATTTTTTCGGGATGGCTCATCGTATTGTGATGAGGGGTCCTTCAATATTTTATTGAATACTGTATGTGTTTTTTGAAAACAATAAACAGAATTTTCCAAAAAAATAAAAGGCAAAGTGGTAGATGGCTATTTACCCAATTTCATTTACAAATAGCACTGGAAAAAGCACCATTGCTGGGCTGTTGTGCTCGCTAATATCTGTGAACCAAGCTGTCACATTGTGTATAGAGCCAATCTGAGCGACTCTGTACCTTAGGATCACTATGATCAGCCATAGAAAGACCAGTCACACTAATCACATGATGAAAGCGAGTTTACATCTTTTGGCCTACCTCTTCTACTTAAAATGGAGGAAGGAGAGGAAAACGGAACCAAAGAAGGAGTGATTATTCATTAGTTTCTGAACACAGTACAATCCTGGCAATGGTAGCTATAAATAAAAGTTACACTTTCACCCTCCCTTCTCCTCTCCAACACTACTGATCTCTATAGTGTCTCTGTAGGTTAACCCTACACCATTCTTAGCCCTTGTACACACGGTCGGAGATTCCGTCGGAATGTGTACGATAGGAGCATTTTGTCGGATATTCCGACTGTGTGTGGTCTGCATCGGACTTTTTCCGTCAGAATATCCGTCGGACCAACTTTTCCAACTTGCCGGAAATATTTTCAGACAAAATGCTCCGATCGGACATACTCCGATCATGTGTAGAGAATTCCGATCGGACAAAGTGCCACGCATGCTCCGATCAAATTCCTACACCAAAGCTATTGGCTACTAGCGTGAACATAGTCCCGTCGTAACGAAATAACGTCATCACGTCGGATTTTCCGAAAACTTTGTCCGACCGTGTGTATACAACAGTTTTGGACAAAATCCGACGGACAAAATCCGACGGACAAAATCCGACATATTTGGTTGTCGGAATCTCCGACCGTGTGTACAAGGGCTTACTCTGCATATCTGCACATTGATCCCTTCATCTTTATCCTCCCACTGTATTTTTAGTTTAACACAAAGTAAGGTAGACAGTTTTTTTGTTTTCAAAATGAATGATCTTTTATCCTATAGTATCAAATACAAAATCCCAGTAGTTATTAAATACACCAAAAGCTCTCTGTCTCATAAAATGATATAACATCTATTTGAGTACAGTGTTTGCTGCATGATAAAGTAATCGTCAGTCAAATTATCATAGCATTGGAAACTGAAAAATTACCTTGTAATGAAGAGGTAATACAGGCTAGTGCTCAAGTATTTAGTGGTACTATCAAATTTTTTGTGTATGACAACTTACCAATCATTAGATGTGGTAACCGCAACTATTTGTTTGAAATTTTTTTTTCGCCTTTTTCCCCTCTGTTTTCTCTTGGTAATCTGGTTACTAACACATGTCCAGTACTAGAACGCCCTCACTCTGGATGAAGGAGCACAGGGGGCACATTTGGACAGCAGCATTGTCAATCTGGAGGGAGGGGAGTGTTAGATGCACTAGCACATTTAGATACCACATTGAAACTTTTGTAATTTTAACCAAAACATATTTTAGGTTTGGATAGAAAGGGGAAGGGTTAGCATCTTACACTTTTACTAAGATCCAAGTCTGTTAAAGAGATTTCCCCTCAGGTGCTATTCAGGTCAAGTCAGTTTAACAAGACAGAAAGTGAGGGAGAATCTGCAACAGGCATGCAGACAGCAATAAAAAGGTTACAGGGGTTCTATCTTTCTATACTTTACTTAAAAAAAAGGATTTTTTTATTTTAATCTGTGTTGCTGACTTTGACTTTCTGTCTTGAGAGACCGATGTCACTAAGAAGTAAGGGGCAATCTCTGTAAGGCTGCATTCACACCTGATGCCCTGTACACACAACCGGTTGTCCCATCAGAATAAATTCTGAAGGTTTTTCCGACGGAGTTCCCGACGGAATTCCGCTGAAACTGTCTTTCGTACACATAATCACACCAAAGTCCAATCGTCAAGAACACAGTGACGTACAACACGTATGACAGGACTAGAAAAAGGAGGTTCAGTAGCCAATAGCTTCTGTCTCGTACATGCTTCAGAGTATGCATCGTTTTTGGTCCGTCAGAACAGCATACAGACGAGCGGTTTACCGATAGGAATTGGTTCCGTTGGAAATATTTAGAACACGTTGTATTTCTAGGTCGGTCAGAATTTTAGAAAAAAAAGTCTGATGAGGCATACACACGATCGGAATATACAATGAAAAGCTTCCGTCTGTCCACTCGTATGTACGCGGCATAAGCGTAGCAAAACACTTGACAAAACGTGCAAATGCGCACAAAAACATGCAAATGGCTCATTTCCATTACTTCCTATGTGAATAAAAATACACTAAGATCAAATCTGCCCAAGTTGAGCTGCAAAAAAAGCTCCAGAACTTTTTGGAGCTGCAGTCGTTTGGCTTCAGGTGACTTGGAGTGGAGATGTGAACCAACTCTATAGAGAATAATAGATTTTTTTTTTGCTCCAGCGTCTTGGAGTTTTGAGCTTTAAGCTACAAAAACATTGAGGTGTGAATGGGGCCTAACAGAGCTTGGATAGCAGCAAAGCCCAATGAGCATTCTAATAATTCCTCACTCTATCCAAAGTTAAAAAGAAAACTATTTAGGTAGGACATATACTTAAATTACTTTAAGTTTTATAGGGAACATTTCACATACACAGCTCTTTCCTATTCCTCTTGTAGCTAAATATATTCTGCAAGAGCATGTGCAGGAATAAAAAGAAAAGATAATACATAACCCATTTTTTATTTTAGAATTATTACTCAATTATAGCTTATTCTTTTAGTATGTTCCTAGCGCTATAAATGTAACTATGCTCAGTGTTCTAACATAACGTAAGCATATAAAATTATTTTTAATCATTCAAAATTTATTTTACAAAAAAGATCTATGAAAATAGTTTACATGAAACTTAAGATAATCATAATAGTAATAGCAAAAACATTAAGTAATTTTACTGAGCAATATCAATAGACAGCAAAAAGGAATGAAGAAGGAACCTAATAGCAGAAATTAATGGGAAAAGGAAACATATTAGTGAAAGTCTTTCTTCTTCAAGGTAGGCAACCTAGGACATTCACGCTGAATGGATTTTAAAAGTACTTGTGTTACCTTTAAGAGGGGTGAATGACAACTTCATAGCAATTGCACTGAGCAGTACAAATGTACTTTGTTTAATGATTTATTATACACAAATTCAGAATACTAGGAAAACGTGAACTGCTCTGAGTATTCTGGTGATGATATAAGCATCAAATATTTCTTCTTAACATTTTCTGTAAGTATTTAGAAAAAAACAAAACAAAAAAACATGCATTTTTGAAATTAATGCTACTTTTTTTCAAATGTTATCATATTTTCGCTCAGGAACAACACCAGCTTTCTAGAGTCCATTATAACAATAGAAAAAGGCACATACTTACTGAACAAAGACCCGAAAGGTCAGAATTCCAGTGATGTATCTGTCATGAAGAATTAGGCTGGGCGACCTTATGAATGGTAAGTGGTCTCTTCTTGGTGAAACCCCTCCTATAAAGTTTAGCTAATTTCTATTCTCCTGGCCGTGACTCTGTTTTGGGATGACTCCAGATGTATAAGAGATGACGTTTTACACCCATAAAGGCTGGAACGTTCTCTTCCGCAAATGGAACTACTGAAAAAAATGAAGCCTCTAATCTTTCAGCTGTCTCTGTGTAATAGACTTATTTATACGATCTGCGTAATCATTATTAATTCTATAAACACATATGCAATAGTTACAAAGATGATAGCCATTCCATAATCAGCAACCTGATGTTCCTGACATACTAACGATAGTTTCCACGTTACAAAATCCACACATGGCTGACCCTGCAGCTTGATCCAACTGCTGAGCAACAGGATCATTATGCAGTTTGGCTATGTAGGTGGCCAAATGATGAAATAAGAGTTGCTCTGCTCCAGTGATCAACAGAAAACAAGTCAATAGCATTACACTTCTGAGTAGATTTTGCATTGAACTTTGCACTATAGCAAAATACTTGTAAAGGGAATCTAAAGCTGCTTTTGTTTTTTAAGTTTTGGATAGAATGGTGAAGGGTTATGCCCCGTACACACAATCGGACTTTTCGACGGGAAATGTTGGATGTGAGCTTGTTGGCGGAAAGTCCAACTGTGTGTATGCTCCATCAAACATTTGTTGAATGGACTTTCCGCCAACAAATGTTGGCTAGCAGATTCTCCAATTTTCCGCCAACAAAATTTTGTTTTTGGACTTTCCGATCGTGTGTACACAAGTCCGTTGCACAAAATTTCACTCATGCTCAGAATCAAGTGTGAACCGGAAGCACTCAGTCTTGTAAAAGTAGTGTTCATAATGGAGATATCCGATCTTGTGTACAGGGCATAAGAACCAGTATTAATTTCCTCAACAAAAATATTTTCGTCTACTAAATTAACACTGGTACTAGAGATTTTAGTAGACTAAAATACGACTAAAACTAAAACAGATCAATGACTAAAATATGACTAAAACTAAAATGGCAAAAAACTATGGCTTAAACTAAATTGAAATTTGATGTCAAAATTAATACTGCACTACCACATAAGACTAAGTAGGGGGCATCTACAAAGCTGCTGATGCTACTTTTTTTTCTTAATATTTAACCCCTTGGCACTGGCACCTCCAAGCCCTTTATGAGGTTTCCGATGCCAGGAGGTTTATGATCATGTGACCACAATGATTGACTGTCACATGATCAGAAAGTTTCCGATCACAAGAAGCATTCGGGAGCTTTCCGTTAGCCACTGCGAACCATTCTGGGAGCGCGCGAGGGGCGCGCTCTCGGCACCACTGTGTTTTTAATGCTTAAATAATGCATTACAATTTAACTAAACCCATTCGATTTTAGTTGACTAAAACTTACTGGAGATTTTAGTTAATTCAATGCCCTGTACACATGGTTGGACAGTGGCACTTTGTGCATTGGAATTGTATACACACGATTGGAATTTAATCGGATTTTGGTGTCAGAAAATTTTAGATCCAGATCTCAATCTTTGTGTATCGGAAATTCCGATGGAAAAGGTCCGATGGAGCCCACACACGATCGGAATTTCCAACAACACAGTCCGATCGCACATTTTCCGTCAGAAAGTCCGACCATGTATACAGGGCATAATATCACTAAAGCAATTCAGAAAACTAAAATACAGCTAAAACTAAAATGTAGTTTTAGTCAAAATCTGACGTCAAAATTAACACTGGTTAGCACTCTTGTCAGATTTTTATTGCTGTCCGTGTACCTTTCGGGGAGATTCACTCTCTCTGTCTGGGTGACCACTGTCACCAGGACCTAAAGTGAGAGGAAATCATTTCCGGTGACCAATGCCAGCAGAACAGGAATAGATGGCATATACTCCAATGGGGTACTGGTCTTTGGTATAACAAGAGGTCTAGAGCCAGGGTCGGCAATGTGTCGACTGTGATCTACTGGTCAACTGCAGGAATATTAAGTCATATTAAGGTAGGCTCTCATCACACCGCATCCTCCTGAACCCCCCCCTTTACTGCACCCACCTGAACCCCCTGCACCATGTCTTCCTGACCCCCATGCACCACACCCTCCTGACCCCCCTGGAGCACACCCTCCTGACCCCCCTGCACCATGTCTTCCAGACCTCCCTGCACCGTGCCCTCTGACCCCCCTGCACCATACCATCCTGAGCCCCCTGCACAATGTCTTCCTGACTCCCCCTGCACCACACCCTCCTGACCCCCCCTGCACCATACCCTCCCTGTCCTCTGCCCTGCTGACCCCTGATCTACTTACCGATGTTCCCTGCCTTACTGATTCATATACACTGGTTTTTATACTGTTGACCTTTGTACACTTCTTTTCATCCTATTGACCTCTGTGCACTTCCCTATATACTACTGACCTCTGTACACTTCTCTACATACTACTGACCTCTGTAGAGCACCCTACTGACCTCTTTACTCTGCCCTATATCATACTGACTGCTGTACTCTGCTCTATGTATACTGTCCTACATATTACTGACCTCTGTACAGTTTCCTACATACTACTGACCTTTTTACACTGCCCTACATCCTGTTAACCTCTGTACTCTGCCCTATATCCTACTGACCTCTGTACACTGCCCCAAATCCTATTGACCTCTGTACACTACCCAACATTCTACTAACCTCTGTACACTTCCCTACACCCTACTGACCTGTGTACTATGCCCTGTATCCTACTGATCTCTATATACTGCCCTACATTATAATGACCTCTATACACTTCCCTACATAAGACTGACCTCTGTACACTTCCCTACATATTACTAACCTCTGTACTCTGCCCTATATCCTACTGACCTCTGTACACTGCCCCACATCCTACTGACCTCTGTACACTGCCCAACATCCTACTGACTTCTGTACACTTCCCTAGACCCTACTGACCTCTGTACACTTCCCTACACTCCCCTATACACCACTAACCTCTATACACTTTCCTACATACTACTGACCTCTGTACACTGCCCCCTACCTACTAACTACCTCTGTACATTACCCTACATCCTACTGACCTCTGTACACTGCCCCCTACCTAATACCTACCTCTGCACATTACCCTACATCCTACTGACCTCTGTACACTGTCCAACATCCTACTGATCTTTGTACACTACCCTACCTATTACTTACCTCCGTACACTGCCCTACATACTACTGACTTCTGTACACTGTCCTACATACTACTGGCCTCTGTACACTTCCTACCTACTACTAACCTCTCTACACTGCCCTACATTTTACTGACCTTTGCACACTGCCCTACATACAACTTATACTGGTCAGAAATAAGAGCAGACAGCCAGGCCTGAAACTAGTTGAGCAAATCATCCTGCAGTACTAGATGTTCTGCTTTCATGGTGAACTCCAGCATCAGGCTTGTGGGGGTGACCAATTACTCCACAGACATGAAAAAATTGTGACTGAAGTAAAGTAAAGATTTTCACTGAAGCAAAATTTTAAGGTAGGCTGAGTTTGTTTTTACAGTGACATTAGTTTCATTAGCTCTTTCTACGTTTTTTTTGTCGTCTTTATATTTATTGGGGGGCTTGATAGTTCATTTCTTTTAAAACTTCCACACCTGGGGGTGATCTTTGATCTCTTCTATGTTGTCCAGGTAGATCTCCACCTCTCAAAGGTTGCCTACCCCTGGTCTAGAGTAGTTCCCCTCACTCAAAATGTTATAACAAACTATAAAACTTTTTTTTAGCAAAAAATTAAAAACCCGGCAGTGATTAAATACCATCAAGAGAAAGCTCTATCTGTGAAAAAAATGATAAAAATTTAATTTGGGTAGTGTTGCATGACCACGCAATTGTCATTTAAAGTGCAACAGCACTGAAAGCTGAAAATTAGCCTGGGCAGGAAGGGGATTTAAGTGCCCAGTAGGCAAGTGGTTAATTGTTGGGCCTGGATCGTTGACATTCTTCAGATTTCACTAGGAGGACCAGCAGGATTTTCTAGGCATATATTGCTAACACTTTCAACAATTGGATCTAGAATGATGACATCTTTCTGATTTTACTTGGAGGACCAGCAAGATCTTCTAGGCATGTATATCAAACGCTTTCAACTGTTGGGCCTTGATCGACTACATCATTCTGATGTCACTAGGAGGACCAGCAGGATATAGAACATGCATAAGCAGAGGTAGCCGGGTGAAAATTGCATGTCAAGATGATTAGTAAATCCAGAGAGAAATATATGTTATCTGTAAAATATCTACTGTACTGGAAAATTTGAGCCGGGCCTCTCGCACCTCCTGAACTTTCCCAGTGGTCAATGACATTATATTACACTTAAAGGAAAAGTTTGGGCTTAAAAAAAAAATGAACATTCGTACTCACCTCTATGCCATAGCATTGGTGTGATGCTGTGGCTTTCTCTCATCGGCCCTAAGACCAAGAACTTAGCGATTCCATAACTACTTATTACTCGGTTCTTGGTCAGCTCACTGCTCTGATCAGTGGGTAGGCGCAGCTTGCTTCGGCTCTCAGCCGCGTGCTGAGAGGGAGCGATAGTTGTCATTTAGGCATCTAGTTTGATCTCAACAATATTCTCAGGATCCTTCCAGTTCCTGGCAGGGCTCTGCTACGTCAGTTGAGAGTGAGCCCACTCTTAGCTGTCTCTGGGTCATAGGAGAGCAAAAGAAAGAGCACTCCTGTGACTAACAAGAGAAGTATGGCCAAAAAAGCTTTGGTCAAACTTATTTTTTAGGCATATCTATAGCAAAAAACTTTTCATGCAGCCCTGATATAGTAAAACCCTTCTTCTTTGTCTCTATTCCTGTTACAATTTAAGTTGAATTCCTTTGACTTCCTGGTCTAGAGTCACAACAGGAAGTTAGAGATAATCTCTCCAAAGTGAGGTGAAATATATACTTTTAGACAGTTGTCACCCCAGCACCTGTGTCCATTGGAAGATTGTATCTCACCTACTGCTGACAACTGTAAAATTTTGTATTACCTGCCGATTTTATGCTCCATTGACAAATGTCTCCTAAATACAGCGAGGGAGAAACTTCTTAGCTGGGACACAGATGCCAGTAAAGGGGTTTTAACCCTTTCCTAATCTATTAAAAAAAAGAAAATGTCTTTGCTACGATACACTTTAAGGAAAAATAAGGATGTTCGGGAAGAGAAATGGGGTATACTGATGTTATTGCAATAAAAGCTGTGATTTGTATATTACTCGAGGTATCTAGATCTCCAGATTTAATGATCATTTCAGTTAAGTTACCTTTAATTATGCTTGTTTTCATTAGTCATTAGTTTGAAAAGCCCAGGTTTGCCATAGGTTTTCTTTAGGGAAGCTTTTAACACTAAGGCCTGATTCACACCTATGCATTTTGCATATTTGCACTATAGAACTTGTTCCAATGAAAGACCATGTAAAATGGACTGTAGTGCAAGTCTACAAAATGCAAAAAGTACTAAAAATGCATAGGTGTGAATCAGGCCTAAAACCATACTAGGTAAGTTTAAACTAAAAATCTTAAATCTTGTCCAACCCAATAATAGCTGGGACCCAAGCAATGTTATCATGCTGACATTGAGTTATATATGTCCAATCATTGCTGTCAGATCAATATTTAATCTTGACTCATTAGATCTCTGCCTAATTATTGATCTGACATAGGGCATCGGCATTCCTGAGCCATCTGGAAGGGATAACTATTATGTTATCAATGCTTCCCTTCCTGTCATTGCCGGCAAAAAAAAAACTGTTTGTGCATATTCCACTCTATGTTATGGGACTCACTAAGAGGAAATTGAAGAAAACAGCTGAAAGGCCGCACTCCGAATAACACCTTTTATTTGTGGCAAAACAGTGTAGAAGATCCAAAATCTCTTACATCATGGTGATGAAAGGTACAGACAGGCTAACACGTTTCACATCAATATAAATGCTTAATCATTAGCTATGATTAAGCATCTATATTCATGTGAAACACGGTAGCCTGTCTCTACCTTTCATCACCATTCAATAAGAGATTTTGGATCTTATACACTGTTTTGCCCTGAATAAAAAGTGTTATTCAGAGTGCAGCCGTTCAGCTGTTTTCTTAAAGTGGAGGGCCACCCTGAAAACAAAAAAAATATTAAAAATTACAAAAAAATATTTTAAAAAAAATGAAAAAAAAATTTTTTTTTTACTTACCAGAAATGCCTGTTGCTAGGCACTTTCTCCTAATCTTCCTCTTCCTCCTCCGCGGAGATCTTCTGTCTTCTGTCTTCGTCGCGGCGTCTTCTGGGTAATGAGTCGCGCTGTGTTCTGGGAACTGTGTGTTCCAGAACACAGCGCGTCCCATTCAGAAAGCGCTGCGGGACTCACCCATGCGCAGTAGCTGCGGGACTCGCGCATGCGCAGTAGGAAACGGGCAGTGAAGCCGTAGGACTCCACTGCCTGTTTCCCTTACAAGGAATGGCAGCACCGGGACCCGAGAGCCGAGGGACGGGTCGGCCTCGGGCGGCCGACATCGCGGGCACCCTGGACAGGTGAGTGTGTTGATTAAGTCAGCAGCTGCAGTGTTTGCAGCTGCTGACTTTTTTTTTTTTTTTTTGTATAACCGGCCCTCCTCTTTAAATTTTCTACACCATTACAGAGCTTGCACCTGAAGTTGTGAGTGGGGATGGCGGTTATTAGAGACACAAACATGCTTGGAGAGGCATTGCTACCTCATATTTTAGACTGAATCTTAATTAATAAGAGGAGGTGCATCTCTTCTTTGAAGTGGCATTTACAGAAACCCTGTCCATTTACAATTTCTCTTAAATAATTTCTTTCTGTTCTGGAAAAAAAAGTAAAAAGATGAATTCCATTCATGTAGAAGTGACTGGAGTGATGAGCTGAACATAACTAGGTTGAGTTCAAGCAGGGTTCCACACGACTAATGGTGCTGAATCTGAACCTCTTTTAAGTCAATGATATCCGAATGTCAAAACAAAGTTCACTGAACAGTTAAAAATGATGGTTAGCTGGGAGCAGTGATTTTAGTAATGCTTAAAGTTAAACATTAAAAATACAACACTCCTTGGATCACGACGGTCAGTATCCTGCCAATAAATGACTATCACATGGTACCTGGGCCAATCACACCACCCCGTGCCATGTGATTAGCTGTAGCCAATCACAGCTTGTCAACAGTAATAAAAATGTCATGAATGGAAAGCCATTCATGACAGCAAAAAAAAAAAAAAAATGCACAATTAAAAAAAAAAAAAATGCACAATTTTTTTGCAGGTAAAAAAATATGCATTTATTAATTTTTTTGTTAGCAACTTGTAAAGCATTGCACCCATGATCAGCAGACGTAATGCCACGGTCCTGCAGACTGTCTGTGTATCTGTCTGCCCATACCTCTGATATGGGCAGGCAGTTACTGAATGACAGGAAGCTCAATGAACTACCTAGAGCAGTGGTCATCAACCCTGTCCTCAGGACCCACTAACAGGCCAGGTTTTATGAATTACCTTGTGGAGATGCATAATAGAATACTGCAATCACTGAGCAGCAAATTAGATCACCTGTGATGTATTTCAGTTATCTTGCAAACCTGGCCTGTTAGTGGGCCCTGAGTACAGGGTTGATGACCACTAACCTAGAGTGTTTAAGAGTGCCCTGGTAGTTCATTGAGAACTACAAGCCAACAATCGTGAAGGCAATCGGTACTTGAAATTCATTGATTTACAGGGATCTGTGAATCGATGATGTGGCCCTGTGGGCAGAGCCCATAGAGCCATGCTGTCTTTGACTTGTGACAGCGAATGCGGGGAGAATATCCCCAGCTCGCTGTCACAAGGTGGGGGCAGATTGGGGGGAGAGGGGTCTGATGCTGAACATATAACCTAACTATGGGTGTAATGTGTAACATGTTCACATAGGTGAACTTATCCTTTAACTAATGCTTATAACAGTAATCATTACTGTTATAAGCAATAACAGTGTAAAAAGAAATCCCTTATCACCCCCCAGACTAGTACAATGTCACTATGGTGTCATTGAACTATTCTGGTGAAAGTATGTTTAACCATTTCAAGACTGCCCACCGCACACTTACTGCAGCAGGGCGGCCCAGTACACTGTACCTATACATTGTTTCCTCTTCCTGGGTCTGGGGCGCACGTGTGCCGCCGAAGACCAGCCCTCCGCTGTGATTGGACACAGCAGGAGCCAATCAGTGCTGGCCGCCACAGTCTGCTGATCATTCACTGGAGAGGCTGAACAGCGATCTGCCTATGTAAGCAAGGCAGACCGCTGTTCTGTCACAGAGGAAGAGAGAGATCTTGTGTGTCTGCTCATCAGGAACATAGATGTCACACTTCCTCCAGTCAGTCCACCCCCCACACAGTTAGAAAGCACACCCTAGGAGCTCACTTAACTCTTTGATCGCCCCTGATGTTAACCCCTTCACTGCCAGTGTCATTTATACAGTGATAGTGCATTTTTTTTAGCACTGATCACTGTATTGGTGTCATTGGACCCCAGAAAGTGTCAATTAGTGTCCAATCCGTGTGCCACAATGTCGCAGTCCCACTAAAAATCTCTGATCGCCGCCATTACTAGTAAAAATAAAAAAAACATAAAAATATCCCATAGTTTGTAGACTTGATAACTCTTGGGCAAACCAATCAATATACACTAATTGGGATTTTTATCACCAAAAATATGTAGCTGAATACAAATTGCCCTAAATTGATGAAGAAATTATATTTTTTAAATATTTTTATTGGTTATGTTTTATAGCAAAAAGTAAAAAAAAAAGTTTTGTTTTTTCAAAATTGTTGCTGTTTTTTTGTTTATAGTGCAAAAAATAAAAACCGCAGAGGTGATCAAATACCACCAAAAGAAAGCTCTATTCGTGAGAAAAAATTACATAAATTTTGTTTTGGTACAGCATCTCATGTGCTATTGTCAGTTAAAGTAACGCAGTGCCGTAACATAAAAAATGGCCTGGTCCATAAGGTGGTAAAACCTTCCGTGGCTGAAGTGGTTAAAAAAATCGTAAAATGTTTAAAAAAGTTGAGTAAAAACGTATTATTATTATTATTTTTTTAAAGTACTGTCAGTATCCCTGATTGCTGCCACACCAGTCATATGATAATACTGTACTGCACTGGTGACAGTATGTAAAAAAACATTTTTTTTAAAAAGACACTTTTTTTTAAAGAGAAACTGCAGTCTGCTCACCTAATTTGTAATAAAAATATCTTTGCCACTGTGAAGCTTCCCTCCAACCACTTTGCATATTATTTTATATATACTGTGATTCTGCACTTGCCAAATATGCTGCAGAAATCTCTATCCACTGAGTCTGGTTGCAACTATTTTAACTGTGGGCAGCCTAAGCTGTTCACTTCTTGGATTTACACAGACACACAGAGGCATACCTCCAGCTCTGCAGCTCTTATTGGCCCACTTATGACTCATATGTGGAAGGTGGAAATAGGTGGAGATAGGTGGAAAGTTGAAAAAAATTACTGAAGTTCTGCTTTAATTTCTTCATTTTCCACAACATTGTGACAAAAAATTACAACTTCAAAAAACGTGCCATGCTTCTTACTAAATACCTGGAATACTTTCCAAAAGGGTTATTTTGGGGGGTATTTGTACTGTCCTGGTATTTTAGGGCCTCGAGAAATCAGGACTGCTTAATTTTACTGATTTAATTTTAATATATATCATAGTTAGTAGGCTCTATAACCCACAGACTAAATAATATACACTAGTTTTGGGTTATTATTACCAACGAAATGTGGCCGACTACATTTTGGCCTAAATATAATATGAAGAAAGATTATTTGCTTGCAAAATTGTTTTATTTCTCAAAATGTTAGGTATTTTTTTGTTTATATAGCAAAAAATTTAAAATAAATGTGGTGACCAAATATCACCAAAAGAAAGCTCTATTTGTTTGAAAAAATAATATAGATTCAATTTACATACAGTGTTGCATGGCCACGCAATTGCCAGTTCAAGTAACACAGTGCTATATATCAATAAACAAATACCCTGGTCATGAAGGAGCAGGTCAAGTGGTTAAATTGCTGGCAAAATGACATCTCCCAGCCACTCCATTTTCTCTGTAAACAAAGTAGCTGGGGATTCCATTCATTTATACAAGATAATTTTCCTAGATGTGGATCTGGTATAGATCTTAATGGGAGATCTTATGTTTGAGAACGAGATCAGATCCAAGGCACCCCCATGGGCAGCTGCTCAACCATTCTTTGCCAATCTATTTGTTGGCTGTTTAGGACAAGCATATATTTACCCCTCCCAATGGTATTGCACACACACAGGGCTGGATGAGATTCATAGATGCCATTTTTGTCATATGGGGTGGCAGTAACCCTGACTTTAGGGGATAAGCTGGATTTGTAAATGGAATTTATACAGGAATAGTGTTTAACCCAAAGATATCTAAAAGTTTGATTTCCATCCTTTTCTCCTCATTGCGTATTACAGCTTAGCCACTTAAGGACTGAAAGAATTTGCCCCTCAATGACCAGGTCATTTTTTGCTATACAGCACTGCGTCGCTTTAACTGACAATTGCGTGGTCGTGCGACGTTGCACCCTAACAAAATTTGTGTCCTTTTCCTCTGCGGTTTTTATTTTTTTAAATTCTTTTGTGTATCTTTCATGCAAAAACGTGCACACTTGCAGAGGTGTGAACAGAACCTTAGGGCTAGTTTACAGTTGCAGTGGCCCTCTGAAGAGTGATTGGATTGCTTTTCAAAGGTCAATTGCAGGTGTAAACAAAGCCTTTGTTGGGCTTGTTCATATTTCCCTTTAAGTGTGTGCGCGGGGGGGGAGGGGGGGTTGGCCCCGGACACAGAGGTGCTATGGGAAGCATTATGTCATTGCAATCATGTGATTGTGGGCAAGCAAATCTATCGACTAGCGTTTAGACTGTCCATGTAGCGCAAAGCTCTGAGTTCTCCACACTCCCACTCTGGCATTATATGTCCTGTGGTGGTTAGTGATTGGCGGGTCCATAGGACATAGGGCGGTGCTTTTATTGGACCCGCCAATCACTGTTTTTTTGAGTGAGGCCGCGTACACACGGGCGGACTGTTCGCCCAACTTTGTCCGCTGAACAGTGTTTGGGCGGACAGTCCGCTCGTGTGTGGGCTTTCAGCGGACAGTTTCAGCGGACAGTTTGACGAACAAGGTTTTTCGGAATTTCCGAAAAACTGTCCGCTGAAACCTTGTTTCAGCGAACAGTCCGCTCGTGTGTAGGCTTGTTCATCAAACTAAGTTCCGCGCATGCTCAGAAAGGATTTACACGCCGAAAGTTATAATGCAGTGTATAGGACGTCGTATTTTTCGTCCCGTCGTACGTGCCGTTCACGTCATCGCGCACGGTTTCAGCAAACTGTTCGTCCGTCGTGTGTGGCCATGTCCGTCCATGCTAATTTTGAGCGGACTGTTTGCCGAAACTGTTTGACGGACAAAGTTGGGCGAACAGTCCCCGCGTGTGTACGCGGCCTGACTCATCCTGGCTGGTCTGATGGAACAGGAGACATGAGCAGAGGAGTCAGCCGGTGATCGGGGCATATCACTGAAGTTGCTGCTAGGAGGTAAGATTGAGCAGAATACACTTGTGTTGTGCTCTCAGACCTGCAGTGTGATCGCAGCAGCTGCCTGTGTAGTGGATCTGGGGAGGAGGAGGAGGGAGTGCAGAGGCAGAGAAGGGTTGAGAAGCTTTTAGTGCATTTCCAGGACAGTACATCTGGATGGGGATGCTAGTGTTAAATGTGTGGCAGGTAGGGGGAGAGGCAGCCAGGCACGCAGTGGGTGATGTTGTGCTAGTTCAGGCTGTCCTCTCCTCTCACCCAGCTGCATTTACTCCCAGTCTGAGAGCAGAGATCAAAGTGTCTCCCTGGAAGGGGGGATCTGATCATACTGGATGGAATGGTGACATTGTGATGGGAGGACATGAAATGACAGCAGGAGGGAAGACAAGCTTCCTTCACTGTACACTGATCTGTGCTGGATCAGAACACTGCCAGGCAGATCTACCATCTCCTGATCATTAAATATCTGCTTCCTCACTGCATCTATCCACCCACCCATCCACCTATCTATTTATCCACCCACCCATCCACCAACCTACCCATTCATCCACCCATCCATCCATCCACCCACCCACCTACCCATCTATCCACCTACCCATTCATCCACCCACCCATCTATCCATACACCCACCCATCCACCTATCCATCCACCCACCCATCCACCTACCCATCCATCCACTCATCTATCCATCTACCTATCCATCCATCCATCCACCCACCCACCCATCCATTCACCTATCAATCCACCTATCCATCCACCCATCCACCTATCCATCCATCCATCAATCCACCCATCCATCCATCCACCCACCTATCCATCCACCCACTCATACACCCACCCACCCATCCACCCACCCATCCACCTATCTATCCATCCACCCACCCATCTATCCATCCACCCATCCATCCACCTATCCATCCACCCACCTACCCATCCATCCATCCATCCACCCATCCATTCATCCACCCAACTACCCATCCATCCATCCATCCACCTACCCATCCATCCACCTATCTATCAAAATGCCTTAAGTCTCATTTTTCTTTTGGCTGCTTATTAATTCACACTGGAGTGAAAGGGGACAGATTTTTTCAGGCGCTATTTTTAGCAATGTAGCACCTGAAAAACACCCCGGGGCCTAAAGCTAAGAACATGAACTCACACTAGCAGAGGGAAAGCTCAAAACTAATCTTAAAAATAATTATTTTACCAACAGAGTAGTTGATGTTTGGAATATAATTCTAGCCAGTGGTGAGTCAGTCAAGAGTAAGTGGATTCAAACATGCTTGGGACAAACACTAATTTATACTCAGACAAAAAAAAAACAACACATATACTCATAGTTGCCAACTGTCCCGAATTTCCCGGGAAATTTGGTTTGTCCCGGGAAATTCAAATTTCCTGTTTTTCACCGCCGGCCGCTAGAGGTCCGCACCGCCATTTTTAAGAAGACCAGAAACTGGTCTTCAATAGAGAGCATTGCTGTGCACCGCCCACCTATGCTGCCAGTGTGTGTGTGAAGTGCAATGGGCGGCGCCACAGTTGGTTCAAAGTCTCCGTGCGGGATGACGAGGGCCAGTGAGTCTGTGGATCATGTCGGAGGCCAGTCTGTTTGCCGGGAGCCAGTCTGTGGATGTCGGGGGCCAGTCTGTGGATGTCGGGGGCCAGTCTGTTTGCCGGGGGCCAGTGAGTCTGTGGATGTCAGGGGCCAGTCTGTGGATGTCGGGGGCCAGTCTGTTTGCCGGGGGCCAGTGAGTCTGTGAATCATGTCAGTGGCCAGTCTGTTTGCCGGGGGCCAGTCTGTGGATGTCGGGGGCCAGTCTGTTTGCCGGGGGCCAGTCTGTGGATGTCGGGGGCCAGTCTGTGGATGTCGGGGGCCAGTCTGTTTGCCGGGGGACAGTGAGTCTGTGGATAATGTCGGGGGCCAGTATATTTGCAGGCGACCAGTCTGTGGATGTCAGGGGCCAGTCTGTGGATGTCGGGGGCCAGTCTGTTTGCCGGGGGCCAGTCTGTCGATGTCGGGGGCCAGTCTGTGGATATCGGGGGCCAGGCTGTGGATGTCGGGGGCCAGGCTGTTTGCCGGGGGCCAGTCTGTGAATGTCGGGGGCCAGGCTGTGGATGTCGGGGGCCAGTCTGTTTGCCGGGGGCCAGTCTGTAGATGTCGGGGGCCAGTCTGTTTGCCGGGTGCCAGTGAGTCTGTGGATCATGTCGGGGGCCAGTATATTTGCTGGGGGCCAGTCTGTGGATGTCGGGGGCCATTCTGTGGATGTCGGGGGCCAGGCTGTGGATGCCGAGGGCCAGTCTGTTTGCCGGGGGCCAGGCTGTTTGCCGGAGGCCAGTGAGTCTGTGGATCATGTCGGGGGGCCAGTATGTTTGCCGGGGGGCCAGTCTGTTTGCAGGGGGCCAGTCTGTGGATGTCGGGGGCTAGGCTGTGGATGCCGGGGGCCAGTCTGTGGATGTCGGGGACCAGTCTGTTTGCCAGGGGCCAGGCTGTAGATGTTGGGGGCCAGTCTGTTTGCCGGGGGCCAGGCTGTGGATGTCGGGGGCCAGTCTGTTTGCCCGGGGGCCAGTCTGTTTGCCAGGGGCCAGGCTGTAGATGTTGGGGGCCAGTCTGTTTGCCGGGGGCCAGGCTGTGGATGTCGGGGGCCAGTCTGTTTGCCAGGGGGCCAGTCTGTTTGCCGGGGGCCAGGTTGTGGATATCGGGGGCCAGTCTGTTTGCCGGGGGCCAGTCTGTGGATGTCGGGGGCCAGGCTGTGGATGCCGGGGGCCAGTCTGTTTGCCGGGGGCCAGTCTGTTTGCCGGGAGCCAGTCTGTGGATGTCGGGGGCCAGGCTGTGGATGTCGGGGGCCAGTCTGTTTGCCGGGGGCCAGGCTGTGGATGTCGGGGCCAGTCTGTTTGCCGGGGGCCAGGCTGTGGATGTCGGGGGACAGTCTGTCTGGATGTCAGAGGGGCGCAGTCAGAGTCTGGATGTCAGAGGGGCACCGGATGTTAGGAGGGCTGATGGGGACACCGGATGTGAGGAGGGCTGCTTTGATGGACACCAGATGTGAGGAGGGCTGCTCTGATGGACACCGGATGTGAGGAGGGCTGCTCTGATGGACACCGGATGTGAGGAGGGCTGCTCTGATGGACACCGGATGTGAGGAAGGCTGCTCTGATGGACACCGGATGTGAGGAAGGCTGCTCTGATGGACACCGAGTGTGAGAAAGGCTGCTCTGATGGGGCACCTGATGTAAGGAGGGACTCTGCTGGGGGTACCTGATGGCATCTGGTGGCAGGCAACGTGGCTAGTGACGCGCTCAGAGATCCCACTGATTCTGCATTATGGTGAGTTGAATGATTTAATTTCATATTACAATGTAATAATAGAAATAATGCGCTTCAATCATCCTGACACCATAACAATCATGGCGCCGGGATGATTGAAGCGCTAACACCAGGTATTTGGAGTATCTTTATCTGCTGATTGTCAAACTCTGGAAAACACATTGCTATTGTGGTGTAGGATCGGGGGCTGCTGTCCTTGACTGAAAACGATAGAAGGGTTTACTTCCACTTTAAGTGTGAAGAACTGGTGGAGAGAGATGGCAATCTGCATCATCCCTCTCTGTAATCGGTGCTGGGACAGGTGTTAGTGGCAGGTGAGAAGATGTTATCCTTCTGTATGTAGGGCCTGTTGAAGTAATATGGCCTCAGGCCATGAGGAGGCACTGAATCCACATGATTGATAGTAACATTGCCAACGTCATGCAAGCACCATGCCAACTTGCTTTATTCTTCCCTTGTCTCAGTCAATCTTTATGGGGTTATGTCGCCCACTCTGTGGGTGGACAGTGCTCAGTAAACATTTATTTGGTTGGTGTTAGATATTGCTGCTTGAGTTTTGGTGACTAAGCATGTTGGTCTGTTAATAGCTTAACAGTGGATCTGTTTGCTAATAAAGGATAAAGTGGTTCTAAAGGCTACACAATTTTTACCTTAATGCCTTCCCGGTATTAGAAACATTTTTTCTACCTTTGCTCAGTTTTAATTGCCCAGCTTTTTGACATGCATATCTTATATAAAAAGGGGGAGTATAAACTTGCACAATTTAATCATCCTCACAATCCGCTAAACATACTTCAAATAATGTTTCTATTATTTATGCAAGGAATTTATCCAGGGCCACTGTGTACCGCATAACATCCAGTATCAAGGTTCAAATCCATTGATCTGATTACTTTTAGATGAAGATACTTTGCTTCACCAAAGCTTGGGATATCAGACAGCCAGGAGCAGCTGAACATGCTTTTCTGGGTACTGATCTCATGCCGAAAATGTCTCTTGCTCACTGATCAGAAAATAGCTTGCATGCAATGTGTGTGCGATCTGGCAAAAGAGTAATCTGTGCTAAAGCAGCTTCTCCATTTTGGTCTTTTGATAGGATGTAATAGAACTATGCAAGTACCGGTAGTTAAAACCAACATTCTAGAGTCATTATAGGGACATTAACACATCCAAGCAGGACGCTGTATTAAAGATTTGCGCTGCTTTTAACAGCTGTGTCACTTAATATGCCTTTTCCATTACAGTTTCAATATCTGCTGCATACTTCATACATACTTTATACATTCCATAGCTTTAGAGAATCTATACCACACAGAACAATGCTGCTAAGATTTTATATATATATATATATATATATATATATATATATATATATATATATATATATATATATATATTCAAAAGTATTGTGACACCTGCGCATGTAAAATTTAATGGCATCCCAGGCTTAGTCCATAGGGTTCAATATTGAGTTGGCCCAACTTTTGCAGCTTTAACAGCTTCAACTCTTCTGGGAAGGCTGTCCACAAGGTTTAGGAGTGTGTCTAGGGGAATGTTTGACCATTCTTCCAGAAGCGCATTTGTAAGATCAGGCACTGATGTTGGACGAGAAGGCCTGGCTCTCAGTCTCCGCTCTAATTCATCCCAAAGGTGTTCTATCTGGTTCCTCCACCCCAAACTCGCTCATCCATATATTTATGGACCTTGCTTTGTGCACTGGTCAGAATCATTTGGTGGAGGGGGGATTACGGTGTGGGGGTGGGAACCCCTTAGTGCCAGTGAAGGGAACTCTTAAGGCCTCAGCATACCAGGACATGTTGGACAATTTCATGCTCCCAACTTTGTGGGAACAGTTTAGGGATGGAAAAAAAATGTATATACATCAATACTCTCTTTGCAGTGAACCATCCGACCTCAGTGAATCATTGGCTGGGCACTGGTTCTGACGCTCCTTGGTGATGTTTAGCCTTTTCATGACTAAGCCTATTTTTGGCATTTGGTGTTTACAAGTTAAAATCCATATTTTTTGCTAGAAAATTACTTGGAACCCCCAAATATTATATATATTTTTTTAGCAGAGACTCTAGAGAATAAAACGGCAATTGTTGCAATATTTTATGTCACACGGTATTGGCGCAGTGGTGTTTTAAACGCAACTTTTTGGGAAAAGGGACACTTTCATGAATAAAAAAAAAAAAAAAACAGTAAAATTGGCCCAATTTGTTTGCATAATGTGAAAGATAATGTTACGCCGAGTAAATAGATACCAAATATGTCACACTTTATAATTGCACGCACTTGTGGATTGACGACAAAGTACGGTACCTAAAAATCTCAATAGGCGACACTTTAAAAAATTTTTACGTTTACCAGGTTAGCGTTACAGAGGAGGTCTAGTGCTAGAATTATTGCTCTCGCTCTGACAATCGCGGCGATACCTCACATGTGTGATTTGAACACCGTTTACATACGCGGGCGCGACTTCCGTATGCGTTTTCTTTGCTTCGCGGGCGCTTTAAAAAACATTTTTTTATTTTTTATTTATTTTATTTATTTTAAAATGACTAAATTGTTTAAAAAAAAATAAAAAATTGATCACTTTTATTGCTGTCACAAGGAATGTAAACATCCCTTGTGACAGTAATAGGTGGTGACAGGTACTCTTTATGGAGGGATCGGGGGTCTAAAAGACCCCCCACCCCTCCTTTACACTTCAATGTATTCAGATCGCCGAAAACGGCGATTCTGAATACCGTATATCTTTTTAAAACCGGCACCATTGGCAGCCGAGTAAACGGGAAGTGACGTCATGACGTCGCTTCCGTGTTTACTATGAGGAGACTTCGTTCCAGTTCCTCCCCAGCAGCCAGAGGCAGCGGAAATTGAATTGGTGCTCCCGATCGAGCGGGAGCACCGGTAACAGCAGCGGGAGGCGGCGGGAGGGGGGCGTCCCCTCCCGCTCCTCCGGCATAACAGCCGAGCGGCTTTTAGCCGCATCGGTTTTATGCCTGGATAGCCAATCGCCTGCTGAAAAGAACGGTACCAGGATGATGCCTGCAGGTGCGGGCATCATCCCGGTATACCCCCCGGAAGCTGAGTACGCACATCTGCGTACGCTCGGCGGGAAGGGGTTAGAGGACAATATGCAACCGATTTTTAATCCTGGTTACTCTTTCTAGATGTACTCATTGTTTTAAAAGGTATTGCTATATATGTAAAACCATTTTGAAAAAAGCATAGTATCATGTCCTAGATATCATTTACTGTATATCATTCTAATGTGATTTTTCTGTTATAGAAGGTAATCTTTTCTCTTTAATGTTCATGTACCTCTGAAGAAGAAAAGCTATTTAGAAACACATTGAGTGTTTACCATCTTCACCTGATGTTTTGGTGACTCCATTTTGTAATTTTGTATATTTTGTAATAATAAAGATTTTGTAAACTTTTTAAACTATCCCAAGACACTTTCTATTCACTTACAAATTACCTATTGCCATTAAAGTCCCATAGTTTCCCAGCAGAACTTTACCCAAATCATCACACTGCTTCTGCCAGCTTTCCTTTTTCCCATACTGCATCCTGACGCCATCTCTTCCCCAAATAAGCGAAGCACACTCACCCAGCCATCCACATGACATAAAGGAAAATGTCCAGGCCACCATCTTTCCTTGCTCAGTGATCCAGTTCTGAGGCTCATGTGCCCATTGTAAGTGCTTTTGGCTGTGGATACAGGTCAGCGTGGGTACCCTGACCGCTCTGCGGCTATACAACCCCATACAAAACAATGTAATGGCAATGGCCATTTTTCCTGCTATCAGCACATCAACTTCAAGGGCAACAAATGTACTTGCAGCCTAATATATCCCACCGATTTTCAGATATCATTATGACAAGATAACCAATGTTATTCACTTACCCTGTGAGCAGTCATAAAGTTATGATAGATCAGTGTACAGTATATACATACACATTTAACAAAACTCAGATTAAGGTAAATTGAGTGAATTGTTGTATCTAGAGACTTGGAATTCATTACCAGCTCACTCTCTGCTTTCTTTCTCATTTGTAGTAAGTGGGACTGTCTGTGCTCACCTACGACATACTAATTTTTATTTTTTTTATATGAAATGATCGTAAACTGCCCTGGCCAATTTTCAGCTTTCAGCGCTATCACGCTTTGAATGACAATCGCACGGTTATGCAACATGTGAAATATGAACCTATGAAATGTTTACCATTTTTCAAACAAATGTCTTTTGGTGGAATTTAATCACCACTGAGTTTTTGATTTTTTGCTAAACAAATGGAAAAAATAAAAAAATTGGAAACATTTTTTTTCCTTAATTTCTGTTATAAAATGTTGCAAATAAATTTAGGCCAAAATGTATACTGTCACATTTCTTTGGTGAAAATAACACAAATCACTGTATATTATTTAGTCTGTAGGAAAATAATAACTTATCACAGTGGATTTCACCTGTTGCAGCAGTGAAGAGCTGGGCTGCTGCTTTGTGTGAAAGAGCCATGGTTTGACTCTCCTTCGTGAAGGCGGCACAGGTTGTTTTAACAGTGTATAAAAAAAAATAGAGCCTCATATTTATTACTGTATATGCAGCCTGAACAAGGGTTCAATTGGGATTTAGGACAGTGTTTTGCTGATAGGTCATGTTGTTAACTTGAGCTCCGGAAAGGTTTACCACCCTTCCTGACCAAGCCATTTTTTGTGATACGGCACTGCGTAACTTTATCTGACAATTGCACAGTTGTGCGACACTGTACACAAATAAGAAATTTGGGTTTTTTTTTTCGCACAAATAGAGCTTTATTTTGGGGGTATTTGATAACCTGTGCATTTTTTATTTTTTGTGCTAGAAAGAACAATTTTGAAAAAAAAAGAAGATTTTTCCTACTTTCCGCTATAAAAAAAATCTGCTAAAAAAATGTAAAAAATCTAATCTTTTCATCAATTTAGGCCAATATGTATTCTGCTATATATTTTTGGTAAAAAAAAATCCCAATAAGCTTATATTGATTGGTTCACGCAAAAGTTATAGCGTCTACAAATTATGGGATAGATTTATGGAATTTTTATTTTTTTTACTAGTAATAGTGGCGATCAGTGACTTATAGCAGAACTGCGATATTGTGGCAGACAAACTAAGTGACGCTTTTTTGGGGACCAGTAAAACCAATACAGTGATCAGTGCTAAAAATATGCACTGTCACTATACTAATGACACTGGCTGGGAAAGGGTTAACATCAGGGGCGATCAATGGGTTAAATGTGTTCCTAAGGAGTGATTACTAACTGTGGGGATGTGCTTTTACTGTAAGAAGGCAGAGATCTGTGTTTCTTCTCAGCATAAATACAGGATCTCCACCTCCCCTCCTCACAGAACGGTGATCTGCCTGGTTTACATTGGCAGACCACCATTCTGTCTCTCTCAGGAACGATCAGCGGGTCCCGGGGGACATCGGGTCAGCTGGACCCACTGATTGGCTCCCTCTGTATCCAATCAGGTGGTGCATGCCCCAGACCCGGAAGTGCAGAATCACGTACAGGTACGTCATTCTGCACAGGGAAGCCGACTTGCCGGTGTATTTGTACAGTATAGGTTTGGCAAGCAGTCAAAGTACAACTAAAGGCAAAAATAATTTTTTTTTCATTTTGGATAGAGTAAGGAAGGGTTATAACCCCTTTCAGTTTTCCTTTTATTTTATTTTTTGCTATTTGTGCCCCATTGGGGAGAATCCTGTTCACTTCCTGTCTCAAAGTCAAAACGAGATGTGGGTAGACTAGACGTGGAAGAAAATGGAGACTATATATTGCCTGTTCTCCTCTGTTGCCTCCTCCCCATTTACTGCCTGTCCCTACCATCAACTGCCCCCCCATACTGCTTATGGCTGCAATTAACTGCCCTCCTCTGTTCTGACATTGATGTAGGGGTATTTCATATTTCCAGTGACACCACTGACTTAGGGTCATTTTTTTCTTCCAGTGACACCACCTACACAGGGACAGTCTTTCTTTCAGTGACACCATTGACTTAGGGAATTTTTTTTCTCTCACAGACACAGATGCAGGGGCATGTTTCCTTCCACTGACACTACTAAAGCAGGGGCATTTTCTTCTTACACTGTCATGAATGTAGGGGCATTTTTTACTTACAGTGCCAACACTGATGCAAGGACATTATTTCCTCACACTGATGTTGGGGCATTTCTTCTTTCACCATTGTTAGCAATATGTTGTGGTCACTAGACTGCAGGACCTTTGAGAACTGTATACAGTAAATAGGTGCAGATTCTGTTTAATAATCCCCCTTCAAGCCACTTTCACTGTTACGTAAAATCTTGCCATATCCATAATTTTCTTTTTCTGCTTTCTATCCTGGTGCCCCACGTCTTTCATTTTTAGTTGTAAAGTCAAGAAGGTCACCCATATGAGTATTGATAACATTGACATATTGCTCATACTGTTAAAATATTGAAATGAGTCTGAACACTGGAAGATTGGCAGGGGGTCAGGCAAGTTAATCACAGTGGTTACGTGATTAGCAAGGCTTGCCATTTACTACCTCCATATAGCAGACCCTTTTACTTTTAGACTTGCTTGTCTTTCTTTTTTTTTTTTTGGACTGTCCTGATTTGGGGAACAGTGGGAAGCCTATGGCTGTGGGATTTCACAATTACGTTTTGCTACTGCCTGTCCTTCCCCCTTGGCAATAGAATTTACCCCTCCATTTGCTGCAGCCTGCACCCTTCCCCCACCGTCTTTGGCCATAGGATCCCCCCCCCCCCCAAATTATGCTTTCCATGCCCTAACTATAATGAATTGTTTTTAAAAAAAATACAACTAGCTGCTGAGTGCTTTGAAAGGAGAAATATTATGCTGGCAAAGCAAAATTATTTACCTCTTCTGTGTGCAGCCCAGCATTAATACCAAAAAGACAGAAAAACAAAAAAGTAAAAATTCAACTAATAATAAAATAAAAAAATCACATAATCTGCCACTGCTGCCTAGTCAAGTGCTTGCACACATCCTGATGTTAGCCAATCAAATAACTGGTGATACAGTGGTGCGGTGGAGTTGGGGGATGTGGGGTTGTGGTTTTGAAGAGTCTATTTACCTAAAGAGATTATAAATGAACACAATAAAAAAAAAGAAAACTATACTAATAAAACAGGCAATTTGTATGAAGTTGAGAGCTTTAGCTTAATTTTTTAAGAGTAAGCTTTCATATACCTAGTAGATCTGTTTTGGCACCTACTTCCACATTTCAATTCAGGCCTATTTTCATTGAATGAAAAATCCTGTTTCACAGCCAACTCAGGCTGGTCAAGCAGGCAAAGCAAAACCTAAAAAATACTTTTTTTTTCACGTTCAAATTAATCAGATTGGAGTGCTGCTGCTGTATTTAAAGTGTTTGTTAAGTCTACTATTTTATTCACTGCAAGCCCCTCTATTAGAGGCTGGCATACCACAATATGGAAGTCCTTTGTAAATACCTCATTAGAGTTGTCTTCAGACTCGCAACCACTTTACAGCTTTGAGTCATTGTTTCTGCAGGAGGGGCCGTGATCACCCTCTTATGTCAGCCGGGGTGATCACATGACCTCCCGCAGAAGCAATGTATTGGAGCTGTAAAGCTGCCATGTGACCGGCCTCAAGACAGCTTTAAAGAGGTATTTAGTACACAAATTTTTACAAAGGACTTGCATAGGTGGTATGCCAGCCTCTAATAGAGGGGCTGGCATTGACCAATGTAGAGATTTTATTTAATAGTAGTGTCTCAGGGGGGTCGGAGCAGAGACACACGGAGAAGGCGCCGACAGGCAGGAAGGAGGGGTGAAGGGGAGAGAGGAAAGCAGGGAGGACATCTATGGATGATGGAGAGATGTGATGGTGGTCAGGCCTGAGCAGCCCTGGTTATCGTGGTCAGTATAGAGAGGGTATACAGGAAGTGGCAGGATCAGGGAGGTTTTTTTACAGTTTAGAGGGGGGCAGATTACACAGCACAAGCACTGTGCTGTGTAATCTGCTTTAAGGGACCAGAATCTGATTTTTTTTAGGTTAACAAACACTTTAAGCCATGCTAAACATAAAGGTTAAAAATCAAGAGCACAAAATATGTGATGCCAGATAAGGGTGTTGCTGATGTTGTCCATGAAAAGCTTTCTGTTCCATAACACCACATAAGGTTTAAATACATCTCCCAAGCATGTCAAATAAAAGATTTGTGTTTTTTTCATGTTGCTTTCAAAGTCACATTAAAAGGACCCTTCCCCACTCTAAGTCTCACACAAATTACATATGATTTTTTTAGGGCTGTTACTGATTACAATTTTTGTGTTCGATTAATCGTTTTTTTTACAATCGATTAATCAACTAATTTCGATTAATTATAACGCACATACAGATCCAACTACTTTTAGCTGATCTCCTTGCATTGCAACTCTGCATTAGTCAGTGGTAAATGTGGTATACACTATGGGGGTTATTTACAAAAGGCAAATCCACTTTGCACTACAAGTGCACTGTAAGTGCACTTGGAAGTGCAGTCGCTATAAATCGGAGGGGTAGATCTGAAATGAGGGGAAGCTCTGCTGATTTTATCATCCAATCATGTGCAACCTAAAATGCTGTTTTTTATTTTCGTTGCATGTCCCCTCGGATTTACAGTGACTGCACACTTGCAGTGCACTTGAAGTGCAAAGTGGATTTGCCTTTCGTAAATAACCCCCTATATACAATCACCTGACACTAGTTAGTTTCCACAATCCATGACTTAACTTCACAGTTCACACAAATACGTTTTAAATTCAAATTGTAGCACTGACGTAAGTAATTTTTTTCCACAGTAGCATGACAATCCCTCCACCTCCGGTCTAACTAATCACTCTCACCTTAGGGCATGGACCCCTGTGCAAACAGGTGGTCATGCAAGCGGGTATCAAAAGGGTTAACACGGACCATAAACTTCTCTCATGTCTCCTTAGATTTCAGCAAGGATGCCAGATCATGGGTAGAAAGAAAAGATTTAAGTGCTCACCGCTTAAGTATAAGATTTCATTTTTGTGTTCAAACACAAACTACTCACATAAAGATGACAAAAACACATTCCGCCCGAAGTCGACATTTTACCCACACCATGTGAAAAATGAATTTATGAAAACTTTTTGTGCTATGGTGTATACAGACTGTAAGAAAATATGTGAGGCACAACATGGAAAAATGAACATGCATAATTTATCCAAGCAAGAAAGAGATGCTTTATTGGCATTCAAAGAAAATAGCAACTTGGTAATCCGTACGGCGGATAAAGGAGGTGGTATTGTCATTCAGGATAGGGTGGAATATCTGAAGGAAGCATATAAACTCCTATCGGATAGTGCCACCTATGAAATACTCCCAAATGACCCTCTGTCAGAATATAAAGAGGAACTTACAAAACTGATCAATGAAGCTCTTGTCCAAGAACTGATACAGAATTCAGAAAAACACTTCTTCCTAACGAATTATTTTAAAACGCCATATTTTTATCATACTCCGAAGGTCCATAAGGACCCCATATGCCCACCTGGCAGACCCATCGTGGCTAGTATAGATGGCATTACGAGCAGAATTTCCCAATATGTAGATGCGTTTTTACAACCTCTTGTGATCTCTCTCCCTGCATATATAAAAGACTCTGCGCATGTGTTAGAGACCCTACAGCAATACAAGTGGGAGTCGAGATACTTTTGGTTATCTTTAGACGTTAACTCGCTCTATACATCAATTCTCCACGAGGGTGGATTAAGGGTGGTTGAACACTTTCTATCTGAAGCAGAATATATGAACCCAAACCAGTCTAAGTTCATATGTCAATGTATCAAGTTTGCTCTGGAAAGAAATTATTTCTGTTTCCAGGACAAATTCTACAGGCAGATAGCGGGCACAGCAATGGGTGCACATTTTGCACCCTGCTATGCAAATCTGTTCATGGGATACTGGGAGAAATTTTGCATCTGGCAACACAATCCATTTGCCAAACACTGTATTACGGGAGGTATATTGATGACATACTTATAATCTGGGATGGGTTACCTGAAACTGTTAATGAATTTGTTTCATATTGTAACAACAACAGCTTCGGTATCCATTTTACCCATGTAGTGGATACAAATGCCTTAGTGTTTTTGGACCTTGAGCTCAGTAGTGATAAAAATGGTGATATCACATCCAAAACACATTTTAAGGAAACTGCTGGCAACTCTTATTTATATCACAAGAGTTGTCACCATCCTAGATGGAAAGAAAATATACCTCATGGTCAGTTCTGTAGATTACATAGAAACTGCAGTAGCATTAAGGATTATGAGGCTCAGGCGGCTATATTATCCAAGAAATTCTTAGAAAAGGGATATGAAGAAAGCCATATTAAAAAGGCAAAGGATCGTTACAGGAATGGAATCCCTGATAAGAACAAGAATGAAACTATATGGGCAAAGGATCAGCAAGATATCCCTTTCATTACGACCTTTAATGACCAACATTGGGCCATCAAAAAAGCTGTTCAAAAGCATTGGCCAATTCTGGGGCAGGACAAAACACTGGGAAAAATCCTCCCCAAGAAACCTCAGGTCGTGTTTAGAAGAACAAAAAATGTGAAGAGTATTATTGCCCCTAGCCATCTAAAAAAACACAAAAAAACATCATCAAAAAATGCGAAATATACCACAATTCTTTAACATCATAGGTAGTTTTAGATGTAAGAGCAAAAAATGTAAAGCATGTAGATTTATCACTCATGGACTTAAAACATTTAACTGTAAGGATGGTTGCGTGTTCCAGATCAAGCAATTTATATGCTGTAGTACGCAGTTTGTGGTCTACGGTTTGACGGTTTGGTGCCCATGCGGGTTCCTCTATGTAGGTAGGATGGTATGTAAAATGAGGACCCGTTTTGGTGAGCATAGGAGATTTATAGAAAAGAAGATTGAGAAGCACAGTGTACCACGCCATTTTAAACACAAACATGAAGGTAGCACTAAGGGGCTTGAACTTTTTGGCATAGAAGCTATACCAATGTCCATTCCAGAAGGCGAACGTTTCGACCGACTGTGTAAACGAGAATCTTTTTGGATTTTTACGTTAAACAGTATGGCGCCAGAAGGGTTAAATGAAGAGTTAGAAATAGGTACCCTTATATGATGTATGTACAGTCTGGTAGTCATGTAATGTCTGTTGTAACAAAATATACATATATGGAAAATGTATATACATATAATGAATAAAAAATGCTTTTTTTTTCTCATACTCCAAAATATTATAACTGTGAATTTATTTAAATACATTTTTTATTTTTTCCCTTTTAATTACTATATATATATATATATATATATATATAGTTTTATTCTTGATGAGATCCTATAGTGTGCATTTTTTTCATTCCACTCGCATTGTATATACATGCATACGTTTTATCTTAATTTTATTATTATTTTAACCTAAGATTTGTATAGCAATATTTGCTGCATTATGATATATATTTTTATGACTATCCGAACTGCCATTGTAAAACTTCAATTGGTAAATATGTGTGTTTTTTACTGTTACTAAACTGCTCCCTCTGTTAGATAGACTCCTTAGGCATGCTTTCTGCTCCCGATCTGATGCTTTTTGCTATTGGCTGCTAGCGAGGAGGGGCAGTAGGGACTGGGCATACTTAAGTCACTGATAGACTATAGGGCTCACCTGAAGAAGGAGGCCACGCCTCTGAAACATGTTGTCATGGTAACAGTTAGCTGTGCGTTCCAGTAGTCAGCGTGTACGCAGAGAGATCCTCCCCTGGCCGCAAGTGACGTCACGCACAGCCGGCTGGTCCGTGCATGTGTTTGAACGGAGTGAGACAGCGTGTTAGCACCTAGCAGGCTATACTAAGCCCATAAGCGTTCGTTCAGCCTCGCTGTAAGCCACCACAAAGAGCCTGCAAACCGGGGGAGGAGGCAGCCATGGAGGTCTTTGATTTTAATGCCACAATAACATCGGCAATCTGTGAGTGCAATACCTGGTTTTTAATATTGGTTACTTTTAATAAACATTAATACACTAGGGTTGGCGTGCGCTCTCTCTTGTTTTATACTTCATGACAAAAACACAGAATGTAAAGCCGACAATTGTGTTCTGTAGGGCAGCAGCGGGTGATATCATGAGTAGCTCATCCCCCGTACACGTTAAGTTCAATCAGAACTTCAACGTCACCAGACTCCTCCCCCCTTCCCTTCGTTAGCAGACGAAGGCACTTAAGGAAGGTGGGAGGAGTCCAGTGGTGTCGATGTCCGTGACATCACCGGATCTCAGACGGAACTCCCTAAAGACCTGGAAGCATGCGGAGTGGTGAGTACCGATCAAAAGAATTTTGATCAATCACAAAAATGAATCGATTAATCAAGGAATTAATCTTTAATTTCCACAGCCCTAGATTTTTTTTTTTATACCTTACTGTCAATGAAAATACATATGTAGGGTATAAATAGAGTCGGCCTAAATACTATTTACTATTCTGGGACTAGCTTAGAAATGGTATCACTGTCTATGGTATATTTTAGAAGTACATTCTTCTTCTTCTTCCGTCATCTGTGAGCTTCCTGGAATGGAATCCCTGAGACACTTTTAGGTGTCAGTACTCTATACATATTTAAATTTAGTCTTACCTGTCAGTATATATTTCCTAATCAGGAGTTTTGGTTGGAAACCATGATGCATATTTTATGAATGGTGTGTAAAGTGCTAGATTTCTGACCACCTCCAAAGTGTAGTGGACACTGGGATGTAGGCTCAATGGTTCTTCACATTCCCTAAGGGCTTGGGCATCTGACCAAAAATCAAAGTTGCTATGCCTTGCAGCTCTTACACAATGCATCTTAATGCATGATAATGGCTTGGATTAATGCAACAAATAGTGTATAAAATGGACCCTTATATATTTTCTTACTTTATAGAAAGCCAATTGACTTATCAAAGTAAATTAATATAAATACTGCATTGAAACTCATATGGGCCAAATAGAATTAATCTTCTACTGATTAGTTGTCAACTTTCTGACAACAGTAAAATAAAATCGGATTGGTTAATATAACTGGATTTGTTAAACAATTATTAAATATTAAGCAATCATACAACATTCCTAAACAAGGCCTAAGGCAGTCCTGTCACTGCCACTTTTTGCATTCAGATGTTTTCTCTAAAACAAGCTTCATTTGATAATGTAGTGTACTGTAACACCCAGTAACCAATTTGACTTCAGTGTACAGTAAAACATGAACTATGACTGGCTGACGGCTGCAGGCGACTTAACATACTGTCATATTACTGTATATACTGTATATTTGAAAGGACCTTCTCAGGAGAATTTTTTCCACTCTTGCAAAGTCAACTATCCCCCCCCCCCCCCCCCAAATTCCTCCTTAAATGACATGTCTTCTTCTTTTTTTAATTATATTGGATTGTTTAAAAAGAGAATAAAAACTCAATCAGGTTTTATGGTTTTCTGTATTGGTTAGAGTAACCCTTACCCTCACTTTGTCCTGGTGATGACTGTCACATAATATACACTATATTGTCAAAAGTATTGGGATATCTGCCTTTACACGCACATGAACTTTAATGTCATCCCAATCTTAGTCTGTAGGGTTCAATATTGAGTTGGTCCACCCTTTGCAGATATAATAGCTTCAACTCTTCTGGGAATGCTGTCCACAAGGCAGTAGCGGCCGATCTATAAGGGGCGCAGCGGCGCCGCCTCTTAATCTCCATGCACTGGACTCTAATCTCCATGCAGGGCACCTTACGCATGGATTTCTATGTTTTTTTTGTTTTTTTTGTGAAGCACTAATTGGCTTAACAAACACAGTCACTTCTAGCCGCTAATAGGTCTTCCAAGGTGAGGAGAACACCGTGTTCTGTGCATGTCCATGCACTGTGTTTACCTTAAGGTAAATAAGCTGCTCACGTTGCAAATGAGGTTTGCAAGAGAATTTTCCACTTGGTGAATGAGAAGCTCCGCTGGCTTCCATCATCCAGTTATGTGGAAACAAAACTACTGTTTTTTTTTTCAGTTTCCTTGCATGTGATTGGGTGTTCTTTCTAAAGTGAAAATTCACAACACTCACTAAGATAAGGGCAAATTCCCTTGCAAAGAAAACATTCCCTTACAAAATGAACAGCCTATTTGACTTTAGGAAATCAACCCAATAGGGTGAATCTCCCAAATGGGGAGAGTAAGGCCGCGTACACACGTGGGGACTGTTCGCCCAACTTTGTCCGCTGAACAGTGTTTCGGCAAACAGTCCGCTCGTGTGTGGGCTTTCAGCGGACAGTTTCAGCGAACAGTCCGCTGAACAAGGTTTTTCGGAAATTCCGAAAAACTGTCCGCTGAAACCTTGTTTCAGCGAACAGTCCCCTCGTGTGTAGGCTTGTTCGTCAAACTAAGTTCCGCGCATGCTCAGAAAGGATTTACACGCCGAAAGTTATAATGCAGTGTATAGGACGTCGTATTTTTCGTCCCGTCATACGTGCCGTTCACGTCATCGCGCACGGTTTCAGCAAACTGTTCGTCCGTCGTGTGTGGCCATGTCCGTCCAAGCTAATTTTGAGGGACTGTTTGCCGAAACTGTTTGACGGACAAAGTTGGGCGAACAGTCCCCGCGTGTGTACGCGGCCTAATAGAAACCTTACAGAGTTTCTAAGCCTTCACTACTCTATAAAAAATTAGCTTTGGCTGGAGTAATGCTTTATTATTATTAAAAAAGAATATCTTGCCATTTACATGTTCTGCCTATGACTATGATTTTCTGAAACTGAAGATTCATTATTTATAAAAAAAACAAAAGGAATGTGAAGAATTTGCTTCCTAGCAATACTGCAAGCTGGGACTCATCTGTACACCATTGATGTGTAGAACCCCAAGAAATGTTTCTGTGATTTGCATCCTGCACAGTGCACAGGACTGGAAGTCAGATTACAGGTATTCCATGCAATAGGAGTTTCACTGTTGGGGAGAACCATCCAAGGCTCCTCAAATAAATATTTCTTGATGCAGACTTTCTGATCTATGGACTGTAAGTCACAAGAAGTGACAAAACAAATGCCTTAAAGTAATTGTCAAGGTACAATTAAAAAAAAAAAATAATAATATGTCATACTTACCTGCTTTATGCAATGGTTCTGCACAAGCAGCCCAGATGCTCCTCTTTTGTGGTCCCTCACCAGCACTCCTGGCTCTTCCTACCTTCCCGAATGCCCCCATAGCAAGCCACTTGTTATGGGGGCACTCATGCGGGCTTGATCCTGAGCTGGGTTGTGTGATGCTGCCTCCATGTCCAGTGAGGAGAGAGAGAGCAGCATTAAACATTTGGGGGGGGGGGGGTGGAGCTGATTACAGAAGGTATTTTACCTTAATGCAGAGAATTGTGCCTTTACAACTACTTAGATTTTTTTTCCTATAATATTTTCCTGATTGTTTGCATATTTTCCTTAAAGCGGGGTTCCACCCTAAAGTGGAACCTCTGCTGATCGGATCCCTCCCCCCCTCCGGTGTCACAATTGGCACCTTTCAGGGGGGAGGGGGGTGGAGATACCTGTCAAAGACAGGTATTTACACCCACTTCCGGGCATAGACTCCCGTGGGAGTCTACGCCATTTCCTGTCCTGCCGCGCTGTCTGCTGGGACACACACGGGTCCCAGTGACAGCGCGGAGAATTCCTATTGCGCTGCGCGACTCGCGCATGCGCAGTAGGGAACCGGGAAGTGAAGCCGATTCGCTTCACTTCCTGATTCCCTCACCTAGAATGGTGGCGGCAGCAGCCGAGGGCCGAGCGATCGATCGGCCTCGGCTGCCGGCATCGCTGGAACCTGGGACAGGTGAGTGTCCATTTATTAAAAGTCAGCAGCTGTAGTATTTATAGCTGCTGGCTTTTAATATTTTTTTTTTTTGGTGGAATCCCTCTTTAAGTCTTGGGAACCATTGTCACTGAAAAACAGTGACATAGTAGGTGAGGATTCCATTGTATAGCCCTGTATGTTGTGGTCATTCAGGTGCTTATCTAATAGTTTTTTTAAATGATCGATGCTTCCTACTGAAACCACTGCTTGTGGAAGAGAATTCCACATCCTAACTGCTCTTACAGTAAAGAACCGTCTATGCAGTTTAAGGTTAAACTGATTTTCTTCCAATTTTAGTGAATGGCCACGTTTCTTATTAAATTCCATTTCATAGAAAAGTTTTATCCCTATTGTGGGGTCACCAGTATGGTGTTTTTACATTGAAATCATATCCCCTCTCAAGCGTCTCTTCTCCAGAGAGAATAAGTTCAGTGCTCGTAACCTTTCTTCATAACTAATATCCTCCAGACTCTTTATTAGTTTTGTTGCCCTCCTCTGGACTCTCTCCAGTTTCTGCACATCTTTCCTGAGGACTGATGCCCAGACCTGGACCAGAGTCTTGTAGAGTTGGAAAATTATCATTTTATCTCTGGAGTTAATCCCCTTTTTTAATGCATACAGCTTGGCATTGCATACAATTGCTGAGCCTATCTATGTACTAGGACTCCCAGGTCCTTTTCCATCCTAAATTCCCCCAGAGGTTCTCCCCCTAGTGAGTAGATTTCATTCATTATTTTACCACCCAAATGCATTATTTTGATTTTACTTATTTTTCTACATTAACCACTTACAGACCAGACCATTTTGCTGGCTTAAGACCAGACCACTTTTTGCAATTCGGCATTGCGTCGCTTTAACTGACAATTGCGCGGTTGTGAGACATGGCTCCCAAACAAAATTGACGTCCTTTTTTCCCACAAATAGAGCTTTCTTTTGGTGGTATTTGATCCCCTCTGCAATTTTTATTTTTTGCGCTATAAACAAAAATAGAGCGTCAATTTTGAAAAAAATTATTTTTTACTTTTTGTTATAATAAATATCCCCCAAAAATATATAAAAAAAACATTTTTTTCCCTCAATTTAGGCCGACACGTATTCTTCTACATATTTTTGGTAAAAAAATCGCAATAAACGATTATTGATTGGAAAAGTTATAGCGTTTACAAAACAGGGGATAGTTTTATTGCATTTTTATTAATAATTTTTTTTTTACTAGTAATGGTGGCGATCAGCGATTTTTATTGTGACTGCAACATTAGGGCTGACACATCGGACATTTTTTACACATTTTTGACACATTTTTGGGACCATTGTCATTTTTGTTACAGCAATCAGTGCTATACAAATGCAGTGATTCCTGTGTAAATGACACCGGCAGTGAAGGGGTTAATCAGGGGTTGGCAGTGTAGGGGTTAAGTGTTCCTAGTGGCGTGTTACTAACTGTGGGGGGCTGGGCTTTATTTTAGTGAACTCTGATCTCTGCTCCAATCACATGGAGCAGAGATCAGCGTCACTTGTTGGTAGGCAGAACGGGGAGATGCTGTTTACAATGGCATCTCCTCGCTCAGCCGCCCCGTGAGACGATTGCGGGTATGCCTGCGGCGATCGAGTCCATGGGACCCGCGACCGGACTCACGGAGGTCCCGGGCGGCGTGCTCGCGATGGCAGGGCGGCATTTAAAATTGGACGTACCGGTACGCCAATATGCCTGCCCGTGCCATTCTGCCGACGTACATCGGCGTGCGCCGGTCGGGAAGTGGTTAAACCTCATTTGCCATGTTGTTGACCACCCCATACATTTTTTCAGATCTTCTTGCAAGGTTTCCACATCCTGAAGAGAAGTTATTGCCCTACTTAGCTCAGTACCATCCGCAAATACAGAGATTGAGCTGTTTATCCCATCCTCCAGGTCATTTATGAATAAACTGAATAGGATTGGTCCCAGGACAGAACCCTGGAGGACCCCACTTTCCACCCCTGACCATTCCAAGTACTTCCCATTTATCACCACCCTCTGAACTCACTCTTGTAGCCAGTTTTCAATCCATGTACTCCCCCTATGGTCCATGCCAATGGACCTTACTTTGTACAGTAAATGTTTATGGGGAACTGTGTCAAATGCTTTTAAAGTAAAGGTGAGTCCACGATCTTGTAGGTGTTAATGGAACAGGAGTAGTGGGGATATGCTCCAATATAGACATCTGTTCCAGCGACAAATGTTCACGAGATTTACACTTATTTGCTATTGTGTCTCTAGAGAGAGGACATGCAGGGAGATTCCTCAATGAGGACAGAAACATAAAAAAAAAACTAAAAGTGGTCAGCCCTTACACCACTCTACTCAAAAATACGTTCTGGTTCTACTTTGAATTTACACAATCACTTTTGTGGCACTTTCATACTGTATGCTATATTTCCTACTGAATGTGCAGTTTTTCTTCTCAGTGGTAGTGGTAGGAGATGCAGAAAACTGGCACAAACAGAAATGATGTGTAGTAACATGCAGGAGAAAATTCAGTATTTAAAGGTAAGGCTCCTGTTTAGCTGGCAAATATTACTGTATACTAACTGTTGTTTAACCTTATTGATGAGTCTATGGTGAGCAGTGATACTAAACCACAACAGCCCTTAAAGAAATAAGCATGAAGTTAAAGAAACCATTCGATACTGGGGTGTTTCTCACTTGGTTTAGAAAAGGCGGTAATAAAAGCAACAAATGAAAAATGAGCAAACCTCTCATATGTGCTGCCATGTTTACCTGTATTTTAGGGCCTTATGCCTTAAAGTGGTATTAAACCCAAAAGTAAACATTTATTATAATGCAGCTTACCAAGTCTTAGACTTGGTGGCTGCATTTGGTTTATTTTTTAGGTTGTCTTCACCTTGTGATCCAGCCAGTAAGTCTGTTTTCAACAGAACAGGCTGTTATGCAGATGCAGCAGTTAGAGGGTTGAAACAAACCATTTGGCACTGACAGGGTGTTTACAATGATCAACTTGTATTTGCTGCTGTAACTGCTTAAAAAGTGTAAGCTGAAGTTATTGCTTTCATTTGTTAGTGTATATAAATCTGCTCGTGCATCTAGCAGCCCCCCCCCCCCCCCCCCCCAATGCTGCTGTTCAAAGGTGTCGCCTTCATCAGAGTGTCGCATGCTATAGCAGGAAGTGTGTTACTGGCCAGATCACCAGATGAAAACAGAGGGAAACAGTCTACAAAGGAAAAGTAATGCAGCCACCACATCTAAGGATTGGTAAACTGCAATATGTTAAATTTTTGGTTTTTGGTTTAACACCACTTAAAAGTACCCATCAAAAATGTTTTCATATAATGACCTGCACAAATACCCTCCTCCTGGCTTCAACAACAACTCCCCTTCCTAAGATGCCTTATATATCATCTGTAATGATCAGATTTGTTTTTTGTCAAATATCTGTTTATTAATTTTGTCATGATCAGATTTTATCTGTATGGCTTACTCACAGTTTCTTCAGCCTGTGCTCCTCGCACAATAATCAGAATGCAGAAAGGCCACATCAACCAACAGTAAACAGTCTACTGACCTTAATCCATGAGCCTGACCCCTAATCTACCTGCAGGGCCCCAGACGCGTGGATTCCAATGGGTATTTTTTTTTTACGCATCTGATTAGAGCCTGAGGCTCTAATTATCTTCATATTCGCTATTGTCTTCCTGTTTCTCCTCCCAGCCAATCAGGAAGTGAGAGGAGCACGATTGGCCAAGAGAAGAAGCGATTGTATTGGCCAGTACCAGGCAGGGTCAGGGAGGATGTACGGGGAGATCTAGAAGATGGCTGCCATCATCGGCTCTGCCCTGCATCGCCGCCAAGAGCCGTCCGTGTACAACCCATTGGGGGGGTCGAGTAGTCTGTTTGCCACTACCACCAGGGGGGGGTTTATTTGCCACCCCACCCCCCAGTTGGAGCACAAGCCACCACTGCTACTGACAAGTGTGATAGGGTGCAAGCAGGGCTGCCATTACTCTCTTCAGAAGATCCTCTCATCTGGGTGCATGCATTGGGATATCTGCATTGAAACGGAAAGAGGTAACAGATGAGGCATATGTGGACAGGCCAAGCAGCTAAACACAGATCATTGCCAAAGAGGAGGTATGGAGGGAGATTTGTTGCTGAGGGTACGGAATGAGTTTTTGTGGGAGCTTTCGTGATACTTCAGTTAACCTTTAAGAAGGATCAGACCCTTAAAATATCTAACATTACTTTATGTGTACATACACCAAATATTGCATGCAAGATAAGCTTCTTCTGCTAAAAACATGAGTCTATTCTGACAAGTTTTCCTGACACCAAGAGCAAAAAGGTGACGGGAGGGACCTCCAACTGATTGACAGCCTCAGCTCTGTTGCTGTGTGACAGGGGTGTGTCCCTTCCGTCCAACCAGCTCTCAGAGCTCTCCTTATTGATTTTAACTTCACTCGCCACCCCCTTCTTTTCAGAGCTGGAAGATCCTGTATAAATTCAGCACTTTGGACGGATGTAGGGAAAGGAAGACCATAGATAAACAGGTACAAATTAAATAGGAGGATTTGTTATATCTCTCTCTATATCAACTGAGGTGACTCATTTCACTGAGTATATGTGAGGGTTACAACCATTTTAAGGATTTCCTCCCCTTTCCCCAAAGAAAGGGTTTGGTGCAATGATCATTATTATGATGGGCAGATCTGCTAATCTAATAATTGGCCTTGTATAGAAAGCAAACCCTAGCACTTTTATATTGTTGGATTATACAGTGTATACCCTCATTATGTGATTGTTTCTATTGTTCTCTCAGAACTTATGTAGGATCCAGCAGTCTGGCATATGTCCTCAGCATTTAGGAGAATTAAATTTGCACACATGCAGTTGAGCAGCCCAATTAAATAATGCATGGCCTGGTTAAGGTTGACCATAAATCAAGGGTGCTCAACCTGTGGCCCTCAGAGCCCTCTGATGTGGCCCTTGACCACAAACCAGGGAAGCGCACTTCTATTATATCCTGTTTGGTGCGCTTTCAGAAAGTGTACCACACTGCAAGATATAATAGAAGTCTATGGCAGAGCAGCTAAACCACAGGGAAGCCCATCCATGTGAAAGAAGCCTTGTATTGGGCTCAGGACAGCAAGAGCTAATTTACATTTGCGGTTTGGGGAGCAGAAAAACCCCATAGTTGAGATATGTTTTTAGTACATCCCCCCAAACCCCTGGTGTAGTGCTAGGGGTCGCAACAGTGACCCCTTGCAACCTCCCTGTCAAATTCTGTTTTACACTCAAAATAAAAAGTTAAAATTCTGAACTATTTCATTTAAATGTGGCCCATGACCGGTTGCCAAATCACTTAAGTGGCCCCTGCTCTTCAAAAGTTTGAGCACCCCTGCCATGAACACATATCTTGCCTAGAATTATGTGTGTGGAGAGATCTTCCTCCATGACCTGCCACAATCTTCTCCTTGTCTAAGTTAATGAATCAATGTGGTTCTGTGAAGGTTCCTTTCCATTTCCCTTTCCCCATAAAAAGCCACCAACCTGTGTAACAGTAGAACTGTAGAGCACAGCTCTTTAAGTCTCTGTACACATTGATCAACACAAATAATACATTAATCTCTTGATTCCTGCTATCATGCAGTGCATCTGCAATCCTACTATCTGCATAGAGGTTATTCACTTTGTATAAACAAGACTGTTAACAAATCATATACGCCAAATGGACATTGACTCGCACTGATGAAGTCATAAAATATGACATGTTTTGCAAGTCAACACTACATAGCCAGAAAAAGGATATTACAGTAGATAACTGCAAACAAGGAGCAACGATTAAAGGATCAGTTTTCTACTGGCAGGATTATTTAATTTGTGCTCAGACTGCTGAAATCCTATCTGACCTAAGTTAAGTAGAAAAACCGCAGAAGCAGATCATCTATTGAAAGTTAATGACATTGAATTCCCTACCAATGAAAGTTCAGACATGTGGAGACAGAACTTTAATATCTAATCTGGGTATCTGGTATTTTAATATAACTGACAACTGTCAAATTAATGATAGCACATCTAAGGATAAATAATGCAATGTTTGGAATTACAAGGACTGATACTGATAGGGTATATTTCTGGAGACAGATGGGAGTTCTTACTTACTTGCTTCTTTGGCTTTATCTGAGTAGGTTGTGGTCAGATCCTCATCTACCGGGTGATCCACCGGTCCTATCATAGGAATAAGATGCCTCTCAGCTCTGATGCTCTTAGTGGCATGAGGCAGAAGTAAAGCCTCAGGTGAGCCTGCAGTGACGTTGGATATTGGTTCAGGCTCTTCAGCTGGCAGGAAGCCTTCCACATCTGAGAAGGGGGTTTCAGCTCTACCATCAGGCTCATATTTTATTTCTCTTTTGGCCACTCCACTTGTTGGCTGCAAGACATTTTCAGCTGCACCTCCAGGACCACTTTCATACCCACTCATTTCAGATAGTGATTGCTGCTCCTTCTCTGCCTTGCTGCTGCTTCCAGGCGGTGATCTTGGACCCTTCTTCCGTGCCCTGCGGTGCTTCTCTTGAGGTGCTTGCTGCTGGTTATGATGCTGTTGTGCACTCTGGAGATGTCCTGGTGATGCCTTGATGTCAGCGTCGCTGTCAGTTTCCCCGTAGTAGGCTTCACTATCTGGAGGAGAGGTAATGCTCTCCAGGTGCAGCAGTCGTGGTTGGCCAGTTGTGGTGGTGATGGATGGGGATGTACCCCATGAACTGGGGGGTTCTGGACTTCTGATGGAGTTTGGGCTGCTAGGGGAAGGATACGCTCTGTGGGACCGAGGTGTCTGGGCTCCAGCTGCTGCCCTGTATGGGATAAAAAAAAACAAAAAACAAACAGGGTCACATTACATGTAGTCAGTTCTAAGTTGGGAGGAGTGCACAGAAGAGGAGAACGCTCCAGTGCCAGTGCTTTGAGATGGATAAAGAGTACAAGAGACACACTGGCTGTCCAGGCTATATACTTATCCTCTCAATACTTCATCTCCCTAGGGAACACTATGTGCCAACATTGGGCTCTAGTGGGACAAGCCTGTACTGAAGACTATAGACCACTCAGATAATAACAGACTATTTAATCATCAGAATTGACATTTAGCAATTACGTTATCAATTACTAATAAGAAAAATTTAAATGTCGATGTTTCTAATATGTAACATGAACATTCTGCTACTGAACCCGATTTTTCTACTGGAGGACACTTTCCTTCAAACTGGCCTGCAGCAAACATTGCTTGTAGCAGTTTTTTTTTTGCGTTCTTAATAGCTGAAACCTGCTAGTCTACTTTCCTTCCCTTCTGAAGCAAATGATCCCTGTTAGATTCTGCTAGTCTGGCCAAATTGTGATTTTATGGAACTCATGTGGCACTTCTGATTAGACTAATGGGACTAAAACATCATGACTTTAATTTACCGTATTTATCGGCGTATAACGCGCATAGGTGTATAACACGCACATTCATTTTAAAGCTGTACACACTATCAGATTTTCTGCTGATTTTTTCCTTCAGATTTACCAAAACCATATAATATGAAGTCAAACCTTAGGAGTTTCAATGTGCATGCAATCAGGCATGCCCTTACACTACATAGTTTTGGTAAATCTGAAGGAAAAAATCAGCAGAAAATCTGATAGTGTGTATGGGGCTTTAGAGGGAAGTTTCAGGGAAAAACGTCCATTTTTGTATTGGCGTATAACACGCACATGCTATTTGCACCCGATTTTCATAGTGAAAAAGTGAGTATTATACGCCAATAAATACAGAAATATGTATATTATTTTTCCTTCCTTAACTTTTTATCACAAATGAATGTTTATCCAAAAACATATATTTAGCAACAAAACATTTTTTCTAGCCTCACTTTTCTACCAGTCTGCACATTTTTATTTTGTATGCACTTCTTAGCTTTACCTTGTGTCCTTCTGTCACAGACTGGTAAATGTAACTGTTAAATATACATTGCACTTTGCATCTTTGCATTCCCCTGAAAGGTCCAGGGATAAGGAGATATCAGGATGCTGACTTCTATGGAAGAAGTTCACCCCCTGCTGGGTCAACAACAGTACTGCTCAAAGAATATTTGACAAATTACTATATATTTTTTTTTTTTTCTGTGTGCAAAATGTTTGTATAATTTCAAAACACATCAGCTAAACACAAAATGTTGGGAGGCTGTTATACGGTACCATGAATTTTTCTCTTGTGTATGTGCAGTATTTAAAAAATGCGCTTTTATACTCTTTTGTGGATTTGAAAAGCAGATTCTTCTCCTGCCAGTCCAGCCTTGGACAAGCCTTTTGCCTTAACTGCTCTCTTCTCCCTCCAACCATCCATATAAAATTCTAAAATGTATTTGTGAATGGATTCATTTTTTGGCAGATGGTTTTCAAAGCAAAGGGATCATGCAGCCAGGCAATATTTTACTTTGCACGATGCGTATTTGAAATGCACAATAGTGTGCAATGTAGGTTAGATGACTGAGGCTGCTTTGACTTGCCTTGTATTTCTTTTGGCTGCAGCAGATCCAAGTGCTTTGCAGGGGCAGTTTAAATGCATGCGTTTGAGTAGACCTGCGCTTAAATTTAATAGGCAGTGCTTGACAGTAACAACTGTCTACAAAAGGGATCTGGAGGTAGCTGTTGTTCATTTTAAAGTGAGGTTAGACAAGGGAGTGTGTCCCTTCTATACGACTCACTTAGCAGTCTTTTACAGTACAGCTGTGAATCAGCCTGCATGAAGCTGAAGCTCTTAGAGCATACCACTTGTAGGCTGCAAAATCTAAAATATGAATTTACAGTATTTTACATTTAGCTGGTTAAAAAAAAAATTGTAATTGAATTCAAATTAAAAAAAATACACATTGCCCTAAGAAATTGCATCTCAGTGTCATAGTATTGAGACATCATGCTGCCTTGATAATGGGATCCCAAGTGATACCGTAAGGGTTTTGCTGTTAAAAATCTTAATGTACATAACATTCATTTTTCAAAGAAAGGACAAAGTGCTAGTGGTGCACCTCTGCATTTTATACCATCTTACCATTTCAGTACACTCATTTATTTTCATAGTTATCTGATAAACTTCACGTTAAATTAAATTGACCCTTACTATTCTTTTCCATCTCATCTTTTTTTCCCTTAAATTATGGCTTTGTGTAGTACAGACAGTATGCCAAACACATGGTACACAAAGGCCATAATATCACAATTGCAACAAGCCATTAAGTATACAATATTGAAAAAGGGACCTGAACTGAGCAAAGCAAGTTGGAAAGAAGAGAATACCATAGCACTTGACAGACACATATCTGAATATAATACACAGTTTGGCTGACCTGGAGAGCCGAAAGTCATGTGCTTACCATAACCTGAATGAATCTAGAACACGCAACTGGTCTTGTGTTAGTCACACAATAACAAGTGTAGATGAAAATAAAACAAAATCCAAACAATGGGTAAAACATCTCTTGTCTAATTGTACTTACTGACAGCACGTTGGTACCAAAAGTGTAGTATAGAACTTGATATAACTCAAAGAAGGGTCTTTTCCATTTTACTTAAAGCGGGAGTCCGCCGTTTAAAAAAAAAAAAGCCAGCAGCTACAAATATTGCAGCTGCTGACTTTTAAAATAATGACACTTACCCGCCCAGCGCGCCCGCTATGTCGGCACCCGAAGCCGATCTCTCGATCGTATCTTGGGTATGGGAATCAGGAAGTGGAGCCTTGTGGCTTCATTTCCCGGTTCCCTACTGCGGATGCGTGAGTCGCGCTGCGCAATAAGGATGGTCCCCGCTGTCTCTGGGATCCATGTGTTTGCCAGCAGGCAGCGGGGGACCTTCGGAAAGGGGCGTAGATTCTGCGGAAAGGGGCGTACCTTCTGCAGAATCTACGCCGGAAGTGGGTGCAGATACCTGTACAGGTACCTGCACCCCCCCCCCCCTGAAAGGTGCCAATTGTAGCGCTGGAGGGTTCCAATGAGCGGAAGCTCCACTTTAGGTTGGACCTCCGCTTTAACAGTGCCTGTGCACAGAGGCTGGTGTAAGCTCTTTAATGTTCCCTCTATGATATCACAGCTCTTTAGTAATCATTAGATAGCAGCTGTAAAACTTTGTGTAAAAACTGGTTAGGGCAGCAATACATAGTTACATAGTAAGGTTGAATAAAGACATCAGTCCACCCTGAGTGAGTGTCTACAATTGTCCCTATCCCTGTACATTGCACACTCACATCGGTCCCTACCCTCAAGGAGCCCACAATCCAAGGTCCCCATTCATATACTAAGGCCAGTTTTGGACAGAAGCCAATTAATCTACCTGCATGTCTTTGGATTGTGGGAGGAAACCGGAGTACCCGGAGGAAACCCACGCAGGCACAGGGAGAACATGCAAACTCCAGGCAGGTAGTGTCGTGGTTGGGATTCAAACCAGTGACCCTTCTTACTGCTAGGTGAGAGTGCTACCCACTACACCACTGTGCCATCCAATAAAAACATTTTTCATCTCTCTATGATTTGGTACCCACATCTGAAAAGTGTAGTATTCTAGATCAAAGAGTTTTTTTTATTAACTAGGTCTTAGCCTTGTTGTTAAAGTACAGCTTTATACAAAAAAACTGTATGTTTTCCATTTAAGGCTCATGCACACAGATGTTTACATGCTGAAAAGTCTTGTATCAAAAAATCCCTGGTGCTTTTCTGAATCCAGGGAGCCTCACACAATTGGCTTTACAAAGCCATACTTGTTCCATGTTTGGGGAAACATGCCATGGATGTACTTGATGTAGAAGCGGACAGAGTCTAACTGTACATGCACATGTTGGCGGGGTTTACTACACCCAAAGTGCCGGACTCAAAGTGAGCTCTTGCTTGTGTCCCCAGAGGCGGGCCTTTCCCACTGATGCAGAGTTAAGGCAGCTCTCCTTCGCAAAAAAAAACAACAACATAGCCAACACTTTCTAATCAGTGTCCAACTTCTGTAACACTTTACATTGTTTCTACAGACACATCTCTATATTATGCTTTAGAACACTTCTCTCACTTAAGCCAAACAGACCTATTTTATCACTCTCATTAACACATTATCATCCAGTCCCCATCAACTCTTCTCTACCTTTAATGCTCTACTCTGTCCTCCACTGGCTCCACCCTGTAACTCACTCACTGCCCAGATGATCCCAATCACTTTAAAAATAAGATCGATACAATTTGTGAGGCTATCTCCAATGCACAGGAACCTCCCCCCTCATCGCCCTGGTTACGCTCACCCCCTGATTCTATTCTTCACTCTGTAACTCACATCTTCAACCTCTCCCTCTCTTCTGGCATCTTCCTCAACTCTCTAAAACATGTGCTAGTCACTCCATATCTTTAATAAACCCTCATTGGACTCCACCAATCTTAACAACCTATGCCCCATCTCTTTAACTTCCCTTCTCCTCCAAACTCCTTAAAAGATGGTGTACAACCGACTGAGCGACCACCTGACTAAGAAAAAACGTCTTGATCCCCTTCAGTCCAGGTTTTGCCCTCAACACTCTGCGGAAACTGCTCTCTCCTTAAACTCACAAACGATTTACTAACAGCTAAAACCAACGGACACTATTCTGTACTACTTCTCCTGGACCTTTCTGCTGCCTTTGACACAGTGTACCATGCTCTCCTCCTCAAAAAACTCCACTCCTTTGGTCTCCGTGACTGTACTCTTCACTGGTTCTCACCCTACTTATCCCACTGCACCTTCAGTGTCACTTACAACTCTGCTACCTCCTCTCTTTCTTCCTTTCTCTGTCATGGTCCCCAAAGGTTCTGTTCTTGTACCTCTCCTTTTCTAAATCTACAACTCCTCCCTGGGTCAGTTGATTGCCTTCTATTGTTTTCAATATCATCTCTATGCTGACAACATCCAAATCTATCTCTCCACCCCCCAGCTCACTCAATTTTTCTCCTCACGCATCACCAACTTACTAACAGACATATCAGCCTGGATATCACACCACGTCCTTTAAACTCAACTTATCCAAAACCAAGCTCATGATATTTCCTCCCCCAAGTGCCTCTTCCCCTTATTTCTCTTTCAAAATCAAGGGCTCAACTACCAACCAGTCCCTCTATGTCAAGGTCCTAGGTGTAATCCTGGACTCTGAACCATCCTTTAGGCTCCACATTCAATTGCTATCCAAAGCTTGCCGCCTCAACCTCTGGAACATCTCCAAGATATGCCCCTTCCTAACCAATGACACAGCAAACCTTCTAATCCACCCCCTGGTCATCTCTCTCCTCAAATACTGAAACTCATTCCTCATTGGCTTACCGTTAAATAGGCTATCCCCCTTTTCAGTCCATCATGAACATTGCTGCCAGGCTCATCCACCTTACAAACCAAGGAAGCTCACTTGTACGTATCCAATCCTTATTCTTATTCATGACTCCAATGCCCCATGCCACATGGACAATCACAATATGTGGGTAACCAGTCGCCAATCCCGGGACAAATTGTCTAATATTCTCATTTTGTGTACGGACTTTTATTCTAGGAGAAGAGGATTAAGATAAAACCACCTAAACTGGCATATATACATAGGTTTTTCATTTAGCCATTGGGCTGAATTTAACAAAAACACTAAGGCTGGGTTTACACTAGTGCAAATTTTATGTAGATTTCCCCGCATCCAATTCACATGTCAGGAGACTGGGGTCAGCTCTCGATGGAGCCGGTTCACACAGCTTCGGGGTGGCTGTGTAGTGAATTACACAGGGGTCTTGTGCCTTTTAGAGTCTGTTTCAGGTCCAAATTCAGCCAAAAAGTTTGACTGGAATCAGACCTGAAATGGAAAACAGGGATGCATTGGACCCCTGCTGTGAGCCCAGCAGTGTGAACCCACCCTAACAAATTGATCCATCCACACAAGAGAGGTGGATGCATAAATCCCCTTTAATGAGACTTATTCTGACATTGGGGACACTTCTCTGTCAGAATACATTGATCAGCACTGCAACTGATTGGCTGCAAGCCGCTGATTAAACAAGTTTCTCCAGCAGTCTCATTCTACAGAAGCTGATCTGATAGGGCAGCTTCTAACAGGCAAGGTCACACATAGATCAAAATTCAGCTGGTCCCTGCTAAACCAAACAAATTTTGATCCGTGTGTACCCAGTGCTGTGATTGGTCCTGTGGAGCTCCTGGGTGAATTGTGAGTGGCAGTGGTCACACTGCAACCTCATCACACCATACACGGTTCATTTTCCTGTATGGTATGATGATGCTTTGGGGGTGGGAGGAGAGCACTGCAGCTGGCTGGAGCAAGTGCAAGTTTTCCCCCAGCACTGCAAGGGTGGATTTTTTTACTTTGCTGGAGTTGGGCTGCATTACAAAACCTGGTGTTTGTGGTCAAATCTTTCCATAGGGTAGAAAAATACTGGGACTTTTCAAGTGCTACATATTCCACATACACAATGCATGATTTTCATTAGGATATAGTATGTGCGGGCGATACATCTATGCAGAGCCTGAAAAGTAACAGTATACGTCTAACCTATCCATAAACATTTTACTTTTACTTTAGTAAACCTGAACTGCAAGGGTTAGTACAGGTGGTTTACAACACAGCATTGCAAATAGCAGAACAGGTCTGGACAGCAGTAGAAAAGCAGTCTGTTATCTGTCATTTCTTATCTTCAGTTGGCCAGAGGAGTGAGAAAAGCTCCAATGTCTGCTGAGCAGAAAGCAGTGATCAGGACTTCAGTGTACTGCTGTCTGCCAGCTCCCCACACCTGTATGGGAGCTCTCACTGTCCCAATCCAGCCACCCAGCCTGTCAGGAACCTGCCAGGAGAGTGTCTCTGTCCTTTCCGGAGAAGCCTTCTGCATAGTTGCCAATAGTCCCAAAAATCCCAAGACATTCCCCGAATTTTCGAGCCTTGTCCTGATTTTAATTTGTCCCGTTAATTATCCCGAATTTTGCCTCTTGTCCCAGGCATCTGAAATTTTGGGCAATTAAGTGTTAATTATGTTGCCGCTTTTAGAACAGCCTGGCCCTCCCTCTACCCCAGAGTGTCCCCCCTTTGCCTCATTTTGTCCTCCTTGTCTTCTATTGGACAAGGAGGACACATGCTCTTTTTCATGTCATTTATTTGCCTATACTGCAAGCGGGGGTGTGGCTAGTTAGTCCACGTGGATAGAAGAAAGAAGAGGTATGTGCTGCTGTGTCACTGCTGCGCCTGCTGCGTCAGAGCCAGAGCTAGAGCTCGGAGGAGGTTGCCTCTGTGTGCCTCTGGAACCCGGAAGTGACGTCCATATCCGGTCTATTGCTGTTTGTCAATGTGTACATTCCTACCTCTCTTGTGAGTAGTTTTAAATTTTCAATACATTTTACATGCTTAAAATACTACACTATGGCGGTTCTCTTTGGTTCATTCCTCTGAGCTTATCCACCATCCACCACATGTGAGGAAGTTAGAGAAGTCTCCAAAAGAGCCTGTTGTACAGCCATCCCTGTGATCATCCCTTGCTACCTGGGCGTCCAGTACTATTTTCGCTGTTTTACCTACAGCGGTGAGGTAATTGCATAGCATTAGCATCATTTGCACGGATCATCACTGAAGGATTGTTGGCCCAGCACGTTGCACGTTTAATTCAGTGTGCTTACCGAATTGCACTATTTGATCTGATTGTGTATGGGACACTTTAATGCGATTCACGGTTGTCACTTGGATCAAGAGTTTGTTTTATTGTTCACAGTATCATCTGTCACTATATGGTTTAATTTTTACACATTTAATTATTTTTACACGTTTTTGCATATAAATTTTGATATTTATGGTAAATTTATGATTTTTTTGTGCACATAGTCACCCTGCGATTTATTGCAGCATAATTTTGATTTATTTAAGCATATCCTTATATATATGATGCACAAAGTCACCTTTTGATATATTTATGCATGGTTGCACTTTAAATAATTTTTTCCAATCTTGAATGTATTTGCACACTATTGGTTTTTATTGTGGCTATTTTTAATTTTTTGAAATTAGCGCATCACACCCTTTTTTATTTGCCTCTGTGTTGACACTCACTGCCTCCTCAGCCTGAGAGGGGCAGAGTAGGATGAGGACTAAGGTCAGAACCACTGTAGCTAGCCAGGCAGAGACTGTGGCCTGACCGCGGACACTCGACCACCGGTGCCACGTGGAGGGAGGGAGGGAGCGAGCGAGCGACTGACTGACTTTACTGGGCAAGTAAGTGCTCCCAGCTTCTTTTGAAAAAAAAATTCTCCCTCCCACGGTTGGTGTGCTCTCTTAGGGGATCATTTTTTATTTATAGGAAGCAGAATTGAGCAGGGCCCCCTTGAATGTCTGTGGATTTTTTTTTTCATTTTTTTTTTTTTTTAGTTATTTATTTATTTTATTTATTTATTTATTTTTGAGAGAGATAGGAAGTGGCAATGGGGTGTCCCCCCCCCCTTATGGGGACAAATAGCTGATGGTTTCCCTGTTAGATTTTTCTGTATTTAAAAAATAAGGGCACTCACTGCTGCTTCCTATTACTGCCCCCATTCCCTAATTACATTTTTTTGAATACACAAAAATCTAATGTGTGGGGGGCGGTAATAGGAATCGGCAGTGGGTGACCTTTATGGGGTTGGATGCTTGAAGGTAGACTTTTTAAAAAAATTATATATTTTTTTCCATTTTGGTGGTGTGTGATAGGAAATGACAATGAGCATGGCCTTGATGGGGGGTTGGGGGGTGTAGATGGGAAATGGCGGTGGGTGACCCTGTTAATTTTTCATTTTTTAAATACACAAAAATCTAACAGGGCCACCATCAGCTATTTGCCCACATAAGGTCACCCACTGCCACTTCCTATCCCCCCTCCCAACAAAAATTAAAAAAACATTAAGACCATGCTCACTGTCGCTTCCTATCACACTCGCCCCCCAAAATGGGGGTGGTGGGTAGAAAAGGAGGGGGTCCACCTTCAGCCATCTGTCCCATGAAGGCCACCCACTGCTGCTTCCTATTCCCGCCCCCCACCTTTCCCCCTCCATCCCCCTCCATCCCCCATCGCTACGCGCACCACTGTTTTCTCTTTTTACTATGACACACCTACAAATGCATGCCCCACCCCCTAATTATAATACGGCTCCGCCTACAACCAAAAAAGTGTCCCGGAATTTTTTTTTCCATTGTTGACAACTATGCTTCAGCAGGTATGAGCACATTCTCGGCTCTGCTTTTGGACAGAATTAACAACACAGAGGCTGAGACAAAGCATGATGCTCCGGTGTTTGGGCGCCCCCTCCCACACTCCACCCAGGGCAGTGGCCCCTCCCGCCCCCACCTTGTACCAGCCCTGCCAGTCACTAAGGAAAGAGGCTAAGCACCAAGCTCCTTCACTACCAGGGCCTCCATCACCCCTGCCCTATCACCTGTTTCCCAAATGGACTGTACACATTCCTCTAAGTGCCCTCTTGTTGTGCTCATAGTGCTCCCTTTTTCCCCATGAGGTAGTCATACCTGAATTGGGTGAGAAAGTCTTTTAATTCCATAAGTCTTTTCATTCGAGCAGCAAAATCCATATAACTGCCGACTGGGGTCCCACATGGTGTGGTAATGTGGGAAAGTGGCTCCTACATCTTCAAAAGCACTCTCCGTCTCTTTCCATGCTGAGAGTATACCAGGAACCCTAAGGAACACCTGAGATTGTTTCCCTTTTTTTACTTCTCGGATAAACCCAGCAAAATCTGACCAGCAGAGTTAACCCTTACCGTTTAGATAGCACCTCCTCTGCCCAGCAATTTTATTAAGCAGTGCCATATCCACAGCAGAAAATACACTTAACCTAGAAAGATAATTAACACAGGCAACAAAATACCTCATTAAGCACCTGCTTACACATGTACGGCACATTTCCCCAAACATGGAAAAAGTATGGCTGGGTACAGCTATTCACTGGTGTTGGTGGCTGTACTAAGCATCTGCAATTCCCCAGTATTTTTTTTTTTTGCTAGAAGACTTGTCAACATGTAAATGTGTATGGGCATGAGGCCTTAGGTGATATACAAAAAAAAAATTGAAAATCAGTCCTCAGAGCCCCCGTTGTCCCTGTTTACACTACCCAAGTTTTGGCCTCACTTGGCAGTGTTTACTTAAAACCTTCTTATGGGGGTCCTGTGTTCCAGTGCACAGGCACCACAACTTGCTCCATAGAAATAAAAAGACATACCCAGCAACTGGACATACTGTATATATGAACCAAACACAAAATGTCTATGTCTAAACTATAAATATGGAAAACAACATATAATATACTTATTATGTTATATTTTTTTTATTTTTAATTTACGCCTTTAGCTTTTTAGAAAACTATGTTGCAAAGGAATAATGGGAACAGGCTTTGGGACTTTGTATGAAACATGCAGCCAAGGAGACCCAACGACATAAAAGTGTCTAGTAGGTATACCATAAATTATGACTATAAATCATGCATAACAACATAATACATATTAAATAGTAACATGAAAGGATTTTATTCCATAACATAATACATAATAGTATGATGGCATATTGGTATAGCAGCATGATTGTACACAGTATTAGTATCATAAAAACACCAGACTCATTATAACTTGTCTCCACAATAAAAAGCATAATTAAACTTGGTAGGATCATGGATCATGGATCAAGAAACATAATGTTGGTAAAAGTCTTTGGGTGTAAAAATTACAGCTTGATGCGTTATGTGGCTAATTTGCCACTCTTCAGGAGCAGATGCAAGATAGATGTCTATAAAAATGTTGAAAGTAATTATTAAATTGGGCAACCAACTCTGAGCCTAGGCAAAGGCATGGAAGGCTGAGGGCCACCTGGGAGGAACATCAGCCCGGGAGCTGAGGCAGTGATCCCCATGACACAAATGGAATGACCAACAAGACAAGGCAATCCCCAAGAATGAATCCCCCATGCAATCAAGATTGGTGTGAATAGCGTCAAATTAGCCCATCTATGAAAAATGTAAATACGTATAGTATGTGTACCAACATATGGTGTATAACATAGTAACTCATTTTTGGATAAGGGGTGTGCTAGTGTGTGACCAAGTAATAATAAGTGACTAATGTGCCAGGGCCTAGATGGAAAACCAAAAGAATGGGTGATGGAAGTGTACCCCAAATAAAGTGTAAGGAAAGGACTATAAAATTAATATACAAAAAGGACTGCCAAAATAGTACCTAAGGCTCCTGTGTATCAGAGTAGGTCCGGAGGTACACAGTGTCCACTGGAAAAACAATCAAGGGAGTGTCTCGTGGCATAAGATGGAGTATATATACTCCAATGTGACTCTCTGATCCGACACGTTTCCCAATGGACAACATTTGTGTAAGAGTATCCTCCATTCCCAGTAGATGGTATTTGTGTGGAAATGCATCAGGTTAGAGAGGTTTCGTAACGCCAACCAACTGGCTAGACAAGTGATATCGCTGCCAGATTTTAAACTTCTTATGCCTGAATTTTCTGCCTTGGTGTAAATGTAACCTTTAAGATTTTAATAAAATTGTTTATGGTTTTACACTATGAGGTTTTTTTCTATTTTTTTATGATTTCCGGAAGCTTTCAAGACGCTTTGGAAGTGCTGCCTATTCCTTTCAATGGGCAAGGGCATTTTAGGAGTGCTATTAATAGCGCTCCCAACCCGCCCCAAATATGCTGCTTGCAGAACTTTTTCTAACATCCCGCAAACGCACCGCCCCAGTGTGAAAGCACCCACTGCAGAGAATTGGAGGCACTTTTCAGGCACTTTACAACAGGACTAAAAAAACTGCCTCAGTGTGAAAGGGGTCTAAATGTAAGTATCTAGAGGTGCTGAAGGTGTAGCACCATTCTCAATCCTGCCATTACGACTGAATCCGGGGCCACTGTGGCAGGCAAAGCATCAGCACTTCATAAAAGAATTGAAGTTTGCCTAGCAGCTCTTGTCCTTTGCACATCCCTTTTGGTCAGTGAGCCAGCCCATCATAGCACATTGTCCTATTCCGGATAGTTCACAGGACACAAAATCTGTTGGCCCCTTACCCCCCAGCAACACAGGAGCAGTTACACCCCCATGTTCAATTTCTATACATGTACAGTCCACTCTCTCTCCAGCAGCAGATTATCCATCAACACAGTGTGGTAGTTTTTCTGCCACAATTTGGGGTGACCTAAGTGCAGTGGGGGCTCGTCCATTAGTGCATGATAGCCAATCAGCTTCTACCTTCAGCCAGCCATACATGGTTCAAATCTCAGCTGTTTCAGCAGGAACCAGCCAAGATTTGAACCATTAATGGCCTGGTTGAATGTACCAAGTTGATCGATCAAATAACGTGGATACAACCAGCCTGCCGCATTCTCTTGCGATTATCTCAATCAGCAGCTATAGCCATGAACGATAATCACTGTCTTCTCCGAGCGGGGACAACTTCACATCAAAGTGTGCGATCGGATCTTGGTGTCAGAAAATCTGATTGTGTGTGGGCTCCATCTGACTTTTTCCGTCTGAATTTCTGACACACAAAGTTTGAGAGCAGGATCTAAAATTTTCCGAAAACAAAATCCGATCCTTTAAATTCCGATCGTGTGTAGACAATTCCGACGGACAAAGTGCCACGCATGCTCAGAATAAATTACGAGATGAAAGCTATTGGCTACTGCCCTCTTTATAGTCCCATCGTACGTGTTCTACGTCACCGCGTTCTGAACGATCAGATTTTCTGACAACTTTGTGCGACTATGTGTATGCAAGAAAAGTTTGGGCCAAAATCCGTCGGAAAAAATCTGACAGATTTTTTTGTCGGAATGTCCGAACGTGTGTACAGGGCATTAGACTGAGATGCCATTAAAGTTTATGTGCGTGTAAAGCCAGTACTTTTAGTAACATAGTGTAGCATCACTATAATATTTTTCCTATGATTTGCTTTCATCAACCCATAGCTATTTACACTGATGTAGATAATAATTAAGATAGCATAGATACTTTGCTGTATACGCTTGCAGATATGTTTCCAGAGCTATCAGTTGCTTGTGGCAAGGCAATGGTTCCAGGCAGCTGTTTGAAAGACATTAGCGTTCAGCCAACAAGCAACTTACATGTGAGCTGTCAAGAGAAGCAGTTAATGCCATGTGAAAATCAATAGTGCACTGCTGTGAGTGATGCTATTTCTCCCCAACAGGTGGAACGAGTCCTTCATGATGGGATTAGGTAAGGTGGGTGAGGGGATCGCTATTTTCAGACATGTTAAGCTGTTGACTTTGCTGCTATAATAAACTATTATGTCTCCTGGTTGTTCGGTAGGCATTTGTATACTACAGAATAAGAAAAGGTCTGTGGGTCAGATTTTAAGCATTTACTGATTTGATGCAATTTACAGCTTCCTTTGTCACTTTTCATTTTCACATTTGTCATCTACATATTGCCATTAAACCTGCTTGTCTCTAGGTCTTTTTACTTCATATCACAGTTACTGTTTCTCATCCGTAAGTTTATTAAAATTCAGAAAATATACACTTTTCCCCAAACCCTATTAAAAAGTCTAAGGGGGCTGAATATTGGAGACTGATAAATGAACTATTATCAAAAAAAAGAGAGCCAGGCCCTGCCATGGCAGAATGTAAAAAAAATAAGTAAAAATAACATACAGTAGTGAAATGCCATTTTCATGTCTACACTGAAGATATACCAACCTATAAAATTTTAACTGGGGAGGTGTTAAAGCTGTACCTGGTGTTATAGAATGACACAATGTTTACAAACAGTCTCAGAGAGGAAGAGGGAGGAAAAGGGCACCTTAGTATCGCTGGCAGACAACTGGCAGCTCTGCGCCTGGGAGTATTTAGTTGATGAAGGTTTAGTCAGCCAATCAAATATCTGCTGGGTGTGTAGTGACTATATTGGTTGGCCCCTTTGGAAAAGTATCCCAGAGTGGGGATTTAGGACACAGGATTCCCATGAGATTTGGTGCCACATGTAGACATGTTATGATGGTAAAACCTGCATGGGAAGTGGAGAGAGCAGCCACCATCTTGTGAGCAGTGAGAAGTCCACGTTGCCACCCCTTCTAGGGAGCAGAGCTGCTCCTCAACATTGACAGAATTTAACATGGCTGATAGTAGAAAGGAGAAGTGAGGCATAGACGTATCTTACGCAAAGGATTCCCCTTTGAGGAGAAACAGGTGGAATTATAAGTGCACCAGAATAGAGATGGCAAAGAATACCCATGCTTGGATCTTTCAAGAACAGGGGTGAACAGCGGCGCTAGATATGGTGATAAAATAAAATTATATAGCAACTGGAATAAAGGTATACAAAAAATGTGTGTGTGAGTAAGCACACATAATTTTAAAACATTTGTTAAAACATAATGTCCATGAATGATCCGAGATCTTGTATGATTAACACCTGGAGGCAGCTCCCTTAGGCCCCTTTCACACTGGGGCAGGTGGAGCATCGGTGGTAAAGCACCACTATTTTTAGTGCCGCTTTAGTGTCGGATTTGCGGTGCTATTACCCTCCCGCTAGCGGGCGAGAAAGGGTTAAAAACTGCAAAGCTTTGCTGGCGGTATAGTCGTGCTTCTCCATTGATTTCAATGTATATTGTATATGTATACACCACTCCAAAGATGCTGCTAGCAGGACTTTTTTTTACCGTCCTGCCAGAGCACCGCTCCAGTGTGAAAGCCCTCGGGTGGGAAAGACCAATATCACCTGACTCCTTCCGAATAATACCTTTTCCCAGCAAGCATAGCAGCAAATATGATTGGCTGAGAAAGCTATGTTTATCCATAACCTGAGCTCACTGTAGCTCATCATATTAATGTCAAAGGCAACGGCACCACCTACAGACAAAAGGGAGAAACCACAGCTAAACAGGATTAGGACAGAAGCCATTTGACAACTAAACACTACAAATAAGCCAGCTGGCTACCACCCAGCATAACTAAATTTACCTGTAGCCCTATTCTAGGACTAGGGTGCTACATTCTCCCCCTGCCAAGGAAACTACATCCTTGGAGTTTGCAAAAAAAATATATACTCTCAAGCCTGAGAGTGGATGTCCTGGCAAAATGTGGATAGGGAGGGGGGGGTATGAAAGAATACATTTTGAGTTACAAATGCCTATTGCATTACACACAAAACCAGATGAAAAATGAAATAAAGCAAATGACAATACATCAAAAACTGAAGAAAAAATGAATTGATAAATGAATTTAAACCATGCTCTCTGTGTAGTGTATCAATTTCAATATACCAAACCATGTGAAAACCACTATACCATACAGTGAAGTGCAAGTGCATGATTATAAGTGCATATTCCAAAAAACATTTACAAAACATTTAGCCAAGTTTTTTGTAAATGTTTTTTGGAATATGCACTTATAATCATGCACTTGCGCTTTACTGTATGAAATAGCGGTCCCCAGCCCAACCTTTCACATAATTTAAAACAAGCATTGAACTCTTTAAAAAATAATAACAATATTGTTGTGAAACCTTCTGACAAAGGAGGGAACATTGTTATCATGAGAATAGACGGTTATGAGAAAATGTTCTATGACTGTAATAGTGAATGGTACAAATTTGTACCACAATCATTTGTGGTACAAAGTACCAAGAAATATGGGACATTCTGATTCAAATTTCTAGACATCACTAACTCTCTTATCCCTACATTCTATGCATTGCCCAAGGTGCACAAAGGGATGTTACCCCCACCTGGGCATCCAGTTATATCTGGCTACGGATCTTTAACAGAAAACTCTAGCCAGATTATAGATGAGTACAGTTTAGCCACATGTAAAAAGCCTGTCTTCACACATCAAAGATATGACTGAACTACCTAAAATTATTGATAGACTTAGTTAGTTGCCATCAACACTGAGGCACTGTACAATTCCATTCCACACATGCAAGGAATACAAGCAATATGTGGATTTATTGATGAAAGGGACATAGACTCTCGTAAGTACAACAATTTTATCATAGAAATGCTCAGTTTCATTCTTACGAATAATATGTTTGTATTCAAGCGATCCCACTACCTTCAGGTGCAAGGGGTGGTCATGGGGGCGGGCTGTGCTCCCTCTTATGCCAACCTGTACCTGGGGGGGTGGGAGCGTGATCTATTTTCTAAAGAAGAAAAAGTTGTAGAACTAAGTAATATATTATGTTGGCATCGTTACATAGATAATGTCTTCATTGTCTGAGCAAGATCAAAAGAGGAACTAAATGTATTTTTGGAGAGTTTACAACACAATGCCTATAACTTAAAATTTACATATAGCCCAGCCAACCTGGAGGGAGGTGTTAGGTCTTCTTGATACCCTAGCCGGGAGAACGTTATCTTTGACACTTCACCACTGCCTACTTTTTCAGACCCCTCCGGATGTTCCCAAGCCGCTGGTGAGGTTGATTCATTCCATATGTGTTGCTATGCTTTGGACTGTAGCTCTACACTGGAAGACTTCTGCTGTCCCTTTTACTCAGGTATTATCACGTACTGATCACACTATGTTGTCGGAAATTTTTTTCCATACGCTACAGGATTCCACTCCTATATTTGATGCAAAATGGAACCCATGGGTCCTATATAGACTCAGTAACTGACCAATTTTCTTTTATAAATTTTTTTTTTTTTTCGTTTTTTTTCTCTTCTCTTCGTTTTTTTTTTTCCCTGGTTTATTTCTCCAGTTTTGGCTTTGTAGACATCTTCCTTTATGATTTAGATAGTAATGCTTACTGCTGCAATGTATGCTATGATGCGTAACCTACGGATGTCATTTCTGTTTACAGTTTGAGATATATATCACGTTATGGGTTTATTTTCTTTGTGATGCGGTGTATGTACCGGCAGATGTCAACTCTGTCTATACTATGCAAATGTTTTTCTGGATTTATATTTTAATAAAGCTCTTTTGAAATAAAAAAATTTTACATATAGCCACAGTCAATAAAAAATAACCTTTCTTGACATTGACATTTTCCTGAAAGAATTAAGAACTTTATTCTCAACCCTGTACAGAAAGCCGTCTGCCGGCAATACATTGCTGCATGCAACTAGCTCGCATTTAAAGCAACTTATTAGAAGTAGTCCATATAGTCAGTACCTCAGACTGAGACGTAATTGCACATTAGATGAAGATTTTAAGAGGGAAGCTTCTATGTTGCAAGAACGTTTGCTTGTGAGGGGTTATAGAAGGACCTGCCTTAGGAAGGCTTACAATAAAGTAAAAATTCAGGACAGAAAATGCATTAATCTACAAACCAAGAAGAGAAATACAGTCTGGATCAACAAGGATAATTACTATATACAATAGACAACATGGGAAGGTGCGGAATGTATATAAGAAGTTCTGGTACCTCCTCACTGCTGATCAAAAAATGAATACGTTTATCAAGCCCTATCCAGAAATCCAGCTTAAACGGTCAAAGTCCATTAAAGATACTATGGTAGGTAGCAAGCCACCATATTGGGAAAAAGACAATTAAAACAGACAAATTAGGCACATATCCATGTGGTAAATGTAACACTTATTTTGAGAGGTAAAAATATTGATCTCTCCAAAAACACTTCATAGATGCCCAGACATAGAATCACCTGTCAATCTGTTGTTGCAGAGCATTCTATGTGGGCAAAACAAAACACCCTTACTTTTGTAGAATTAGGGACCATGTCTCTGCTATTTCCAAACGCAAAATGGAAACCCCTATTAGCAGACATATGGGACTGTACCACAACCATAACCTGAAAATGATCGGCTTCTTTGCCTTGGAACATATCCCCCCACATGAAAGAAGTGGGGCTATTGACAAAAAGCTATTACAGCTCAAAGCAAAATGGATTTATCTATTACAGGCAACTAGATGGGCATCAGCTACAAGCCCCTGATAATTCTGTGTCTCTCTCTACCCTAGTCTCTCAGTCCCATCAGTATGGATTAACCTCATATACCCTTATCTCCCCACCTTCCTATGGATACCATGCTGCAATGTCAATTTGGATGCAAGTCACTTTTGGGGGTCTTTTTTAATGATTGTCAAAAATCCCTTCAAATATTCCTCTCTGTGCAGAGAGGTACTCACTAGGAATCACTAGATGATAGTTTAATGTCATATATCCATGTATTTGTGAAAACTGTAATGTACTTGGATTATATGTATTATTGTAAGGATGCATCCATGTTCCTGGCCTGATTCCCATAACATGTTTTTGAATTATATATAAACTGCTGGGGTTGAAATACAAACACACTCCAAAAAAAAAATGTATTTCAGAGCGCTCCATCGGGCACGGAATCTTGCGGGCCTCACCAGGTACTTGCCACAGGATCCCTGCATGGATGCCCAGGGGCCCACAACAGTATGGCCTTTGTTTACAAGAGATCACATGCTGAGCTCCCGTGGAAACAGGAACCTCCTTGTGGGTCCGGAATCAAGGTATTGCTCTTTTGCAGTGGGATGTTTGTTCCCACTGTGTCACGGCTTGTGGACGGTTGGCCGATGTATGTGATTTTGTCAACGCACTCGGCATGCCCTCTGGGCATGTCCGTGTGCAGTGGTCCCTCTATCTGTCGGCCTTTGGCGCAGGGTGGGGCTTCGGTGGAGGGGTCGCGTTCTCTCTGTGATGTCTCTTTTCCTCCATGGTTTCCTCCATGGTGTCCACTCTGCATCATTACGGCATGATGTTACACGTCACGTCCATCTAACGCACTGGGGAGGGGTATAAAGAGACTCATGCAGTCTCAGTCATGCTGCTGGAGTCCCTAGGAGCCTCATACAACATGAAACTGCTGACAAGTAGATTCATTTAGCTCAGTAATAGCTCGATATCTCTCGATGCAATGTACTCACAGAGCATAATTTAAATACAAATGGTGTGATATACTTATGGCTTTGTCCCCCTGTTTGTTCTTTATTCTTACCTGCATACTTACTCTCTTCATTTATGGTCATTCTTATGCCTCATTCTCCTTTGGAGTCTCTGTACCCATGGATAAAATAGCATATGAAGGCAAGTTCTTATACATAAGCAGGAACTTTTAAACTTTACTAAATTAATACATAGGGGATCTTTTTACAACTATATTGCTTTGCTTATGCCCTAATGTTATCTCACTTTCAGAGACCTGATCTTGGCCCTATACAGTCCAGGTAATTACCGCTGTCAACAGTGAACAATAGGCTCCCAGTTATCCATTTAAAAGGAGTTTCATATGTAAGCACATACCTTTTTCTTCCTGTTGAAGGATCTAATATCTTAACCAAGTATAGAGACAGACATGCACGGACGCTGACATGTCATACTAACTAGGGATGAGCAGAACACTGCCCGGTTCGGTTTGCACCAGAGCTTGGGAACTGACAAAAAGGAAAGGAAAAATTGTCATTTAAAACTGACCGTGGTTGTAATGAATTGTCGGGTCTCAGCAATATAAAAAACGACATGGTCCCCCCCCCCCCACCCAGTCCATTACCAGGTCCTTTGGGTCCGGTATGAATGTTAAGGGGAACCCCGAACCAAAATGTTTAAAAAAATTGTGTGGAGGTCCCCCCAAAATCCATACCAGGCCCTTCAGGTCTGGTATGGATGTTAAGGCGAACCCTGCGCCAAAATAAAAAAAATGGCGTAGGGGTCCCCCAAAAATCCATATCAGACCCATGTCCGAGCACACAACCTGGCAGGCCACAGGAAAAGTGGGGGAGATGAGAGAGCCTCCCCTCCTGAACCTTACCAGGCCACATGCCCTCAACATGGGGTGGATGCTTTGGAGTAGCCCCCCAAAGCACCTTGTCCCCATATTTGACACAGGGTTCCCCTTAATATCCATACCAGACCTGAAGGGCCTGGTAATGGACTGAGGGGAACCCATGTAGCTTTTTTTCAATGATTTTCAACTATATTGCCGAGACCTGAAAATTCATTACAGCCACAATCAGTTTTAAATGCCATTTTTTACTTTAGAAATGTAATTTTACTGTGGCACTGTTATAAACATGGGAAAACTGTGCCACTTTGCAGGCATATTAAGGACCCCCTCCCCCCCCAGGTACCATATTTCATTTTTATTGTTTCACTTTATGCATTATTAAAATCACTTCTAAAAAAACTTCAGTTTTTAAAACTTTTTTTTGCATTGATACATGTCCCCTTGGGCAGGACCTGGGCCCCCAAACATTTTTTATGACAATAACTTATAAGTCATATAAGGCATATAAGTCTTTAAAATTAGCATTTTGGTTTTTCATGTTAGTGTTCCCATAGACTTTAACGGTGTTCCACGGGTTTAGAATTTGCCGCAAACACCACACCACAAATTCGCAGAACGTCCAAACAACCAAAGTTCAGCCCGAGCTTATGCTCGGGCCGAACCGCCCATCCCTAATACTAACACTTTAATTGATCCACAGGAATCATTGTTTTAAAATCATATACAAGTCACTGACTTATGCCTCTCTCTGTGGGTGACCCGGCTAAGTATGGAAGTTTTTGGTCGGTGGGACCTTCTGTGTCCTGAAATTCGCTCTGACCTAATCTCTCTACTATAAATCTGGTTCCGAATTCTCAAAACATTGAGGCTAGAACCTCCGGTTGGGAAACTCCTGCTATCTACAAGGATGCATGCATGTATGTATTATATCATGTGCAAAAATATGTTTTTTGATGTAACTTTCTCCTTTTTTCTTTTGTCTCTTATATGTACTTTTTCTTTTGGTGACTTATCTCTGTATTTATGTATTAAAAATAAAGTCCATGCATTTCCTGAAGAAGCCACAAGGCAAAACATGTAGAACGATTGCGTGGAAAATTGTATGAAGAAAGTGACCTTTTTAATGTTATTCTCTTTTTGAAATAAAAATATCTTTTTACAAAATTTTTACTGTGGTATATTTATTTGTAGCAATAAGCACCCTTAAAGTCCCATACTCTCCAATATGGTCTTTCTTCTATGAAATAGTGGTGTTCATGTGGTTCAGTATAATTGATACAGAGAACGTGGTTTAAATTAATTTATCAATTAATTTCCTCTTCACATATGCTTTTTCACTTAACGAGCTGCTCTCGTTACCAACATTTGCTCACATCTATTAACAATCTGCGCAATTTGAGACTTGACCACTCTTCTTTCCAATTACTTCCTAACTATCTAACTAATATACTATACGAAAATTAATAGAAAATATTGGTGTTGAACCAATTTAAGGCATTGTTTCTCCTCAGCCAAGAAAGACACAAGTAGAAACACACACTAGTAATTGACTATTCAATCCTAATAGAAAATGAACATTACTGCACAAAAATTTGAGATATAGTCTCTCCTTAGGTCCCTTTCACTGATCTGCCCCGTGATGATCCGCTCGCTCAGCGGGGATCGCTCCGTTGTCCCCGCTTAGCCAGCGGCGGACGGGGCGGTCTCCGCACACTGTGCAGGGACCGCCCTGTCAGCTCTCCATTCTCCTCTATGGGGATCGGATGAGCACGGCCCGTCTGTCCGTGTTCATCCGATCCGCTCTGCAGACGGATAGAAAAATAGGATTTTCCTCCGTCTGCAGAATCGGACTGTTGCGGAGGCGGACAATAGCGGGTGTCTGCGGATGTTCATCCGCAGACACCCGCTATCCCATAGGGATGCATGTATGTCCGTAGTTCATCCGCAAACGGATGGATGAAATACGGACATACTGTCCGCATGTGTGAAAGGGGCCTAAGCCAAAGAAGACACGGTATATGTAAATGTATATATATATATATATATATATATATATATATATATATATATTTATTTATTTTGCAACACATTATACTACATCTACAATTATAGTACTATCTATCCTACGGCAACATTTGTGTATACATTTGAAATGTTGTCTGTCCTCAGCCGAAAAAGACAAATATTATCACTATCCATTACATTGAAGAAAACACATATCTATATATTTCTATTTAAAACATTGTCTACTCTCAGCCAAGGAAGACAAAAGTGTATAAGGTAAACTCACATTAGTATATTTTCACATACACTACAGTCCTCGCTATTAACTGTACACTGAACTATCAACATGTGGAAACAGGGCCCCACGCCCAAGAGAGTGACACCATTTTTCCGAAGAGTATATATACATCCTATCTATATACTTAAAGCACTAAATTCCTAAACATTTTCCTATGAAGATAAAGAATTTGTTGTTCACTTAGATTGGCTACTTTGCTGCCATCTAGTGACAGTAAAACAAAAAGTCACTTGTTCATACATTGCCATCCGTGTAGTCTAGGTTTCAGATGTGAACTGGCCCCAGGCACCAAAGTACAGCCTATCTAACTACCTAACTAGAATGTCACATTGTCTCTGATATCCCAGAGTCCAATAGACACAGACTTTTTTTTTCTTTTATCTCTTTGAAGAATCCTACTGTCTCTGTATCCCCATTCAGTAGGTACAAACTTTATTGAGAACATTCTTGCTGGCTCTGTCACACCAAAGTCCAACAGGTACTTTCATTGGGTTTTGAAGTAACACCATAGTGTTCCATTATAGAGTAACAGCAACGTGTCCCCAGTCACTGATTTCAGGGACTAAAGACTTGAACTGTAGTGCTGCAAACTTTCACACAGGCAACACAGAAACCTGAACATTACTCAGCCTTTTCCAGGAGACTGAGGCTATTTTCCTCCCACATGGAGGACAAGGATATGCTGAATTTTCAAAGCAACAGATCAGCATATCACTTTGCATAGTGAGATATATTGACAATTCCAAAGCAACAGGCCAATACATCACTTTCATGGCACTTCATGTGACTACTGGTATGAGCACAGTCCAGCAGCAAACAGCACAGGCAGGAGTGTCCCCACAACAGGATTCCTTCCATGTGAAGTACTACTTCCTGTGGCACAATCACAGCTAAACTGAGCAACAGAGCTATGTTCCATGCTGACTTGGGAACAAACGCTTGTGGCATCACCTGTATTAACGTGCATGAGGCAATTGGATTGGCTTCCCAGATGATCCAATGGTAGTAATATAATGATGTAGGTCAGCTTGATTAGACCGTCTAATGATAACACAGTAAATGTGCCAACCACAATCCCAGGTTTGCAAGATAGTAGTGTATCTTCCTGCATTTCTGGGTGACAGTTACTTTCCATCACAAACTGCAGAATTTTTCAAATAGTCTCTGATGGCGACATCAATCCACTGTACTCGTCTACATTGGATTTCAGAAATTAGAGTCTCTGGCACATACGGGTACAGGTAACCTCCTCAGCTACCTTTTTCATTACAATGCGTTGTAATTTAGACCATTTTGGCAGCAGTTTAGGGTCTCCACAGCCAGGTAACACTGAAGTATCTGGAGCACACTTAACAGAGTAACCTACAATGGTATCAGGCTTTTGAGAAACACTTGTAAATGAAGAGGATACTCGCACAGCAACATTTGTGGTTTTAGCACAGTAAGCCCACTGCTCCTCTTCTGGAGACCTTGACAGACAGAGAACAGGAGATGCGGTGGTGGACGGTTCAGGCCTATTACTGGAGGTACAAGTGGGTAAGAGAATATCCTTCTCTATAGGCTCAAACTGCTGCTCAGGATCACTATCAGTCCATCTTTCTCCAAGGGACACAGTGTCAGAGAATAATTCAGAAGAAAGGAAGGACTCCCACTATGCCACCATCCAATGATTATATAAAAGGATTGAAATTAGTTATAAAATTTCTAATTAAAAAAAGAGCGATTTTGTACACATTACATGAGACAGAAAATAAAATATAATATCTTTAATATACATAATAAAATTGCATTTGAACAGACACAGACACCCTTACTAAATGACAAGGTCAACAGATACTCAATAAAAGGACATGGAAAAAGAGGGATCTAAATTGTATGATGTAGGATCCGTAGTGGATAACAAATTGCTGTATAAAGGTATTAAAGAGGAGCTGCACCTAAAAAAAAAATATTAAAAGCCAGCAGCTACTAATATTGCAGCTGCTGACTTTTAATAAAATCACACTTACCTGTCCCAGATTCCAGTGATGTCGGCGGCAGATGACGAGCGATCGCTCGTCTCGCTGCTGCCACCGCCGCCATCCTCTGTCAGGGAATCGGGAAGTGAAGCATGGCGGTTTCACTGCCCGGTTCCCTACTGCGCATGCGCGAGTCGCGCTGCGCGTCTCTTTGGGTCCCCCGCAGTGTCTCTGGGAACTGTGTGTTTCCCAGAACACAACGGGGGGGGGGCGAAGCGTCTGCGGGGGTCTGCGGCGGTCTGGCCGGAAGTGGGTGCAGTTACCTGGATTATCCAGGTAACTGCACCCCCCTCCCCCCTGAAAGGTGCCGATTGTGGCACCGGAGGGGGGGAGGGATAAGATTAGCGGAACTTCCCCTTTAGGGTGAAGAGCCGCTTTAATTAATGGTATCCAAGAACTTTTCCATGCCTTCTGCCTTCTTTGTCAACGCTATTTGTCAATAGCTTCCTCAGAACATACTGGGTAGGCGCTGATGCAAAATTAAAATACAAAAAAAGAAAAATGAATATTCAGTGTTATACTGCATATATTGGATATCTAAGCAGTGCATACGGTTTTTTGGTGCATTGGAAAGTACATATTTACTGACATATTAACATAAACCATATTTTTAGATCCCTCTTTTTCCATGTCCTTTTATTGAGTATCTGTTGACCTGGTCAGTTAGTAAGGGTGTCTGTTCAAATGTAATTTTATTATATATATATATATTAAAGATATTATATTTTATTTTCTGTCTCATGTTATGCCTACAAAATCCGCTCTTTTTTTTATTAGAGTTTTTATAACTCATTTCAATCCTTTTATAGAATAATTCAGAAATTATGTCAGACAATATATCAGAGTCTGTAATTCTTCAGCCGGGACAAAGTTAAGCCTCAAACACACAGTGGCAGACTTTCCTGACTCTGCTCCCTTTGTGGCTACGGGTTTCATTGTCCCAACAGGCACCCTGTCCTCATTCACATCAGGCTTACCAGACTCCATAGTTTTCTCCCTGGGAGGTTCCATCATCAGGGAATGTAGTTATTATTCCACCGACGTTGACGTTCTTCGGGGGTAAGAGATGGCCGCAAGACTCCAAGTTGCATTGGCTCAGGTGTGTCAGACGTGGATCGGGTGGCAGGTGCTGGATATAAATGGCTTGGGGCCTTTGGAAGCATCCAGGTTGGACGAGAGAAACCAGTGGCCCTCTCAGCTCTCCTCTCTCTTAGACGACGATCGATCTGTATCGCCAAGTCAATTAGTGCGTTTAATGTCTGTGGAACACCGACTCTAGCAAGCTCATCCTTCAAAGAATCAGAGAGTCCCATGCGGAACTGATGGCGAAGGGCAGCATCATTCCAGTTCGTATCCGCACCCCATCGCCTGAACTCGGCCACATAATCTTCCACCGCCCTTCGTCCCTGCTGGAGGGTCCACAAAGCGGTTTCTGCAGTTGCTGAAAGTTGAGGATCTTCATACAATTGAGCCATAGCATCAAAAAAGGTAGAAAGATTAGTCAACGCTGCTTCCTTGTTTTCTAACAGGCGGTGGGCCCAGGTCTGGGGGTCTCCAGAGAGTAGAGACACCACAAAACCCACCTTGGTAGCCTCTAAAGAGAAGGTCCGTGGTTGGAGGGCAAAATATAATTCGCAGGAGTTGCGGAAGGCCCTGAAGCCACTGCGATTCCCAGAAAATCGCTCGGGTGTGGGAACTTTAGGTTCTGGTGGTAACATCACAACTGTAGGTGTTGGACCTGCTTCAGCTGAAGAAACTGATGGTTGAGGGGCCCCCAAGGATCCGGAGGGGTTGGAAAGAGCAATTACCCGTTCCTCCAGCCGAGTGTAGCCTTGTTGAAGGCTCTTAACTGCCTCAGACAGTCCTGCCAGGTGTTGACAAAGTTCTTCCATGGCGGAGGCTCCCCGCTCGGGCTCAGACATTGGCTGTCTGCTACTGTCACGTACCTTCTAGTAGCGAGCCCGGATTGCGGAGAGAGGCCTCCTTTACGACTCCCACTACTGGTTTCCTGGCAATGTAACAGGGAACACAGGAGTAAGGAGGGGTACAGGTGCCTGGCAGGATCAACAGATGGGTAGGATGGGTAGGCGAGGTTCAGTGGAGAAGGTAATCACAGTGAAGGGATCAGCAGGTAGTTTATAGCAGATACACAGTTCAAAGGAGCAGGTAACTTGGCAATAAGCAGTGCAGGAAAGCAGGCCACTTGTAGCAGGTGAACAGTGTAATATACACAAGTGCTTGCAGCAGATAAACAGTCAATATAAGCAGGCACTAGGAGCAGATGGACAGTGCAATACTAGCAGGTTACTTGTAGCAGATGACACAGTTCAGTATAAGCAGGTTACCCTTTTAGCAGACGGATGGTCAGAGCAAGCCGGATCGGATACCAGACAGGAACGAAGTACAAGGGAACAGGCAGGAGAATAGTCACAACAAGCCGAGGTCGGGTGCAGGCGGATAGCAGATAGGTCACAGGCAGGCCGGGTCAAACAGGAACAAACAATACGGATCAGGTCTCACAGATATAACGCTGTAGAGCAGACAGCAAAGACTGTTGGCAAGAGGCTGGTTTAAATAGGCCGTTTGGCGCCAATACGGACGCACGCAGGCGACCGTGCTCGTGCCCGCGCACGCGCACCTGTGTACGAACGTAAGGGCGTTCGTACGATCGTGCGTACCCGCGACGATCGTACATCAGAAGACCTGGAGGACAATCTCTTCGTGAGATTTTCATGACAACCGAGCTCTAGCACGTGGCTGGATAAGGGGGTGAGATCCAATGGTGAGTTTGCGAAAGGCAGCAGCGTGATGCAGATTGTCATAGCATTGTGTGTATAAGGCATGTAAAGTTCATGTTAGTGGTCCGTGGGATTCAGAATTGTAAGTTTAGTGGTCCAGGAGGTCCGAAAGGTTGGTGACCACTGTCCTAGGCTGATTGATTTATTGCTCCTGTCTGTTTCTCAAGGGAGATTTCAGAAAGTAGAGCAGGGAAGATAAATCACTGAGCTATGAATATTTATCAGACCTGGGGAGCACCCAGAAGGTGGCAGAGGGAGGTGACAAATATTTGGGATGCCTTTCTTAAGTGTTCTACTTCTCTTGGGGCCGCTGCCATTGGGAGGCTGCTAGGTTAAAGCGGTTGTATACCCACTGATGTTTTTTTTTTTACTCACCTGCAAAGGAAAAGGCATAATGAGCTAGTATGCACCACATACTAACTCATTATGAAATACTTACCTTAGAACGAGGCCCCGACATCTGGCTCGATCCACGCCGAGGGAGCTGACATGTTCCCTCTGTGTTTCTTCCGGGTATCGCGGCTCTGGCGCTGTGAGTGGCCGGAGCCGCGATATCGTCATTTTCTATCTTGTTCATCACCCACATCGATTTCTTCCCGGCAGGGTCTGGCGTCTGCCGGACTTTCAGCCAAGAATCCCCTGTGCGAATGCACCACTGCAGTCAACGGCGCATTGCGAGGGGAATATCTCCTAAACCATACCGGTTTAGGAGATTTTTTTTTACCTACGGGTAAGCCTTATTATAGGCTTTCCTGTAGGTAAGAGTCCCAAAAATTACTATACAACCACTTTAAGAGAAGATTTGCAGTTTGGGTCTCAGTAGTTGCAGTCACTCTGCCTAGGTCTACTCCCACCTGTTCTAGAGACTGCCCATAGACCAGGAGGTCGTCTAGGTAGGGTATAAGGGATACCCCCTGTAGATGTAGGTAAGCTACAACCTCCGCCAGGACCGTTGTGAAAATCCTTGCGCTTGCAGTTAATCCAAAGCGAAGAGTTCGGAATTGCCAGTGTTGAATCCCCTTGCTCGCAAGGACTGCGAATCTCAACAGGGATTGGTGTTCTCGGGCAATCGGGATATGAAGATAAGCGTCCCTCAGATCTACTGTGACCAAAAAAGCATCTTTTAATAGATGCCTGCGCACAGTGTATGTACTCTCCATCTGGAAGCTCTTTTGTCGCAAAAACCTGTTCAGCTTTCTGAGGTTTAATATCAGGTGAAATTTACCTGATGGTTTTTGGACGATGAAAACATGGAAGTAAAATCCCCGGTGGGACGGGGACGATCACCTCTTGGTACGCCAATCCCTGCAAGTTGTCCAAAAACCCTGCTGCCCTTGAAGTATCCTTGGGGAGATGGGTCAGAATAAAGTTTTGAGAGGGAGGGAGAGAAGTTCCAGCCGATAGCCCTCTGTCAAGATCTGTAAGATATAGGGCTTTCGGAGATTCTGCTCCACTGAGGGACAAAGCGAGAAAGTCTCCCCCCTACCCTGATGCTGGCGTCACTTTGACTGCTTGGTGGTATCTTTAGGTCCAGGAAAGAGCAGGCCACCTTTTTGTCTGCTCTTTCCCTTCCCCCACCTTCTATTCACGTCCTTCTTGACCTTGAATTGGCCTTGGTTGGGGGAGGCAAAAAAACGTCCTGCCCTTCTCTCTCCTCGCTTTTACCGGGAACTTTTTCCCCTTTTATGCTGACCGCGACAAGACCAAGACAAGACCTGATCCAAGCCAGGTCCAAAAATCTGGGAACCCTCAAAGGGCAAACCACAGAGCCATGACCTGGATATATGGTCCCCTTCCCATGACTTGACCCAGGTGGCCCTTCTTGTAGAGTTAAGGAGGGCCGCTGATTTAGCCGTGTTCCTGACAGTTTCCACTGCCGCATCTGCTAAATATTCCACAGACTTGCCTTTTATCTCTAGAGAGTCTGTGATTTCTTTGGAATTACTCCCTCTAGCAACATGGTCAGGGAGCCTGCCTAACCATGCATCCACATTTCTTGCCTCACAGGCTAACGCCAAAGCAGGAGCCATGGCTGCCGCATTGACATGCCACGCTCTTCGCAGTTGCGTCTCAGACCTTCTGTCCATTGGGTCTTTTAAGCTACCTGAGTCCTCAAATGACAAATCAGATTTTTTAGAGATCTGTGACAGGGCTGGAAAAACGTCTCCTCTTCTTCTTCCCCAAAGGGAAACCTCCTCTTTCTATACGAAATTAACACTGCTCCGTATCTATAGGTTCTAGGATAGTGACTTAAATTAGTAAAGTCAAGGATCAGCATGACATTCAAGCAACTAGTAATGGCAGAATGAGTAGTAAGCGATGGCCCCCTCAGAAAAGGCTGTTTAAGTATTTATTACTAAGCTGCATGGTCTGGTTTTGCACTCCTCCACACAGTACATAAAGGTTATTCAGACATTTACACTTACAAGTTATCAGCATGAAAGATAAACTCCAGGATAAAAAATATTGTCTAAATACAAGAGGCATGTGTATACTTACTTAAATCTTGATATGATTTGTGTGATTATTTCACATCTGTGCTATAATTCTGTGTAAAAAATATGCCTTTGTGAAGGAGCTTCCTGTAATAAAGACCCGTCACTGCTGCTCTCTCTCTTTGTTTAGGGTGATTGGTCTTGTATCCCACCCTTTCTGTAGACAATTTGTAGTGTACAGGCTCTGTACAGCACTGTGAAGATGCCACTGCTACTTTTACAAGGTAATACTGTACCTGGGTTTGTAAAGGGATTTGGTGCAAACAAATATTTATTTTATACATTGAGTCACTTTAAATGAAAGCTTTAAATTCACATTTAAGATAAATAAAATGATTTTTACCGTTTAACACGTATGTGGAGACTGCCACCTGATGAGTCTATTATCTGCATTGCCTCTGCATGTGATAGTCCAGCACAGGGTTTTCCATTGATGGAGACCAGTTCATCGTTTTCTTTTAGTCCTCCTCGGCATGCCTTGCTGCGCTTACGTACCTACAAAATAAAAACAGGAAAATATAATTCCTGATGTCATGTGAAAAAGTCAGGGGCTACAGTGACAATTAAACCTCTTTGCTACTGAGAAATTGAATTCTCATGTGTTGGCAGACATCTTTAGCAGCAAATTGTTTTTTAAAGTATAATTCTAGGTTATACCTAACTAATCTTAAAATTATTCCCTCCCCCTCCTTACATCTACGCTGACTAACCTGTGTAGGATGATTTATATACTTACCTATCTTCAGGCCGCTTTGGTTCAGCCATGTTATCCAGCCCTGTGTCAGTCAGTGGCAGCTGCAGGGGAGAGGAGGGAGCACCGACACTGGATGGGCCATAGGAGCCTATATGTGACCTCACTGCTCCCAAGCATAAAGTAATCAGCTGTTGTTAAAGCGTAATTTCACCCAAAAAAGGAACCTCCCGCTTTAAGGGAAGGTGACCCCCTGACATGCCACATTTGGCATGTCCTTTTTTGGGGGGAGCCGATACCCTCTTTTTAGAGGGTTTCAGCTCCCACTTCTTCCCTTCTTCTTCTGCACAGCGACACCGGAAGGGAGATCACCTCTCCCCCTCCCTCTCGGCAATCATCTGGGACATGTCCTAGGCCCCAGATGATTGCAGTGCAGAGAGAGGAGGGAGAGACAAGTGGGGCTTCATTCCCCCACATCGCTGGACCCTGGGATAGGTAAATGTCCGATTATTAAAAGTCAACAGCTACAGTATTTGTAGCTACTGACTCCACTTTAAGTGTTCTCTCCTTTACCCCTGGCTGACACAGGGAATATCACATGACAGGACCAGAGCTTCCTGAAAATAGGTAAGTATATACATATTTCTTACACAGGTTATTCAGCGTAGGTGTTAGGAGGTGGGAGGGACCATTTATTTTTTTTCTGATTAACCACTTGCTTACTGGGCACTTAAACCCCCCTCAGTCCCAGACCAATTTTCAGCTTTCAGCGCTGATGCACTTTGAGTGACAATTACGCGGTCATACAACACTGTACCCAAATGAAATTTTTATCATTTTTTTCCCACAAATAGAGCTTTCTTTTGGTGGTATTTAGTTACAGCTCGGAGTTTTATTTTTTGCTAAACAAACAAAAAAAGATGCAAAAAAAAAAAAAAAAAATCATGTTTTAATAGTTTGTTATAAAATTTTGCAAACGGGTCATTTTTCTCCTTCATTGAAGTGCGCTGATTAGGCGGCACTGATAGGCTGCATTGGTGGGCACTGATGGGCTGCATTGGTGGGCACTGATGGGCTGCATTGGTGGGCACTGATAGGCTGCACCGGTGGGCACTGATAGGCATAGTTAAGGCGGCACTAATAGGCACAGATAAGGAGGCACCGATGGGCACAGATAAGGCGGCACTGATGGGCAAAGATGGGCACAGATAAGATGGCACGGATGGGTGGCACGGATAAGTGGCACGGATGGGTGGCACGGATGGGCACTGATAGGTACCACAGATAGATGGGACTGATGGGCACTGATAGGTGGCACTGATAGGTGGCTCTGATAGGTGGCACTGCTGGGCACTGATGGGCGGCACTGCTGGGCACTGATGGGCGGCACTGCTGGGCACTGATGGGCGGCACTGGGGTGCAGCACCTTTGAGGCAGATTGGGTGGCACTGTGGGTGGCACTGTGGGTGGCACTGTGGGGTGGCACTGTGGGTGGCACTGTGGGTGGCACTGTGGGTGGCACTGTGGGCACTATGGGCACTGACGGGGGGCACTGACGGGGGGCACTTTTGCTTTTATTTTACTTCAGGATGGCACTGCGGGAGGCAGGTGGGCACAGGCAGGTGGCAGGTGGTCCCTTGTATTGATGGCCGTGATCGGGACTGATGTCCCGATCACGGCCGCCGGTGATCGGCTTTTTTTTTCTCTCCTCGCGCTGTCAGCGCGAGGAGGAATAATAGCCGATTACCGGCTCCGTTCTATCACATGATCAGCTGTCATTGGCTGACAGCTGATCACGTGATAAGGGGTCGGGATCGACCCCTTACACGGATCGGTGATCAGGCGAGTCTCACGGACTCGCCGATCACAGAGTGCGCCGCGCGCGCCCCTCAGGGGGCGCGCAGGCCGCTCGTAACCGGGACGACGTCAATAGACGTAGTCCCGGAAATGTAGGTCCGCGCTAATGCCGTCATTTGGCAATAGCGCAGATCTGAAGTGGTTAATCTAAATTTATTTCAACTTTTCATACAAAAATTATACAATAGATAGTATTTATATGCCAAAGATAATTAAAAAAAAAGCATACTGCAATATAAAAATTTACATAATAGCTAACATATAAGCATCCCACAAAGACCCCTACCCATATGTTTAATGAACTCATACAAATGTTATTGGGTATAGTATTCCAGTGCAAGAACCTGTCTCTGATAAGAAATAAAGTGCTACACCAAACCATTCAAATTGTTGGGCCCCTAAAAGAAATAGCCATGTTAAGTCCTCTCAGTACCAACAAGATTGTAGTAGTCCATGGTTTACTAATCCCAAGCATTTTTTTTTAGTCCATGGTTTACTAATCCCAAGCATTTTGAAGATTAGTTAGGTGTAGCCTGGAATTCTACTTTAAGCTATTAATATTAGATTAGTAAAATCCATAACTTGTCAAACTTGCAGTACATCAAATTAGTCAATCTAATCTTAGTTTTGGGATGTATAATCAGTGAAAACTTTGCTTTTGTCTGACTGAATAAGCTCATATAAGTTTAGTTAACATTTTATCCTACAATACATTTTGTAACACACATATCATAATGAATAATAGTGTGGCTCCATCCAATGTCCTTCTACTTTATACTTTTTCCCCTCAGATCCTGCCCTGCTGGTAATGTTGTCACAGGAAGGAAGTGAAGGAATACACAGGCAGCAATAATAAATAACTTGATGGAGGTGGTATCCCTTATTAAAAATAAAAAAAGTGAGTTACTTTTAGTTGAAAGCCTATGAGATTTGAAAATTACAGTTACATTACTAAAAATAAAGTTCAGTTGGTTTAAAGTGGAACTAAATCCACTCTTTCCTAAAACAGTCTTGAATGATAACTGTTACAGACACTTTTTTGCTTATATTAGCTCCCAACTGAACTGTTAAGCCATCAAATGGCTGGTGTCATAGCTGATCACATATGTGGTACCATGGCAACTGTAGACCCAACAGAGGCTAAGTGACAGCTTACTTGGCTGTAAAGGATAGGAGGGTTTAGTTGAGCCAAATGTCATTTAGTATGATTCCATTATTATACATATACAGTATGGCTTAAAGTTATTGTAAATGCTCCATTTTTTTTAATTAAAATATCAAACATATTATTCTTACCTGCTCTATGCATGCAATGGTTTTGCACAGAGCAGCCCCAATCCTGCACTTCTGGGGTCCCCCGCTGGAGCTCCTTCCTCAAGGGCCAGTTAAAGGCAAGCAATGGGCTCTATCTGGCCCCAGAGCCACAGTTTGGAGATCACTGGTCTATACAAATGTGCTTTGCTCTTACAAGGAGGTATTTAGTTATATCTTATAGGAATTTATATAGTACCGTAAATGTATGCAGTGCTATATATACCAGGGATCAAGCTGGTGTATAGCTGAAGTCCTACCCCGCCACTGGTCAAAATTTGGGGTCACCTATAGTTCTGGAGATACGGGGCTTCTTGCTCAGTCTGTCAGAAGCTACATACAGAGCAGCCAGTTTAAATACAAGCTGGCACACTCTGTTTGCAGCAGACTGAGAGGTTGAGCTCATAGTGCCTCTCACGTCTTGTCAGAAGCGCTGAGCTTAATGGACAGCTTGGAGCCTTGGACCAATGGTAAATTACCATTGGAACAAGCTGTCCAATAAAAATGTTGCAGTGGAGGCCTGCCTCTCACTGCAGTGTCATAGAAGGGGGCATGTATCTAAAAGACAAATTTTCCCTTCCAGCCCAGCCTAGAAGGAAGAAGCATGGGTTTATGGGTATAAGATTTACTCATAACCCCATGTTTTTCCCACACAGTTAAGAGGGAGGATGAGAATCTGCTGCTGCTGAAAAGGTACTATTATAATCAAGATAAATCATATATGATTATGCTATATGTTATGACACAATAATTTATTATTTATCTATTTACTGTGAAATTACTTCAGTAATTTGTCCTTTAAACCATCTGCTTGAGTACAGTTTTTGAAAATGTATTAAATTACCTGAAAAATAATATATAATAATTATTTGTATATTACTTATGGTAATTAACCCCTTGCCACCCAGGCCGATTCTGAGGCCAGGTTCACACTATAACTCACTGCGGATCGCACAGGAGCGCTGTGCGTCCCTGTTCCCCATTTCAGGGACGAATCAGGGCCGAATCTATGCCTGAATTCGGCCCTGAAACAAAGCCAAAGAAGCACGTTTTTGTGCAGGGCACTCCGCAGCAGCAACGGAGATATGTGAACCGGCTCCATAGGGAGCCAGTCACATTCTCCTGCTATGCGAATTGGAAACCCGCATCTAATTTTCATAGGTGTGAACCCGGCCTGACACTTCTCTCCTACATGTAAGAATCATCATTTTTTTGCTAGAAAATTACTCAGAACCCTCAAATGTTATATATATTAGCAGACACCCTAGGGCAGGCATGTCCAAAGTCCGGCCCGCGGGCCAATCGCGGCCCGCGGCCCGGTTTTGAACGGCCCGCCTGGTTATTTGGACATACATATCTTTTGTGGCCCCCGACGATCTCCCAACGCCGGGGCCACAAAAGATATATATGCTTCGGAAGGTACAGGGAGGACAGGACCGAGCGCCGTACACAGGAGAATTTCCTGTTTACGGGCGGCCTCTGTAATAGGAAGTCCTTCTCCTGCACTGCCATTGGACGACTGTTCTGTCCATCAAAGGAGGCGGGACTTTCTATTAAAGAAGCCGCCGTGTAAACAGGAGATTCTCCTTTGACGCTCGTCAGTGCATTCCTAGCAATGGTGCTGTGTTCCTGGCAATGGTGCTGTGTTCCTGGCAATGGTGCTGCATTCCTGGCAATGGTGCTGCGTTCCTGGCAATGGTGAGTCATTCCTGGCAATGGTGCTGCATTCCTGGCAATGGTGAGGCATTTGGGGAGGCATCCCAGGCAATGGTGCAGCGTCCCTGGCAATGGTGCTGCGTCCCTGGCAATGGTGCTGCGTCCCTGGCAATGGTGCTGCGTCCCTGGCAATGGTGCTGCATTCCTGGCAATGGTGAGTCATTCCTGGCAATGGTGCTGCATTCCTGGCAATGGTGAGGCATTTGGGGAGGCATTCCTGGCAATGGTGCTGCATCCCAGGCAATGGTGCTGCGTCCCTGGCAATGGTGCTGCGTCCCTGGCAATGGTGCTGCGTCCCTGGCAATGGTGCTGCGTCCCTGGCAATAGTGCTGCATTCCTGGCAATGGTGCTGCATTCCTGGCTATGGTGCTGCATTCCTGGCTATGGTGGGGGCATTCCTGGCTATGGTGGGGGCATTCCTTGCTATGGTGGGGGCATTCCTGGCTATGGTGGGGCATTCCTGGCTATGGTGGGGCATTCCTTGCTATGGTGGGGCATTCCTTGCTATGGTGGGGGCATTCCTGGCTATGCTGGTGGCATTCTTGGCTATGGTGAGTGCATTCCTGGCAATGGTGGGTGCATTCCTGGCTGTGGTGGGTGTGTTCCTGGCAATGGTGGGTGCATTCCTGGCTGTGGTGGGTGTGTTCCTGGCAATGGTGGGTCTGCAGATGTGCACTGATTAGGCTGCATTGGTGGGCACTGACCATTATTTTGCTTCACAGTTCTTTATTTAAACATTTTTTTTCCTGAAACTTCCCTCTTAAAGTGAAGGTGTGTGTTATACGCCAATTAATACAGTATGTACAAATACGCCCAAGCTCATTTCTTCCCACACACAGCCACAAAGGCAAGAGAATTCTTGTTGGGCAGTGTATTAGAGCTCGAACGAACACACTTAGACCGAATTTTAACAGTTCAAAGAATGTCAGGCAAAATGGTCGGCCCTCGCGCATGTTCACTTCATCAAATCCGGCCCTCTTTGAAAAAAGTTTGGACACCCCTGCCCTAGGGAATAAAATGGTGGCCGTTTCAACTTTTTTACATTTTCAATGAACACCACAGTTTTAATACTCCTAATGAAGGCATGGCCCACTGTTCCTAACATCATGAAACCCACTCTGAGAAATTACATGCATCCACCACTGCAGTGTATATAGAGAGGAAGTGAGTGCAGGAGATCAACATCACAGATGAGGCAATTAATAAAAAAACTGAAAACTATTTTTTTTTTTAATGCCAGCAGTTTATGACATATAGAAAGGTCCCGGGGCCACAGAGACCTAATGAGGACCTCAAGTGTTAGGGAGAGCTGACATCCTTCCTTGTAGAGTGGGTTAACAGGCATGGTGGGTGTGATGCAAGAAAAAATAATGGGCGCCAATGTGAAAAGAGATTTATTGTCTCTTAACAGAACTGTGGGAGAGAGGGTTAGGGCCAGGACAACCTTTAAGTAGATGCAATGGTAATTGGCAGACTCCAACTTCAATAGGTAGACAGCTATACAGTGGAAGGTCTCCAGCCGGATAACACTTCTGTATAGGTAGGACCGCTGTCTCCTATGGCAACTAATCTTGCAATAGTCACTAACAGTAGTTGAACATAACGCTTGGTAAAACAGAACAGTCCTTTACTTATCTCACAGTATCCCACTGTAGATCTTCACTCACTGAGCTCCCAGTCTCTCTCTAGACTTCCAGATCCCAGTGGTCACTGGATCCCCTGAGCTCTTCCACAGCTATCCCGCTGTATACTCCTCAAGCGTCACCCCCGCTATTCTGCTGGGTCCTTGGCTTGGCACTTGCTGATGTTTTCCCACTTCTTTACCATCCCCGGGTTGGTGAGAAGACTACTCAGGTACTTGCTTCAGCTTACTCCCAGTAGTCTACAAGTAACAAGGTGAATGGTCCCTTAGTGGCGACAGCTAACCACAACTGGTTCCCCATCCAGCTGAACCTTTGCACCACAGTTGGACTCCAATCCTGCAGTCCCAACCCTACGCTGCTTCTCCTGCTCTTGGATAGGCCTCAGGCAGCCTAGCAGGCAGGTATCCCCAGGATAGGCCTCAGGCTGAACCTCTGACTCATTTGTGTGTTCGGGGTTGGGGAAAGAGGGGGTCTGCAGATGAAGGTACCTCATGTACATGTGTATGTGTGCAGAAATGTGTCTGTCAGAGACTGTATATGTTTACCATGATGCATTAGTGTAAATAGGGTGGTTTGTTGGAGGCAGCATTTAGCAACAACAAAAAATAGGAAAATCTGAACAATTAATTTTGAGCTATATCTCCAACTCTCAAATAAAAGTTATCTAAGTAAAAAGAATAGAGAATTAGAGGAAAGGATTAAGCGTATGAAAGCAAACACCAGGAGAGAGAACTTCCCCTTCACCCTCCAAACCACCTCCACTACAGGGAGATAGCAGAGGCTAAATTCTCCTGTGCCATGAGGAGGATGTTAGGACCTCTGCATGTTTCATTTTGTGATCACTTTTAGTACAGTTGTCAACAGGCTTCCTATATATACTGTACAAGAATAAGCAGGCTTCCCACACATTTCAGGTAGGACATCACAGGAACCGTTTATGTAGTATGGCGTGTTTTGATTGCTGCTTCTGCCTTTCTGTTCCATTGACAATCATTACCATCATTTTAACTCTTGCACTCTCAATACAAAATTTTAAAAAAAAGAGTTTAAAGGCTAAGCCACCAACAAGCTTCAAATGTAAGTGGATTGAACCCTCAAGTTTATTGTATTGGATCTGAAACGTCTCTAAGTTCTCCAAGCATTCATAAATTCACATCATGGTTCATGAGAATGAGAATGAATAATTTGACATCTTATTGATATGAAATCTACCAAAAAGGAAGGTCATTGATGTAAGAGTTCAGTAGATGTTTCAACTGAAGTATCCATTTTGGGTGGACTTGGCCTACAATGCATAGGGCTATGTTTTATAGCCAAGGGTTATAAATATGTAAACTCCCTGCAATGATATCTCTGAGATTGTTTGCCCCTAACAAATGCAATGAAGCAAATGTGTTTTATGGCCCAATACCCAGAATACATAGGAATTCCTTTTGTAAAGTAAAAAGATTGACTTGTGAGCAAGGGAACAGATGATGACAGTCATATACCGCTCAGCTATGTAGAGAGCTGTGAATAGAACTAATTCTGGGCACACAGTGGAGGTTAAAAATAATCCACCAGCTCTCCAGCTGTCTGGACATTCCTGAAAAGAGATTTAAAAAGATTCTGGGGATCAGACTAAATTACATGACAGGTTTTCAGTTTGGGAAACAGAAACCTTTATCATTGTGGAGTGGAAACCAACTGCATACATGACAATAACAGAAAAGGTAAAGAAACACTCCAGAAAACTCAGACATTGTGTTTGAAAAAAATGTGCATTAAAACTAACAGGAAACTAACAGTGGTTGCTTTATATATATATATATAAATAATATTTAATAATTTAAAGACTAAAAGGTACACCACAGCTGGTAAATTTCACCACAATTGGGTGCTTAGTCATAGAAAGTAGGTAGTTTAAGCACATAAATGTGTCAGCTCTTCAGATGGTGATCCACTCTGATTTCCTGCAAACTGTTTGTAAGCCAAGACCACATTCCACTAATGTCAAAGGTTTAGACTTTTATGTTATAGGTTCTCCGGCTGTAATAACGTGCACACTGCTGCCACCTTTGGGTAAAATGGTGAAATAAAAAGCAGCTTATCTGTCATGATTTGAAGGTGCCATAACATTCTGTAACCTACAAATGACATTTAGAAAAATGCATTTAATGGTTTAAAGAAAAACATTTCCAAGGGGATAAAGTAACATGGGGTAGCCCAAATGCAGGCACCTAGGGAAGCCTGATCATACCCTGTTCAATGTTCCAGAGTGTACTAGGAGCCCTTAAAACACTTCATTTACCATAATGTATATCATTTTGAGCTGTGTCTCTCTAAATAAAGCTGCACACACTGCGCTTTTTTTTTCTTTGTTGAAACAGTAGGCTAAACAAACGAGATATCATACGAGATCAGATTCACTTGGGGTCTTTCAACTAAGCCTCCAGGCTCCTTCTGAGAAACCAACCTTTGCATGGCCTTCTCCCGAAGAGTCCCCCCCTGGATGCTTCTACAGTTGCTGGGCCTCTCCACAAATGGAGACTGCACTGGACCCAGCGTAGTCCCTCCTTACATCAGGTGCCCCCAGCGGAGTCCCTCCTTACATGCAGCCAGTGTCACATCAAATGCAGCCTGTGTCCCATCAAAGTCACATCAAATGCAGCCCGTGTCACATCAAAGTCACATCAAATGCAGCCTGTGTCACAGATAATAGATACTACGAGCGTCTGGTGGAAGCTGCTCGGCGCTTCCGAATGCACCGGAAGGCAGGACAAAAGCCTGCAAATGAAGCGCCGTGTCTGCAATCTCGTGATTGCATAGAAGTGGCGCTTCCCATAGTGCACTGTGTCCGGAGTCCTGACCTTTTTTCTTTCTTTTTTTAGTAACCACTTGAGGTCCAGGCCATAGCCGAATGACAGCTACAGTGCGGACTTCAATTACCGGGAGGCCGTCATAGGACGTCCTCCCCCGTGCACGCTCCCTGTGGGGAGCATGCTGTGATCACTGAGTCACCGAGACTCGGGTGATCACCGATCCGAGTAAGGGACCGGTCCGACCCCTTTACCATGTGATCAGCTGTCAGCCAATAACAGCTGATCACATGATGTTAACAAAAGCTCAGTAATCGTTTTTTTTTCTCCTCACGCTGACAGCACCAGGAGAAAAAAAAGCAGATCCCGGCTTATGTTAAAGGGACTTCGGTCCCAAAGAGGAAGGATCACAGGCACCTCATCTGTGCCAATCAGTAACCCCTGCCAGTGCCACCTGTTATTGCCACCTGCCAGTGCCCACCAGTGCCACCTATCAATGCCCACAAGTGCCACCTATCAATGCTCCCCAGTGGTGCCAATCAGTGCCCCCTATCAGTGTAAGCAATCAGTTCCCATTATTGCCACCCATCAGTGCCCATCACTACCACCCATCAGTGCCCATCACTGCCACCTATTGGTGCCCATCACTGCCACCTCATCAGCATACATCAATGAAGGAGAAAAATTACCTGTTTGCAAAATTTTATGACAAAATATAAAATAATATATATATATTTTTTTAAACTTGGTCTTTTTCAATTTAAAAAAAAAAAAAAAAACAGCAGAGGTGATCAAATACCACCAAAAGAAAGCTCTATTTGTGGGGAAAAATGATAAAATTTTCAATTTGGGTACAGTGTTGTTTGACGGTCTATATAAAGTCTCTTTCACTTTCCTCCTGTACACGCTTACTTGCTCCAGATGAATCACTGTTAGTTGCTCTAAGCCCTTGTACACACGGTTGGACATTCCGACAACAAAATCCGTTGGATTTTGTCCGAAACTGGTTGTGCATACACACAGTCGGACAAAGTTGTCGGAAAAGCCGATCGTTCGGAACGTGATGACTATGTTGCGGCTAGTAGCCAATAGCTTTGGTCTAGGAATTTCATCTGAGCATGCATGGCACTTTGTCCGAGCGGAATTCTCTACAGGCGATCAGACAAGGTCCGATCGAATCATGTTGTCGGAAAATTTTACAGCCCTGCTCTTAAACTTTGTAGGTCGGATATTCTGACGAAAACAGTCAGATGGAGCCCACACACGATCGGATTATCCGACAATATGGTCCGATCGGACATTTTCCGTCGGAATGTCCGACCATGTGTACAAGAGATAACAGGCTCCTAGTCAGATTTTAGCAATAACCCTTTACAGGCAGGAACTCGCAGCCCCTTGTGTAGCAAAAATGTAGTGAGACAGCTTGTAACTTCTCCTCTGTGGCCACTGATCCCAGCACAACCTCTTCAGGCACTCCCAACCCAACTGACCGTTTCCACTTTCACTAGTCCTCCAGGCTAACTCTCACACCAGTCCTCCCGACTGACTCTTCACCAGCCCACCCAGCTGACTCTCAGGAGATCTCTCAGGGAAGAATGAAGACTTAAAACATAACTCCACTTTTGTTGAGAGAAAAACATTCCTCTCTGGGTGATCTATGTACATTACAAGGATTTTATCAAACTTTGTTGCAGATTCCTACCTTATTCTGAATAAATATCTGTATATCTGTAATATCGGTATGTTATTCTGTGGCCCTGTGCCAAATGAGTCTGATGGGAGTGGTTTCATTATTATCAATCAGCTGTGCACCTGGCAGGGCATGAGGAACGCTCCTGGGCCTGCATCCCTTTAGCCACTATCGCACCAAAAATGACATTTTTGTTGCAGGGAAATGCCGGAAATCTGACTTGTATCTTAGTGCAGACTTTTGGGGTAACTGGTGAGCCAATCACACAAGCAGGAAATTATGTGGGGGGGGCAGAACACCTCCAGGCAGCCATATTGCATTGCATTTACAGAAAATTACAGAGCTGCATTGAAGAGGAAAGTTAATTTTTAATAACATTCAATTACAACATGACTTGTATTACAATTGTATATGCTAGGGATGCACCAGTACCAAAAGTACTGATACTTTTTTTTTTTTTTTTTTTTTTTAGTACTCGCCAATACAATTATCCATACCTACCACAACTGTTTTGCTTACACTTCAGCTGTCAGAATGGTGCAAAGCATTGAAAAGTTATTTACAAATTACACTTTTTTTTTTTCATTTTGCACTTTTTTTTTATTGTGAAACTTGTAAATATATGTTAACGGTGTAAAAGTATGAATGAACAAAGCAAACAAAAAAAGCATTTAAAAATGAATGGTTTATAAAAATAGAAGTGAACAAAAAAATTAAAATCAGTAGGAAAATAATTAACTGGAGATGGAGAATAAGGAGTTAATTAAGGGCTGTTTAGCGTAAATTAAAGATTACTAAGGGGTTAAAACAGAGGAACATTTAATTTAAAAAAACAGGTTGCACTCATCTGCAGAGGGAAGTTCATCCCCTTGATCTGTAGATGAAGAAACAGATACAAAAAGAAACAATGGGTCTCTCTGTTTCAGCGGCTGAGCAATGTTGTTGCTAAAACACTGCCCGACTCCTTCCTTTTTTTTTTTTTTTTTTTTTACAGCTCCAATTGCTGGAACTTCGTTTACACTTCAGCTGTCAACAGGGGAAGCCCACTGACACCTAAATGAGTCATTGGTTGTTAAGGAAGCGGCAGTCCTGCTTACAGCTGAAAGAAACAAGCCTGAAAGTATTGGTTTCGGGTATTGGAGAATTTGCATGAGTACCGATACTTGTGCAAATGCTTAGGATCGGCACCGATACTCGGTATCTGTGCAACTCTAGTATACTCTAGAGTCTATAGTATTTCTTCTTTATTTGCATTTTTTTGTAGTTACCCCTTAAGCACACCATTGTCTTTCTCTCTTGGTCCAGTGCCTCCAGGATAGACTCCTCCTATGTGTTTAAGCAGTATCCTTCCAGCACCTGAGCCACGCCCAAGGCAGGATAGCATCGGAGTGAGGCAGAGAGCACTGGGGGGGGGGTAGAGAGCAGTCGGGCTGAGATCACTGGGGGGCAGAGATTAGGGGGGAGCTGGAGAGCACTGGGGCAGCGAAAGAGCACTGGGAGAGGAGCCAGGGCGCAGGTGGGAGAGCCGGAGAGCACAGTTAGGCAGAAAGCACTGGGAGGGAGCCAGGCAGCACATGGGGGGCAAAGAGCACTGGGGGAGCTGAAGAGCACTGTGAGGGGGAGCTGGAAATCATGGTGGGGTGGAGAGCATGGAGGGGTGGAGAGCAGTGAGGGGGGAACTGGAAAGTATGGTGAGGTGGAGAGCATAGGGGGGAGCCAGAGAGCACATGGGGGTGAGCAGAGAGCACTGTGGGGGGGAACTGGAGAGCACAGTGGGGGGGAGAGCACTAGAGAGGGGAGCTAGGGAGCACATGGGGGACCAGAGAGCGCGGTGCAGTGAAAAGCACTGGGGGAGCCAGAGAACACATGGGGGGCAGAAAGCACTGGGGGAGCTGAAGAGCACTGTTTGGGGAGCTAGAAAGAAAGGGGAGATGGAGAGCATGGGGGGATGGAAAGCAGATGGGTGGTTGAGAGCATGGTGGGGTGGAGAGCACTGAGGGGCAGAGAACAGATGGGGGACCGAGAGCATGGTGGGGTGGAGATTAGATGGGGGGGCTGAGAGCATGGCGGGATGGAGAGCACTGGAGGAGAGCAGATGGGGGGCCGAGAGACTGGGGTGGGGTGGAGAGCACAGGGGGGGCAGAGATGATCATGGGGGGTGGAGCAAGGGGAAGCCAAAAAAGCTGGATAGGAGGAGCGGTGGAGCTGATGCATATAGAAGAATTGATCTTTCCATATTCTTCCTGTAGCCGGTGAATGCTAGTTTCTCCTCCCCCCCCTCAAACATTTAGTGGCTGCAGGAGGAATATGTAAAGATCAATTCTTCTATATGCAGTGGCCCTGCCGCTCCTCCTATCTAGGAGCACAGGAGGGCTGCATGGCCAGCCACTCACTTTCTCTCCGGATGGCCAGATAGCATCAGAAGTTCGGATCCATTGAAGAATCTTCCCCTTCACAGTCATGGGGCTACGCTGCTGGGTAGTTTCTGTCCCTGACTGCTGAACTGAATTGGTGGTCGGGTCACAGGTTAGCAGCGCGGACTGAAGGAGCAGGCTAGCTACTTCAGCAGCTGTGTGCCATATTGCTATTCTCACACCTTGCTGAGATCGCACCTGGAGTCGGGTACTGGCACCTAGAGGTCTTTGCTGTCCCGCTCCCCGCACCACCAGACTGGGATGCTCCATGATTGCCCCGGGGGCCCTCAGGCAGTGCCCCAATTGATCAGTCCGCCCCTGGGCCACGGAGTCCAGAAAGCAGGAGGGGGGAGAGGCGGCCGACACCATTAGTATTGGTCACACCCAAATTAGGCCTAATTAGAGAGCTGTTGACAGACTTACAAAGTTTCAGTGCCAAGTTGTATATGGAAATTCCAACATGCAAATACAATATTAATAATATCCTGTATATTGCGTAGCACCCTGCTCTAGTTAGGCTGCTAGGAAAATTTAGTTTTTGTAGTGTATGTAGCATTGGTTGATTGTGTTTGTCTGTTCACAGTTTCCTGAACTGACAGTTTTATTACTCTCCCCTGCCTCTGCAAGAAGTTTCCAGAGTATAGGGCCAGCTGATTTAAAGTGTTACTTAAAGTGGAAGTAAACCCATCGATTTAAACAGTTAAAAAAAAGGCATGCCGGGAATGCTAACTGCACATTGGCTGTGCTCTCAGCCAAACTATCAAACCATCCAATGGCTGGTGTCATAACGAATCACATGTGCAGCACCATAGCAGTTGAAGATTAAACAGAGGCAAAGATGGCAGCTTCCTTGGCTGAAAATGATAGGGGAGTTTACTTCCACTTTAACCCAGTAATATGAAAAAAGTTAATCTGCCCCCCGCTGCCCACAGTGCCCACAGCTTATAAATCTTCTTTTTACATTAAAATATTGCCACTATATACCTTTTTGGCTGATCTGTATACCACGGTCAGTGATAAACTGCACAGTTTCTCCAGTGTTACCCGGCTTTAGTAAGATAGACAGTACAGGAGGGAAGGATCTGTGCATACAGGATAAAACAGCCTTTTTTACACAATGACAGAGGATTAACTCCTTAGGTTCCACGGTGAGTATAACAAGCATGCTATGCTGCAAATACAGACATATTTTACTGTTGTGGGTTTTAGTAACACTGCAAATGATCAGTTAAATATTTTGCCCCAGCCTGGAAGGAGGCATCCAGAAGGTGGCTGGGGAGGTGATAGATGTGCAGGAGGCCTGATCAGAGTGGTCTTTTCCCTCAATAGAGGGTTCTAGTCTCCTCTGGGCTGTTGCCCTTGAGATAGACAAGCAGCTGCAGTCTAGGTCTCTGCTGACCTAAGGGCCTGGGGAGGATTGCCTAAAGATTAAATTTGCTGGAGGGCACTGCACTGGAGTCCTGGGTCTAGAGAAAGTGCATGTTATCTCCCTCATTTAGGATCTACTTGCAGAAGGTGGGTGGCAGACAGCCCCTGGGACAATGTTAGTAAAGACTGAAGTTTGGCGCCATTCCACAAGTGTGCGCAATTTTAAAGCGTGACATGTTAGGTATCTATTTACCCGGCGTAACATCATCGTTCACATTATACAAAAAATCGGCTAACATTAGTGTTTTTTTTCTATTCATGAAACTGTTATTTTCCATAAAAAAGCACGCGTTTAAAAAAATTGCTGCGCAAGCACCATGTGACAACGACCACCATTTTATTCCATAGGGTGTCTGCTAAAACAATATATATAATGTTTAGGGGTTCTGAGTAACTTTCTAGCAAAAAAATTATAATTATTTTACATGTAGGAGAGAAGTGTCAAGGGTTGGCAAGGGGTTAATTAATTACCTTAAGTAATATACAAATAATTATTACATATTGTTTTTAAGGTAATTTACTATATTTTCAAAATCTGTACTCAAGCAGATGGCTTAACAGACAAATTACTGAAGTTTGAAGTTATAACTTCCAACCAGTAATTTCACAGTGAATATATAAATAAATTATGTTATAATATATAGCATATAAATATATGATTTAGCTTGAATACAACAGTACCTTTTCAGCAAGCAGCAGATTTCCATTCTCCCTCTTAACTGTGTGAGAAAAACATGGGATTGTGGGTAAAGTTCCATACACACTATCAAATTTTCTGCTGATTTTTGTCTTCAGATTTACCAAAACCATGTAGTGCAAAGGCCTGCCTGATTGCATACACATTAAAACTCCAAAGGTTTGACCTCATATTATATGGTTTTGGTAAATCTGAAGGAAAAAATCTGCAGAAAATCTAATAGTGTGTATGGGGCTTAAATCTTATACACATAAACACGTGTTTTCCTTGTAGTTATCTGCTTCTTGCCAGCCGGCTGACAAATGACAGCTGGGCGGCGCGTCTCTCGTTCTGGGTGGACGTCATATGACGGCCTTCCAGAATGGCTGCTCTTGCATGCCCGTGGGGGCGCGCATTGCTGCGATCGGTGGTGCGGTGTTTCAGTCTGACACACTGCTACACCGATCTCGGTAAGAAGCCTCTGACGGAGGCTTTTTACCACATGACCAGCCTTGTCCAATTACGGCTGATCACGATGTAAACAGGAAGAGCCGTTGATCGCCTTTTTCTCACTCGTGTAGAGCCGATCGGCTGCTCTCCTGACAGGGGGTCTGTGCTGATTTTTTATCAGCGCAGCCCCCCCTCGGATGCCCAACTAGGACCACCAGGATACCGCCAGGACCACCAGGGATAGCCACCACACTGGACCACCAGGTATGCCACCCTAGACTACCAGGGAAATGCCAATCAGTGCCCAGGCAGCTGCCAATCAGTGCCCATCCCCAATATCTGCCAGTGTCAGTGCCATCAGTGGTGCCTAACAATGCCATCTATCAGTGCCGCACATCAGTGCCCAACAGTGCCACCTATCAGTGCCCAGCAGTGCCGCCTATCAGTGCCACACATAAGTGCCCATCAGTGCAGCTTTTCAGTGCCCATCAGTGCCGCCTATGAGTGCCCATCAGTGCCCACCAGTGCCACTCATGAGTGCCCATTAGTGCCACCTATCTATGCCCATTAGTGCTGCATATCAGTGCCACCCATCAGTGCCGCCTACCAGTGCCAATCAGTGCCCATTATCAGTGCCTGTCAGTGCCACCTCATTGGGGCCACCTCATCGGTACCGCCTTTTTTTTAACCACCTCAGTACTTACACCCCCTTCCTGCCCAAGCCATTTTTCAGCTTTTAGCGCTGTCACACTTTGGATGACAATTGTGTGGTCATACTACACTGTAACCATGTGAAATTTTTATCATTTTATTCACAGAAATAGAGCTTTCTTTTGGTGATATTTAATCATGCCTGGGTTTTAAAAAAAATTCTAAAAAAAAAAAGACCAAAAATTTAGGGGAAAAAAAAGTTTTTCTGTCAGTAAATTTTGTAAATAAGTAATTTTTCTCCTTCACTGATGGGTGCGGAGGAGGCTGCACTGATGGGCACTGATAGGCTGCACTGATGAAGTGGCACTTATGGGCACTGATTAGATGGTACCGATGAGGAGGCACGAATATGGCGCACTTATAGGTACTGATAGGTGGCACTGATATGTGGCACTGATGGGCAGCACTAATGGGTGGCACTGGTGGGCACTAGGCACAGATAGGTGGCACTGGTGGGCACAGATAAGTGCCACGGATAGGTGTCACTGATTGGCATTGATGGGTGGCATTGATGGGCAGCAGTGATGAGCATTGATAGGCAGCAGTGATGGGTATTGATGGGCAGCACCGATAGCCAGCACTGACTTGCATCACTGATGGCCACTGATTGCTGGCACTCGAGGGCAATGATTGCTGGCACTTGTGACCACTGATTGGTGGCAGTTGTGGGCACTGGTTGGCACTGATTACTGGCAGTGTCATCAGTGGCATTGCTGGCACTTACTTGTAATCAGGGCACTGATGATCAGTGCCCTGATTACATCCCTAGATGTCCTCTGTGAGGAGATGCCGCTGAACGTCTCTCCTCTCCACACACTCTGTCAGTGTGAGGCGAGGAGCGCTGATTACCAGCATCTCCATGTTTATATGTGACCGGCTGCGATTGGACACAGCCAATCACATGGTTAAAGAGCCGCGGCTCTTTACACAGATCGGGGTTGCGCCGCGTCCTAGCAATACGGCGCAGGCGTGATCGCCGCACTGCAGGCCCCTGGGGGGGCACAAGTGTTGTCGTTTTGGGAGGCCATCATATGACGCCCACCCAGAACGAGAGCCACGCTGCCCAGCTGTAATTTGACGGTTGGCGTACGGGAAGTGGTTAATTACTGTGTTCGGACTAATTTGGTTGCAGCTTTTTTTAATTTGTGATTTACTTTGCACCAATTGTTTTGTTCACTTACATAGAGAGGTGGAGGGATAAGCGCAGGAATCTTTATTTATAAACATGTTATAATTACCTGCTCTTTGCAGCAGTTTTCCACAGAGCAGCCCCAATCCTCCTCTTCTTGGGTCCCCCTGAGGTGCTCCTGGTTGCTTCCCCCTGCTGTTCGGGGCTCTTCCCAAGCCATTCTCTGTGTGTTCATTGAGGCTTGGCCCCACCCCCTCCTCACTGGCTGTGATTGACAGCAGTAGGAGCCAATGGTTCCTGTTGCTGCCTCTCTTTCCAATAAGGAGGGAGAGAGCCGCTGATCTCATGCAAAGCGCTGGATAGAGATCAGGCTCAGGTAAGTATAAGGGGGGGGCTGGGAGGTAGCTACATCCAGAAGTTTTTTTTAAACCAATACAGAGAATGCATTAACCTCTTTTGATGATGCATTAACCTCTTATGATTGCGGGAGGCGGAGCATGGCCTAAGACCATGTGTTTGCTGTGATTGGCTGCCAATCACGGCAGTCACAAGGTCCCAAAATAGTTAGTCGGTGGTAACTGTGTCAGAAATGAGCAGTGCATGTGCTCTCTCGGCACAGGTGTTTGGGAGCAATTCACGCAAATATGTAGCCCCTCAGCACTAAGGACTAGGCACCAAGAGGCCACATATTTGCGTACGGCCGGCGCCAAGGGGTTAAGGTAAAACAAAAAACTTCTGCTATAGAACCAATTTAAACTAGCTGACAACTTCAAACGTCAGCTACAGACAATGGAGATTGCCATCTCAACTGCAGATGTGGATGTGATAAGTGTGAAATGCACTTTTGAATCACAATGGCACTACTTCAAATGAAAGCTCTGTTTTGTAGGTGATAGCAAGTTATCTCACGATGCAGAGATGACAAACTTGATATATTAATGCCATTTCTAGTTAAAGGTCCCAAATCAAAAATGCCAAAATATTCCATCCCTTAATCTTCTGTGGCAAATGAGGGAAGGTGAGGAACATAGCATGCCAAGGCACACTGCAGTTCTCTGAGGAAGGAGGTGCATCCCCAGAAACACGTCTGCCAACTGAATGACATATCAGGTCAGGTGACACTCTACCACCACTGGAAATGAGTTTGGTGTGATATACTTCTTGTATTTTAACTCTCTTGTGAGTATGAAATTGTTTTTTAAAATTTAAGATTCCACCTGAACTGCAGTTTGGTTTGGGTAAAATTGTTTAAATTTGGACCTCAGCATCAGTCTGACTGGACTATGGGATGTTCAGCCTGGCCCCAGGGGGCACCGTCTCTTCTGGCAGGCAGGGAACTAGTCTGGCTGGGTGCTTTAAGATTACTCTCTCCCGAAGCCCGCCCAGTGGGAGTGTCACTCTTGCTGTGCTTTCTGGGAGAGGGTACTTAAGATGCGGATGTCACGTGGTTCAGGGTTCCGGTCCAGTAGGATGTACTGACTTCATGGTCCTGGTCCTCCTGACCAGCCCCCAGGAAGGCTGTGGCCTGGGGTGCGGATCCACCCGACTTGTTGTCTCTGGGCTGGCTAGCCCGAGGCAAGGAAACTAAAGGAGGGTTCTGAGGTGTTTTGGTGCTGTCTCCGGTTTGGGAGAGACTCAGTGACTTCATAGCTATCCAGGGGAGGACTCTTCAGAAGAAGGCCACGCATGGGTTGGTTTCTTAGAAAGAGCCTGGAGGAGCTGAAGTGCCTAAGAGAATCTGGTCTTGTGGATATCGCCCAGCTGGCTGAAAGATCCAGGTATCACACGAGTGTTCTACAAGTTTAGTTTTCCTCCGTGTTCTACAACGTCTGTGGCAGAGACTTGTTTCCTGAGTTACCGTATATACTCGAGTATAGGTCGATCCGAATATAAGCCGAGGCCCCTAATTTACCACAAAAAACTGGGAAAACGTATTGACTCGAGTATAAGCCGGGGGTGGGAAATGCAGCAGCTACTGTAAGTGGCAAAGAGGGTCAACAATGCCCATCTGCAGCTGCATGTCTCACTGTGTCTATTGCATGCCTCCCTGTGTCCTGTGCAGATCTGCCTACCTCACTGTGTCCTGTGTATACCTCCCTGTGTCCTGTGCAGATCTGCCTACCTCACTGTGTCCTGTGTATACCTCCCTGTGTCCTGTGCAGATCTGCCTACCTCACTGTGTCCTGTGTATGCCTCCCTGTGTCCTGTGCAGATCTGCCTACCTCACTGTGCCCTGTGTATACCTCCCTGTGTCCATTGCAGCCTACCTGTGCTAATCTTCATCCTTTGTGTCCTGTGCATGCCTCCGTGTGCCCATCTGCAGCCTCCGATCAGCGTGTCATAAAAACATACGGCGGCCAGTATTCAAAAGCCGCGCCTCCTCTTCATCTGTGATAGGCAGAACACTCAATTTCGCAGCAGTCAGTTTTCAGCCTATCACAGACATCCGCTCATCCTCGTCTAAGGTATGGGGATGAGGGGATGTCCGTGATAGGCTGAAAACTGACTGCTGGGAAATTGAGTGTTCTGCCTATCAGACGAGGAGGAGGCGCGGCTTTTAAATACTGAAATGGCCGCTGTATGTTTTTATGACACGCTGATCGGTGGCTGCAGATGGGCACACGGAGGCATGCACAGGACATGGCGGTGACTCGAGTATAAGCTGAGGGGGGCACTTTCAGCCTAAAAAAAAAGGGCTGAAAATCTGCTAGACCTTGTGAGAGAGGAACTATCCAACCTGAGTGAACATCCAGTTGTGAATGGCTATTCTGCGGATTAAGTAAAAGTAAGCAAGTTCTTCATTATTGACTTTGACACTAAGAGTACCTGAATTTTCTTCCTGACCCTCTGATCCCAATTTTAGAGACTGTTCGTTGTCTACGTTTTTGCAAATAAAATCCCTTTGTGCGGATTCTGTCGTCAGTCTCAAGTTACTGGGCTGCCATCTACCACGGGAACCCCTAGATGTAAATCAAGGAGAAGAAGGTAACAGTAAGCCCAATCAAACCAGCAGCTCCTTCAGGGATTAGTGCTACTAATGTATATATAATTAATGTAATGGAAGCGTAACTACAATCCCAGTGCCGCAAGGATCCAAATATTATGATAAAATAAAAGTGCTATAAAGTCCAACACAAATTAAACATCAGATCATAATTGGTAAATTAAGTAAATCAAACTTTTCTTCCTTGTGTTTGTGACCACAATCCCAGTGTTGCAACTTGTAATACTGTTAATAGCTTTAACATATAGTAAAATCCCAACACATCCAGTGCTGCAGGTGGACTCTCACCTTCAAAAAAGACCTTACAGGTCAAGCCACACTTTCCCCACTGTTGGGGTCTCTAACAGTTCTCCTAGAATAAGCTTCACCTCCTGTTTTTACCAGTCAAGTTCTGCCCCTTTAAGCCACTTAACGTGCGAATATGGACACTGTGGGTACTCAAGATAACATAATGCCCACTATAGTGTAGTAATTTCCAGTTAAGTTTATTACAAAGAATAAAACATAGATGCACTCACATTAACACAGCGCCTTCCAAGCATCTACTGTAAAATGACAGATTGGGATCTCACGTCACTCACGTCACTCCTGCCCTAATACTTTGTACCACACATCATGTGGCTTCATCAGAGGATCTAAAAGCTTTCGGTAATGCATTCTCCTGTTTGTTCTTTTTATAGGTGAGAGTTAACACCGCAGCTCAACTGCCTGCTTTCACCACCCCACTTCCAAACGAGCCATAACATGAGTTTTATTACCAAGAAGCTTGGCAGAACTGATTCATATATTATGTAACACTATCCCCTCTGGAGCTGCTGGATTTTAGGTCCCCCTTTGCACAGCCAGACAAAACGCATTTTTAGCAGGCAACTGTAGTCAGAAAACCAGTCCAAGGGTTTCCATTTTGTTGTTTATTGGGATAAATAACTTGGATGGGGTTAGGATGATTATGGGATGCCCAAACCTCGATCAATGTAGAACTTTGAGGACAACTTGTGTGATCACAGACTTTTAGCAAAAATCCCAGACGGTACTCCCTCCGGAATAACTGTACATCCTAGCTAGGCACAAGTCCCAACTTGATTTCAGGTACTTTAGTCTTCCCTGTGAAATGCCAGCGCACCTGGCTCCAACTGAGAATTCCCAAGCAAGAGCGGAGGATAACAGCACAGTATACTGTACTGTCCCTCTGAAAGCTAGCTGAATATTGCACTCAGCCGCAATCTCCGTTGTAGGCTTTTGGGAGTGAAAAGTGTAGAACTTCAAGGACAACTGTGGCTGCACTGTCTTCTTAGCACATAACTCCAGACTGTGATCCCAATGGGAATTACTTTTAACAGACTGGCACAGCACTGATACATTAGCACAAGATTATCCCAAGCAGGGGTTGAAGGTGTCAGTAGCTGTCCCTCCGGAATGGCTAGCTGGATATTGCACCTGGCCGTCTCTCCCTTATAGGCTTTGGGTGGTGAAACAGACTTAGGTTACTCACTCAGTCCTTCAGAGTAGAAAAAAATTACTTTTTTTTTATTTTTGGATATAGCAAGATAGGGTTATTATTATTTTTTTTCAATACGTTATTATTAAGGAACACACGGATAGTACAGACATCTCAACAGAAATATAATGACCAGGGTATATGTACATGGAAAGGGCAGCACAGCATAACAAAACAATCCATTACAGGTATTGGATGCAGATCAATGAGTAAGATATTATAGAGACCCAAAATCCCAGGTACTAAGAAGTCTCTGTACTCCCTGTGTCATTTTACATGGTAAACACTGTTATTATTTAAGAAAAAACTCATAAGAAAAAGACCCGAAACTACAACTAAACCTTAACGGAACAAAACAAAACAAAAAATGGGGGGGGGGGTGGGCTTGGGAAGGAGAATATAAAGGGGGGATAGGAAAAGGAGTACCACCAAACCAATAGAACTAGGAGCTCCATATCAGAGCACACTCTAGGTGCTGGGATTTATGTAGGAATATGCCGAACACCCCCCCCCCCCGGTTCGGTTCTCACCAGAACTTGCGAACAGACAAACATTTGTGCGAACATGCGAACACCATCCTATGTCTAGGTTTAAGTCTATGGGGCATGAATGTGAAAAATCAAAAGTGCCCACCTGAAAGGCTTATATGCAAGTTATTTCCATAAAAAGTGGGGACATGTATCAATGCAAAAAAAAAAGTTTTTAAAAAGCCAGTTTTTTCAGGAGCAGTGATTTTAATGAAACAATATAATTAAATATTCCTTTAAATTTGGTGCCTGGAGGGTCCTCTTAGACTGTAAAGTAGCACATTTTTCCCATGTTTAGAACAATATCACAGCAAAATGACATTTCTAAAGGAAAAAATGTAAATTAAAATTGCTGACGGCTGTAATGTATTGCCAAATCCCGGCAAAAATCCATACCAGACCCAAAGGGCCTGATATGAATGAATGAATGGTATGAATTTTTTCTTCATTCTGTCATAGGGCTCCCCTTAACCACTACAATATTGTACACTGCACTATATACCCTGCACTTTATTATATATACTACGCTGACTGCACTATATATTCTAAACTGCAATATATATACTATACGGACTGCACTATATATGCTGCTGAAAAATAGGGCCTTGGGTGTTGGTGGTGGCAGAACACAGTAACCCCTCACAGTTACTCTTGTTGGGTGCAGGAACGGTCCCTGCCGTTAAATATTATTTCAAAAATTTTAATTACATGCCCCTGTTAAACAGGGGCAGAAACATTGGGTCATAGGTGGTGGTGGTGCCCTAAACCAGTGGTCATCAACCCTGTCCTCGGGACCCACTAACAGGCCAGGTTTTATGTATTACCTCGGGGAGATGCATAATAGAATACTGAAATCACTGAGCAGAAAATGATATCACCTGTGATGTATTTCAGTTATCTTGCAAACCTGGCCTGTTAGTGGGCCCTGAGGACAGACTGGGTTGATGACCACTGCCCTAAACCAAAAATATTGTTGGAAGCTAGCATCATCATCACTAGACTGTATATGTGTGTATATATATATATATATATATATATATATATATATATATATATATATATATATATATATGACTACACCGCCTGAAGTATTTTATATAATGTACACCACCGAATGAACTGTATATATATATGCTACACTGAATGCAGAGATGTAGAGTATATATATATATATATATATATATATATATATATATATATATATATATATATATATATACTCTCGTCCCCTCCCCTTTTCCTGTGGCCTACCAGGTTGCGTGCTTGGATAAGGGTCTGGTATGGATTTTTGGGGGGACCCCCCACACCATTTGTTTTTAATTTTTGCGCAGGGTTCCCCTTAAAATCAGGTCTGGTATGGATTTTGAGGGGGACCCCTACACAATTAAAAAAAAAAAATTGGCACAGGGTTCCCCTTAATATCTATACCAGACCCAGAGGGCCTGGTATGGATTTTTGGGGAGCCCCCATGCCATTTTTTTCAATGACTTTTATCTGTATTGCCGAGACCCGACAATTCATTATAGCCGCGAGTAGTTTTAAATGACATTTTATTTCTTTACAAATGTCATTTTGTGCAGGGACTGTTGTAAACACTGGAAAAATGCGCAACTTTACAGGCATACTATAGACACCACCGAGGTATGAACTTTAAAGGAATATTTCACTTTTATTGTTTCACTTTAAGCATTATTAAAATCACTGCTCCCGAAAAAACGTTAGTTTCTAAAACTTTTTTTTGCATTGATACATGTCCCCATAGACTTTAACAGTGTTCACGTGTTCGAACAAATTTTTTGCCTGTCCGCATGTTCTGCTGCAAACCGAACCGGGGGGTGTTCAGCTCATCCCTACTCCCCACATGGCCAGGCTCCTGAGCATTTATGGGTAAAGTCTCCACCTTCTGAGCCATCCTTACCCAGAGATGACAAAGGCATAGTCCTCAGAGCCTGCCAGCTGAACTGTACTCCATGATCCCATTTAATCTTGGCTCCAGTGAAACTTAAAGGGCACCGTCACCCTCCCGCTGCACTCTCCTCCTCTTCACCCGGCCCCCCTCACCCTCAGTGCTGATATCAAGTTCCTTTTTTTTGTTTTTACTTATCTATATTTTCAGAGTTAAAAGGCTTGCCCACCCCCCAACTTCTGGAATTCGCCTAGACGAATGACACAGTGCCCCCTGTGCCTCCTGGGATGCATGGCGTGCATTCCCATTCAGTAAGGAGGAGGGGTTGGGCCTAGAGTTGCCTGCATCTGGAAGAGCCCACATGTCAGGGATGTGCTGGTCATAGTGTAGCCGAAGCTCCTAGGCAGAGGCAGATACGCATGCGCAGACATGTATCTGCAGGTGCCAGTCTTGCTGGGCATAGCTATGCACATGCACTGAAATGCGAACAGGCGAACACATATACGCTAAAATGTGCACGCACTTTAGCCATTAATGCTGGCGTCAAATGGCCTATATAAGGGCAGCAGCTGCACTATTGCATTGCTGTCTGATCTGCAGCTTAACCCTGTGTACCTGTTCCTGTGATCTCTGCTTGATTCCTGTGTTTGACTCGGCTTACCCTGACCACGCTTGCTCTCCTCCTTTCCTTACCTGGGTTTCCATATAAGACTCTGTTATATCTTCCATCTGCCTGATATCCTGTTGCCAACCTTTGCCTGCAGCTTGACCATTCTCTGCCTGCTGTTTATGCTGATACCTGATCCTCTGTTGCTAACATGTCTTGTCTGACTGCATCCAGTTATCCGTCTGTCCTGCTCTGCATAGTGCTCATTGACACTGGTCCTAGATCTGCTGTGTGTCTGTATCTGCTGTTCCTGTTGCCATCTGCTGCTTCAGCCATCCAGCTCAGCACAGGTAACACACGTGCCACACACTTCTGCAACCAACGAAAGATTCTGCAGGCACTCTTACCTTACTGCACTCTCGCAGCCACTGTCACAACTCCAGTGGCCCTTTAGCCAGGGCTGTAAGAGAGGTCTCCCTCTACACGGCAGACTCAGCTACTAGGTACATGACACGGCAGCAGTCCCAGTAGGTCAACGGTGGATCTGCTGGCAAGGTGAGTATCTTTACTACGCAGTAACAGACAATAAAAGGTAAGCATGATGGAAAAAATGTAGGGAGGGGAAAGGCTGCAGTTCATCTTTAAGTACTTCAGGTTCACCCTATAACAGTTTTACTGCTACAGAGCAGCACCTGTGTGCCGGATCACAAATATATACGTGACCCAGCTCTTCCGGGTAGGCAGCGTGCATGCGCTGTGATCACACACAGCTGTAGCCCAGCGGCAGGTACCGCAGACTCAATGTCTGCCGGCACCCGCTGATGATTGAGCAGAGAGGCGGTCTCCCTATGTAAACAAGACAGATTGCCATTCTGACAGGAGGGAAGGCATGGATCCCCAGTCTCTGCAAAGCAGGGACTAGGATCCATTTCGTCCCCTAGTAAAAGCACCTCCACAGTTTAGTAAAACACAGGCTAGGCACACAGTTAACCCTTTGATTGCCCCTGATGTTAACCCCTTCCGTCAGTGTCATTAGTACAGTGACAGTGGATACTTTTTAGCACTGATCACTGTATTAGTGTCACTGGTCCCCAAAAAGTGTCAAAAGTGTCAGAATGTCCAATGCAATATCGCAGTCCCGTTATAAGTTGTTGATCGCTGCCATTATTAGTAAAAAAATAAATAAGTAAAAATATCCCATAGCTTGCAGACGTTATAACATTTGCGCAAACCAATTAATATATGCATATTGACCTAAATCTATGAAGAAATTTTTTTTTATTGGATATGTTTTATAGTAGAAAGTAAAAAATATTGTTATCTTTTTTTTAAATTGTCAATCTTTTTTTATTTAAAAAAAAAAACGCAAAGGTAATCAAATACCACCAAAAGAAATCTCTATTTGTGGGAAAAAAGGACATACATTTTGTTTGGGTACAGCGTCATATTGTCAGTTCAAATAATGCAGTGCCGCATCACAAAAAATGGCCTGGTCATAAAGGGGGTAAATCTTCTGGAGGTCAGAAGTGGTTAAAGGAAAAGTACAGCCAAAGCTCTTTTGGCTGGGCTTCTCCTGTGGTTCACAGGAGTGCAGTTAGTTTTGCACTCCTGTGACCCATTTTCAGCAGAGAGCGGACTAAAGTCCACTCTCTGCTGATGTCACGGATCAGTCCAGGCCCACGTCATCCTAACAGTGGGAGTCTGGATCTGCCAGATGCCTGGACTGACACCTGTCTCAGCCTCTCAGTGAGCCACTGAGAGCCTGAGATGGCCTGCTCCGCCCCCTCCACAGCTCTCTGCTGACGCTACAGATTTCAGTCCAGGCACAGAGTCATCCCGATAATGGGAGTCTGGATCCTCCAGGTGCCTGGACTGACACCCGTCTCAGCCTCTCAGCGAGCCGCTGAGAGGCTGAAATGGCCGTTTTCTGAACCTCTACAGGTCAGCGTTCTAATGAGCGTGGAGGGAGATGAGCAGAGAGCTGTGACTGACAGTCTACAGCTCACTGCTCATGGAGCTCTGAAAATCTGAGCGATCGGCAGTGTTTGATCACTTTCAGTGCAGAGGCATCGGGGGACAGATGCAGCATTGAACCAATGCTGCATCCACCTACGTAAGTATGATTAGGGAATAAAAAGGAAACCCAGACTTCTCCTTTAACAAAATGTACCTAGAAAATCCACACTATGTACACAAGGGGGTGCTACATTTATTTATTACAGGTATTTACAGTATATAAAACTGACAATTTATTCAGCACTTTACATTTATTGTACATTTACATCAGTCCCTGCACTCAAGGAGCTTACAATCTTAGGACCCTATTTCACATGCATACACACATACTAGGTCCATTTTATGCAGGAACCAATTAACAAGCCAGCATGTCAGGAAACTGGCATACCTGGAGGAAACCTATGCAAGCACAGGGAGAACATGCAAACTCCATACAGGCGGTGTCCTGTTTGGGATTAGAACAGGTTATCCTAGAGCTGTAAGGTAGGTGTTCTAACCACTAAGCCATTGTGCTTCCCAGTACCATGGTTATTTTTGTCCAGTAACTAATAAGGCCTCTTTCACACTTGTGCGACTTGTTCTGCGACTTGGGACTGCAAAGTCGCATGACAAGTTGTACCCCATGATTTCCAATGAGTACCATTCATGTCTATGGCACTTAAAGTCGCACCGACTTCAAAGTAGTCCCTGTACTACTTTTGTCCAACTTTGATGCGAGTTCAGGTCCATAGGCCTCAAGTTTACACAGGCATTCCCTAAAATCGTATCAAAATCGTGGCCACGGAATCACTGTAAAATCATGGTAAAATCGTGGGACAAGTTGCAGCAGTGTGGATGGACCCTAAAACAGATTAAATGTGCAATTTGTTCTGCATTCTGTTATCATTAAACAGGCTGCCTCTTATTCCCCCAGCTTTCAGCACATAATTCAGAATCATGTATTTATAAAGATTTATAATGGGTGCTTACTATCTGAACATGGAACCTGGGAAATAGTTGATGACTATTTATATCTGGGAAGCCGTTGCCTGGCATTAAAGTGATATGCAGTCTCTCATTGTTGTATTAACAGATCATGGAAAGATGACCGTTGTCTAAGCATGGAAACATTCCTTGTCACTAGTTTCAAAGCTACAATTCACTGTCAGTAAATAAATGCAGCACTGTGAATAAGGCCTCTTTCACACCGACGTCCCGTTCAGGCCTGCCTGTCAGTTTTTTAGGCGGACCTGAACGGGTGCTCCATAGAGGTCTATGGAGCGTCGGATGTCAGCGGTGACATGTCCGCTGACATCCGACCCGCTCCGATCCGAAAAAGTGTAACGGAGGAAAAAGCTATTTTTCCATCCGTCTGCGGATCGGATCGGATGACGACGGGCACTGCGGTCCGTCGTCATCCGATCTCCCATAGGGGAGAGCGGCGCTGTGACAGGTCCGTCCCTGCGCAGTGTGCAGAGACGGAGCTGTCATCTCCCTGCTCAGCGGGGATCGGCGGAGTGATCCCCGCTGAGCAAACGGACATCCACGGGGCGGATCAGAACTGATCCGCCCCGTGTGAAAGGACCCTAACTGGCCTATTTAATAAGGCAATGAGCAATATGTGAAGCATAATGACTCCACAGCAACCAGTTGTCTTTCTCTGATCTTAAAGGGGTTATAAAGCTTCATTTTTTATTTTCTAAATAGGTTCCGTTCAGTTAGTGCATTGTTGGTTCACTTACCTTTTCCTTCGATTTCCCTTCTAAAAGTTTTTTTTCTTTGTCCGAATTTCTCACTTCCTGTTTCTACTCAGTAAACTTCACACCATCATCCGAGTGGTGTTTAGTCAGCCAGAACAGCTTACTGAGGAGGAACAGGAAGTGAAAAATTCAGACAAAGAAAACACAGAAAAAAACAGAAGGGAAATCGAAGGAAAAGGTAAGTGAACCAACAATGCACTAGCTTAAAGGAACCTATTTAGAAAATAAAAAATGAACCTTTACAACCCCTTTAAGATACATACACCAATAGAATGAAAATTTTCATTTTCAGAATGTTCATTCGACTTTTTAATGGTTGGTGGGTGGTCGAGCAGATGTCTGTTTTTGACCATAATGGCAGAAAAAGTAAAAAAAGCAAGATGGAAATTTTTTCTTTACCAAAAAAAACTCCAACAGTGAATGTGGCTTTCATTCAGGAAAAATCACACATATTATAATTATATCTGTTTGGGATTCCATTCAAATGGCAGGTTTGGGTTACATTTTTAGTCTTTCAAACTAGATTAATTGACTCAAAAATGGCAAGAATGATCCGATAAACAATTTTTCTACAAACGTTCCACTGCTGTACTTAATGCTAAACTAAAGGCTGCTTTATTGCTGTCGGTTATATCATACAGTGGGGATCGAAAGTTTGGGCACCCCAGGTAAAAATGTGTATTAATGTGCATAACGAAGCCAAGGAAAGATGGAAAAATATCCAAATGGCATCAAATTACAGATTAGACATTCTTATAATATATCAAAAAAAGTTAGATTTTATTTCCATCATTTACAATTTCAAAATGACAGAAAACAAAAAAATGGCGTCTGCAAAAGTTTGGGCACCCTGCAGAATTTATGTATTAATGTGTATTAATGTGCATAACGAAGCCAAGGAAAGATGGAAAAATATCCAAATGGCATCAAATTACAGATTAGACATTCTTATAATATATCAAAAAAAGTTAGATTTTATTTCCATCATTTACAATTTCAAAATGACAGAAAACAAAAAAATGGCGTCTGCAAAAGTTTGGGCACCCTGCAGAATTTATAGCATGCACTGCCCCCTTTGCAAAGCTGAGACCTGCCAGTGTCATGAATTGTTCTCAATCATCGTCTGGGAAGACCATGTGATGTCAATCTCAAAGGTTTTAAATGGCCAGACTCATCTGACCTTGCCCCAACAATCAGCACCATGGGTTCTTCTAAGCAGTTGTCTAGAAAACTGAAACTGAAAATAGTTGACGCTCACAAAGCTGGAGAAGGCTATAAGAAGATAGCAAAGCGTTTTCAGATGTCAATATCCTCTGTTCGGAATTTAATTAAGAAATGGCAGTCATCAGGAACAGTGGAAGTTAAAGCAAGATCTGGAAGACCAAGAAAAATATCAGACAGAACAGCTTGCAGGATTGTGAGAAAAGCAATTCAAAACCCACGTTTGACTGCACGATCCTTCCAGAAAGATCTGGCAGACACTGGAGTTGTGGTACACTATTCCACTATAAAGAGATACTTGTACAAATATGGTCTTCATGGAAGAGTCATCAGAAGAAAACCTCTTCTACGTCCTCACCACAAAAATCGGCGTTTGAACTTTGCAAATGAACATATAGACAAGCCTGAGGCATTTTGGAAACAAGTTCTGTGGACCGATGAGGTTAAAATAGAACTTTCTGGCCGGAATGAGCAAAAGTACGTTTGGAGAAGAAAGGGCACAGAATTTAATGAAAAGAACCTCTGTCCAACTGTTAAGCATGGGGGTGGATCAATCATGCTTTGGTGTTGTATTGCAGCCAGTGGCACAGGGAACATTTCATGAGTAGAAGGAAAAATGGATTAAATAAAATTTCAGCAAATTTTGGATGGTAACTTGATGCCATCTGTGAAAAAGCTGAAGTTAAAGTGGAGGGCCACCCTGAAAAAAAAAAAAATATTAAAAATTACAAAAAAATCTAAAAAAAAAAAATGAAAAAAATGTTTTTTTTTTACTTACCAGAAGTGCCTGTTGCTAGGCACATAATCCTAATCTTCCTCTTCCTCCTCCGCGGAGATCTTCTTTCTTCTCTCCTCCGTGCGGCGTCTTCTGGGTAATGGGTCGCGCTGTGTTCTGGGAACTGTGTGTTCCAGAACACAGCTCGTCCCATTCACAAAGCGCTGCGTGACTCGCGCATGCGCAGTAGGAAACGGGCAGTGAAGCCGTAAGGCTCCACTGCCTGTTTCCCTTACAAGGAATGGCGGCACCGGGACCCGAGGAACGGGTCGGCCTCGGGCGGCCGACATCGCGGGCGCCCTGGACAGGTAAGTGGGCTGATTAAGTCAGCAGCTGCAGTGTTTGCAGCTGCTGACTTTTTTTTTTTTTTTTTTAAACGGCCCTCCGCTTTAAAGAGAGGATGGCTTCTACAAATGGATAATGATCCTAAACACACCTCAAAATCCACGGGGGATTACATCAAGAGGCGTAAACTTAAGGTTTTGCCATGGCCTTCACAATCTCCTGACCTCAACATTATTGAAAATCTATGGATAGACCTTAAAAGAGCAGTACATGACAGACAGCCCAGAAATCTCAAAGAACTGGAACACTTTTGTAAGGAAGAATGGGCAAAGATACCTCAAACAAGAATTGAAAGACTCTTGGCTGGCTACAAAAAGCGTTTACAAGCTGTGATACTTGCCAAAGGGGGCAGTACAAGATATTAACTCTGCAGGGTGCCCAAACTTTTGCAGACGCCATTTTTTTGTTTTCTGTAATTTTGAAAGTGTACCGGTAAATGATGGAAATAAAATCTAACTTTTTTTGACATATTATAAGAATGTCTAATCTATAATTTGATGCCATTTGGAGATTTTCCATTCTTTCTTGGCTTTATTATGCACATTAATACACATTTTTACCTGGGGTGCCCAAATTTTCGATCCCCACTGTACATCCTAAACACTCAGTGTATAATGATGCCCTATAAAAAGCCTTTTGGCTCTAATCTAAAATTCAAGCTCAAATCCCTATCAGGTCCAGTCTGCCACCAACATGACACTACCAGTGACTAACATCAAAGACCTCTTTAGGGCTCATTCAGATGTATGACTATCATTGCTGCCCTTCAAAGGGCGTTCGACAGGCAGTAAAGAGGCGACGGGTTGCCTCCCCACTGCCTGTTTTAACCATGGAAATGCCAACTCAACATGTCTCAACCACGTCTTGCATATGTTGGGATCTGCTACCCTCTACTGTCTGTAAGTGTCTCTGCTGCTTAAAGCGGTTGTATAGGGTTTTTTTTTTTTACTTTTACCTACAGGTAAGCCTATAATAAGGCTTACCTGTAGGTAAAAAAAAATCTCCTAAACCTGTATGGTTTAGGAGATATTTCCCTCGCAATGAGCCGCTGACTGCAGTGGTGCATGCGCACAGGGGATTTTCGGCTGAAAGCCTGGCAGACGCCGGACCTTGCCGGAAGAAATCTCCCGTGCGCATGGGGGGGTGACAATATTGTGGCTCCGACCACTCACAGTGCCGGAGCCGCAATACCCAGAAGACACGCTGAGGGAACATGTCAGCTCCCTCGGCGTGGATCGGGCGAGATGTCGGGGCTCGTTCTAAGGTAAGTATTTCATAATGACCTAGTATGCTTGCATACTAGCTCATTATGCCTTTTCCCTTGCAGGTCTAAAAAAATATGTCAGCGGGTTTACTCTCGCTTTAATATTCACATATTATTTATGTACATCACTTCCTGTCTCTGTGGTCTGGGTCAGAAACCCCAGAAGGAGGATGTGGAGAGAGACAGAATTCCAAGCCATGTGGCCTTATACATGCTGGGGCTGCTACTGCTGCTGTATTTTCACCCAGACCAGAAACTGATTCTATTGGGCAAGCATTCCTATGTTCTGATAATTTAACTGCAGCTGCCCATAGCTTCTTGAGTGTGTATCTAAATCCTTGTGACACTTATTTCTGTCCTATTGTTATTATCCCACACACCAAGATTTCTGCATGTGAGAAGCTACATTCAATGCTGGTTTGACAACGGTTGATGGGTCTCCCCATCACCGCAAATCTTGCCTGCATCGCAATCATCCTCGAGCCCCTGCAACAGAACTTTTCTGCACCATTCATCTGGAGGTATTTTTATTAATAACTATATATACCTGGGTATATGTGCACAATTCCACAGGACAGCTATCGAGCTCTTTGCTGAGAAAACCTCTTTGTATATTGGATGTATGTACGATTAATAATCTTTTCTTATATAAAGCTTGTGTTATTTCCATATACTTTAGGTGTGCATCTACATAATTTTGGTTAATGTTATTTGCTGGTTGCAGTAGTTCCTCTGCTCCCAATTACTTTGTTTAGATTACTGTTTAATTCCCCAGGAAGAGAATCCCCACTGTTAATAGCGGCCCTATTGTGGGTGGAGGCACTGCCAACTTTATGATCAAATTTACTAATATTCTGTTTGGGGAAGGCCATTTCTCATACCCCCTCCCCCCCCCCCCTTCAAAGGAAAACTACACATGCAATTGTAGGGCAGTTGCAGCGTGGCCCCATTTGCTTGAATGGGTCGTGTTCAGTGGTGGTATCTTCTATCAAATGTGCCATGCCATTTAATTCTTGCCATGAAGCAAGGCTTCATGGCCATGACATGTGTACAATCTTGAATGCTTGCATCTCTGTGTTTAAGATGGTGGTAAAACTGCCGCTCACCCACATGCTTTTACCACCCCCAGCTGCCCTTGAATGAACCCTTGATCAGCTGAAACTGCCAATAAACCTACATAGATGTCAAGTTAAATTTTACTTTATGTTACAGAAGTAACTATGCTATTAGTTAAGAGTCACTTCTCAGCAGATGCAAGGGTGTTCAAAATTTGTGGGCAGAATACACAGTTGGAAGAAACCGCCGCCTATGTTCAAAAAAGCTTTATTTGTCTCAGGCCTCTTGCACATGATACTCCTGTTTGAGCATCTACTTTGTAAGCCTTTTTTTTTTGGATGTATTTGCGAGTATTTACGTGCATTTTCGCGCGCACTCGTTTAATTTCGCACAAATGCACGAAAACTTATTTTCACGCTCTCATTCTGCACAATATGTAGATGGGCATTTGTGTGCATTTATGGGCAATTGCGTGTATTTGCACACATTTGCACGCATGAGGCTTAAATTACTGACCAAAAAAGCTGATCTTTCTATGTTTTTTTAACTGAAGAAAGCACACCACTTGTTTATGTGACTTTGTGCATAGACACATTACAATTAATGAGCTGTAAAAAAAAAAAAAAATCTGTACTGAGCTTTTTCAAGCTGCAGTGTGCAAGGGGCATAAATGTTACAATGTTCTGCTCTTCTTTTAAGCATCCAAAACAAAAATTTGGTTAAGATGAGCAGCTATTCTTACAGTCTATTTTAAAAAAAACTTGCATTGCTATTTGTCCAGCAAAACTGCATGTACATTTGTTCTGTGTGGGCTGATCATCATTCGCTCATTAGTTTAAGGGATTAAAGCTGTGGCTGTTTTTGCAGCCAAAATATAAAAAAATATAAAAAAACACAAAAATGTAGCACAAGGAACATAACTTACAGTAAAAAGGATGTGTCCCTTGTGCTGATGCCTTTTCTTTTATTTGAAATCCTCCTCCATTTATGATCCCCCCACCACTGTCGCTGTAATCTTCAGGTACGGAGGAGGTAAAACAGCTAAGGGGCTATCACTGGCTTTCATCAAGATTTTCCCGCTCTTTGCCCGCTCTTTGCACCCAGCTGCTCCAATCATAGAAGCTGTACTAGAGCTTCTGCTTGTAGCTGGCCTTACATTACACAATGTTCTTATTCAATTTCCTTTAGATTTACCTTTAACTATGTAGTGCAAGGGCCTGCCTAATTACATACAAATTAAAAGTGTTTAGGTTTGACCTCATATTATATGGCTTTGGTAAATCTAAAGGAAGATTGTACAAGAAAGTGGTATAAGGTATGGCCAGCCTTAGCTAGAATGAACACAGGAGTAACATATACAACATCACTTCTGCTTTCAGGTGACACTTTCCCTATCTCAAAGTGAGAGCAAAAATTCTAGGGCCACTAATCGTGGTTAACTCCAAACTGATGACCTGTAGGGGCTTTTAAAGGGAAGCCCATGCAAAATATAGGGTACCAAAGTTGGGTATCAGTTTGCAGGCGCAACTTCTTCTTGTATATTTAAAAAAAAATTAAAAATGGATAACATATTGTCTTTGTGTGCCCTAAAATTAAAGTGGTTCTAAAGGCAGAAGGTTTTTGATCTTAATGCAACCTCCTGGTTGGCTGAGACACAGCAGCGGGCACCATTGGCTCCTGCTGCTGTCAATCAAAGTCAGTGAGCCAATGAGGAGGGAGAGGGGGCGGGGCGGGGCTGAGCAGTGACTCCGTGTATGAATGGACACACAGAGCAGTGGCTCGGCTTGGTGCCTCCATAGCAAGCTGCTTGCTGTGGGTGCACTCAGGAGGGGAAAGGGGCTATCACTTTAACGTGGAATTTTTACTGGGATTTTTACTTCGTAAATCCTTGTGCAAATATTGTGCAGCATAAAAAAAAAAACTAAAGCCATTTTATTTTCTAGGGTATCTGCTTTCAGAAAATATATAATGTTTGAGTATTTTAACTAATCTTCAGGCCAAAAACAATGTTTTAATCATGTGCGCAAAAAAATGCAAATGCTCTGGCAGCGAAAAGGGTTAAAGTTGTTGTAAAGCCACTTGGTCATACTCAAACAATCCCTTCTGTTAGATAATAACGTGTCTCGGTGTCTGTACTATATAAACAATATGATGATTTCTACCTTATTTCAGAGCTCCTCCCATCGCTCACGTGACTGCTTGCTGCTGTCCTTTTCCAGTCTGACAGCTACAGTGGGAGGGGCCGAGAACTCCTGCTGATGTCAGCCGGGAGGAGGGGAGGAGAAGAAGAGAGAGGCGGTCGGTCACGTGAGCGCTGGGAGGTGCTTTGAAATAAGGTATAAATCTGGATATTTGTTTGAGTATGAGCAAGTTATGATAGCAGCAGAAGGGAAGAGGCAGGCACTATCACGAGCTGACAGGCAGGAAGGGAGGGGGAAGAGTGGACAAAGGAGAGCTGCGGATGACGGAGGCACGTAAACTGACCACGGTATCAGGGACTCGGCAGCCATAATAAACTGTGGTCAGGTTACAGAGTGGAGGGCAGAACCAGGCAAGATCAGCCAGGTATTACAAGTGATAAAAGGGGCCAAATTACACAGCAAAAGCACTGTGTTGCATAACATGCTTTAAGGGAACAGGATCTATGTTTTTTGTTTTTTGTTTTTTTGGGGGTGGGGGGGGGGTTCCAAACACTTTAAAGTGTGAATAAAGACATGATATCTTCTGGTCTGGTTTGCTTGTAAAATATTTTCCCAGCAGATCTTACAAAATGACAGACAGCATAAGATTTAAAAATACAGCAACTCAACCTTTTGGCTGCTGGGCAGTTGTCTGATAAAACTGTTCAAGGTCACTGAGGATTGTCAGGAACAAAGATGGTTTCAAAACCGGATTGTCAGCTGCTAATGGGAACAAATTATACACATAAACAAAGTAAAGCTATCACATTTAGACAAATAAGGACACATTCCTTCCATGTAACACAGAATTGCTTATTGCATAACAATATCATAAGCTGGTGGAGACAGATACATATGTGCAAATTGTGGCATCTTATTTTTTTATAAGCTTCGGATTCTCCTTTTGCTTGTTGAGAAATCCAGGCTATCATTAGCTGGGAGGTTCATGTCTCAGACATCAATCATTGTATAGGCATAGGTCATCCAGTTATACTGTAGATCTACTTTCAGGATGTTCTTTCAATATTCCCCAATGTGGACAGGTGCAGCCTCTTTGTTACAAGCTGTAACTGCCATTTGTTGTAAAAGAGAGAAATGAGTAGGAATTACTCAGATGCTCAGTGATTATGGTGTTACATAACTTTTGCCAAAAGTGACTACATATTAGGCCTCATTAATATAAGGTGACTAGATTTTTAAAATGAAATCCGGGGACATACTTTTTTTTTTACTAGTAATGGCAGTAATCAGCGACTCATAGCGGGACTGCGATATTGCGGTGGACAAATCAGACACTAATGCCGCATACACACGACCGGTGTTCCGATGGAGTTCCACTGAAACTGTCTTGCCTACACACGATCACACCAAAGTCCAACCATCTAGAATGCAGTGACGTACAACAAGTACGACGGGACTAGAAAAAGGAAGTTCAATAGCAAGTAGCCAATAGCTGCCGTCTCGTATTTGCTTCAGTTTTTGGTCCTTTGGAACAGCATACAGACGAGCGGTTTTCCCAATAGGAATTGGTTCAGTCGGAAATATTTAGAACATGTTCTATTTCTAGGTCCGTCAGAATTTTCAAAAAAAAAAGTCAGATGAGGCCCATACACGATCGGAATATCCCATTAAAAGATTCTGTCTGACTTTTTCTGTCGGACATTCTGCTCGTGTGTACGCAGCATTAGTGACACTTTTGACACTTTGTGGGAACCAGTGACACTAATGCCGCGTACACATGATCAGACTATCCGGCGGACTTAGTCTGGCGGACAAACCGACGGAAAGTCCGCCAGACTTTCCGAACGAGCAGACCTGCCCACACACGACAGGACTTTTCCGGTGGACTATGTCCGCCGGACTATGGCGGGAGTCCGCAGTACTTTTGAAATGAACGGACTTGCCCACACACGGAGGAAAGTCTGTTCATTTTGAAAGTGGCTCCAGGTAGCCGGGACTAGAGAAGGAAGTTAATGTCGCCGCCTTCGGCAGCGAGATTGACACGTCGCTGGCCCCGTCACCTGGTATGGACTTAAAGGGGAAGCCCTACGCCGAAAAAACGGCATGGGGGTCCCCCCAAGGTCCATATCAGACCCTTATCCAAGCACACAGCCCGGCCGGTCAGGAAAGGGGTTGGGGACGAGAGAGCGTCCCCCCTTCTGAGCCGTACCAGGCCACATGCCCTCAACATCGGGGGGTGCTTTGGGGAAGGGGGGGCCAAAGCACCTTGTCCCCATGTTGATGAGGACAAGGGCCTCTTCCCGACAACCCTGGCCGTTGGTTGTCGGGGTCTGCGTGCGGGGGGCTTATCGGAATCCGGGAGCCCCCTTTAATAAGGGAGCCCCCAGATTCCGGCCCTCCACCCTATGTGAATGAGTATGGGGTACAATGTACCCCTACCCATTCACCTGGTGAAAAAAAAGGGTTTAAAATAATTTATTGCACAGCTCTGGTGGTCTTCTTCCGTCTTGGGGGGGTCTTCTCGCCGGACTCCTCCGCTATCTTCTGCTCTTTTACTAGCTCTTTCACTAGGAGGAGCCTGGCTTTCTTCTTCGGCGCCGCCGCCGTCTGGGGGTCTATTTCCGACTTCTGGGGTCTTGTCCCCCTCTTCGGTTCTTCTTGCCGGGCCTCCACTCCTTCTTCCAGCTCTTTTACTGGCGGTGGCCCTGTCTTCTGTCACCACTGTCTTCGCCGCCTTCTCTTCTTCTGTTCTTCTTCCTTGAGATGTTGACTCAACGCTGTCTCTAGCCGTAATGACAGGGATGTGTTGCACAGTGATTTATATAGGGACAATGGGCGGGGTCACCGGTTGATGTCCCCTGCCCGCCCATTATGATGTCACAGTCCCAGCATCCTCTGGGACTGTGACATCATAATGGGCGGGGACATCACCCAGTGACCCTGCCCATTGTCCCTATATAAGTCGCTACGCAACACGTCCCTGTCATTATGGCCAGAGACAGCATCGAGTCAACATCTCAAGGAAGAAGAGAAGAACAGAAGAAGAGAAGGCGGCGAAGACAGCGACGACAGAACACCTTGTCCCCATGTTGTCCTCATCAACATGGGGACAAGGTGCTTTGGGGTGGGGGGGCCGCAAGGCCCCCCTTTCCCCAAAGCACCCCCCAAGTTGAGGGCGCATGGCCTGGTACGGCTCGGGGGGCGCTCGACTTAGTCCGCCAGATAGTTTGATTGTGTGTACGCGGCATAATACAGTTATCAGTGCTAAAAATATGTACTGTCACTATACTAATTGGAAGGGGATAACGTCTAGGGCAATCAATGGGTTAAATGTGTGCCTAACAAGTGTTTTCTCACTATTGGGGAGGTGATTTTACTAAGGGAAAACATAGATCCCTGTACCTGCTTTGCAGGAACACAGGATCAATGTCTTCCACACTGACAGAATGGCAAACTGCCTTGTTTACATAGGCAGACCACTAGGCGAGTCCGCCAGATCCGCTGATTGGCTCTGATACCCAGAAATGCAGGATCATGTATATACGTGATCCTGCGCAGGGTGACCCCCCTGTAGCAGTAAATCTTCTATCAGGTGATCGGAAACTGGTTAAGATCATCAGCATTATGACAACTCACAGGCAGAGGGTGCTCTATCATGGCTCTAGCTGGCTCTGTCACAGTGTGTCACATAACATGGCTGCTGGGTGATGATTTTGTTATCTTCTGACCAATAATTGCCTGCTGCCTGTGAGTTCTGATACCATCCATTATGCCAGAGAGACAGACACAGTGCAATGTTGTCTATTCACAGACACCCCCTAAGCACACCTGTGTTGAAGCCTTGAAGGCACTGGCAGCCCCATCTGCTTCCCTGGATCTGCTTCCCCTCTATTCCTGATGCTGGACATCGTCAGCTGAGCTCAGCTGCCTCTCTCAGCCCGTCGCCACCTCCGCCACCGGCCTCACAGCCTCTCAGGTCTCACTCTCCGGGCCCCGGCTACTACTGGGTGGGGAGCGGAGGAAAATGACTCTGCTGGGGAAGGCAAGGAGATAAGCAGGCAGGCAGCTGGCCGGGATTTGAGTCAAGGCAGAAGAACATGTGAGCGGAGCTGAATGGGCATGTGCCGGAAACTGAAGAAATAGTCCACCCACTCTGAACAGCACATCATCATCAGAAAGGGACACAGATAATGGAAAAAATACACCCCCCTAAGCTAGTAGGAGCAGGGGGTGTAATTCAGATTTTTTTTTATTCTGCACTGACGGTCTTTGAAAATTGCCCCAGCTCCTGTTGAAGTCAAATCCGGGGACAAAACCGGGGACAGAATTGGTCCGGAGACAGTGTCCTCAATCCGGGGACTGTCCCCTGAAACCAGGGACATCTGGTCACCCTACATTAATACCTATTAATACCTATCCGTACATTTGTAAAATTGTCTGTCTTTGCCTGCATGGCATTCGCATGTGTTACATGCATCCATGTGCAGGCAGTCCCATTCATGTCAATTGGGATGCAGCGACTGCACGACACAACCACTGGTTCCAATTTGACGGCCGTATGAGTGCGAATGCATGTTTCTAAACACACTGTCTGCGTTCAGGGACACAGACCCACATGGCTGTAAGCTGCATCCCATTTGACATGAATGTGATTGCCTGCATGCAGACTCACAGGACACATGTGCATCCTGTGCAGGCAAAGATGCCGCTTCACATGGGTGTACACATAGTTATACCCTTGTAAATGAGGCCTTAATTCACCAGTAAACTGTTCAAGCCATATCCACCTGCATCTCCATCACTCAATGAATATTAGATATTAGTGGATGGACTGTATGACAAAATCGGCTTACCATACAGTGCAAAGTAATGTATGAAGAAACATCATAATAATAAAGAAGGCAATACACTTAAATCATTGCAGTTTGAAAATGATATTTAACTGTCCCTGATTTTGAGCGACTGTCCCTGATTTGTAACAAAGTCCTTCTGTCCCTCTTTCCTCCTCATTTGTTCCTCATTTAGGTCTGATCTATATAGTTGTATATAAAATGCACTATTTATCTTTCAAAAAGTGTTTCACAGTGCTAAACCTTTCATCCAACTTCAAAATCACTTCATTTGTAAATTTAAAGAGTCAGTATAAAGGAATAGTAGTTGTAAAAAAAAAAAGTTCTTGTAGGTTTAACTAATATTTTTTTAAATACTCCTTTAAGGGGACATGACAAGGGTTGTGTCCTATGCCTATATACCGTACTTTTGCTATAGGTGTAGTGGCCATAACCCTCGATGGGGCGGCCTTGACTTTTGGGCTTACCGGTTACCTCTGCTTGGCTTGTTCTTCCACGTCTAGGGATTCCCAGGGTTAGTACCCAACAACTTTGGATGCTGACACCATAAAAGTTCTTTAGAAAGGTTTTTATTTGCAGGGGTAACATCCAACAAACACAGTCTCGTATGGGAACAGAGGGCAAGGGTGAAGAAACTCAGGCACCTTGAACTGCTAATCATCAGAAAGTCTCTCATACAACCCAGAGAGTAGCCACTCGCAGCTGGGCGCTTCAAGGCTGAACAAATCTCTAGCCAGAGATTATGGCAGTCAGTACTTTGATCCGTAACTTACAAAGTCTCTGACCTTGAATATAGCTTGCAACCGAAAGTGAATAGGAACCTTTCCTCAGTACCTGGAACATTCTCTGTCTCCTTGGCAGTACTGGAAAAGCGTGGATTCGTTAGTGTCCTTGACAACCCAGCAACCAGGCACTTCTTGGGATGCCAGCTTGTTGGCCCTCCTCTGAAAAGTCCTCCCCCGGTCGCTTACACGAGCTGCGGGGCCCCTCCAAGTTGAGAGCACACCCGGACGCCTTGAATCCTCCCTCAGTTACTGCACCTCGGACCAGCCGGAACAGATGGATCCTTAACGCAGACCATGCGGGTCTAACGGGGATAGTCAAACCGACCATGTTGCGGGGCGGCACACGCTCCCGTGACCGGGACCCCTCGTGGAGCTACCTCGGTTCAGATCCTGGAACAGGAAGCTATGGCCTCACGAACTAACTCTGAACACGTGACTTCAACACCTTAAGTACCCTTCCCCAGACTCCTCTGTGGGGCCGGACGCACCCACTGATTGGCTCCGGGGAATGCTGATACCTAAAGCGTCCAACCAGGCCTGGTTCTGGGCCTGTCATGTGCACCTAACTGTACACATGACCAGGCAGAACTCTAAGGCCGCGTACACACGGGCGGACTGTCTGGCCAACTAAGTCCGTCAGACAATCCGACAGACAGTCCGTCCTACTTTTGAATGAACGGACTTGACCACACACGATGAACAGACAGTCCGCTGAAAGCTTGCGCGATGACGTGTACAGCACGTACGACGGGACTAGAAATACGACGTCCAATACACTGCAATGCAACCTTCGGCCGTGTAAATCCTTTCTGAGCATGCGCCATACTTAGTCCGTCCAACTAGCCTACTCACGAGCGGACTGTCCGCTGAAACCAAAGTTGGACGGACAATATTACGGAAATTCCGAAAGACTTAGTCCGCCAGACTGTCCGCTGAAAAAGTCAGCTGAAGCCCACACACGAGCGGACTGTCCGCTGATACACGTTTCAGCGGACCAAGTCCGTCAGACAGTCCGCCCGTGTGTACGCGGCCTAACACAGCCCAGCCAAACTGATGCCAAAGTTAAACCTACACAATCAGCCCTCAGAAGCCCTTTACTGTTCTGAGGAAAAAACTAAATTTGTACATAGCAGACACCTTGTCCAAAGTGTCGTCGCTACATATGTGTTCCTTGTTCCTTTCTCAAAAAGTTGGGAGGTATGTGTTTACAATGATCCATTAAGTTATATGTATATATTTGGTCTAGTCTGGCCTAACAAATTGGTAGTGACAGTCAGGGCTGCTGATAAGGCAGTACAGCCAGCCCTGTTGTATCAGGCCCGGGCCCATAAGCTCAAAAAGGGGGCCTAGGCAGCTTTACAGTTCATTTCTATCTCAAAAAAAGAGGGCCTTTATAACCCACAGCTCCACAACCACCTGATTGCCAGGGAATATAGTAATTTCCTGGGCCCCTTCAGGTCAACAGAGGGGCTCAGAAGGTTAGAGCAGAGGAGAAAATTTTTCTCCATTTTCAGGTGCACCTCCATTTTCAGGTTTATAAATCCTGCGCCTAATGCTGCTCTTCATCTGTGCAACCACATAGATTATAGTTCCGGCTGTCCACTATATACTCACTATATGACTTCCCTGATGCATGGATTCTACTGTTGGGCCGCTCCCCTCCCTCAGTAAGCGCCAGTGTTTGAGCCTGAGGGAGAGACCGATCACAGAGGCGGCTGAGAGCGCAGCAGCAGTACTTCTGGTGATGGTACACAGTCAAGCAGTCCCCCGCACATACAGTGCAGACTACTCTGGAAGGTGCAGTACCCAGACTCCCTACTATGTGATCACAGCATAGCGGGTTCTCTATGGCTCTCTCAGTGTCACGTGGCTGTTGGATGCTGACTTTGTTATGGATGTGCTGTGTTATAGCCTGTAACACACAATACATCCATAAGTTAACAAAGTCCGCACCCAACAGCAATGTGCAACTGTGACAGAACCATAGAGCACCTGCTGTGCTGTGATCAAAATAATGATGATGCTCATAAGCCCACAGTGAGATGCTACTTTACACTTGCGTTTGTTTGTGCTGAGCTGCCTGTTAACACCCTAAACCAGTGGTCATCAACCCTGTCCTCAGGGCCCACTAACAGGCCAGGTTTGCAAGATAACTGAAATACATCACAGGTGATATCATTTGCTGCTCAGTATTTGCAGTATTCTGGCCTGCATCTCCCCAAAGTAATACTTAAAATTGCAATCACTGAGAAGCAAATGATATCACCTGTGGTGTATTTCAGTTATCTTGCAAACCTGGCCTGTTGGTGGGCCCTGAGGACAGGGTTGATGGCCACTGCCTTAAACCACCCCTCTTGAAGAGCCTTGCACCCAAGCTTTCCAATTAGTCCATCTGTTAGTTTTTCATGTGGGCCATATTTAAAACTCCATGTAGGTCTAGGGAGTCCAGATGTAAATGAACTTTGTGTCCGTTTTACACCCACCTACCTCCATGTCCATTCAGGTCCAAAAGAAAAATTGAAAAGGACTGTATCCTTTTATATTTTTCCAGGCCTAAATGTGATAGATCACCACCTGTCCATTTAGATCTGGCCACCCATAAAGCCACCACAAGTACCTAGTGAATGCCGACACAAACTGAATGGGCATGGATGTCAAGACATCAGCTCCAATTATGATTGGTGGGGCGCTGTGACAGCTTCCTGGCGGGATAGCTAAGATGGGTTCAAACTAGGGTCCACACATGCCTGAGCTCATCCCAGTTAATTCGTTGTTGTTAAAAAAGTTCCTAAATAAGACATTTCTGCTGCTTTATAATATATGTAATAAGTTTATAATATTAGTGGTTATTAAAGTGGTTGTATACCCCTTTTTTAAATGTTTACCTACAGGTAAGCCTACAATAGAGCAAAATTAATTTCTCCTAAACCTATATGGTTTAGGAGATATTCACCCTTTGTGCAGCCGAAGCGGCACATGAGCAGTGAAGGTCCTGCAAAGGTCCAACGTAACGCACCAGAACTTGCCAGGATGAAGGACTCCCGCGCATGCGTGACATCATTGTGGCTCCGGTCACTCACAGCGCCAAAGCCGCAAACCCGCAAACCCGGAAGAAACTCTGAGAGGAAATTGTCAGCTCCCTCGGCGTTGACCAGGATGCGATGCCGGAGTTTCATTCTAAGGTAAGTATTTCATAATAAGCTAGTATGCTGCGCATACTAGCTCATTATGCTTTTGCCTTAAAGTTTTTTTTAATGTTTTTTTTTGTTTGCAACCGCTTTAAAGGCAAGTTCACCTTTTGGAAATGTTACATGTTGCCCCTGTTTTTAGGGTGCAACATGTAACATGTTCCAGCTCCTGCCACCTGTTTCCCTGATCCCCCAATCCCTGTGACAGCATGGGGTCAGGGACAGTGCCAAAGACGGGGTCGAGTGTGGGATTGAGGGGGGCCCTGTCAGGTAGGCTGTACATGGCCCCATTATTTCTAACAGTGGTCCTGGTGATGGTGGCCAATGACTCTCACTGCTGTCTCTATGGCCAGCAAGGAGAGAGAGAGAGAGAGAGAGAAGAGAAAGCCACTGCTCTCTGGCACATTGCTGGATCAAGATCTTGCTCAGGTAAGTATAGGGGGGCTGCACACAGGTTTTTATTTTATTTCTATGCAAAGAATGTATTAAGGTAAAAACAAACCTTGTGCCTTTAGGACCACTTTAAGCATAAATAAAAAGAAAGAAACAGGTTTGCATATATAGAAAAAACCGAGCTTATAAAAAAATGGCATCAGAAAATACTGGATATTTAGCTACTGTAGAGGTGTCAAGCACATAACCCTACTATCCAGTAAGAGTATGATATTTATATTTAACTTTGTTATCTGTAAAACGGTTTGCTCCATATTATTCTGCTGCTGGAACTTATCATCTGCTGAAAGCTGAAAGAGTGTGAGGGAAACAGTGTCAGTCACTCATCTGAAGCACCTAACTTTTAATACAGATGATAGAAGGTCACTGAGCGCTTTCCTGTTCAGGTACACATATGCTGGATCTCAAGGGAGTTGTTAGCACTGCATTTGATATGGTATAGATGTCTGCAGCAAGAAGTACGGATGCACCAATACCATTATTTTTTTACAATTAGTACAAGTACCGATACTTTTCTTTTAATACTCACTGATACCAATTACCGATACCTACCGAAACTGTTTTGGTTACACTTCAGCTGTCAGCAATGGTACAAGGGATTGAGAAGTCATTTACAAATTAAATAAATATATATATTTTTTAAAAGAGAAGTATTTTTATTTGGGGTTTTTATGCACCTATTTATCTTGGTGGGTGCAGCATCAGTCCGATGCTGCATCTGTAACCCGGCGCCTCTACACTGAAAACCAAGCAATCGTCCACCGCCAGTGGCTCAGTTCTTACAGCTCCCCAAGCAGAGAGCTGCTGACTGTCAATCAGCAGCTCTCCGCTCTGCCCCCCCACAATCAATGGAACGCTGAGCTGTGGAGGGGTGGGGAGCGGCCGTCTCAGCGGGGAGGGGTGGGGAGCGAGCCGCTAAGAGCCTAAGATGGGTATCAGTCCAGGCACCTGGCGGATCCAGATTTTATTGTCGTGATGACGCGGTGCCTGGACTGATTCCTGTGACGTCAGCAGAGAATGGACTTCAGCCAACTCTCTGCTGAAAACGGGTCACAGGAGTGCAAAACGATTTGCACTCCAGTGACCCATAGGAGAAGCCTAGTAAAAGAAGCTCAAGCTTAACTTCTCCTTTAATTTTGCACTCTTTTTCAATGTGAAATGTGTAAATGGCATAATGAGCTAGTATGCACCACATACTAGCTCATTATGAAATACTTACCTTAGAACAAGCCGCCGGCATCTCACTCAGTCCATGCCGAGGGAGCTGACGTGTTCCCTCAGCGTGTCTTCCGGGTATCGTGTCTCCGGCGCTGTGAGTGGCCGGAGCCGCGATGTCGTCGGGAGTTTTCTTCCCAGCAGGGTCAATCGTCGGCCGGACTTTCAGCCGAGAATCCCCTGAGCGCATGCGCCGCTGAAGTCAGTCATTGTGAGGGGAATATCTTTTTTTTTTTTTTTTATCTTTTTACCTACAGGTAAGCCTTATTATAGGCTTACCTGTAGATCAAAGTTACAAATATGACTATACAACCTCTTTAATTATTATAGTTTATAAAATAGAAGTAAACAGAAAGTAAACAGAAAAAAAAATCAGCAGGAAAATAATAATAAAAACAGAGAAGGAGAATGAAGCATTAATTAAAGCTGATTGAATTCGGAGTAAATTCTGGGTTAATAAGGGGTTAAACAGAGAATTTTTTTTTACTTGGCAGGTTGCTTTAAACCTGGGGTGCCCTACTTTTTGAAGAGCAAGGGCCACTTAAGTGACTTGGTAACCACAATGTGTGGAGCGGGCAGATGACAGGTCCATGTCCACTCTGCATATGCAAAGCGGACACCAACACAGCCTAATCTACTCTATGAGCCCTCTGATCTGCCCAGGTGGAAGGGGACAGATCACCCTTCTGTTTTTTTTTGCGGGTCGGATAAGAGGTATGTGGGTGTAAATAGCCACAATTCAGCATTTACATCTGCGGCTCCATAAAGGGGGAAAGGAGGGTCTGATTGGATCGGACTGATCATGTCAAAGGGGCCTAAAGCCTGATGCGCTGTGGTTTAGCCACACCAAGGTAACCCACGGGTGTTCTGCGCTACACGTGCAGATCAGTTTGAAAGCAGCCCAGTATGCCCATATATACACTGGGATTTTAGTAATAAACGTACCTTTAATAACATTCTTTAATTCAGGTATCGCCGGCTGCTGCTGTTTGAGGCAGAGCGCATTTGATATCACTTCCCCTGTGACAGGAGGCATCAGCTTATGTGGCCCTGCTCTGCCGCCACTTGCTTCCTCTACCGTCGACTTCATTCATAACACTGATGCTCTGGGATGGCGGCTCGGCAACCCACAATCTGGGCTTGCCAACCTGCCATCCCAGAGGAGGTGTGGGAAACATCAGCGGGCTCCGCCGGCCACATGTGGCCCCTGGACCACTGGTTGGGCACTCCTGCTTTAAACTGGCTTTATCTGCAGATCTAAGTTCATCCCTTTGCTCTGTAAATTAATAAACAGAGAGATACAAAAATAAACAATATTTATTTTTATCTTTCTATTTCAGTGGCTGAGCAATGTCGTTGATAAACATTGCCCGGCTGTTTTGCGGCAGCCCAGCTCCTTAACAACCGATAATTGCTGACTTTTTTTTTACATTTCAACTTCTCAAATTTTCTTTTTACTGCACTCCATTTTACTGTACTCCATTCATGATGACAATAGCCTAGTTATTAATTACGACCCTTTAACTAAATATCTTGCCATCTTTAGTAGTAAGGAAAGATTTAAAATGGTCCAGGGCCAGGCTAAGGGAGAGGGTTAAGTTCTGGGTGCTCAGATCCCAGGCCGAGGTCTAGGGCTCTCAGCTTATCTCGCAGTCTTGGCCTGCACAGTGAGGAGGGACTACTGAACCCTGTAGTCTTTCAGAGGAACCAGGGTTCTGGAGGACATCCAAGCATGGGAAGTGTCACAATGGACTACTAGCTTGCAGAGGTATGTCTGGGCAGCCACACAGCTCTAGTTAGGATTAGGGTTTGCTCTCAACGTAGTGGTCAGTTTCCAGTATGCCTCCACCCCCCATTTTAAATATTGTAGGTTATATTTATAGGTCTTTGTAAAGGCTGTTTTTTAAGGTGGAACTCTCCATTTAAAGTCTTTTTTAATAGAATAGAGTTGATTTAGAACCTCTGCCAGGTTTTGGTAGGGCTGCCAGACCAGCTGCTGAAAGAATCCCACCATCCCTTAAAGCTAATTATGTTAAAATCAGAGTTAGCTAAAGACTGAATATTCCTGTTATTGGACGTTCTCTGATTTTTCCTATAACCCCTGGAAACCCTTTTTAATCAATAAAAAGTAATTTTTCAGGAGCTCTCTTTATTGTATAATTGGTATAAGTTGGCTGAAATGTCACTCCTTTAGATTTTAGGGTTTGATCACTCCATGTCCATTAAGGTGCGTTTCCTAGTCACACCATACATGTGCAGCTGTCATCGGAAGACCATATCCTCTGTGGAGGCACTGAACACAGGATGTTTAGCAGAAGCAGCTGTCCACAGGTAATGGGATACACACCATTACCAATAACTAATGTGTATGGTGCTTCCCCCCCCCCCCCAAAAAACACATAAATAAAAGTAATATATATATATATATATATATACAGTGGGGGTTATTTACAAAAGGCAAATCCACTTTGCACTGCAAGTGCTTTTGGAAGTGCAGTCGCTGTAAATCCGAGGGGTAGATCTGAGATAAGGGGAAGCTCTGCTGATTGTATCATCCATTCATGTACCAAGTTAAAATGCTGTTTTTTTTATTTTCCTTGCATGTCCCTCTCGGATTTACAGCGACTGCACTTCCAAGTGCACTTGTAGTGCAAACTGGATTTGCCTTTTGTATCTCACAAAAGTGAGTACACCCCTCACATTGTAAATATTTTATTATATTTTTTCATGTAACAACACTGAAGTAGTAATACTTTGCTACAATGTAAAGTAGTGAGTGTACAGCTTGTATAACAGTGTAAATTTGCTTTCCCATCAAAATAACTCAACACACAGCCATTAATGTCTTAACCGCTGGCAACAAAAGTGAGTACACCCCTAAGTGACAATGTCCAAATTGGGCTCAATTAGCCATTTTCCTTCACTGGGGGACATGTGACTCATTAGTTTTACAAGGTCTCAGGTGTGAATGCACCCCCCATGTTGAGGGCACGCGGCCTGGTACGGCTCAGGAGGGGGGGGGGCGCTCAATCGTCCCTCCCCTTTCCTGGCCGGCCGGGTAGCATGCTCGGACAAGGGTCTGATGTGGACCTGGGGGGAACCCCCACACCGATTTTTTCGGCGTGGGGGTTCCCCTTTAAGTCCATACCAGGTAACGGGGCCAGCGGCGTCTCCTTCGTGGGCCCCGCCTACCTGGAGACCCGCTCGAAATGAGCGGACTTTTCTCCGGGCGGGAAAAGTCTGTTCATTTCAAAAGTACGGCGGACTGGCATATGCACGGCTGGATTGTCCGCCGAAATGCGAGTCCGGCGGGAAGATTGGAGTGCAAAACTACTTTCTAAGTCCGCCGTACTTTCGGGTCAAAAAAGTATGCCGGAGGCTACACACGGGGGGATTGTCCGGCGGATTGAGTTTGCCGGACTTTTCCACCCGATTGTTTGATCGTGTGTATGCGGCATTAGGTGACCAATTTGTCTGCCGAAATGAATAACTAAATAAAAATGGCATAAAAATATCCAAAAGTTTGTAGACCTGATAACCTTTGCGTAAACCAATCAATATACGCTTATTGCAATTTTTTGACCAAAAATATGTATTGGATATGTTTTATAGCAGAAAGTAAAAATTATTGGGGGGGTTTTTTTTTCTTCAAATTTTTCACTTTTTTTGTTTATAGCGCAATAAATAAAAACCACAGAGGTGATCAAATACCAAAGAAAGCTCTATTTGTGGGAGAATAAAGAAAACTGCAGGCACATTCTGGGAGCCAGTGCTAGTAGCTGTCAGAATACAACTGCCCGGCAGGGGGGATTCATCCATCCACACCATTTGTGTGGATGGAGGAACCTGTTAGATTTGTTCAACCCACAGGCTATCTTTTAAAGATCTGTCTGTTAATCTATTTCATTAAGTCCACTTAAGCTCTGATGGTTTGTGTATTTTCATGCTTTGAGTCACTTTCTTGCTCCGCACCAAAGGAGAGATTTATTTCAAGCAAGCAGCCTCACCGGAGCCAGTGAACTCATTGAATGATAATGTCTTCTTCATTTCATTTAACAAATATGTTTTGAAGTCTCAGCCTCTCGGATATGTGGTTTTACTGAATTCCCCTATGCAGTTCAGTATCATAGGTGATGCTATAGTTCTAAAAGCTGCTTTTTACTTAGGGCTCATTTACGCTTGCTTCGACTTCAACACAAATTAAAGCGGGAGTCCGCCGTTTTTTTTTTTAAAAAGCCAGCAGCTACAAATACTGCAGCTGCTGACTTTTAAAATAATGACACTTACCCGCCCAGCGCGCCCCGATGTCGGCACCCGAAGCCGATCTCTTGATCGTCTCTCGGGTGCTGCCGCCTCCATCTTGGGTATGGAAATCAGGAAGTGAAGCCTTGCGGCTTCATTTCCCGGTTCCCTACTGCGCATGTGCGAGTCGCGCTGCGCAATAAGGATGGTCCCCGCTGTCTCTGGGATCTGTGTGCTTCCCAGCAGGCAGCGGGGGACCTTCGGAAAGGGGCGTAGATTCTGCGGAAAGGGGTGTAGCTTCTGCAGAATCTACGCCGGAAGTGGGTGCAGATACCTGTACTGTACAGGTACCTGCACCCCCCTCCCCCCTGAAAGGTGCCAATTGTGGCGCCGGAGGGGGGGAGGGTTCCAATGAGCGGAAGCTTCACTTTAGGGTGGACCTCCGCTTTAACGGCTAGTTTACACTTGCTTCAAACCAAAGCTTCGGACAGGCTTTGTTAAAGCTCTCTGAACGCTAGTCAAAGCTCCTGTCACTTAATAAATTGGTTAGCTTACAGTCCTGTTTACACCTTGATTTTGCTTTGCTTCAGCTTTGCTTCAAAAATTATTTCCCATGTAGCCTTAATGGTGCTTCAAAGCGTCTTCAAAGCTTCCATAGGAGTCTATGGCAAAGCTCGCTTGAAGCCCCACCGAAGCCTCACCGTAGCCCCACCAAAGGCACATCGAAGCTCATCAAAGCCTAATCGAAGCACCAAGCAAAATCAAGGTGTAAACAGGACTGTATACCAACCATTTTATTTAGGGACAAGGGCTTTGACTGGCATTCAGAGAGCTTTAACAAAGCGTGTCCGAAGCCATGTTTTGAAGTGTAAGTGTAAACTAGCCCTTACACACGCAATAGTGACATATGTCTCAAATGCCAGTTGGTCAATTTCTGACCATGCTCCTTCTGAGAATTTGGTGTGTAGAAATTTTTCATCATGTCCCACAGACAACTGTGTGTCATAGGTCATTCCAAAGTATTAAAAGGTTTTAGTTGGCACACATGACGGTGTCTTAAATGGCAGATGCCCCATGGGAGAGCAACAAAAATACCATTGCCAATTATGGTGTCTGTGTTCCTTTCTAGCTTCTTTATATAATTGGGTGGAATAGTCCTGCTCTGTTAGTGCATATGTAAAGGAGGAGAAAGAAAATTTTACAGCTTAAAATTTGAATGCATGGTTTACATGTAAATAAACGAAATCATTTACATATCCATCAGAATATACTGTTGATGGATTTTTATATTCTGTTTTGCCATATAGAGTAGCAATAATAATTTGTTAATAGGGGGTGCCAAGTGCTTCTTATACTGTATATATCTGATACTCTAGTAGTGAGATCTCCCTGCCATGAGTTCCAACTCTGAGGCCTGTGCCTCTCAGGTCCCAGGAAGCCTGCAGACCAGAAATCAAACAATAACATACATTCCTTAGAAATGATCAAGAAGTATAACTAGCCAGAATCTTCCAGGTTTTCACTTGTAAGTTATACTTTGTTTATTATACACTCACTGGCCACTTTATTAGGTAGACCTGTTCAATTTTTTGGTAACACAAATTGCTAATTAGCCAATCACATGGCAGTATCTAGATGTGCTGAAGACAACTTGCTGAATTTCAAACCAAACATCAGAATGGGGAAGAAAGGGGATTTAGGTGACTTTGAACATGGCATGGTTGTTGGTGTCAGACGGGCTGGTCTGAGTATTTCAAAACTGCTGATCTACTGGGATTTTCACGCACAACCATCTCTAGGGTTTACAGAGCATGGTCCGAAAAAGAGAAAATATCTAGTGGCCGGCAGTTGTGTGGACGAAAATGCCTTGTTGAGGTTAGAAGAGAATAGGCAAACTGGTTTGAGATGATGTAAAGCAGGGGTAGACAACCTGGGGCCCTTCAGCTGTTGCAGAACTACAAGTCCCATCATGCCTCTGGGAGTAATCGTAACTGCCAGCCTTGCAATTCCAAATGTAGTTCCACAACAGCTGGAGGGCCCCAGGTTGCCTACCCCTGATATAAAGAATACAGTAACTTGAATAACCACTTGTTACAATCAAGGTGTGCAGAATACCATCTCTGAACACACAACACATCGAATCTTGAAGCAGATGGGCTACAGCAGCAGAAGACCACATTGGGTGCCACTTCTGTCAGTTAAGAACTGGAAACCGAGGCTACAATTCACACAGGCTCATAATTAAATAATAAAAATTGGACAATAGAAGCTAGAGTAGGAGATAATCGGACAGATTGGGGTAAGGCGTTCCATAGAATTGGAGAGGCTCTGGAAAAGTCCTGTAGGCAAGCACGGGAGGAGGTGACGAGGGAGCTAGAGAGCAAGAGAGCAGGAGGTCTTGAGAAGAATGGAGAGAACGATTAGGTTGGTATTTTGAGACTAGGTCAGTGATGTAGCTGGATGCAGAGTTGTAGATGGCTTTGTAAGTAGTTGTTAGTATTTTGAGTTGAATTTGTTGGGTGAACGGAAAGCATGGAGCCATCCTGCCTTATATCAACAGTTCAGGCTGGAGGTGTAATGGTGTGGAGGATATTTTCTAAGAGGCACACTTTGGGCCCCTTAGTACCAATTGAGCATTGTTTAAACACCATGGCCTACCTAAAAATTGTTGCTGACCATGTCCATCCTTTTATGACTACAGTGTACCCATCTTCTGATGGCTACTTCCAGCAGGATAATGCTTCATGTCACAAAGCTCAAATCATCTCACCACTGGTTTCTTGAACATCATAATGAGTTCATTGATGTTCTGAAAGCCATATGAAGATAACTAAAATAAAATTCTACTTTGATGAACAGGTTGTATTTTTTAAGCCAACAGTTGACAAATCATTCTTTTTTTAACACTTGCATGTACAGTATGTTTTAGCTGGAAAAAAAAAACATATTTCGGGAAGTCACACTGTTTTTCAGTGAAAAGTTGCTAAGTTCTTTCTCCGTGCGGTCAGCAAATTGTTTCAAGAGGGATGTTTTCCTAGGTCCGCTGTCCTAGGGAGTCCTCTTTGTTTCCCCTAACGCTGAGTTGGCTTTCCTCCTCTGACACCATTTTGAAGAGGTTTTTTTATGTGATTATATGTATAAACTGTTCAGGGGACTTTAACAACAATCCATTTTAGCCATAATAAGAGATCATCTTTCTCATGTAAACTGCATGTGCATCCTTGGAAAAGTGGACTTTGAAAAAACTTGTTGGAATTGGCGTGTGTATGCAGTATTGATGTCATTGTGGATCTATTCATGATCTTTAACCACTTGACCACCGGACACTTAAACACCCTTAATAACCAGACCAATTTTCAGCTTTTGGTGCTCTCACATTTTGAATGACAATTACTCAGTCATGCAACACTGGACCTATATGAAATCTTTGTCCTTTTTTTCACACAAATAGAGCTTTCTTTTGGTGGTATTTAATCACCTCTCAGTTTTTTATTTTTTGTGCTATAAAAGAAAAAAGACAGAAAATTCTGCGAAAAAATAAATTTTTCTTCGTTTCTGTTATAAAATTTAGCATATTAGTAATTTTTTCTTCATAAATTTTGGCCAAAATTTATACTACTACATATCTTTGGTAAAAATAAGTACAAATTGGTGGACATTATTTGGTCTTTGTGAAAGTTATAGAGTCCACAAGCTATGGTGCCAATATCTGAAAATTGATCACACCTGAAGGACTGACGGCCTATTTCAATTCTTGAGACCCTAACATGCCAGAAAAGTACAAATACCCCCCAAATGACCCCTTTTTGGAAAGAAGACATCCCAATGTATTTAGTAAGAGGCATGATGAGTTTTTTGAAGTTGTCATTTTTCCCCACAATTCTTTGCAAAATCAATATTTTTTTTCCTTTTTTTTCCACAAAATTGTCATATTATCAGGTTATTTCTCACACACAGCATATGCATACCACAAATTACACCCCAAAACACATTCTGCTATTACTCCCGAGTACGGCGATACCACATGTGTGAGACTTTTACACAGTGTGGCCACATACAGAGGCCCAACATGCAGGGAGTGCCATCAGGCGTTCTGGAGCACCCAGGACAATTCTGACATCTCTCTCCTACATGTAAAAATCATCATTTATTTGCTAGAAAATTACAGAGAACCCCAAAACATTATATATTTTTTTTTAGCAAAGACCCTGGAGAATACAATGGTGGCGCCAAACGTCGCTACTTGAAAAATCAACATAGGCGACGCTTTAATTTTTTTTTACTGGTTACATGTTTTGAGTTGCAGAGGAGGTCTAGGGCTAGAATTATTGCTCTCGCTCTAACATTCGCGGCGATACCTCACATGTGTGGTTTGAACACCGTTTTCATATGTGGGCGGGGCTTACGTATGCGTTCGCTTCTGCATGCGAGCACATGGGGACAGGGGCGCTTTAAATTTTATTTTTATTTTTTATTGTTCATTTTACTTTATTTATTTTAGTTTGACATTTTTTTCCCCAAAAATAAATTTTTGATCACTTTTATTCCTATTACAAGGAATGTAAACATCCCTTGTAATAGGAATATGGGGTGACAGGTCCTCTTTACAGTGAAATCTGGGGGTCAATATGACCCCACATCTCACCTCTAGGCTGGGAAGCCTGAAATAAAAAAATAAAAAAAAGATTCTGGCTTTGATCGTACTGGCGAGTTGGTAGAAGCACCGGAGGGCGTTGAGGGGTGGGGGGCGTCTATGGCTGGGTATTGCAGGGTATCACCGAGTATGGCTGGGTATCTCTGAGTATGGCTGGGTATGGCAATTTATGGCAGGGTATTGCAGAGTATTGGCGGGGTATTGCAGAGTATTGGGGGGTATTGCAGAGTATTGGGGGGTATTGCAGAGTATTGGCAGGGTACTGCAGAGTATTGGCAGGGTACTGCAGAGTATTGGGGGGTACTGCAGAGTAATGGCAGGGTACTGCAGAGTAATGGCGGGGTACTGCAGAGTAATGGGGGGGTACTGCAGAGTAATGGCGGGTACTGCAGAGTATTGGGGGGTACTGCAGAGTATTGGGGGTACTGCAGAGTATTGGGGGGTACTGCAGAGTAATGGCAGGGTACTGCAGAGTAATGGGGGGTACTGCAGAGTAATGGCAGGGTACTGCAGGGTATTGCAGAGTATTGGCAGGGAATTGAGGGGTTAAATTCAGTGAGCAGCGATGTGGGCACCGGTACAGAGAGGGGGCGGGAGGAACCGGCGTCATAACATGACGCCGGTTTGTTTACAAGTGATCACTCCGTCATTTGACGGAGCGATCACGTGGTAAACGGCCACGACGAGCGGCCGTTTACCGTGATCCGTGATGTGGACCCGGCGGTCACGGATGATCTCGTGTGCGCGCCCCAGGGAGCGCGCGAGAGCAGAATTCTGGGAGGCCGTTAAGTAACGGCCTGTCAGAGTTAACCAACCGCCCTGAAGCCGTTAATCGGCAATGGGCGGTTGTTAAGTGGTTAATCAAGAGAGTTTGTAAACACCTCTATATGAAAAAATAAAAAATTGGTGATTTTATCTATGTTGGTAGTGAGTATTCGCATTCCACAAATATCCGCTCCTCTTTGAAATGTGTTTTTTTTTTTAAAGGGTTTACACTTCTGGAATAGATGGGTAAATACTCTCTGCTGCATGATATACTGGTAAGAGATATCAGTTTCAGGCTCCTGACCCTAATAGTGATGGAAGCGGGCTGATGATTCCAGGTGAGGTGATGCTAGTATGGATATATTATTTATCTCCATGTCCTCTGCTTAGCCCACCCTCTATTATAAAGGAAACCAGTACTGCAGAACTATATAGACTGCCATTGCTGATCTCTTTCCTAAAAAAAATGGTTACCTGACTGTCATGCTGAGTCTCTGAATTCAGTATATTGTACCTCAAAATGTAGATGACTTTGCTTACTGTTATAAATGTGTGATGTAGGTAGTAGTAAAACAAAACAAAACAAAAAAAGAAGGTGCACTGACCTAGTGCATTACCATAAAATAGAGCTTTATTGAAAACAGAACACAAAGCAAAATGGCTACTGGCTCTGAGGAAAGGGGTTCTCCCCAGAATCGCGTCAGTCATTTACGTTGGGGTATTCATCAATCAATTTATAAGTACTATAAGTATATAAGTACTTATAAGTATAAGTACTAGTACCGATAAAAAGGGGAATGGGGATAGACATATAGATGGCGGATTTGATCAAAACAGCCTCACCTCACGTCCCTCCATGCCATACCTTTAAGCAAAGTTGTTTTAAAAATACAGATGCCTTAAACCAAATGAAAATAAGCCTGTAAATGTTATAAGACCCACGTTTCCCTGTTAGAACAAATCACATTTACAGAGTATACCTCAAAAGCAACTGATGATGGGTAGAAAGCCTTAAAAAAACATGCTTAACTAGGGACAAACAACATTCATATCACTAAAAAAATGAGGGCTTGTATTTACTGATCCTTGTTTATTTGTGATGGCCCATAGTGAGCTCCATTGAAGGTGTTACCACTTTTTTAGATGGCAAATATTTTTTATTCAAGAATTTCATGTTATACATCACCCTTCTTATAGATGTACATATCATGTTTTGGAGGTGTCAAAAAGAGAAGCCTTCATTGTGCTGGAAAGATATCCAAGATATCCAAAAATATTTGTGTGATATATGTTAATAAATGTATGACTCTTACTCATAGTTAATATATGCCATCTGTTCCTATAGGACTGCTGAATAATCAAGCAGCTGTCCTTTCTCATGAATGACATTGCAGATAACCTTCCTTATGAGCTGAATGACATCACAGCTATCCTTCCTTATAAGCGGACTGATGTAACAGCTATCCTTCCATGTGAGATGAATGACATCACAACTATGCTCCCTCATAAGATACATGTGTCACAGCTATCATTTTTAATGATGTCACATTTATCCTTTGTCATGAATTTTGTCACAGCCATCCTTCCTCATGTGCTGAATGATGTTGGATCTATCCTATGTCATGTGCTGAATGATGTTGGATCTATCCTATGTCATGTGCTGAATGATGTTGGACCTATCGTATGTCATGGGGTGAATGATGTCACATCTATCCTAATTTATGGGATGAATTATGTCACAGTCATGTCATATGTCATGGGATGTAAGATTTTACATCTAACTTAAATGTTATTACAGCTGTCCATCCTCATGGGCTGAATGGTGTCACATCTATCCTATGTCACAAGATAACATTTTAAGATTGTACATATATCCTACCTCTTGAGAGAAATTGTGTTACAGTTGTCCTTCCTCATGAGCGGCATTGATGTCACATCTACTGTAGCTACATTGCCTCGTTCGCTAAATGTTTTTTTCGGTTTTCATACCTTTTGGGATTACTGATGTCACAGCAATTCTTCCTTATGAGTCTAATGGTGTCACAGCTATGCTGCATTATGAGATCAATTATATCACAACTACGGTATCATCTCTTAGCTGAAATAATTATTTAATGGACCTCCCTAATGTAAGTTTATTTGTAAAGTTAAAAAAAAGAGTGGAGCATAAGATAATCAGTATCCACAGACAGCAGACCCTTATGCTGCATACACATGATCGGAATTCCGGACAGAAAAAGACGGATGAGAGCTTCATCAGAAAATGCGACCGTGTGTATGCTCCATCAGAATTTAGCTGTCCGAATTTCCATCAGCGAAAAATCACGCATGCTCAGATTCAACTACTTTTTGCAGATTTGCACTACAGAACGTGTTCTATAGGAAACCATGTTAAATGGACTGTAGTGCAAATCTGCAAAATGCAAAAATCACTAAAACTGCATAGGTGAATCCAGCCTTAAAGAATAAAAAGATGCTACAATAGTAAGTGGACCAAAGTTTAGCCTTTTAAATCAAATGAAAATGCATTAAGTTTATTTGGCAAAACTACACTTTGTGGCCATGAAGTAACTTCTTTAAGGGGAATGTATAGGCTTTAGATTGTTTTAGATAAACATGTAAATAAGGAATCATCTAAGTGCACGTTTTCATATCTGCATGTTAGGCTCCTTTCACACATGCGGACGATATGTCCGTATTTCATCCATCCATTTGCGGATGAAATACGGGCATACATTCATCCCTATGGGATAACGGGTGTCTGCGGATGAACATCCGCAGACACCCGATTGCGTCCGCCTCCTCTACTGTCCGATTCTGCAGATGGAGGAAAATCCTATTTTTCTATCCGTCTGCAGAGCGGATCGGATGAACACGGACAGACGGTCCGTGCGCATCCGATCCCCATAGAGGAGAGCGGAGAGCTGACAGGGTGGTCGCCGCACAGTGTGCGGAGACCGCCCTGTCCGCAGCCAGCTCAGGGGGACAACGGAGCGATCCCCGCTGATTACTGATCCGTCCCGTGTGAAAGGGGCCTTAATGTTTTAAAAACCATGTTTTTATGTATCATTTGTAAATACACAGAGTATTTACATGGGGCAGCCATATTTGTCCATTTCATGCAGGCACTGCTTTTTGCTTATGCATTCAGTGCTTGTGCTTTACTGCTACTAGACATGTGCGATTGGTTTCGTATGAATTTCCCTAAATTTGTACATTTGGGAGGATCCGAAATACGAATTGCCATGCTATGCTGACTTCCTCCTGGGGCTGTACCCCTGCTGTGCTCATTATGAGGGGCTTCCACCATTCCTGTGCTGTGCTGACATACCGAGCACAGCAGGGAACAAAAACCAAACTTCCATCAGCATTGACTGTCATATTAAGGTATATATATTTTTGCCTTTAAATTCATTGTAAAGAACGTTCGTACAAGTTAACGTACAAGTTAAGGAACCTAACAACAATTCGTACTTTCATACAAAATGAAATTTAATTTCGGACACGAATTACGAAGTACGAATTAATTCTAATACGAACCGTAACAGAACGAAACAAAATGAATTTATTGACGGCGCCCATGTCTAACTGCTACTAGTGACAATATTATAAATTGAACAATCTAATGCTTGGGATGGGGTTTTAAGGGTGCAAATAATTTATCGAACAGACCACTGTTAAAAGGTAATACATTTTATTTACAAAATACAATTAAAAGCATTGGTGTAATGGTTCAACCATATATTGGTATACAGGAGATGAATACATACATTGACATTCAGAATATGTCTTCATCTGCTGTATACCAATATATGGTTAAACCTTTACACCAATGTTTTTACTTGTATTTTTTAATTAAATGTATTATGTTTTAACAGTGGTCTGTTCTATAAATTATTTGCACCTTTAAAATCCCATCCCAAGCATTCTAATGTTCAGTTTATACTTTCAAGGGATGATGGTGCTTTACAGTGAATTCTCTGGTCATGTCAACAAAACCAAACATGGTAGCCTCAATACTAGTGTATTTGCAACATGACTTACTAAACAAGTAGCGAATATTTAGTGTGAAATGGTGTAAATGCCAATTATGTCGCGTATACACGAGCAGACTTTTCGATGGACTAGGTCCGATGGAATGAATCCGTCGGATATTACGATCATGTATGGGCTCCAGCGGACTTTTTTTCCCCAAAAGTCCGACAGACCTAGAAATAAAACATGTTTTAAATCTTTATGACTGACTCAAATCCGGTCGAAGAATCTGTTCGTCTGTATGCTAGTCCAATGGACGAAAACGACGCTAGGGCAGCTATTGGCTACTGGCTATGAACTTCCTTATTCTAGTCTGGTCGTATATCATCACATTCGAATCTGTTGGACTTTGGTGTGCTTGTGTGTGGCCAAGTCCGTTCGTTCGGAAAGTCTGTCGGAACTCTGCCAAAAGTCCATCGGAAGACCGTCAGACCTAGTCTGTCAAGGTCCGGCCGTATGTATGCGGCATTACTCAATAATGTGCAAAAACTAGTATTCTTCTTTTTCTTTTTGACACATTCCCCTTTTTCCCCATTTTCAAAGTGAAGGGAAATCCCCTTTAGACAATTGTCACTAAAACAGGTGTCACTTTTGTAAGATTTCTGATCACTTATTGTTCTATTGATTACTGTGACATGTTTGATTTCCTATCACCTTCTGTTCTGGTGAAAATAGAATAGATGAATCTTCCAAACGTTATCTCAGACAGGAAAAACTCCTCCCCACTCTCTTAAAAAAAAATATATATATTAGTTATGGGGAAGATATATTGCAAAACCCTTGCTTGACCTGATTTGTAGCATGAAAAGCACTTATGCCCCTATTCAAACCTGATCGTTTTGTTGTGCGATTCCTAAACAAACATTCAAGATGCAGAATCCTTATATTCACAATAGACCTATTAACACCACAAACACAAACAAAAATGCATGAACTTCTTGGGGCATAATCACATGTTTTTTTCCCTATAGGCCTTATCAGGAGTTACTAAAAAATGCATGTTTGCATGAGTTTTCTGGTGTTCCCGTTAAAAGTCTATGGGCTGAAAAAAAAAGCATGCAATTCTGCTTCTGTACTATAAGCCATTTGAAAAACACAAACATGGGGAAAATAAATCCTCAAAGTCACCTGGCTTCACTCATGCCGTGTAAAAATGGGTTAAAATAACAGTAGGTCTCCTGTTCTAAAATACTTAATTTCAGTATAAATGTTGAATATAATCATTATAAATTGGAGATCTTTTTAATGAAGAAATAAATATAACGTACACTGAGAGAGGCCACTTATGCAATACGAGTAGAATACTTGCTTTTCCCTACTACTGGTCTTGACCTTGCAAAATATGATGCTATGTGGCAGTGATAATCTGACAGCAATGCATCATCAGCAATATTTATGCTTCAAGTATAGTAAATACAAATTAGAGTTTAAAACTGGAGCAATGTAGCCTAATTGCAGATTAAAATAGGTCTCCTTAGCAAATGGTGCCATTACCTGGCTTCCTCTTGGTAGTATTCTTGTGCAATAAAATTTCGAGTGACTTGGCAATAAGGTATATCTCATACAAACCACGCATATTCTTAAATTACACTGCTTTGATAGATACGCAATACTTACATTTATGTGGCTGCACATATCTGTACAGCCACCAGAACTGTAAAGCAAAAAAAAAATGGAACATGGAATTTCGGACATGAAATATGGACATGGAATACGTTTTGCAAAATGTCCTAATAATTAGACTGTCAGGCTGCTTTTTTGATAAGACAGTAATTTGATGAGGTGTCAGTGAGTGCGGCCACTTGGCCTTATGGTGGCAGTACTGATACCGGGGCTTACCTTGGACACAAGAAGAGGTAAGCTCTTCTCTGCACCCCCATGCAGTCTGAAGCCCCAGGGACCTTCTCCGGACAAGGTGATGATGATATGGTCGTCGCTACCCATGCTTGTATGTTCTGTTCTGAAAGCCTGACTAAATGATCTCCATCACAGCTCCTTTCCCTTGTATCAAGTGTACACAAGCAAACAGCAGGACTGTGGATCCTGGCTGCACTAAACTCTTCTGGGAGCTTCGGCACTTGTTACGATGAGTCAATGATACTTTTGGGAAGAGGCCAGTGGTGTTCCCAGCACATGTCATGTCAATCTTGCTGCTCTCTACTTCTTCGCGTCCCTCCCTAACATTACCCCCTTCTCTGAAAACAGATCCCTCCTACTGCTCTGTGCAGCCTTGTCATACAAACCTTCATTCAGTCTAATTATAGGCATCTCTTTCTGAACTGCCTTTTAATAATAATACGGTTTTACCCTTTCTTCACCCACCTGTTCACATTCTTTGAATGCCACTATTGGGTGCAATGCTTTTATCAAAGCTATCATAGACAAATATCCCAATTTCTAGATTTGTCAGGCACTGGTAAAGGCTAGCTCCATCCAAACTAATATTTCCGTTTTTCATGGTTGCTGTCAAGGTAATTCACACTTTGGCTTATCACATTTTTCCATGACCCATGCTTTTCCACATGTACCCAACTACTGCTGCTATTACAAAGCAAAATGGTAGTGTCAAATTCCTCCAATGGATTCTCCAATAAATATAATAAATAAATAATCAATATTTTATACATAATTGTTTTGGATTTGAGTATTAAATCCCCATACCAAAATGTTCTCACAAACAAGGAATTCTGATTATTTTTGTAAATAAGATTAGACGAAAATTCCCTTCGATGTATATGAAACATATTTTGATAGCAAGTGATAGAAACCACCCACTCGATTAAAGTTCCAGGACGCGAGTTCCATTTGTTGGTACATAGTTACATAGCATGGTTGAAAAAAGACACATCTAGTCCAACCAATCAAGTCCATCTAGTTCAACCAATAGGAAAGCATACATAGAATAAATATATAGAAAGAAAATACAAAACCTCCATAACCTCCTGCATTCGTTTTCTTTTTTCTATTTTCACCTGGAGATCCAGCCTGTAACTCACTAATAGCCAAGGGGGGTTATTTACTAAAGGCAAATCCACTTTGCATTACAAATGCACTGCAAGTGCACTTGGAAGTGCAGTCACTGTAGATTTGAGGGGGACATGCAAGGAAAATAAAAAAACAGCATTTTTGCTTGTACATGATTAGATAATAAAATCAGCAGAGCTTCTCCTCATTTCAGATCTTCTCCTCAAATCTACAGCGACTGCACTTCCAAGTTCACTTGTAGGGCAAAGTGGATTTTCCTTTAGTAAATCAACCTCCTAGAGTGGTTACACTCAATCTTAAAGCGGGAGTCCGCCGGGAGTTCCGCCGTTTTTTGTTTTTTTTTAAAGCCAGCAGCTACAAATACTGCAGCTGCTGACTTTTAAAATAGTGACACTTACCCGCCCAGCGCGCCCGCGATGTCGGCACCCGAAGCCGATCTCTCGATCGTCTCTCGGGTGCTGCCGCCGCCATCTTGGGTATGGGAATAAGGAAGTGGAGCCTTTCGGCTTCATTTCCTGGTTCCCTACTGCGCATGCGCGAGTCGCGCTGAGCAATAAGGATGGTCCCCACTGTCTCTGGGATCCGTGTGTTTCCCAGCAGGCAGCGGGGGACTTTCGGAAAGGGACATAGATTCTGCGGAAAGGGGCGTACCTTCTGCAGAATCTACGCCGGCAGTGGGTGCAGATACCTGTACTGTACAGGTACCTGCACCCCCCTCCCCCCTGAAAGGCGCCCGAGGGCGGGAGGATTCCAATGAGCGGAAGGTCCACTTTAGGGTGGACCTCCGCTTTAAACTGTATCTATGCAGAAGAAACATTGTCGTTCTTGGATAGCCAAACAGGAAGTGAGGGTAAAACCCTGCCAATGTCTTTCCTTGGGGACACACGGGTCAATCTAACTAATGTCCCCATCAGGCAAATTGCACTCTAGCACTTTGCTGTATACACCCCAAATAATTAGGTATCTTGGAACGTTTGTTTACTAAAGGCAAATCCACTTTGCACTACAAGTGCACTTTGAAGTGCAGTCGCTGGAGATCCGAGGGGGACATGCAAGGAAAATAAAAAACAGCATTTTTGCTTCTACATGATTGGATGATAAAATCAGCAGTGTTTACCCTCAGATTTACAGCGACTGCACTTCCAAGTGAACTTTCTGTGCACTTGCAGTGGAGAGTGGATTTGCCTTTAGTAAAAAAAGCCCAAAGTCCAAAATACATAATAATTTGGGGTGTACACAGCAAAGTGCTAGAGTGCAATTTGCCTAATGAGGACAATAGTATTTGGCAGAGTTTTACCCTCACTTCCTGTTTGGCTATGTGACAGGAAGTGAAGCCAATTTTCAGAAAAGGGACACAAAGCCCAACCTAAAAAGACAAGCAGGGGTTCTAACACTCACTTAGTTTCCCTCAAATGGCCACAATTAGAATAGGATGGTCTTGAGATAGATTTTAGCTCAGTGCTTTAAATCAGTGGTTCTCACCCCTATCCTCAAGTACTCCCAACAGGCCATGTGTTGCAGGCTTTGCTTCATCTAAATCAGAGTCAATGGCTTGGTATTATGGACAGCTATTTTACCTCAGATAAATTTCGTAATATTCCTTTCCTGGTGCCTATCCATGGCAGCATATGCACAATCCATGCGTATGCTGCCATGAAGACACCAGAAAAGTAGCTTTTAGACAAATCACACCTTTTTTTGTTTTGCCATGCTGATCAGCCTAGTTACTGTAAGCTGCAGCTGGGAAATCTGTTTCATGAAAATTGTTGCAAGTGTAAAATGCATTACTTGGATTGAACATGCATCTGCAAAACAAATAATTAACAAAACTTTTATTGGTCAACAAAACAGGACTTGGAAAAGAGAATGGAAAGCAAAAAACAAATGTATGTTAATTTGAGACACTCAAGCCTTGTACACACCATCGGATTGTTGGCCAACAAAACCGTGGAATTTTGTCCGAAGGGCATTGGCCCAAACTTGTCTTGCATACACATGGCCACACAATTGTTGGCCAACAATTATGAACAGAGTGATGTACTAGACGTACTACATGGTTTTTCAGCTCTTTAGCGCCACCCTTTGGGCTCCTTCTGCTAATTTCGTGTTAGTAGAAGTTTGGTGAGTGTTGATTTGCGCTTTTCATTTCACATTTTTCATTTTCATTTTCATTTTCATTATTCTTGATATCACTAGAAAAAAAAAAGCCTTTGAAAATTTGTTTGCAATAATTCCATCAGTATCACCAGCAAAGCAGCTTCATTATTATCCCATTAACCCCTTCAATACTGGGTACTTTTGCCCCCTTCCTTCCCAGACCATTTTTCAGCTTTCAGCGCTCTCCCACTTTCAATGACAATTGCGCGGTCATGCTACACTGTACCCAAATTCAATTTTTAGCATTTTGTTCGCACAAATATTTATTTCGGTGGTATTTATGGTAATTTTTTGCAGTATAAGCGAAAAAAGAGGGGAAATTTGGAAAAAAACAATATTTTCTTCTTTCTATTTTAAAGAAATCCAATAAAATCGTTGTTTTTGGTAAAAAAAATTCCGTTAAGTGTATAATAATTGGTTTGTGTGATCACGGACATATGTACTCAAATGATCATGTACAGATGTGCGCGGGTGATCACGGACATATGTGTGCAGATAATCATTGGGACATGTGATTTTAGTGGGACATATGAGGGGGACGTGTTTTTATTATTTTGAGGACATTGTGCGGGGACATGTGTGTTTATACTGTGTGTTTACACTAGGTTGGTGATCAGTGAGTAAAAAGCTGTAAGCTGCAGCACTGACAACTTCCATGTGAGGAGAGGAGAGCTGATTGCCTAGCAACTGGCTCTGTGTTTACATCACATGACGGCTGTGATTGGCCACGGCCATCATGTGATCAGAAGGGCCAATCGCAGAGCCCTCCTGCTGATCGGAGATGCGCCGTGTCCAGGGGACACAAGCGCATCAGCATTGCGCGTGATCCCCTCCTTCTGAAGGACGTTCATGAATGTACACTCTGAAGGAAAGAGCACCCAACCGGCCATATATGTACATTGGCCGGTTGGGAAGTGGTTAAAGAAGAGAATTGTGCGCTGCATTTTGAGATTTAAGTTGCCACGTCACGAATGTTAATTCTCCATCAGGAATGCTAGTTTACAAGACCGACCACTTATGGCTCGTCCTTACTTCCGAGCATGTGTGTTTGTACGATGGACTTGTGTGCACATGGAAAATCTTACAACACACATTTGTCCGCAAAAAATTTGAAAACCTGCCATCCAACATTTGTCCGCAGAAAGTCCGACAACAGTTGTCCGATGGAGCATACACACGGTCGGATTTACCACCAACAGGCTGTCATCGAACATTTCCCGTCAGAAAGCCCAAACGTGTGTACACGCATAAGGGGTTAGAGGGGGTGACAAGAGCATTGGAGAATGAAGTGTAGAGTTCCCCTTTAACCATTTCAGCCCCAGAAGATTTGGCTGCTGAATGGCCAGGCCATTTTTTGCGATTCGGCACTGCGTCGCTTTAATTGACAAGTGCGCGGTTGTGCGACGCTGTACCCAATGTTTTTTCCCACAAATAGTGTTTTTTTTAGTGGTATTTGATCATCTCTGCGGTTTTTCTTTTTTGCGCTATAAACCAAAAAAGAGCAACAATTTTGAAAAAAACACAATATTTTGTACTTTTTCCGATAATAAATACCTCAATTTTTTTCTCAGTTTAGGCTGATATGTATTCTTCTACATATTTTTGGTAATAAAAACCACAATAAGCATATATTGATTGGTTTGCGCAAAAGTTATAGCGTCTACAAAATAGGGGATAGATTTATAGCATTTTTATTATTATTATTTTTTTATAGTAATGGCGGCAATCTGCGATTTTTATCGGGACTGCGGCGCACATCAAACACTTTTGACACATTTTTGGGACCATTGGCATTTATACAGCAGCCAGTGCTATAAAAATGCACTGATTACTAGTAGCCACAGGGCAAAGCAACTTAACATAACGTAGTTTCGTCCAGCCGTGCCATTCTGCTACAGTAAAACTGCAGAGACTGGTCGGCAAGTGGTTATAGCAAAAGTTGGCCGATGGAAATCTAAGGGATTAGAGGGGGAGACAAGAGCATTGGAGAATGAAGTGTGTAGTTCCCTTTTAAAAGCAAAAGTTAGCCCAAGGAATTCATGTGCATTAGAGGGGGGAGGTTAAATGCCCTTGTAGGCTTTAAAAAAGGAGCTAGAGGAGGGAGAGTCTTTTTACATAATTTTACAAGATGCATGTCACACGTTGGCAAAGTAACATGCTAACATGACCCGTGTGCAAATTTCCTTAAAAAAAAACGTAAAGGTGAATCAGTTTAAAAAAAAATCTGTCAAGATTAGAAGTGCGCCCGTTCAACCCATGCAATTGCATGTCTGTTGGTTAAGATTGAATAAGATTTTAGCCACGCAATGAATAAACTCACGTGAACAAGGGCAAGAGCCGCTTGCGAATGCACAGTGCTTACATTGATCTCACACAGTTCTAAGCAGGCTTTCTCTGAAAAAGTTACTTTCTCATTCTATTTTGACCATGTTTGTTACTTGGGCAGTTGTTACTAAACTTACTCACATCATCCCATAATACCATAATATTGGCACCTCCATCTTCTGTTAAAATAGAATTGGAGATGCCGCGTGCGCAAATTGCATTCTTCCGTGCGCCGAGATTGCTATAGTAAATGTGGGATTCGAGCTCTGTACCGGTGCACCATGTCGTAAATATGTGTTGCGTCTCGCCGTGCACCTTAGTAAATCAACCCCAATGTCACCTCTCGGTACAGACCTCTGTCTAGCCCTTAAAGCCCTGTACACACGATCAGAATATCATACAAAAAATACCGCTTTTGAAGTGATCGTACAACAATCTGATCGTTAGTACACAGCTATCGTCTGAAATTTTCCAAAGGAACAAATAGAAAAAAAAGTATTTATTCAGTACAATTTTTGTACGAAAATACAATACAAATACATTACATCACTTCTGAATTTTTATTCTGTTGTACAGGAACATGCAAAAAAAAAAAACAGATGATCGTTCTTCTGATAATCTCATCATGCGTACTAGGCTTTAGTGCTTTTAAAGTGTATCTAAAAAAAAAAGTAATATATTGCAGTTTAATGGTCCTTAGATGTGGCAACTGCTTTCATTTTACTTTTTGCATGCTAAGAACATTTTTAGCTTAAAGAAATCACAAAGAATCATATCTTTATTCTGTAAACTACTAGTGCCACCAATTCACCATGTAATAGTTGAACGAGTCCAGCCTGTGTAACAACCATGACTGCCCCAACACCCCCCCCCCACCCCACCACCACCACAGATACAATGGAGAAAGGCGTGTACACATGAAGAGACGTGTAGTATGTACAACAGTGTCGGCCGCTACATTAGGGGTGCGGCCGACACTGATAATCCCCCTAATCCATGCGCCCGGCCTCTAATATACATGCAGGGCGCCGGACGCATGCATTTCAATGGGGGTTTTTCTTTTTGAAGGACATGTTTAGAGCCTGAGGCTCTAAGGCCCCTTTCACACCGAGACGGTTTTCAGGCGCTACATCACAAAAAATAGCGCCTGAAAAAAATGGCCCCTTTCACTCCAATGTGAAATCCGGAGGGCTTTCACACTGGAGCGGTGCGCTGGCAGGACAGTGAAAAAGTCCTACTAGCCGCATATTTGTATTCACCGCTCCTACCCATTGAAATCAATGGGGCAGCGCGGCTATACCGCCGGCATAGCACCACTGCAGCGGCGCTTTGCAGGTGACTTTAACCCTTTTTCGCCCGCTAGCGGGCGGTTTTAACGATGGTAAGTCTCCACAAAAAACAGCGGAGCTTTACCACCGACGCCCGCACCGCCCCAGTGTGAAAGGGGCCTTATTGGCTTCAAAAAAGGCTGGGTTCAGGGCGCAGAGCACTGTGTCCTGAGCCCACCTCAGGAAGCGGGTAAAAGAAACTGACTACTTCCTGGTTTTCCTGAATGTACAGCTATTCAGCACAACATCACATCAGAACATTTCCCAGCTACCCAGATCATGCGAGGAGCCTGTGGGATGCAGTAGAACAGCCAGGACTACATACTTATGATGAGCATGACTACCACTTATATCTTGTAAGTGTTTTTCATTTTAAACAATAAATTATACTGTTTTAATACTACACTTAGAGAGCTCCCCCCGTTTCTTTTATATGTTCTGCAGAGTTGCTGGACACACCCTGAGGATGGCTGCCTCTTTTTAAATCACCCCCTTACAGAGGTTAAACTTTGTTTTTTCCTAAAGGCTGACTAATCAAATGTACATTATTACAAACTAAGGGCATTGTCTCCTGGAGCACCAGATACCCAATTTACATTCACCTCAGGAAGCGGGTCCTGAGACCCGATTGGCCGAGAGTTGAAGTGACCCTATTGGCCGCCTAAGAGGAGATGCAGGGAGAAGCCACCGAGGCACCGGAGGAGACGCCGAGGAGGAGACACCAAGGAGGAGACGCAAGCCAGCGATCTAGATGGGTTAAGTGCTGTGTTTGCCGATCAACTGAGCGATTGGGTGGGAAATTTGGACTCACCGACCTACTGCTTGGGGTGGCGGCCGGTTTGTTTGCAGCCCCCCAAAAACTGGAGCACCAGCCGCCAGTGATGTGCAGGATAAAACATTTCAGATTTAGATATGCTTTAACCACTTAAAGACCACACACCGCATATATACTGCAGCAGGGAGGCTCTGTTGCGCAAAACAACGCACCTGTATGTAATTTTGTGCCATTTTGTGGTGCACGCAGTGCTTGGAGGGGGAGTCAATCAGCAGGTCTTGCAGGCACCTGCCATTGCTCCACAGAGAGGCAGAACGGGGATCTGCCTATGTAAACAAGGCAGATCCCCATTCTGACAGGGAAGTCCACAGAGATCTTCTGTTCCTTGTAAGCAGGAACATGGATCTCTGTGTTCTTCCTGTCAGTCCATCCCCCACACAGTTAGAAAACACTCCCAGTGAACACGCTTAACCCTTTGTTCGCCCCCTGATGTAAACCCCTTGTCTGCCAGTGTCATTTATACAGTAACAGTGCATTTTTTTTAGCACTGATCACTGTATTGGTGCCACTGGTCCCCAAAAAATGTCACTAATGCAGACTAAACTAAAGCAGACTATCCGGCGGACTTAGTCTGGCAGACTTTCTGCCGGACTGTCCGTCGGACTTTCCGAACGAGCTACCTGCCCACACACGGTACTTTTGCAGCGGACTAATACGGCGGCTTTTGAAATGAACGGACTTGCCCACACACGCGGAGGAAAGTCCGCTCATTTTGAGCGCGTCTCCAGGTAGCCGGGACCAGCGAAGGAGGCGTTGCTGGCCCCGTCACCTGGTATGGACTTAAAGGGGAATCCCTACGCCGAAAAATCGGCGTGGGGGTCCCCCCTAGGTCCATATCAGACCCTTATCCGCGCACGCTACCTGGCCGGCCAGGAAAGGGGGTGGGGACGAGCGAGCGGCCCCTCTTCCTGAGCCGTACCAGGCCGCGTGCCCTCAACATGGGGGGGTGCCCCCCAAAGCACCTTGTCCCCATGTTGATGAGGACAAGGGCCTCTTGCCGACAACCCTGGCTGTTGGTTGTTGGGGTCTGTGGGCGGGGGGGCTTATCGGAATCCGTGAGCCCCCTTTAATAAGAGGGCCCCCGGATTCCAGCCCCCCACCCTATGTGAATGAGTATGGGGTACAATGTACCCCTACCCATTCACCTGTAAAAAAAAATAACACAACACACAAGGGTTAAATTAGTTTATTACACAGCTCCGGGGGTCTTCTTCCGTCTTCGGGGGTCTTCTTGCCGGACTCCTCCGCTATCTTCTGCTCTTTTGCTAGCTCTTTCACTAGTGGAGGAGCCCGGCTTTCTTCTTAGCCGCCGCCCTCTTCTTCCGACTTCGGGGGCCTTGTCCCCCTCTTCGGTTCTTCTGTCGCCGCTGTCTTCTGTTCTTCTGTTCTTCTCTTCTGGAGATGTCTCCGGTCACAATCGCAGGGAAGTGGCGTGCGGTGACTTATATAGGGACATCGCCGGATGATGTCCCCGCCCATTATGATGTCACAGTCCCAGCATCCTCTGGGACTGTGACATCATAATGGGCGGGGACATCATCCTGGTGATGTCTCTATATAAGTCGCCGCACGCCGCGTCCCTTCCATTGTGACCGGAGACAGCAACGGAAGACCCCCGGAGCTGTGCAATAAAGTAATTTAACCCTTGTGTGTTGCGTTTTTTTTTACATTTTTTCACAGGTGAATGGGTAGGGGTACATCGTACCCCCTACTCATTCACATAGGGTGGGGGGGCGGAATCCGGGGCCCCCCTTATTAAAGGGGATCACGGATTCCGATAAGCCCCCCACCTGCAGACCCCGACAACCAATGGCCAGGGTTGTCGGGAAGAGGCCCTTGTCCTCATCAACATGGGGACAAGGTGCTTTGGGGTGGAGGGGCCGCATGGCCCCCCCTTCCCCAAGGCACCCCCATTTTGAGGGCACGCGACCTGGTACAGCTCAGGAGGGGGGGCGCTCGTCATCCCCACCCCCTTTCCTGGCCGGCCGGGTTGTGTGCTCGGATAAGGGTCTGATATGGACCTAGGGGGGGACCCCCATGCCGATTTTTCGGCGTAGGGATTCCCCTTTAAGTCCATACCAGGTGAAGGGGCCAGCGACGCCTCCTTCGCTGGCCCTTGCTACCTGGAGACACGCTCAAAATGAGTGGACTTTTCTCCGAGCGGGAAAAGTCAGTTCATTTCAAAAGTACGGCGGACTGGTACACACACGGCCGTACTGTCTGCCGAAATGCAAGTCTGGCGGACAGATTGGAGTGCAAAAATACTTTCTTAGTCCGCTGGACTTTTGGGTTAAAAAAAGTCCGCTGGAGCCTACACACGAGTGGACTTTTCCCCCGGATTGTTTGATCGGGTGTATGAGGCATTAGAGTGAGATTTGTCTACCACAATGTCGCAGTCCCTCGAGAAATCGTTGATCGAATCCATTACTAGTAAAAACAGTAAAAAATAAAAGTTCATAAATCTATCCGACAGTTTGCTCTAACCTTTTTGAGCAAACCAATCAATATACGCTGATTGGGATTTTTTTTTACTAAAAATATGTAGAAAAATACATATTGGCCTAAATTGATGAAGAAATTACATTTTTTACATTTATTTTTGGATATGTATTCTAGCAGACAGTGAAAAATACCGTTTGTTTGTTTTTTTCAAAATTGTCTGTATTTTTTTGTTTATAGTGCCAAAAATATAAATCGCAGAGGTGATCAAATACCACCAAAAGAATGCTCTATTTGTGGGAAAAAAGGACATCAATTTTATTTGGGTACAGCATCGCACGATCGCGCAATTGTCAGTTAAAGTAACGCAGTGCCGTATCGCAAAAAAATGGCCTTGTCATTAAAGAGGTAAAACCTTCCCTGAAGTGGTTAAAGTGATACTGCTGTAAGTATGCCATGAACCCCGATAATGTACACCTAGAAAGTCTAGAAAGAAATTATTATTTTTATTTTCTTACCAAAGACAGTATCTGGTGTAAAAAGAAAAAATAATAATCAAAAAAGTGCAACATTTTACCAAAATGTTCTGATTTGTCACCAACATTTCAGTGTTTTCTAAAGTCCACTTTGGGACCTGGAGCTCAGAGATTTCTGAGGTGTGTTGTAGTACGCGGTGCTGGATGTTCCTCTCAAACACGCTGAACAGGCTAGCTGAGATTGGCGTCCTCCGTGCCGCCCTCAGTAATGTGGACATACAGGCCAGGAACAGGGGGTTGGAGCCGGAAATTAGGAGAACTCAGGTGTGGGCAGATCGTAAGCTCATTTGTTGCCGTGGCGTCCACGGCTTGTACGTGTATGTTTTGCACGCATGCGCCTTATCATGTCACCACTCATGTCAAGTCACCCGGAATCGAAACTTGGAGCTAACTTTTGACGTTAACCTCTTGTCATCTGGAACATGGTGGTATCATATATACTAATTGTCAGAGTACTCCAACGATGACAATGAGTCCGGAGCCGCTGGGTGTACCAAGATGGCCGAGGCTACGGATCTAGGCCGAATCCGCAGCCTTTCCTATGGGCTCAATCCGCGGATCGGCACACCACGCGATCCGTGGATTGAATTGCAAGAGCCAGATGTAGCCATCAAAAGAGCCACATCTGGCTCGCGAGCCATAGGTTCCCGACCCCTGCTTTATACTGTTCTTTGCAAAATAGCTCAAGCTCTGTCAGATTGGATGGAGAGCATCTGTGAACAGCAATTTTCAAATCTTGCCACAGATTCTCATTTGAATTTAGGTCTGGACTTTGACTGAGCCATACTAACATGTGAATATGCTTTGATCTAAACCATTCCATTTTAGCTCTGGCTGTATGTTTAGGGTCGTTGTCCTGCTGGAAGGTGAACTTCTGCCCCAGTCTCAAGTCTTTTGCAGACTCTCAACAGGTTTTCTTCTAAGATTGCCCTTTATTTGGCTCCATCCATCTTCCCATCAACTCTGACCAGTTTCCCTGTCCCTGCTGAAGAAAAGCATCCCCACATTATGATGCTGCCACCACCATGTTTCACGGTGGGGATGGTGTGTTCGGGCGATGTGCAGTTAGTTTTCTGTCACAATTAGCATTTTGCCTTTAGGACAAAAAGTTACATTTTGGTCTCATCTGAGCAGAGCACCTTCTTCCACATGTTTTCTGTGTCCCATACATGGCTTTTCGCAAACTGCAAATGGGACTTCTTATGGCTTTCTTTCAACAATGGCTTTCTTCTTGCCACTCTTCCATAAAAGGTCAGGTTTGTGGAGTGCACAACTAATAGTTGTCCTGTGGACAGATTCTCCCACCTGAGCTGCGGATCTCTGCAGCTCCTCCAGAGTTACCATGGGCCTCATGACTGCTTCTCTGGTTAATGTTCTCCTTGCCCGACCTATCAGTTTAGGTGGATGGTCATGTCTTCGTAGGTTTGTAGTTGTGCCATACTCTTTACATTTTCCAATGATGGATTGAACAGTGCTCCGTGAGATGTTCAAAGTTTGGAAATTTTTTATAACCTAACCCTGCTTTAAACTTCTCCACAACATTACCTCTGACCAGTCTGGTGTGTTCCGTGGCCTTCATGATGCTGTTTGTGCACTAAGGTTCTCTAACAAACCTCAGAAGGCTTCACAGAACAGCTGAATTTATACTGAGATTAAATTACACACAGGTGGACTCTGTTTACTAATTAGGTGACTTCTGAAGGCAATTGTTTCCACTAGATTTTAGTTAGGGGTATCAGAGTAAAGGGGGTGAATACAAATGCACGCCACACTTTTCAGATATTTATTTGTAAAACAAATTGAAATCCATTTATAATTTTTCTTCCACTTCACAATTATGTGCCACTTTGTGTTGGTGGTCTATCACATAAAATCCCAATAAAATACATTTTCGTTTTTGGTTGTAATATATATTAATATATATATATATATATATATATATATATATATATATATATATATATATATATATATATATAGTTGTATAATGTATATGTACTGTATATATCCATTTAATTCCTGAAAAGCAGTTTATGGCAGGCACATGAGACCTTTACCTACCATCTGCTGCTGAGCTAAGCTTATAGCAGATAATGACATTTGCAGTTCAGCAACAGTTGCACACTTGCAATGCCAAAAGTTGTGCTCATATAATCTATGCATGGAAACCATAGTGTGTGAAAATAATCTTTATTTTAATTACAATGCAATTTACACAACAAATACAACTAAAGACACTTATTGCATAAATATTGTGCATTGATAAAGCATATCGAAAACCAGGAATAAACATTACATATATTACAGCTCACCTATTTATAGATGTGGCAGCTGCCTTTTTTTTCTTTTACCATGGAAAGGAAGTGTTTTAGGACTATGAAACACTTCCCCCTTTTCTCATCTCCGTAAATAAGGGGGGGGGGGTGTTCTGTAGTAGTCCACAGATTGAACTGGGAACAATGCTAACTGATAAAAGTCAACACAGGCAGAGAGCATAGGACGTTATCAGCTCACGTTTTCTGGCAAGGTCAACAGATTTTTTATTTTATTTTGCACTTATTAAACATATATAACAAAACGCTTTTAAATGTAATTATTAACAAACCAAAAAGAACCAAATAAGAGAATTTTGTTGGGAAACAAAAGGATTATTCTATCTATATTTTAATAAAATGTACAGTTCTGTAAATAATTGTGTAAATATAGGTGTAGCGCTGCCCCAGGGAGAAGCCGCTTAAGTATATTTCGTCCTGTTGATCTTCAGCTATCCCTAGATGTTTAATTGCATGCAAGGAAATTTGGAATGGTTAAGTAAAGCATCTGACTCAATATATTGTGAATAAACAGCAAACAATCTTCCTGTGTAAGGTAAACTGCAACTGGATTCACAGTGTGTCCCGCCCAAAAAAATTTAATAAAGCTACACACACTGCAGCTGCTGGCTTTTAACAACTCCGGAGTCGCATCCATCTTGGTATACCCGGCGGCTCCGGACTCATTGTCATTGTTGGAGTTCTCTGACAACAACTTACCTGTTCTGTATTCCAGCAATGTCGGCACCTCAGCTGAGGTGGGAACCCCGCAGTGATGTCACGGACTGTGGCCCGGACTCCAGGAAGTGGGAACAGCATACCTGTCAAAGACCTGTCCCCCCCCCCCAAAAGGTTCCAATTGTCGCACCAGAGGGAGAGAGGAGACAAATGAGCAGAAGTTCCACTTTTGGGTGGAACTCCGCTTTAAAGATGTTACTTTCTGTGGAACTACAATCAACAGCAGAGCAATGGAAAGCAAAGATGTCTGTATATAGTGTCTATGATATTTGGTCTAGATCCTTGGAACTAAAGATGATAAGGAGTGCAGGAGACAATGGTGTCTATATACAGTGTCTATAACAATGCGCTATTGCCCGCTCACCACGCTGGAACAAGAGATGATGATGAGGATGGTGAGAGTCTCTCAGGAACATGGATCAGGGGATGACATCTGGCCTCCACCGCACCGCGGCACAGCTCACCCGAATCTGATATCACTGCAGGATGAATGGGATATGAACGTCCTACAGGCTGCCACGGGACAGCTAAGGGGAGCTGTCCACAGATCCCCCTCCAGATATCCACTGGATAATTCTGCCACTGCAGGCTGAAACTCAGCTGCATCTCGCACTATCACGGAATCCCTGCATACAGATCCACGCCGGGTCCCAAGATAGCGATCTGGGCCTCAACCAGCCTTTTTATATCCTCTCCCTGACGTCTGTTCTTCTCTCCTCTGCAGTCTGGAAGTTGTAGCCCTAAAACAGTGCAATCTCAATGTGAAACTTGGGTCCTGGAACTACATTTCCCTGTATGTGTTGCTTCCTGGTGTTAATCACTCTGTTGGCAGAATATGATGACACAGCCTTTGCTGCTACAAGAGGGAACAAGTTCAACTGCAGCAATGTTGTAGAGTGTCTTCTGATACTGCAGGTAAGACAGCCAGCTCCCTGATACATACAGTATATAGAAACTGTATTTTTTCATTCCTGTGCATTTTTACGACATGCAGATTGCAGCATAAATGCAATGACTTTACATTTTCTGTCATGCATGGATCAAAGACCTTCTGCATCTGTATCTCCAACAGTTGTTCAGTATGTAGATGGAGATGATTAAAGTGGTTGTAAACCTTATAATTGAAATATGAACAAAAAATATCCCTCTATAGTGTGTGCTAAAATGTCATTTCTGTTGGCTGCCTCATTCCTCAGCATGAGTCGCTTCTGCCAAGTTTTATCTGACACCAAGAGAAAAAAGGTGACTGGGTGGGGAGCTCCAGCACACAGCTTGTGACTGACAACCTCAGCTCTGTTCCACAGTTGTTGACTGTCCTAATTTGTCCGGGACAATCACGGAATTCAAATCCATGTCCCAGTCTGAGCATGTCCTGTGCAATATCCTGGAAAATAAGCTTTGTCACAGGCAAGGGCAGGTGGTGTGATCCCCTATAAAAAGGCCGCACCACTCCACCGCCCTGCTCTCAAAAGAAACAAGCAGCCAGGGGCACCCTGTTCCATATATACTGGACTTGCCCTTTGATAGCCCCATTCTGGAAACAGCTCCTTAACCGGGTATTTGAGGTGTCTGTCCCGTTCGTACCCAAGTTCTTCCTATTTGGCTTATCCCAACCAAAGATGGCTAAGCCATCTAGGAAGCTTCTACGACATATCCTCACAGCAGCCCGTTGTCTAATAGCTCTCAACTGGAAGAGCCGACTGGCCCCATCTATGGAAGCCCTTTATTCCAGCATAAAGGACGTAGAACTTATGGAGAAAATGACCGCCAGAATACGGGACAGGCTGGAGGAATTTGACCAAGTCTGGGAGAGATGGCGGCTGCGGGAGGACTAAGGGCGATCTGGATAGGGTATGGTGACTTGGATCTCTGGCACTTTCTTTTCTTCTTCTCTGTCTTTTCCCTTTTCACCTCCCCTGTTTTTATAGCGGACTTAGCCTGTTACGAATTAAGTGTTTTGCATAGGCCGCAGGGCAGCGCATACCGGGCCGTGGGGGTCGTGGGATGGGCAGCTGACTTTTGGTGTCCCCTGCCCCCCAGCACCCCACAGTCCAAGCTACTGATGTCTACTGCACGCGCCTGTAATTTGACACTGCATATCGCATGTCTATTCTTATTCTTGCAAAGCTATGTAGTTACTCGCCTACTACTGTACTTCTGTACTGTTTGTGTTCCTATGCAACCGCTGGAAATTAATAAAACGTTATTTGAAAAAAAAAAAGAAACAAGCAGCAGAGCATTCGGTGTGACTCTCTCCCTCGCTTCTGCCCTTACTGAAGCCATACAGGTGGTGGCCCGTGACGTCACTTCCCCCCACTCACCTGGCTGTTTCCTCTATGTCTTTATTAATGTCATTCGGCAGCAGAGTGAGTGTTTGGTACAGTATGAGGCAGTGATCTCTGTGCACATAGGGTGGCCATGTGTTCTCCTGTGCAAGATGGTGGCGAGGGGGGTGGTGATGTGTTGAGTGTAGCTGTTTCAGGTTGCAGTATGTAGGCGTGGGTGCAAGCTATCATTGTATTTTGCATTGTCCTAAAGTGCTGGGCTTTGTGCATGTAACGTGTGCAGGGCTGGCTGCTCCTATGAACCTACAGTATGTTAGATATGGCTGATGATTGTATATAGGTGCTCCTTTTCCCATAGTTGCCACCAGTTTCAATTTCTCTCTCTCTCTCCCTCCATCCCTCTTTCTTTTTTTTCTTTCCCTATATATTACCACATTTTCCACTATGCAAGTCATCTCAGTCCCTATTTAACTACACCCCCTTTAAGCCGGGCCTAATAATTTAAACTGCACCACATGTTTATCCCTCCTACTAGGCCATGCCTACAAATGAATGCTCCCTCTTTAATTTAAATAATACTTTGACTACTTTAAAAAAAAAAGTGTCCATAAAATATATTTGAGAATGTTGGCAACTATGCTGTTCCTGCCTGTTGTGTGAAGGGTGTCCCTTCCCTTCAATCAGCTCTCACTGAGCTCTGCAGGGAGTAACTTCAGTTCCCCACCCCTCTCCCAGACAAGCTGTATGTGTGCTTCTGCATTTTGAAGGGCTCTAGAGAAGAGAAAGCTGTAGATAAACAGGTACAACTTATGTAGGAGGATTTGCTTAATCTCTGTGTATTACCTGGGGCTAGTTACTTAACTGGGTATATGTAAGTGTTTACAATCACTTAATAAAACCACAAATAAATAAAGGCTAACCGTTTTGAACTGTTTTCATTAAACAGAAAAAAAATGAAATACTCTTTTAATATCAAAGTATAGTGCTAACCAAATATAAGAAAGACGAGTTCCAGGTATGGATCACTCTTCAGTTTAACCACTTCCGGACTGCCCTCCATCACTATATGTCGGTACTTTGACATTGAATACCGCCCGCCGTCGCTATACATCGGTACCTTGACTTTTGTCGGTACTTTGACATTGAATACCATTTTTATGGCAGCAGATAGCTGCCATAACCCCAGTATTTTTAGAAACAAGCAGTCTGCTTTTTGACAAAAAAGGTCTCTTTGGCAGATTCGCAGCGAGATACCTTTTATATCGGAGGCGGGAGAGGTGCCCACCCTCCATGCACCGCATCCCGGTCATCTCTGCGGCTTACTGGAGCCGTCGGTAGCGTTGGAGACTATCCGGTCCCTTCCCCTCAGAGGCAGTGAGAGAATTATGGCCCCCACTCGACTCCATACCATTGAATGATGGAAGTGACGTCAAATGTCCCCTTTAAGACCCAATGGTCTTAAAGGGGAATTTTTTTTTTCTATTGCATTTCAGTGTAAATGTGAGATCTGAGGTCTTTTTGACCCCAGATCTCACATTAAAGAGGTCCTGCCATGTTTTTTGTTTTTTTTTGCTATTACAAGGGATGTTTAAATTCCCTGTAATAGGAATAAAAGTGATTAAACTTTGCCTATGGAGATTTTTTAAGTGTCACAGTTTGTTGCCGTTCCACAAGTGGGCGCAATTTTGAAGCATGACATGTTGGGTATCAATTTACTAGTAACATTATCTTTAATAATATTAAAAAAATGGGTTAACTTTACTGTTTTCTTATTTTTTAATTAAAAAAGTGTATTTTTTCCCAAAAAATTTCGGTTTTTAAGACTGCTGCGCAAATATGGTGTGACATAAAGTATTGCAACAACCGCCATTTTATTCTCTAGTGTGTCTGAAAAAATATATATATAATGTTTGGGGGTTCTAAGTAATTTTTCTGGCAAAAAAAACACAAAACTTGTATAGAAAACAAAAAGGGAAAATTCTTCCCTTCCCCCTAGTTTTTCTTTTTGTGTTTCTATACAAGTTTTTGTGTTTTTTTTGCCAGAAAAATTACTTAGAACCCCCAAACATTATAGAGGATTAAAGAGGATTCTTACTTCTCCTCACTCCCGGCTTTCTCCACCCGGCGCAGGGGGGGGGCGCGCTCCGTCATTCATTGGTTGGTGCGCGCCTGCCTATATTTTACTGCGTAGAGGTGAATCTGCGTCAGTACTCACTCTGCGCAGGACTCCGCCCCATTGTTTCGGGTCTGGGCCCTTTGCTCTTTGAGCAGGTAATGTTTTCCTGCGCATGTGCAGTAGCCTCTGCTGCTCATGGTGTGGTTACGCTGGTAGGCGTGGACAGGGCTACGTCACGGACATGCGACCTTCCATCTTATGGGTGACATTAGCGGTTGTTCTCTGTACAGGCGTCTCTTAGCACACTATACTAGAGCGGCACACAGGGCAGGTATGTACAGATGCTATGGGCGTTCGCTGTTAGGAGGATACATACGGCTGCTTTGGTCATCTTCACACACAGGTATTTACCATGTACAATGGCAATATATTTTTTGCTCTGTTCCCTATCTTTGCTGTCATTCATTATCCTTTATTTTTTGGAGACCATGTTGTCCTCATATATTTATTGTTCATTTATACAGGCATACTTCCTGGACTGGAGGACTAAATATATCCCCCATCTCGTGTAAAGCGATTATGGGACATAACAACCTCTAGGGGACACAAAACTCATCCATTTTTTGCTTTTCTGGCAGGTACTTGTCTGTGTAAAGTTTCTTCCCCACATGTGCCCACAGATATACATTACTGTAATATATTATAACTACATATATATCTTTTTGGAATCAAAACGTTCCTCAATTTTTACATGTAGATTGGGGGGGCTTTTCTTGACTGCGTGGTCATATGTGATCCTCGCTGGTGTTGCCTGGGAGTGATGGTCGAAAAAATATTCTTTCACATCTGCTTAGCTTGATTAGCTTTTTCTCAGTGGACATGTGGGACTCCAAGTGGACTCTATAGATGTAAGATACCTTGTCTTTATATTTTTGAATGTTGCTACATGTTCTCACAGCAATTCATTATATATTTAATTTTATTTTGTACTCATATGCAATATATATGTTCTTCTAGAACTTTGACTCTATAGGCTTGAATAAAAAAACCCTTAAAGAAGGGCATTTTTTGCCAGAAACATTAGGTCAAGCAAAGAGAGTTATCTCATGAATGAATGAATGAATGAGATATTTGTATAGCGTACAACGCGAACTGAATCGCCTCAAGGCGCTGTGAAGAGCTTTGATCATCAGCTAGAAGAGGAAGGTCTTGAGTTTTCTTCCAGGCAGATATGTATCCACATCTATCTTCTACCACTTGGATTTATATATTTTGATATGATCTTGTATATATTCTTTGATAGTTAATATTTAATAAAGATTTGTACAATTTTTTTACATTCATGTTTATGGTCACTTTTTAAAGTTCCATTCTCTTTGGGGGTTTCTCTTTTTCCTATATATTCGGGATGTGGTGAATGAAAACGGGAAATTTATATCAATACTTACCGTAATTTTCCTTTCCTGATGGACTCCATGGCAGCCTACGTATGGGTTAATCCTGCCTCTCATACCTCATAGGACCCCACTCCCATAAATCTTTGCTCCTAATCAGAGACCGTGTTCCGTAACTTAGCTTACTCCAGCAAATGGGAGGGAACTCCTGCTGCTATGGAGTCCATCAGGAAAAGAAAATTACGGTAAGTATTGATATCAATTTTCAGTTTTCCTGACAGACTCCATGGCAGCCTACGTATGGGAAATAACTAGCCATACACACCCGGGTGGGCACAAATTGCTGGTTCAACAAAAAGGAAGGTTTAATTAGCACCGTTCAAACAGATAGAACATTTAAACCAAAATTAACAGAAGAAAGACCCGCTGGCTCAATACAATAGTGCTTCATGAAAGTATTTATCGATGACCAGGAAGCCGCCTTGCAGATTACTTCTGCTGACACATGTCGGGAAGCTGCCTACGACGTCGATACGCCTCTGGTGGAATGAGCCGCCACAGCCTCCGGAGGAGCCAGCCCCTTAGCCTTATACGCCCTTTGGATAGTCTGTACGATCCAGCCTGCAATGGTTCTAGAGGAAGCACGCAACCCTCTGTTTTTCCCGTAAAAATACACAAACAAATGATCTGACTTCCTAAAAGATGCTGTAGCTTCCAGATAGCATTTCAAAACTTCCCCAACATCCAGAGGATGGGTAATTGAAGATTCAACTGACTGAAAGGTTAGAAGAACAATTTCTTGATTCTCGTGGAAAACCGATGTCACTTTAGGATTTGATCCTAACATTGGGATCAGAACCACTCGGTCTGGGAAGAAGGTAAGGAAGGGCTCCTTAGAACCCAAGGCACTGATCTCCGATACTCTCTTAGCTGATGTTATAGCCACTAAAAACGCTGTTTTAAGAGAAATGTACTTCATAGACAGCTGATCCAATTGTTGAAATGATTCTTCTGAGAGGAAATCCAGAACGAGGGGAAGATCCCATTTGGAGAACCTTGGCTTTCTCTGAGGCCTAAGTCTTGATGCTCCTCTAAAGAATTGTCTGGTAAGAGGATGTCTTGCCCAAGAGATACCAGTAAAAGCAGAAATTGCAGACACTTGGACACATAGAGAACTTACAGACAATGGCAGATCCAAACCTGATTGGAGAAAACCTAAGACATCCTTAATTTCTGGGTTGTTACAAGAACCACCAGAAGATGAGACAAAGTACATGAATTTAAACCAGATTCTCTGGTAAACCTTATTCGTACCCTGTCTCCTAGCGTTTAATAAGGTAGTCAATGCAGAACTTGAGCATCCTAATGCCTCCAGCCTCTTCCTCTCAACCACCAGACCATCAGATGGAGATGAGATGGGCATGGATGAAGGGATGTTCCCTTTAGAAGAAGATCCAGCCTGAAAGGGAGCGGAACTGGGTCCCGGTAACTCAGTTGTAACAGGAGAGGAAACCATGGCCTGTTGGGCCAATATGGGATGAGCTTTGAAAGAAACCAAAGAATGACCGGGACTGGAGGAAAAGCATACGCCTTGTGGAACCTCCACTGATCTGTGAGAGCATCTACTCTGGTCGCTTGGGGACAACGACCCCTCGTATAATACCTCTTCATCTTGGCATTGCAGGGGGATGCGAATAAATCCACCTCCGGAATCATTCCTAGTGACAGGATCCAGTCGAATACCTCTGTGTGGAGAGAGCACTCGTTGTTGTCTAAGGCGGTTCTTGAAAGGAAATCCACCTGAACATTTTGAACTCCAGGAAGATACACCGCTCTCAGATCCGTCAAGTTCGCCTGGGCCCAGGACATGATTGGACTCACCTCCTTCAGAAGGGGGAGACTGCGAGTGCCCCCCTGTCTTTTGATATACGATACTGCTGTTGTATTGTCCAATCTCATGAGGACTGAGGCCCCTGATGTCAGATGGAGGAAAGCCCGAAGGGCCTGGAAGGCAGCTCGAAGCTCCAATACATTAGAAACCACGCCCTGAGGTGGAAAATCCCACCTGCCCTGGGCTACCTCCAACCGACAGAGAGCACCCCAGCCCCTGTTGCTGGCATCTGTCGTTACTGTTATCCAGGACGCTGGAGCTATCGAATGGCAGTGGAGAAGATTCTTCCGCTGCAGCTACCAGGGGAGACTTTCCCGCATAGAAGGAGTTATTTGAATCAGGTGATCTTGCAACTCCGGATTCCACTGTTGCAGGAAACCCTTCTGAAAAGGTTGCATCCTCCATTGCGCCCATTTCCCTATAGGGGCTGTGGCCCCATGGTGCCTATTATCCTGAGGCACTGAGAAGCCCTGAGAATGGGAGCTGAATTTGCCAGATGAATTATGTCCCGAACTACTGAGATCTTTTCCAGAGGGAGAGAGATCGTGCTCTTCGCCGCGTCGAACTGCGCTCCAAGAAACACTACAGACTGTGTTGGCTCCAGGTGACTTTTTTCCTTGTTTAATAGCCAACCGAACTCTATCAGAGTAGAGATGACTTGATCTTGGTGTAATAGCAACTGCTCCCTGTCCTGTGACAGCAGAAGTAAGTCGTCCAGATAATGATGTAACCTGATACCTTTGACTCTGATCAAGGCGACCACCGCCAGTAAGAGCTTTGAAAACACCCGCGGTGATGTTGTAAGCCCGAACGGGAGACAAATAAACTGGAGGTGTCTTTGGTTCACTGAGAATCTGAGATATTTCTGGAAGTCCTTTGCGATTGGGACGTGAAAGTATGCGTCTTTCAGATCTATCGAGACTAACTAATCGCCTGATTGTATTGTCTGTCGTATAGTCAGTAAAGTTTCCATCTTGAATTTTTCCTTTTTTATAAAGGAACTTAGATAAGTCAAGTCAATGACTGGTCTCCAAGACCCGCTCTTTTTGAGGACCATAAAAAGAGGGGAATAGATCCCTTGACATTTTTTCCCTGTTGGGAAGGGAATCAGTGTAACCCAGAAGAACCTCTCTCTTCTCTTCTGATTGAGGAAGACTCGTGGGAAAGAAGCGGTGTATGGGTGGACTGCTGAACATGCCCTGTTTTGATGACCCAAAAGTCCTGTATCGAGGCTGCCCAGACATGGCAGAAACGGAGTAGATGGGCCCCTACCTGCTCCGCCTGGACAGGCTCTATATCAAAAAGACTTGACGCCTTCTCAATTCCCGGAGGAAGTTATTTTCAAAGACTTCTGACCAGATGGCTGGTTTCTCCTCCAGTTCTTCCTAAACTCACGACCCGGCCTGTAACGAAGTGCATCCCTAGCACGTTCCGGATTTTGCTTGGGCCCTCTTTTGACCTAAAAGCCGGCGAACCTGGGGTAAGAATCCAGACACGGTAGCACGTGGGATAGCTGAATCCAGCTTATTCCCAAAGAGGGAGGCGCCCTCAAAGGGAATTTTGTACCAGGCCTGTTTGGAGGCCGGATCCGCCACCCAAGGGCGTAACCATAAGGCGTTTAGCTGTAACAGAAGACAACATGACAAGTGCTACTAGGCGAATAATGTCCAGGGATGCCTCACCCAGAAACACTGACGTCATCTTCATCTCGTGTATTGGAGAGTTCTTAAATGCATCCTCGGAAATGCTTCTCAAAATCGCACCCATATCATCAGTCCAACACTCCATAGCTTTAGATAAAGCTGCCAATGCTGGCTTACAGGCCATCCCGGCCGTAATATAGATACGCTTCAAATCTATATCGATTTTCCTTTCAAGACCATCCTTAAAAGAGACGGTGTCTTCCAGAGGGAGCGTGACATGTCTTACCAGTCTCATCAAAGTCGCATCAATAAGAGGAGCAGACTCTAAGTGCTTTACCTCCTCACTCTTAAATGGATACATTCTCGCCACTTTGGAGATCAAAGAATTCTTCCTTTCGACTTTGCTCCATTCATCCGAGATGATTTTACCTAGTTCCCCCAAAAAGGGAAAATTTGAGCATTCTTTTTTAAGATGTTTAAAGTATTTTCTCTGTTTAGCGGGTGCTTCCACCGGGTCTTCCCATCTTAGTGTGTCTTTGACTGCTCCGACCAGATGAGGAACCAGGGAGAAATCAAACCCTGCATTAGCATCATCCACTTCAGCCTCACCGTCAGAGGAACCACTGAAGGAACAACTGTTGCGGGAGGGACCCGGCAACTCAAGGTCTTCCCTCTCAACAACTGAAGTTGGCACAGAGGGAGGAACGGCCGCATGCGTGGCATCTGATCTACTCAGAGATTCTTGAACCACCTTTCTGACAAAAGCCTCTACCTGCTGGTCTTTAGTATCTCTTTCTTTTGCGACTTGAGAAAAACATAAATCACATAGCGATTTGTCTTCCGGAATTTTAGCTCTGCAACCCCAACAGGATTTTCCTTCCGAGCGACCAGAATGGTGGTGGGAATAGTGCCGAGACCCGGACCTTGATTTGTCAGAGCGGTGCTTGGAAGAGTACTTATGACGTCACGAATTTGATCTTGAATGGCCACGATGTGACCCAGACAGAGTATTATCTTCACGTGCTGATGAACGACGATCCCGTACAGAAGGGCTAAAAATAGATACAGGGAAAAAAACAAAAGGACATTTTTTTTTACTACCCCCCAAACCAACCCAACAAACAGCAGAAAGGAACAATAAAATTCCATCCTACCTGCGGCGCAAGGGCTGGCCACAAGGGGGCGAGGAGAAATCCATAGGAATAGATTCAGACAAGCTGCAACTAAGTCAATAGCAAAAATATAAATCAATGAATGACACACTACAGATAGTGCTCAAAATCAGTTAGCCAGTAAAGAGTTAATTCAGCCAGGTTTAAGCAAAAAACTCTTACCTCCAAATTCCACAGAGCAAGCAGAGAAAACTGAGAAACTCTCTCTTTTTTTTTTTCTAAGAAAGCAGCACCAAACCTGTCTGAATCTGACAGGTTTTTAAAACTGCCGCCGGATAACGTAATGACGCCGATGGCGTCGTCTCCACGGCACTCGCGTGCAT